>NC_133453.1:90938207-91604207 GCF_048565385.1 Saimiri boliviensis
GTCTCAAAAATAAATAAATAAATAAATAAATAAATAAATAAATAAAATAAAATAAAATAAAATAAAATAAAAGAAGGAATCGGATTTAATAAACTGGACAGAGGATTCTTTTATGAAGAATTTTCCAAGGAAGATTTCTGTGTAAAGCCAGCTACTGTCTAATTTAGCTACTGCTTGACTGGCAACTGATGAAATTGTACATTTTAGTCAACTAACTTTATTGACCTAATGACTGCTTACCTCCTTTATTGACCTAATGCCTTCAAAAGTCAGGGAGAAATTAAAGAAACGGCTACATGACCAAAGATTTTTCCGGAAAGAGATCCCAAATCTTTGGTGATGACTACAACAAATGTACCTGGAAAGAGACCACTGTCACAACACAACCTGCAAAATGTGCTCATTTGTAAACCAATATCAAATCTGAAATTTCTCTTTTTTAGCCAAAATTCCTACTTTTCTCTTTTCTGTTTAGAACTCATCTATGTACAACTTGTCTATGACCATACTTCCGCCTATCTCCTAGATTATACATTCAATCTGAATATACAGAAACACAGAATATAGTTCCTGTCTCAGGCTCCTCAACTGTAAAGATATCACAATTAGAGTACACATAAGACCATGAGCCTGTAGTTCTCTGAGAAAGTTGTGCTTTGAAATTAAACAAATTCTTTCCATTTAACTTGTTGAAAAATTGGTCACCTGAGAGTGTGTCCCTGATTCTTTAACCTCCCAATTCTGATACCAGCCATCCCCCACCATGAATAATAGACTGATGACTAGACAGTTTACAACAAGTGCAAGGCTATAGGACATTATTTAAGTCCAGAAGGAAGCATCAGATAGCCAATTTTGTTCCCTGCTAGGACTGTGGGAGTTTGGAGGTGCTACGGCTGAGGGGTCAGAAGGTACGACCAAAATTTACGGGCCCGAGATATCTTGGCCTTTGCTGAAAGGTAAGTGCCTGCCTACATATGTGGTCCTAGGAAGTCTAGTTGGTGTTTGTGGAAGACTTCCAAACAGACACAAAGATGGTCAGAGTTGCTTTACATCCCTAAGAAGAACTTTGACCAAAATAATCCTGCTGCCTCAAGAAGTTGTGAATAAGCTTACCAATGGTATTTTTAAAGCTCACAGAGCAAGGAATCCTGGGCCCCTCACCACTCAAAGGCTATCCAGAGCCATTTTCAGGCAAAGGAAAATAATAATGTATTCAAGGGGGCACAAGTCAAAGAGAGAAAAAACAGGTAGAGCCCTAAAACCTAGGAGGCTCCTAGAATAAACCTGCTGGAGAAGACAGAAGAAAACTAACACAAGCAATGCAGAAGAATGATCACGTTAAAAACATATTCTAGAATGTAAAAATATGTTTTTTAAATTAAAAAATAGAAGATTTAATAAAGTATGTTGTCCTTGAGCCTACAATAACTGGCCTTTAACATCAAATGGAAGAAGCGGCTGAAAATACGCAGCAAAATACAGAGAGGGGAATCTTCAGGGGGAAAAATAGAGATTAGGAAGAAAGGAATAACACAAGTAAAGTTCTCTGGTTTAAATAATTTTGTGAATAGAAGGGCTCATTAAAGTCAGGTAGATTAATCAAAACAAGTCACACAACCAGACACATTTTGGTGAAATTCCTATATTCTAAAGATTAAGAGAAAATCTTTCAAATACCCAAAAAACAAAACAAGTTACAGAACAAAAATAATCCACACTGGCATTTTACTTTGTATCTTCAATACCTTAAACTGGAAGATACTGAAATATTGAGGACAGAGAAAAAAGAACTGTCAGCAAAGCATTCTATGCCCCACCAAGTAAGTTATCATTCATCTTTCTGGTTAAAAGACAGACAATTGTGGATTTTCAAAGACGAGAGATAAAACTACCTCTATACCCCATCTGAGGAAATACTCAAGAAGTATTTGAACCAAACAACATATGACTCAGAATAGAAATCTCAAGACACACGAAGACGACCAGAAAATAGTGCAATAAGCCTTGCAATATACACATTAAAACTAAGTGGATAAGAATTGTGACTGGGTATTCATAATATAACAGCTAAGTAAGAATTCCTAAAATAGAAGAGACATATGGTAAGGGAAAAAAAAACTAATAAATCTAGAACCAAAAGTATTGAACTACGTCAGCAAAGCTGAGGAGTTAGAAGTCGGTGGAGAAATGTAATATCATGCTAAAGGTCTAATTTGGGGGGAAGAATGGAATACGGAATTACATATTCTTAAGTTTTCATCTAGGAGAAGAGATAAAGCATACTGGTAGAGTGTTTATTTAGTTCATACTTTTCAGATGACTGTGGAGAAATACATGTTATCTAATGAATATAAGAATACAAAGCAAAGAATTTCCCTATTATCAACGTGCAAAGGAAATATAATGCACTTTAATATTGAAAGTTTCAGATTGGGTTAAAAAGCAAAGCCCAGCTTATGTGCTATTTATAAAAAAACACACTGAAAAGAAAGTACTAAATATTTTCCTTGTTTTAATGCCAAGATTTCAGCATATATGTAAATATGGGTGTATGTATACCTGCATCTCTATTTCTTTTTATTGGTAGATCTATCTATTACCTATCTATCAATTATCTATCTATGTATCATGAAGATAAAATAAGAGCTGGGCAGGGTTAGCAGTAAGTAACATCAAATTTAGTTCAAAGACTGGCTGATATATGACCATCAGCAGAAAAACATTTCATATTTTGAAATATTCTGGATGAATATTTTCTTTTAGGAATATCTATGAAGTGTACAGCAATTGGCTGCATGAATATCTGCCCTCGCTACCCTGGCAAATAAATTTTCCTAATGTAATGTTAGTTTTGGACAGTAACTTTTCAAAATAAGTTAAAACTAGTGTATGTAACTTATTTTATCTTCTGAAAATAGTACGGTTTTATTTATTTTATTTTATTTTTGAGAGTGAGTTTTGCTCTTATTGCCCAGGCTGGAGTGCAATGGCACAATCTCAGCTCACTGCAACCCCTACCTCCCAAGTTCAAGTGATTCTCCTGCCTCAGCCTCCCAAGCAGCTGGGATTACAGGCATGTGCCATCATACCCAGCTAATTTTTTTGTATTTAGTAGAGATGGGGTTTCACCACCTTGGTCTTGCACTCTTGACCTCAGGTGATCCACCCGCCTTGGCATCCCGAAGTGCTGGGATTACAGGCATGAGCCACCGTGCCCAGGCTAGTATGGTTTTATTTAAACATACCATTTTCTACATTTGACAACCAAAATTACAAGAAAAACAAAGAATAAAACCAAGCGAAAGCAGAAGCTTCAAATCAGGAAAGTTTATACAAATGGAAATCAGCAGTTAGATACCAACAAGAGCAAATTCATATCTAAATATTCTACTGAGAATAACTTCCTTCGCATGACATAATTTATAATTCTAAGGTTTATTAAGGTAAACTGCAATGCCAAATATCTTAACATACCTTAAGTGGCATTTAACAACTCCAAGAGAAAAATTAAACAAATATTTCTCTAAAAATATATGTATGCTTTTTAAAGAAATTAAACTACTATTGAACCGAAGAAACAACAGATGATATTTTTGCTTCCTTTAAAAGTGATTGCATAATCCCTCTAAATTATGTGTTCTGAGACACAAACTGTACATTTTTAATAAAATTAACATACTGTACATTTTTTATAAAATTAACATTCTGTTATAGTACTATCAATATCCTCACTTTTCAATTAAAACACTGCTGTTGTTACATATGGGTCATCCAATTATTTTTAGGTAAAAAATCTTTTTAGGTATTTTAGTGTAGTAATATTAAGTCAGCCTGAAGATAAAAAGTTTCACTATTTAATGCATTTTATGTAAATTAATAAATATTCTTATATGTGCATGTGCCTATAAAGACCAAAGTACATAGTAGCTATAGCCTACAAAACCAGGCGTGGTTTAAAAGAAATCACAGCAATTCTTAATATTTCAGCAAAATCCAAAATAATGTTGAAAACCGTATCTACGATTAATTGATGAATTTAAAAATTTACCAGCCTACCCTCGCTAAACTAACCTAGATTAAGAGACTGATTACAGCTGAAATTTCACTTTCACTCCTGCATAACTTTCTCAAAGATTTGTTTGGGAACTGTCTCATGCTTAGTCACCCTCCAAATATGATTTGAGCAAAGCAGTTAGCTATTTTTATGTTATGCAAGATGGGAAAAGATGTATGAGGATTCCTTTTTAAGCAACATAATTTGATTTTTATGCTTATTCAATATTAAAAAAGCAGTTCATTTTTACATTTCAGAATTGCCATATGGATATACTTCACTGAAGATTCATTCCTATTGAAAGTCTGGAGAGTTTTTGTTTACAATAAGGTGAAAGCAACAGAGGATAATTTATGAATCATCTATGTATATATTATTTCTTTTTCAGTTTTTCAATAGCAGACTTGAAGGTCTCTAGAAAAATAAAAATGTGAAGGACCACATCTTTAAAAACTACCACAGTTCATATAAAACTCTCTTTTTGCAATCCTCTAACAATAGTTTTGAATACTTGTTAAACACTTTCAATTTGCCAGGCATTATACTCAGTAGATTATCTCATTTAAGCCTGTAACAGATCTATGCAGCAAGCATAATTATTCTCATTTTAATAGTAAGGAAACAAACTTGGAGAAGTCACATTAGCAGAATCACAGCTCAAGTCTGACCTCAAAGCTCTTTACAATAATGGAAACGTCATTTATCAAAAACATTTAACTCTAAGCTGACTATATGCAAAGTAGTTATTAATGAATAGCTTTCAAAAAAGCACACACACACAAGCACACACACCCCTTAGGTGAAGAAGCCATAATGCTGAAAAGACAATAACATCCCACTCATCTATAACCATCAAGGAATTAGAAATTTGTAAGACTTTTTCCCAGATAAATAAAATATAGCACTCTATTTACCATTTAAAATATTTAAGATGATTTTTCTAAATATATAGCAAATTTCCTCATTTCTTAAAAAATGAATATAGATTTTTTTTGCTTATCTGTTGTAGAAACAGTGTCTTGCTCTTTGTTACCCAGACTGGAGCACAGTAGCACAATCATAGCTCACTGCACCCTTGAACTCCTGGGCTCATCATCTTCCTGCCTCAGCCTTCTGAGTAGCACCTAGGACTACAGGTACCTGCCACCATACCTGGCTTATTTTTTAATCTTTTTGAAGAGATGGGGTCTTGCCATGTTGCCCAGGCTGGACTTGAGCTCCTGGCCTCAAGTGACCCTCCTACCTCAGCCTTCCAAATAGCTAGGATTACAGGCATGAGTCAACAAACTCCCGCAATAACTTTTTTCATTGATAATGCAAGCTACTTCTTAGGAAAACTGCAAACTCTTCTGGTTAGTAAATATAGTCATTATGCTGTAATTATAAGGACTTCAGCTGTCAAGGGGGTACCACTATTTGCCTTTATTGTAACAAGACTCAGATGACCATGCTTTTAATCTCTTAAATCTTTTGTAGTGATTTCCTATTTCCTCTTATTAGTTGGCTACTGTAAGCATGCCTATCTTAGTGTGGTATGCCCCTCACTCCATTAAAAAATAATTCTCTAAATAACTGCAGGGTGGGAAAATAGAAAATCAAGTTTCTTCTTCTCTGTGTCTACTCATTCAACTAATGCCGTGTGGCTATTTTAGAGTGCCGAACACTATGCTAGATACTGGTTATGTTTACAACAACTATAATGACTGATTATAGTGATAAATGACTGATAATTAATTTCTATAAAATATTAACTATTTTGTCATTATTAGGACACGTAGCTCAATAATGTGGAGGGTATCCTATATAGTGAGAGAGCAGCTACCGGACAGAATGTGCTTACAAAGTCTCCACTTAAGCATTATACTTTGTGAGTGTAAATAAGATGAAATCTCTTTCCAGACAGAATGACACTGTGATGATATAAAAGGACAAGATGCACATGATGGCTTATAAGTAGAGGAACCCCAAATAGAGTGTAAGAAAAGATAAAAGGGCATTCTATCATTCTTTCATTAAAGATTTATAGACCACTCATTACATGTCATACAGTATATCTAGGTAACAATAAAATAAAGATGACCAAAAGATATTCACTAAACTAAAACAAACAAACAAAAAACAAAAAATACCCTCATAGTCTAATATTTGTAAAGACAGGAAAATAAGTGCTTTCAAATGGGTAAGCCCTCATTAATTTCTGTCTTAGAATATGGACAATTAATCATTGCATTAGTTGATAATACAGCTTGACCTATAACTCCTTATTATAAAAACAGCAACAAGTAAGCCCCTTTGAATAACCTCTATACTGCATTTTATGCTAAAGACTCCTCTTTCATCTTATATTATCAGGAAATGAGATGTTATGGATGGATGAAGTTTTCAGTTAAGTGAGGCTTCACTTATTAAGCGCCCAAACTATTTTGATTCTAATCACCTTTGGTGAGCTTCTAAAAAATATATTACATATTAGCTAGTCTCCCAGCCTTGCTCAGGAGAATCATTAACCATCACTAAGTGATTAAATTCCTGCTACTGTTAACTCTGGAGCAAGCTACGTGAGAAAGAGCTGGATAGCAAACCAAAGCTTGCAATTTGGCAGATCCATCCTTGGGACTTTTGATTGGAGGCTCGTATTTAACACGACTGTTTTTTCCTTCTATAGTGTCTTAATACACAGGCAGGTCTCTTCTGATGAGTACTCATAAGAACCTCTTTGATATTTTAATTTAACTGGTCTGTGAGACAGGTGATCCCCAGAGTGCATTTTGTTTATATTACATAGTCAGTGTTCTGTTAGACCATCGGATACAAATGCTTCATACTTGGTGAAAATTCTCCACATGCTTGTTTCTACATGTTTATATAGTAAAGAACAGAAAACCCCTGTCATAGAGAACAGAGTATCAAACATAATTTTGCGGGCCAGGCACGGTGGCTCACACTTGTAATCCCAGCACTTTGGGAGGCTGAGGCGGGTGGATCAACTGAGGTCAGGAGTTTGAGATTAGCCTGGACAACATGGTGAACCTCATCTCTACTAAAAATACAAAAATTAGCTGGGCGTGGTTGCAGGCAGCTGTAACCCTAGCTATTTGGGAGGCTGAGGCAGGAGAACCACTTGAACCTGGGAAGCAGAGGTTGCAGTGAGCAGAGGTGGTGCCATTGCACTCCAGCCTGGGTGACAAGAGCAAAACCCCGTCTCAAAAAAAAAAAAAATTTTTTTTTGAGGTGTACAGGGTCATTGGTATACTGTGTCAGCTATTAGAAGTATAGTAGTTCTAATCTGCTATGTAAGAAAAATTGAGAGCTGTCAGGAGAAAACAGAAGATAAAGTTTATTTAAATAATTAAAATGTATATTAACATTTCTTCCAAATAATGATGATGGTTAGAGTCTTCTCTTTTAGGGCAAAATGCATGGGCTTGAAGCTATTATTTTCCTAAATGTTCAAAGACTGCTTCTACATTCATGGTTCCATAATGAAGTTATTTTAAGACCTACAGAGGTCAGCCAAATGTCTGCCATATCACGAAACTGCTTAAATTTGAAAACTGTATTTGAATCATAAGTATGGAACAATAGAAAAATTTTATTAATTCAAACATTTTGATGATGGTATTTAAGGAGGTAATTCAAATTTCAGAATGCTAATAAATTTTGTTTAAGTAGTGTATAGATGGAAATTAGTATACAAAGTTTAAACAATTAAAGGCTTATGTTATATAACAAATGAAATATGAATACCAAATTCTACATTTGTCTATTCACTTATTTAGTGAACTATATTGTAATGTCTGAGTTATCAATTATTATACTATATAGCCACAAAAAAGCAAGTCATAAAATAATTCTTCCCAGATTGTCAACATTTTCATTAATTGTTATATTCTTAAAACTTACTACCAATAAAATGTTTTTTGTTTTAATGCTTAGTGGGACTTTCAATACAGTGACAACCTTCTTTGCACAATGTATCAACTGTATTTTCACTGAGCCTATCTTTTTAGAAATAAGAGCAGATCTGGGTCATATATATACACACATACAAACAAACACAACACACACACACACACACACACACACACACACACACACACACACACATATATTTGATATAGAGTCTCACTCTGGTGCCCAGTCTGGAGTGCAGTGGTGCAATCTCGGCTCAATGCAGCCTCCGCCTCATGGGTTCAAGTGATTACTCCTGCCTCACCCTCCCAAGTAGCTGGGATTACAGGCACGTTCCACCATCCTGGTTAATTTTTGTATTTTTTAGTAGAGACAAAGTTTCACTGTGTTTGCCAGGCTAGTCTCAAATTCCTGACCTCAGGTGATTCACCTGTCAATGCCTCCCAGTGCTGGGATTACAGGTATGAGCCACTGCACCCAGTCTGGGTCACTATTTTGGTTAAGAAGTTCCTTAAGTTTCCCTCAGACATCCTTACATTCTGTTTTCTGGGTCAAGATTGCTAACAGTTCTTTGCTGCTTTTAATTTCCTGGGATTACGAAAATAATTAAAATTGGGGTTGGATAGTATTTTGAAGGTCCTTTTAAAAAAGACAAAAGGCAATTTGAAATTGCTAGCCTAAAATAAATAGACCAAAGCTTCAACTCTTAGAGATCAAACCTTTGCCCTAGATCTTACAGTTACATTCATTGAAACATTGAATCAGATGCCAGCTCCTTTTCTTAAGGAAACGAGAACTGTGGTTGTATACTAAGCACAATCCTTTTACGCACATGAAATCCAGTACTTTTAACTAAGTTATTTTTCTAAGATGGAGGTAAAAGTAAGGCTTTAGATATTTGCTGACAGAGCAATTTTCAGACACTTAAAGAATGACTCACTGGCAATACATGCATACACATATGCGTACATGCATTCTGACATCATTTCTTGAGTAAGGCATACATTGTATATGTGACTACTCTCTACCATATAGTCATGTTGGAGACTGTCAACTTCTTTTTAAGTATAAAAAGCATGCATATACGTGTCATATATGCATATGTGTAAATCAATGTGTATACATGAAGATTTATGCATTGCCTTTTTGTGCTAATTGTCATTTTCAGTCCATGACATGAACATGTGGTATGAAAAAAAAAATAGGCCCACAAAGAAACATGAGACTTGGTTTTTGCTCCACCTCTAATTAATGTGTGACCTTAGACAACTATATCTACGTACTACACATAGATATAATATGTATATAAAATAATGTATATAGACATACTTTTTAAAGTAGGGTTTCTTTCTTTTTTTTTTTTTTTTTTTGAGATGGAGTTTCGCTCTTGTTACCCAGGCTGGAGTGCAATGGCGCAATTTCCACTCACCGCAACCTCCGCCTCCTGGGTTCAGGCAATTCTCCTGCCTCAGCCTCCTGAGTAGTTGGGATTACAGGCGTGCACCACCATGCCCAGCTAATTTTTTGTATTTTTAGTAGAGACAGGGTTTCACCATGTTGACCAGGATGGTCTTGATCTCTTTACCTCTTGATCCACCTTCTTCGGCCTCCCAAAGTGCTGGGATTACAGGCATGAGCCACTGCGCCCGGCCCTAAAGTAGGGTTTCTTAACTAGGGAGTTAACAGTACTTTGTTAAGCAAAAATTGACAAATGCGATCTATAGAACTAAAGAACTTCTGCACAGCAAAAGAACCTATCATCAGAGTGAAGAGACAATGTACAGAATGCCAGAAAGTTTTTGCAATCTATCCACTAGACAATTGTTTAATATCCAGAGTCTACAAGGAACTTAAACAAATTTAAAAGAAAAAAAAAAAAAGGAAAAAAAAAAGAAAAAAAAACATTAAAAAGTGGGCAAAGGACATGAACAGACAATTCTCAAAAGAAGATATTCATGTGGTTAACACACATATGACAAAAAGCTCAACATCACTGATGATTAGAGAAATGCAAATTAAAACCACAATGAGTTACCATCTCATACCAGTCAGAATGGCAATTAAAAAGTCAAAAAACAACAGATGCTGGTGAGATTGTACAGAAAACAGAACACTTTTACACTGTTGGTGGGAATGTAAATTATTTCAACAATTGTGATACTGTGAGTAATTCCTCAAAGATCTAGAAGCGGAAATACCATTTGACCCAACTATTCCATTACTGGGTATACACCCAAAAGAATATAAACATTCTGTTATAAAAATACATTCATGCATAAATACATTGGAGGACTATTCACAATAGCAAAGACATGGAATCAACCCAAACACCCATCAATGATAGACTAAATAAATAAAATGTGGTACATATGCATCATGGAATATGATGCAGGCATAAAAAGGAAGATCATGTCCTTTGCAGGGACATGGATAAAGCTGGAAGCCATTATCCTCAGGAAACTAATACCAGGAACAGAAAAACCAAACACCACATATTCCCACTTATAAATGGGAGCTGAATGATGAGAACACATGGACACATTGGGGGAAGAACACATACTGGGGCCTGTCATGGAGTTGGGGGAGGGAGAGCATCAGAAAGAACAGCGAATGGATGCTGGACTTAATACCTGAGTGATGGGATGATCTGTGCAGCAAACCATCATGGCCTATGTTTACCTATGTAACAAACCTGCACATCCTGTATATGTACCCCAGAATTAAAATAAAAGCTGAAGAAAATTGGGAAGTCAAGGTGGGTGGAACATGAGATCAGGAGATCAAGACCATCCTGACAAACACGGTGAAACCCCATCTCTACTAAAAATACAAAAAATTAGCTGGGTGTGGTGGCACGTGTCTGTAGTCCCAGATACTCGGCAAGCTGAGACAGGAGAATCACTTGAACTCAGGAGGCAGAGGTTGCAGTGAGCAGAGATCATGCCACTGCAGCACTCCAGGCTGGGCAACAGAGCAAGACTCTGTCTCCAAAAATAAAATAAAATAAAATAAAATAAAAATTTGTTACTAATAATTTACTGCCAAAGTTCACAAAAAGTCTTACATATTTGTAATTTAAGGAGAATTCAAGATTATCAGTATATTGTGAATTACATTCTCTCTCTTAATAAAAGTGCATTCTGACATGCTTTTTTGGGTAAGGAGTGTGTTGTACATATGACTACTATCATGTCGGATGAGAGACTGCCAACTGCTTTTTAAGTATAAAGAGCCAGGGGGGAAAAAGATGGCATTATTATCATAATGCTAATTATTCAAACTATCCAGATTAGGGGCTTTCTCTTAACACTGTAATACAAATGATACCTCATCCTGAAAAGTGTAAGTACAAACAAGGATTGCTTTGTTTTTCCCTTTTGGTGTGTATGGAGAATACAGAGGGGGAACACATGGGAGAAAGCACTCACTATATATAGCAAATGCTGGAAGGTAATATCTAGCCATCTAATAACTAAAATTGTATTTCCTCATCCAAAACCTTTAGTAACTTTTCCTTTGTAAAGACACCTACTTCTTCTTCTTTTTTTTTTTTTTTTTTTTTTTTGAGATGGAGCCTCCCTCTGTCACATAGGCTGGAGTACAGTGGCATAATTTTCGTTCACTGCAGCCTCCGCCTCATGGGTTCAAGCGATTCTCCTGCCTCAGCCTCCCTGAGTAGCTGGGACTACAGGCGCGAGCTGCCATGCCCAGCTAATTGTGTGTGTATTTTTAGTAGAGAAAAGCTTTCACCATCATGGTCAGTTTGGTCTTGAACCCATGACCTTAAGTGATCTGTCCTCCTTGGCCTCCCAAAGTGCTGGGATTACAGGCATCAGCCACCTTGCCAAGCCTATTTCTTGACCTACAATTCTCCATGCACTGGCTGTCTTGTAAACAGATCTCTTGAACACATCTTTATTTTATTAATAATTACTGCTTCCTTTTAAGATGAATTTTTAGAGAAGAAAGCTTATACATATACTACCAATGCATTTTTCATTTCCTTCTAAGCTACTCATGGGGCTCTACAAATATTTCTTTTTACTTTGCTTTTCAGCATAGCAAAGAACTTTTTGTCGTATTTAAAAAATATTTAGAAAGAAAACATTTTCCAGCAACATTCATTATTTCAATATTTCTTGACCTATTAAGTGGCAGCCATAGCCTGTGTTAGCCTACACAATCCCAGACATTAAGGAAGCCTAGTAAGAGAGAGAGAAAAATAAGTAAGGCATTTGTACTACACAGTGGTAAGTATTAAAAAGAGTTAAGCATATGAAGCCATCAGGCTGTGCTGGGGAAACCAGAGAGGTTGAAGATAGTCTTCCAAGATAACACCAAAGACAAGCCCTGAAGTATGAATGGGAAAGTAAAAAATTGGGAAGCGTGTTTCCAACATAGAGAATATCGTAAGAATTTATATACTGAATTATATGTTTCTTATGATAATATTTATCTAAGGTTGTAATATGAGGAATGAATTTAAAAAGGTAAAAACATGATTTTAACCATGATTCCATTTTCATAACATATATAATAGCAATTTGGCTTGTAAGCATTATATAAAATGAAATAAATACAACATTTTAGATAGAGAAAGAATGCTTACTAAACCAGTTTGGTCATAGTAAAAAGCTAAAAAGAGTAACAAGACATAAACCAAAAACTATAATAAACAGAAAAATCTCTAGCTCCCAAATAAATGGTTAAAAAATTACAAAAGATTCACATAGAATAATATACAGCAAAGAGAAAGAATTAACAACTATTTTCCTCAAGTCTAGATGCTAGAATGATTAAATATAACCTGAATTCAGAAATGTTAAAATATAAAGTACCTCTTAGAATTGATGAGATATATAGTAATTTTAGATATAATTAAATTTCTGTATTTTTTAAAAATCATGTTTAAAAAGCATGTTCTATAATAATATATATCAATGTAAATAAATATATATAATCCTAATCTCAATTTTATGTGCTTGTATTTTATTTACACATACATCATGTAGAGCTTATACTTATATATATTTTCTTTGATACAAATATATGTACATATATTTTTATTCTTTAATTATAACTATTCCTTGATTTTCAAATTGTATTAAATACCAATCTTTCTGAAAATTTCAATTAAATTTAATATATATAACAATTGTAAGATACTCCTGATTTCAGAAATACAAAAATACAAAAAAAAATTGCATCTTGAAATAGGGAAAATACAGTTATGCTTATATATGCAAGAAAAACAATTTAAAAATATTCAGAAGAAATCTAACCTTAATGCTCTAGGAAGAACTTAGTGAGGAGAGGGACATTTATTTTTCATATTTTTCACTTTCTTTCTTTTTAAATCTTCAGTAATTCTTCTTCTTCTTCTTCTTTCTTTTTTTTTTTTTTTGTGAGAGGGTCTTTCTCTGTCACCCAGGCTGGAGTACAGTAGTGCAGTGACAGCTCACTGCAATCTTGACTTACTGGTATCAGGCAATCCTTCCACCCTCAGTCTCCTAAGTAGCTGGGATCACAGGCAGATGCTACCATGCCTAGCTAACTTTTTAGATTTTTTTTGTAGAGACAGGGTCTCTCTATGTTGCCCAGCCAGGTCTTGAACTCCTGGGCCCAAACAATCCTCTTGCCTTGATATCCCAAAGTGCTGGGATTAGAAGTGTGAGCAACTGTGCCCTTCAGTCTTGTTTTGTCTTGCCTTTTTTTTCTTTCTTTCTTTCTTTCTCTCTTTCTCTCTCTCTCTCCCCGCCCCCTCCCTCCTGCTCTCTCTCTCTCTCTCTTTCTCTCTTTCTTTCTTTCTTTCCAAGACAAAGTCACAGTCTTTCCGTGTCATCCAGGCTGTAGTGCAATGGGGGATTTTGGCTCATTGTAACCTCTGTCTCCTGGGTTCAAGCAATTCTCATGCCTCAGTCTCCCAAGTAGCTGGTATTACAGGCTTGTGCCACCACACCTGGCTAATTTTTGTATTTTCTTAGTAGAGATGGAGTTTTGCCATGTTGGCCAGGCTGGTCTCGAACTCCTACCCTCAAGTGATCCACCGGCCTCAGCCTCCCAAAGTGCTGGATTATGGGTATGAGCCACAGTCTGGCCTGCAGTGACTTTTTAAACAATACAATGCATTGTTCTTGGCAGATATCACATGCTAAACACACAATGAACACATTCAAAACACAACCTATATCCATCCCCAATCCTACTTTGACCTTTGTTCTACATCTTGGTTAATAAAATCATAAACTTTCATGCTACAAATTTCAGAATCAACTTTGACTATACTTTTTGCAAGGCTCTCTATCAAGTGAGTCAATAGTCACCAAAAAGTGTTGAATTTATGCCACTATTGTGGTATACTCTTTTCTAACGTTTCCCCCTTTTTCAAGGTCCCATAACTTTCATCCCTCTCTACATGGATTATAATAGCTTTCAAAATCCTGTTTCTAATCTATTCATGTCAATTCGTATCAGTCATTTTCTTAAAACATACATCTGTTCATACAACATTTCTAACTTAAAAATTTGAGAAGATTCCCATTATGAAAGAGCTCAAACTCTTCAGTTTTTAATAATTTCATAAATATTTAATAAGTACTTATTGTGTGCCCACACATGTGAAAATAGGAGAAAGACTTCAGAAAACCATTATGATTGGAGGTAAAAGATATGAAGAGCTGCACTTGGTGAGAACAAAAAGCTACCTGTTCTTAGCTCTCTCTCATTACATTCACCCAACTCGCCACTGCTCACCTCAATCTGCCTATCCTTAGTCATCTCCGCCTTTGGCCAAGTCACTTGGCCTCATAAATGGCCTCTCATTCACTATCCTTTGTCCCTTACCAAAGAAGGCAACAGTGAAAGTAAAATAAAATGTAGCTTTGAAGGTGGTAAAAATGGCGAAGATTTAACTCCATAAAGCATTTCACAGTTTACAAAGGCTGTTTTCACACCCACTGCATTTAACGTAACTATTCACTTATTCACTGTGTACTGGATGTTTTGAGTGCAACATAACATAGTTTACTAACTATAGGCAAAAGATAGTCAACCTATTGAATGGGTAATGGTATCCATTAGTTTCATCAAGCCACCCTGAGGAAAAAGTTAAGAAAATAAAATACTTCATTTATGCAGTTTTTAGAAAATGAAGTGGTTGACATAACCAATTTGCTAACTGTACCTCTTCAAATATCAAAATTTTAAAAATTAACTTTTGAAGAAAAGCATTCTAAAATATATCATGTACCTCCCTGACTTTGTAAGTAGAGAGGCAAAGAAAAATTTTCACTTGAAAACTCTAGTCCATCTATTATGATACACTCTTATATGTCATTTTGTGTTTCTCGTTTTTTAGATTCTTCTTTTAATTAAGGACATCTCTTTTATACCAAACTACTTTCACAAATCTCTATAATCAGGTTTTGTTTCTAAACTTTTATATGCCAATTAAAATGTTAAAAGTCAATAAATTTAGTGAGAGTCTAAAGAGAAAGGGAATTGCTTTAACAAGAGTTTTGTGATAACTATTTGCAGGGCTCTGCCCTTTGTGTTATTTTATTTCTGTATTAGGAGTTGTGCTCAAATGGTAGCTTGCGTAAAAATTTATTTCTGACCAAAAGTGCGGGGGTCAGTTAAATCTAGACTTTCAAAAGAATGATTTAAAAACGAGACACAAGCCTTATCAGATGATAGTAAATCATATGCAAGGATTTCCATAATGTAAAGAAATTAACATGTTGAAACTGAGAGCTGACTCCAAGGAATCCAAAGAATTTCTTTTTAAAACTTCTCAGACCTTTATGTCTAATTCATAACAACAGAAAATAAGAAAATATAATATCTGTCGGCTTTCTTTCTTTTAACTTACATCCAAAGGAATTCTCTGAGCACAAAATGATTTTTTAAAAAATGTGGATACAAAAAGCCCAGAAATGTAGTTCTTTAAATTTTTAGGACATCCTTAGTGAATCTAGGCCCTCACGGCAAGGTGTGTTGCTTTTCATATCCATTCATTCAGGTTCTCTAAGAAATCAGCTTAGCTAACTATATGCCAAAACCCGGAGGATGCCTCTCAAGCTTTCAGACATGGTGCATGGCTTTTTAAAAGAAAAATGATATGAATAACTGAAGTTGTCTGCAAAAACATGCGGGGCATAAAAACAAACCAAAGTGACTTAAAAAGTTTCCAATAATTGAATAATGGTTTCTTGAATTTTACATTACCTGCTTTTACAGGTGCTAGATATGCAGCCATAGACAAGTTTGCTTGAATATTCTACTACTGAGAGAAATATGTATCGCTGTAAAAAGAAAAAAAAAAAAAACCAAAAGATAGAAATAAAAGCTTTAAATAAAATCTTACATTTTTTAAGGAGTGCCTGTATAAGAAGGCTATACATGTGAAAAATATATTGGATTTAATCCATGCATAAATTATGCATATTCTTAATAACGACTAAAATATATTAGCACTAACAAGGGTCAACTGCTACTCTAAATCTTTTACTTGTAAATAGTTAAATATTTACAAAATCTTAGGAGGTATGCACTAAAATCAAACCCAGTTTTACAGATAAGGAAACTCAGGTCAACTGCAGCTGAAGTTATCAGATCTCACACAGCTACAAAATGGATGCACCAGACTATGCTGTTAGTACAGTTGAAAGATATTTTGGTTACTTTAGTCTCCATCTGATCTGGATTCTAAAATACAAAATGTTGAATCTATTGTAAAAATGCAGTGAGTATTTTTATATCAATTAACTTAAACAGCATACCCAACAAACTAGGAACAGAAAGAAATTTTCTCAATCTGATAAAGGGCATCTTTGAAAAAGTCACAGCCATCATGCTTACTGATGAGGCACTGCATGCTTTCTCTCTAAGATCAGGAACAAGACTTTCACTGCTTATATTAAACATTGTACTGGAATTTCCAGACAAGAAAATTAGGCAAGAAAAAGAAGACAGCCAGATATAAAAGGAATAATTAAATCAATCTTTATTTGCAGAGTATATGATTTATATAGAGAAAATCCTAAGAAATCAACAAAAAAACTATTAGAGCGAATAAATAAATGAGTTCAGTGAGGTAGGAAGATTCCAGACCAATATACAAAAGTTAATAATATGTCAGCACACCAGCAATAAGCAGTCGAACAGTGAAGTTAAGAAAATAATTCCATTTACAATATCATGAAAAGAAAATATTTATGAATAAATTTAACCAAAAAAGTATTAGACTTACACTGTGAAAACTAAAAAGCATTTCTTTATGATATTAAAGAAAACTTAAATAAATGAAAAGATATGTTACATTTCTAAATTAGAAGACTTAATACTGTTAAAATGTCAATAATCCCACAATTGATTTACAAATTCAGTGCAATTCCTATCAAAATTCAAGCTGGCGATTTTGCAGCAGCTGACGAGCTGATTAGAATTTCACATGGAAACTCAGGAAAAACCAAAACCATTTTGAAAAAGAGAAACAAAGTTACAAAATTCACACTTTACAATTCAAAACATATACAGGCCAGATGCAGCGGCTCACGCCTGTAATCCTGGCACTTAGGAGACCAATACAGAAGGACTGCTTGAGCCCAGGAGTTTGAGATCAGCCTGGGCAACATGGCAAAACTCTGTATCTAAAAACATAAAAATTAGCCAGGCGTGGTAGCATGCGCCTGTAGTCCAAGATTCTTAGGGGACTGAGATGGGAGGATCACTTGGGCCCGGGAGGTTGAGACTGCAGTAAGCTGTTTGTACCACTGCTTTTGAGCATGGGTGACAAAATAAGGCCCTGTCTCAAAAAAAAAAAAAAAAAAAAAAAAAAAAAAAGCAAATTACAAAGCTACAGTAATCAAGATAAGATGGTACTGGCATAGGATAGACATATACAAATATGGAACAGAACAGAGTCAAGAAGTAAATGAAGTAAATCCTTGCCTTCACAGTCAACTGCTTTTTGACAAGGGTACTAAAAGTATTCAGTCAGAGGACTCACCTTCAATAAATGTTGCTGGGTAAACCAGAAAGCTACATAAAAAACGATGTTGGATCACCTCCTCACACCCTTCATAAAAATTAACTCAAAATGAATCATATACCTTTATGTAAGAGCTACAACTATGACATCTTAAAAGAAAACACAGGAATCAATCTCAGTGACCTTAGGTTAGGCAAAGACCTTTTAGGTATGTCACCAAAAGCACAAGTAAAAGAAGAAAAAAATAATAAATTTGACTTCATAACTGGGAAATTTTGTACTACATAGGACACCATCAAGAAAGTAAAAACCAATAGGATAATAGAAAATATTTGTAAATCACATTGGATTAAAAAACTTAAAATCACAATGCATAAATAACACAACTCAGTCATAAAAAGACAATTCAGCTAAAAATTGCACAAAGGATTTAAATAGACATTTCTCCAAAGAAGTTATAATGTGGCCTATAAAGATAGGAAAAGATGTTCAATATCATTATTCATTAGGAAATATGAATCAAAACCACAACTAGACACCATTTCACATTCACTAAAATGGCTACAGTAAAAAAAGATAGATAATAACAAATCTTAGTGAGGACATGAAGAAACTGGAATGCTCATATGTTGTTTGAAATTTCAAATGGTACAGCTGCTTTTGAAAATACAAGTTTCTCAAAACATTAAATATAAATTCACCCAACAATTCCACTATTGAGTATATGCCTGAAAGAAGTGAAAACATGTCTACAAAAAAATTTGTACATAATATTCATATCAGCATTATTCATAAAAATATAGGTGGAAACAACTCAAGTTTCCATCAACTGATGAGTGAACAAAATGTGGTATATATCCATATCATGTAATACTATTTGTCAACAAAAAGTACTGAAGTTAGGAGATATACTACAACATGCATAAACCCTGAAAACTTTGCGCTAAATGAAAAAAGTCAGACACAAAACACCATGTTGTATGATTCCATTTGCAGAAAATGTCAAGAATAGGCAAACCTATAGGGAAAGACAACAGACTAGTGATTGCCTAGAGGTGGGAGTAGGGTCAGAGGAGAATGGGGAGTGATCACTAATGGATACAGAGTTTTTATGATGGGTAATACAAGCCAAAATGATGAATTTTAATAGTTTTGTTTAATAGGTTTGTTTTTTTTCACCCGGGCTGGAGTGTAGTGCCACAATCATAGCTCACAGCAACCTTGAACTCCTGGGCTCAAGAGATTCTCCCACCTCAGCCTCCCCAGTAGCTGGACTAGAGGCATAAACCACCATTCCAGCCTAATTTAAAATACTATTTTGTTTTAATGTTGCCCAGGCTGGTTTGAAACTCCTGGGCTTAAGCCATCCTCCAATCTCAGCCTCCTAAGTAGCTAGAATGGCATGCACGAGCCACTGTGCCAGGCTAATAGTTCTTCTTAATAACATAATTGACTTACAGCAATAAGCTAATATGGCAAATTAATTCATATTTGTAACTTGAGGGGAACATTTTGACACCAACTTATTTGGTAGAATGAGAGTTAATGGGAACATGATTACAGATATTCTCTCATTCTCCATTAATATTTACTACTTACCAACTATGAGCTTAGCACTGTGACAAGTTCTGGGTATACGGTGGTGACCATTCTTTAGGGGCTATAGTGGAATACTGGTAATAACCTACTCTAATAAGACACAGGACAAGATGCTTTATGGTGCTCTGCAGTACAGAATTCCAGGACTCGGCCAAAGCTTTTATTCCATGTGCTGGCCCAGATCAAAAACTCTTTTTTACTGAAGATGTTACAGTAAGCATATATTTTTAATTCAGCCAGTTTAGGTCTTATTCTAGCTATCAGATTTCGAGCAAGTGACCTAAATCTCTTTGTCTCAGATACCACATTTGCAAAATGGGGATAGTAATACGTACTACATTGGGTTCTTACAAGAATTAAATGAGATAATCCATTGAAGGCATATAGATCATTGCCTGCCATGTAGTTAAGTACTTAATAAATATAATAATGATAATTATGATGATGGAGATGGCAGCAGTGGTGTTCTTTTATCTATAGAGGCAAATTATTTCTCCATCCAGGTATGTGCTCTAGTTAGTCTAATTATTATAAAAGGATATTAACTTTACCTATTTTTTTATCTGGCTTAAAAAAAATCAGTATGTCCTTGGCTGGCGTCTATGCACAACTGCTTTCTATATAGCATCTGTGCAAGGTCTAGTGGAGAAAAATGAGATGTGGGAAATTACTTAAGGTGATGTAATTCATTCAGTATTCTAAATATTGTAAGTTCTATTATTAAACATAATTTCCAAAAGGTTATAAACTTGGACTACATATATGTTAGTCTTCTGCAGAAACTCCATTTTTTTTTTCAATGAAAAGGAAGCAAGAAAGAATAAGAGATCTATTACTGTACTTGTTATTGAAATCCTATAAAATCTATAACTATCTAACTTTTCATCATAATCTCTAAAGATGCTTTCACATTCTAGAAATGCCTTTTTTCAGCTTCTCTTATGGGTAATTGCTTTTAAAAAACACTGAGAGAAATGGTATTATAAAAAATTATTTGTTAGTTATATGTATAGTTATCAACCTTTTAGATACTGTTCTTAAATAAACTTTTACCACCAGAAGTCCATAAACTCAAATTACTGTATATTATCTTTATAAATCAAAAAGATATAAAATAACAAGGAATGATTGATCTATCTTAACATATAGAAAAGGAATAAACTTCCATTCTACCAGTTTATCATACACTTAATCAGTAGATAAAACCATTGTTCCCTATTTCATTCATGCCAGAGAAACCCTGCAATCAATCCCACCTATGTGTTTTGGAAGGCCAAGAAAACAAACAATCCTGTTAGTAGAGACCTACGTGAATAAGGATTACTGGATATAAAAGGTAGAATCAGCAGCTAAGAGGAGAAAGATCAATGTGAGCAATCAGTATAAATGATATTCAATGGAGAGAGATAATGCAAGAAACAGGAGAGGTGACTGAAATTTTCTAACTTTGTTTTCAGTTATACTGGAGAGGAATTGTGTCGATATAACAGAACTATACCACCAAAAAAGGGAGCAATCAATAATAAAACAACCAAAAAATGTTAAACCAATCTATACACCCACCCTGGTATATGAAATTTAGAATTCTTCCACATACTGAGGTAAAAGTATTTTTAAGTTGTTAATCTGCAAATTAAGTGAGGAGCAACAATTTTCTGAGAAGCAACAGATGACTCCTATTGTTTTTTTTTTTTTTTTTTTTTTTTTAGAAAACTTAGATGCTTAGTATTTACATGCTTGTTGTTGGCAGAAAGCAATAGTAAGATACTGCGGTCTGAAAGGACATTCAAAGTCGTGTTGGACTCAGGAATTCTTTGTTGAAGGACAATCCTGTGCTCTCTGCAGGAGCCTGGCAGACATCTCTGGCTTCTGAGCAGTGAATACTAGCAGTGACTTCTCAGTCATGGTGACAACCTATACAGAACCCTATAATTTCTAATATGTCTCTTGGTGGAGCGAAGAGGAAAGAGTACTAGCCACATTAAAAAACATGTAGGTAAATATAAATATTTAAACATAGAAAATGGGGCCAGGTGCGGTGGCTCATGCCTGTAATCTCAGCACTTTGGGAGGTTGAGATAGGCAGATGGCTTGAGCCCAGGAGTTCGAGATCAGCCTGGTTAACATGGCAAAACCCCATATCTCTACAGAAAAATACAAAAGTTAGCTGGGAATGGTGGCATGCATTTGTAGCTGGGACGCTGAGCTGGGAGGATCACCTGAGCCTGGGGAGGTCAAGGCTGCAGTGAGCCCTATCATGCCACTGCACTCTAGCCTGGGTGACAGAGTAAGACCCTGTCTCAAATGAATGAATAAATGTAAAAAATAAAAACGATAAGATCTCTGGAACAGAATACAGAAAGATATTTTATAATACTGCAGTAGAGATGTTCTTTCTTAATATGACACAAAGGCAAAAAACCATAAAAGAAAAGACTGACACATTTGAGTAAACAAAAATACAAAATGTAAATGCAGCAAAGGAGGATAAATTAGGAATAATACTTGTAACTCACAAAACAGTAACTATTCTTAACATACAAAATTCTCTCATAATCAATAAAAAACATAAACTATTCAAAAGAAAAATAAATGAAAGAAATAAATAGAAAATTTGCTAAAGGAAGAAACTCCTAACAATAGGGAATATTTCAGCACTTCCTATGTGCCAGGTACAAAAAGCCCATCCTAACTACCTTATATGCATTTTCTTGTTAGAAAAGAATACAGAATTCTCAACAATTCCACAAAATGGCTTTGAGAATTATATCAATTTCATAGTGAGGTTAATTAGCTTGTCTAAGTTATACAGCATGTCAGCAGCAAAGGCTGGGATGCAAGCTCTTTTAGCAGAACTCAGTTTTATCACAGCTCACCAATAACAATTCCACTATTGCAGGAATATTTATTTTGGGAAAATAATAATAAAGCACACAGATGTCTGTATATGACAATCAATGCACCCATTATTTGCAACGAAGAAAAAAGAAAAATGATCTAAATAATTATCAATAGGGAATAAAGTAAATCTATATGTAGTAATATGACAAGATGTTACCAGTATATTGATAGATTTTTTTAAAAGGAACTTGTACAAAAGAATTAGAGTATGACCCCACTGGTATAAATTTAAAAATTAAATATACATAATCGTATATATGTGTGCATACATATGTGCATATTTTATATATATGCACACACACACATATATATACATATATATATATATATATATATATATATATATATACACATACACACAAACTTAACAGTAGTTATCTATAAGGAGTACTGTTACAGGTAGAATTTTTATTCTCTGTTGTTTTATATTTGTATACCAGTAGCCTTTTTCTTTCAACATACACATTATTTTCATTATTAGAATCAGCAATAAAGACATTTCCAATTTAAGAAAAAAGAAGAGGAAACTACATTAATCAAACTAAGCTCGTAGTTTTTATATATTGGTAAAATATTCTGTGCTGTTATATTTCTTTCAGTTTATACTGGTAATTCCTAATATGTTATTTCTAATGATAGCCCACAGTAAGTAACTTATTCTCACCTTCAGACTTCAGACTTATTCTCACCTTCCTTATCCAGAATTCTCAGACAGCATTTAAACCAGCCACATTATTTATTGGTTTTCTCTAACAATTAAATTAAACCATTTCAGTATAGAGTCCTGAAGAGAAAGCAGTTCAGTAGCAATATGTACCAAAAATGGGAATACTTCTTTTTTTTTTTTTGAGATGAAGTCTTACTCTGTTGCTCAGGCTGGAGTACAATAGCGGGATCTCGGCTCAATGCAACCTCCGCCTCCCAGATTCAAGTGATTGTCCTGCCTCAGCCTCCTGAGTAGCAGGGATTACAGGTGCGCACTACCACACCCAGCTGATTTTTATATTTTTAGTAGAGAAGGGGTTTCACCTTTTTGACCAGGTTTGTCTCGAACTCCTGACTTTGTGATCCGCCCATCTCAGCCTCCCAATATGTTCAGATTACAGGCGTGAGCCACCATGCCAGGCCATGGGAATAGTCTTTACCTAGCAATTATATGTTTTATTCCAAAGAAATTGTATCCAAAGATTTATTTCATCAATATAATCAGAGCACTAGTATATAAAATATTTGAACCAACAATGGGAAGCTGTTTAAATAATTGTGGAACAAATACACAATATTATACAGCCAAATGCACAATATTACACAGCCAGTAACAGTACAGAAGAAAATTAAATAATGTAGAAAGATATTCACAATATACTGTTAATGAAAAGAATCAGGTAACAATCTAATTTTTAAAAATTCCTTAAAAATTTGGAAGAATGGGACTAAAATGATTATCTCTGCATGTGATTTTTATTTTCCTAATTTTCTTCTGTTTTCTTAAAAAGATATTACTTTGTTACAGAAAAAGTTTGAAAAATATAAAAGAATCAAACTTGTATGTTATGATAACCACTTAGTCATCTCCAGATTATTTACAAACAGAAAAAAAATGGGGTTGAAAGGCAGAGTGATGGGCATTTCATTTTCCAGTTTCACCATTCTGTCCCACTGATTAACTTTTCCTAGCAGCTGCTTTCATGCTGAAAATTAGCTGTTTACAACATATTAAGGTAATTGAGGCTACTCACATTCCTTTGGAACAGAAGAAGTAATGAAATGGTTTCTCTATACGTGTTATTTTAAGCTCCTCTATCTTCTAGTCCTCCAAGAAAACGAGGTATGTCAACAACATTTTAGTGAGAGAGATTAGAAGCTGCTAATAGTAAATGCCAAAAATATCAATAGTATAAGTTAGGGAGTAAGTATTATTTTAAAAATTTTCCACAAGGTAATATCCCCAGATAAAACACAATGCACCTAACATTACCCAAAAGTTTAACTTTATGAACAAAAGGGAAACATCAATCACTAGATGATAGAATGAATTATTACAAATGGTAGGAAGAAGCTGCAGGTCTTGCCACCTATTGATAACTCCAACTGCACCTCAAGTATTAGGAGTTTGTGTGATAAAAGCAGCAAGCTTTTAGCTATAGCTTGTTAGTGAACAGCTGTAGAAGTCACATAATAATGAGGGACATAGATAACTCACTGTAAGCTAAAGTAGAAGTAATATTGGTAATTGCTATCTGCATAACAGGTCTAATGGGATATTTATTTATTTAAGAGACAGGCTCTTGCTTTGTTGCCCAAGCTGGTCTCGAATCCTTGGCTTCCAGCAATCCTCCTGCCTCAGCTTTTCAAAGTGCTGGGATTACAGGCATGAGCCACTATGCCTGGCCATAGAGATTTTTAGATGACCAAACAGCACCTGAGTTTTAGAACTACTAAGTGGCAGACGGGATCTCCTGGGATTTCTGAGTCCAGATTGAATTATGTTTTCTTTTCCAATTTCAGCACCATAGTAGATCAAATGAGATGGACAAGTCATTAACAGAATATGGTGGAAACTGGATTTAAATAAAATGTAAATAGGGCCGGGCACGGTGGCTCAAGCCTGTAATCCCAGCACTTTGGGAGGCCGAGGCGGGTGGATCACAAGGTCGAGAGATCGAGACCAACCTGGTCAACATGGTGAAACCCCGTCTCTACTAAAAATACAAAAAATTAGCTGGGCATGGTGGCGCATGCCTGTAATCCCAGCTACTCAGGAGGCTGAGGCAGGAGAATTGCCTGAACCCAGGAGGCGGAGGTTGCAGTGAGCCGATATCGCGCTACTGCACTCCAGCCTGGGTAACAAGAGCGAAACTCCGTCTCAAAAAAAAAAAAAAAAAAAGAAGAAAAAAAAAGTAAATATAATTGGGTAACAAATGAGATAATGACTCAACAATAATCATTTAAAACTAAATTTGTTGAGAGACGAAATAGCATCTATGACTATTTTATTAAGTAGTGTAAACCATGAACTGCAAGAGGCTCATGTGATAATTCCTCACGCTTATTTTAGTTTGCAATGTGTTAAAAAATCATAAAGACGTACATTTTGTACCAAGTAGAAAGTATTTGGTACAAAGGTTTGTTAGGACATTTTAGGAAAACATTTCAAGAAACCTTATAAATAGTATAATTTTATAGAGAAGAACAGAACATTTTAGTTTAGGATATTTATGACAGAGCAGAACTACTAATAAAATATACACATGCTGCAGAGATTCCTTGGGAAATAGGATTTTGGTAAAGATCACAAATGTTCTCACGAACACGTGTGTGTACACACACACATATATACACAGTTTCTTACATAGGCTAGGAAAACTATAAACTTCTTTGAAAAATTTCAAACCTAAGAAAAGTTCCAATAACAGTATTCCCATAGAACATTTACTTTTCATCTTGTTTAACCGATTTCTAGACTCTCGTCACATTTGCCTCCCCTTATTTCTTGGTATGTGTTTGTGTGTATGCATAATTGTTCCTCCTTTTCCATGGTTTCAGTTCCCTGGTGTCAACTGCAGCCCCAAAATAGATGAGTACAGTTCAATAAGATATTTTGAGAGAGAGATAAACCACATTCATATAACTTTTATAACTATATTGTTATAATTGTTCTATTTTACAATTATTGGTGTTAATCTCTTACTGTCTCTATAAATTAAACTTATCATAGGTATGTATATATAGAAAAAAAACATAGTATATATAGGGTTTGGAACTATCAGTGGCTCCAGGCATCCACTGGGACCTTGGAACTTATCCCCCACAGACAAAGGGGGACTACTGTGTATCTGTATATATACCTATAATTTTTGCTGGGCCATTTGAGAATTAGTTGCATACACTGTGAAAATATATACTTTCATAGATATCTTCTAAGAACAATAATATTCTCATATATAATAGTGATAATATAATTATCAATTCAGGACATTTAACATTTATGTTTAATGCCATATAATCTATTTGCATTTTTCCATTTGCCTGCAAAGTGTTTTAGACAATCTTTTGCTGTTTTTGTTTTTTTTTCCCCTTCAATTTAGGATTAATTCACTCTTCATTCTCCTTTCACCTAGAGCAATTCTAAGTCTTGTTTGTTTTTTCACATCACTAACATTTTGGAAGAGTGAGGGTCAGGTGTTTTGCAGACTGTTCCTCAATTTGAATTTGTCTGGTAAATTCCCCATGGTTAAACTTAGGTTAAATATTATTGACAGGAATAAAGTGAAAGTGGCATCTTTTCCTTCTGAAGTTTACTATATTTGAAGGCACAGGATATCAGACTGTTCTTTACTGGTGCTGTGAAATTTAAACTTTGACTAAGACAGTATCTGCCAGATTTCTCCATTTTACAGATGTATTTTCATTTTTAATTAGTAAGTATATTCCAGACGGAATCCTTGTTAAACTAGCTTCTGTGTCCTTTGGACGTGTCACTTCAGTTTTTGAGCCTGTCTTTAAATTAAAAAATAAAGAACTAATTGAAAACAGAAGTCAACACATCCCCTGATTAAATTCAATGAGCAGAAGAAACTTAAAAAAATTTTTTTTTAAATAAAAACATCATAGAAATAAGAAACTATGTTGTATCCAGGAAACAAGAATCAGAAGCTATAGAAATGAAACTCTCAGAGGACAAGAAAGATTCATAAGAAATGGGGAGAGAGATCCAAGATGGCTGACCACTAGCAGCTCAGGATTGTAGCTCCCAGTGAAAGCACAAAGAACAAGAGGACACCACACCTTCACATGAATTCTTGTTGCTCACGTACCAGGAGATTCCCAGCGGAGGAGCCCCACGGGTCGCCAGCGCGACTCTTGTGACCGGCGAGGCGGTTTTGCCGGCGCCTTGGAGCGTCGGTTCTTGGTGCAGAGTCAGAAAAGCACCATCAATCTCAACGCCGCTGATTTAGTCGGTGCAGTGGGTTGCTCAGATTTCGGCGCTGAGAATCAATAAGTTGGACGTCCACTCAGAAACCCAATTACAAAGACGGTAAATATAAAGACCACAGATGGATAAATTTATAACGAAGGGAAGAAAACAGCCAAAAAACGCTGAGAATACCCAAGATCAGAACGCCTCTCCCTCAGCGGGGGATCACAGTTCCTCATCAGCAACGGAACAAGGCTTGATGGAGAACAAGTGTGTTCCAATTACAGAAGCAGGCTTCAAAATGTGGATAATGAGAAACTTCTGTGAATTAAAAGAACTTGTTTTAACCCAATCCAAAGAGACTAAGAACTTTGAAAAAAGATTTGACGAAATGTTAACAAGAATACACAATTCAGAGAGGAATATAAGTGAATTGATGGAGCTGAAAAACACAATATGAGAACTTCGTGAAGTATGCACAAGTGTTAACAGCCGAATTGATCAAGCCGAAGAAAGGATATCAGAGGTCGAAGACCAACTCAATGAAATAAAACAAGAAGACAAGATTAGAGAAAAAAGGATAAAAAGGAACGAGCAAAGTCTCCAAGAAATATGGGACTATGTGAAAAGACCTAATCTACGCTTGATAGGTGTACCTGAATGTGACGAAGAGAATGAATCCAAACTGGAAAATACACTTCAGGACATTATTCAGGAAAATTTTCCCAACCTAGTAAGGCAGGATAATATTCAACTCCAGGTAATACAGAGAACACCACAGAGATATTCCTCAAGAAGAGCAACTCCAAGGCACATAATCGTCAGATTCACCAGGGTTGAAATGAAGGAGAAAATACTAAGGGCAGCCAGAGAGAGAAAGGTCAGGTTACCCACAAAGGGAAGCCTATCAGACTTACAGCAGATCTCTCAGCAGAAACCCTACAAGCCAGAAAAGAGTGGGGACCAATATTCAATATCCTTAAAGAAAAGAACTTTCAACCCAGAATTTCACATCCAGCCAAACTAAGCTTCACAAGTGAAGGAAAATTAAAGTTTTTTGTGAATAAGTAAGCACTCAGAGATTTCATCACCACCAGGCCTGCTTTACAAGAGCTTCTGAAAGAACCACTACACATAGAAAGGAACAAACAGTATCAGCCTTTCTAAAAAAATACCAAAAAGAGCATCAATATAATGAAGAATTTACATCAACTAATGGGCAAAATAGCCAGCTAATATTAAATGGCAGTATTAAACTCACATATATTATTATTAATTCTAAATTTAAATTGACTAAATCCCCCAATCCAAAGACAGACAGGCAATTTGAATAAAAAACTAAAACCCATCAGTATGCTGCATCCAGACCCATTTCACATTCAAGGATACACAGACTCAAAACAAGGGATGGAGAAGGATTTACCAACCAAACAGAGAGCTAAAATAAACAAATAAAAAGCAGAAGTTACAATTAAGCAACAAATATCAAAAGAAGTAAAGAAGGACATTATATAATGATAAAAGGATCAATGCAACAACAAGAAGAGCTAAAGATCCTAAATATATATGCACCCAATACAGGAATACGCAGACATACAAGACTTTTATAAAGAGACTTAGACTCCCACATAATAATAGTGGGAGACTTCAACATTAATATTAGACAGATCAATGAGATAGAAAATTAATAACGATATCCAGAACTTGAACTCAGATGTGGAACAAGTAAACGTAATTAACATTTATAGAACTCTCCACTTTAAATATACAAAATATACACCCTTATCAGTACCACATCATATTAACTTAGAAGTTTAAACGAAATGTTGGTTGGCTCCTTGTTTGTTATTCTCTTCCCTCATTTTCTTTTATATCTCCATTATTAAGGACAATTATAGGCATACCCATATTTAGATTGCATTCTAGCCCGGGCAATAAAGCAATACTCCCATCCTCTCTCCCTCTTCCTCTTTCTCTTTCTTCCTCTTCTTTATTCTTTTTCTTATTAAAAAAAAAAAAAAGTTACCAATAACCTGTGAATTCCAAACTAAAAGCCATTGCTCAATTTGCATTTGTTTTGATACCTACCAGTCTCTGATCTACAGCCCCACTAATCTATGATTCCACCAGCTGGACAACACTACTAGAAACTGTTTAAAAAAAAAAAGATAAAAATAGCATAAATTTCTAAAAAGAGGGTTAGAAGACAAAGATAAAGAAGTCTCTTGTAAGGTAGAACTAAACCGTAAAGAAATTAAACATAGGAAAAAAAAAAAGGCATGACAATTAGAGGACCAGCCTGAGAGGTCCAGCATCCAAATAAGATGCTAAACCTAAAAAACAATCCTGTGGCAACATTACCACAAACAAAATGAGAAGACAAGAAAACTATATAAAAAAAAAACTGTGAAAAATTTCCAAATGGAAGAAGTTTACCTAACTTTTAGGCCAAAGGATGAAAACAAGAAAAGGAAGTACTATTATGAAAGAATAGAACACTAAGGGAAAAGAAGATCTTAAAAGCTTCTACAGTTTGGGCAGGGTAGCTCTGAGGCACAAGATGAGAATCTGAAAGGTATCAGTTTTAGTAACAATATGCTAAAGGAAAAGACAAGTCTTAAAAATTCTGAAATAGAGATGAGAATCCAAAAAGAGAATTAATGCAAACTAATTTTTATTCCTGATCACATTTCCTATCAACATTCACAAAACAGTTTTAGAAACACTAGCAGAAAAGATTCACACAAATCAGGAAACAACCAGACAAACCTGAATTCTGGCTCAAGCTCTCACTAGCTCTTTAATCAATCCATCACTAGAGTCTTTGAATCTCACTGTCATCATTTTTAATAAGAGGCCAATAATACCTAACTCAGAATTATTCCAAGAATCAAATGTGATTTTTGTGGAGCAACAAAATGGTACTTACCGTAACTGTGACTATCATCTTTAGAATTATTTCAATTGATATGCTATTCATAATAAATGAAAACAAATATTTAAATCAATGGTGAAAATATATTAACTTTAGTACTTTAGGAAATAGAATATGATGTGGTCAGCAAGGGATAACTGCAAAGCCATGACGAAACATGGAAAAGTATTTAGAACATGGCAAGAAAGTGATAGTTTATAAAATATAAATACAAAATAATTTTAACTACATAACTTATTTAGAAATTTATTAAATGGTATGTTGTCTATTTTTCTTTTTTTAGATAGATTTCGCTCTTGTTGCCTAGGCTGGAGTGCAATGGCATGATCTCGGCTCACGGCAATCTCCGCCTCCTGGGTTCAAGTGATTCTCCTGCCTCAGTCTCCCGAGTAGCTGGGATTACAGGCATGTGCCACCACGCCTGGCTAATTTTGTATTTTCAGTAGAGACGGAGTTTCTCCATGTAGGTCAAGCTGGTCTCAAACTCCCGACCTCAGGTGATCCACCTGCCTTGGTCTCCCAAAGTGCTGGGATTACAAGTGTGAGCCACTGCATCTGACCATGTATTTTTAATAATACTTATATCATTGTAGACAATGCGAATAAGCAAAATGAGAATGTTTTGAAAATCATCCCAAGCCACTTTCCCAAGATTTACTTGTAACCATTTAAAAAAACCCACAGCTTTACTGAGTTATAATTGATACACACAAAACTGCACATTATAAATGTACACACTTTGATGAGCTTGGATACTTTTAACTCTTCGATTATGTTTATATGTAATCATTGTTTTTTAAAAATTTTGATCATTTGTATATTTTCATTTGCAATCATCTCTTTTTCTACTAAACAAATTATCATGAACTTTTTTCCATGGCATAACTATCCTTCAAAGACATCTTTTAAAATTGCTATTTAACATTTCATTATATAGCTATTTAATAATTAACTCAACCCATTCTCTTATTATGAAATAATTATGTTTTCAATATTCTAATTTTCTATAAGGTAATGCAATGATTATATTCTGGCTAAAGGTTTGTACATATCTGTAATTATTTTTATAAATTCTTAGATTTCAAGTTTATGTCACAAATATATATACTTTTTAGTTTGAGACAGGGTCTCACACTGTTGCCCAGTCTAGTGTGCAGTGGTGCAAACTTGGCTTATGGCAGCCTCCACCTCCTGGCCTCAAGCAATCCTCCCACCTCGCCCTTCCAAAGTGCAGAGATTATAGGTGTGAGCCACCATGCCTGGCCAAATACAAGTATGCTAACAATTTGGACATACATTGCCAAACTGCCCTGCATAGAAGCTATTGCAATTAGCATTCTTGCTAGTAAAAGATATGAAGGCATTTCAATTTTTGAAAGTTCAATAATGAGTTTCATTATTCCTGCCTCCCTTCCATCTTTCTTTTCCTAACTTGATAAGAAAATGGTATTGTTCTGGTATTACCAGTGACTTTGAATATGTATTGCCCATGCAACATTTCTTCTTTAGAAGCATCTACATATGTTCTTTGTTCAGCTATTTTTTGAAGCACATGTTCATAATCAGTTGTGATTTTAGTCTTAGCCTTGGAATTTACAAGCTGTATGATGGACTTCTATTTCCTGTAACATGAGTACCACATAAAACAACTAAAATACTAGATGGATTATTAAAAAAATTAAAAAAAAATTTTTTTAAATCTCTTAAATGTACTCATGAACTACTAAGAAAAATACTGAGGACAAGATTAAGTGAAGACTGGTACTAAAAGTGGTATGACAAGCACTTACATGGTTTTTACCTTGAGAATATTTGCTGAATAAGCTGAAGCTGAGCATTAGGTGTTGTTTGTTTGTTTGTTTTTGCCTCAGAAGGTGGGACATCCAATAGCAGACCATTCATAACACTGGGACCACAACGGCTACTTACTTAGTGTAAGAGTTAACTAGACACATAACATTGATCACATAATAATAGTAAACATTTATAGAACTTACTGTGTTTTAAGTGTGTCAAAGATTTCAACTATTTTAATCCTCACAAAAAATATAAAGAAGGTACCATTATAATCCTCACCTTAGAGGTCAAGACGGTGAAGCACAGAAAGGTTAAATAATTTGCTCATGGTTAGTATTAGATCCAAAATGCAAATTTTGACAGTCTGTGTCTAAAGACTATGTTTTTAAAGCACTATGACACACTACTTACCCTCCTACCCTCCCCAGTCCTTTACCCTAAGGAAATGCAAGGAAAATTGGCTGTACAGAATGGTGGCACTGGGTGGATAGGGAAAATAAATATTCTCTGAGAATCTGTAACCACAACAGAGCCCTCAATGAAGTCTGTAGTTTGAATCCTCACTACTCATTTGATTCACAAAACCTCAAGCTAAGAATGTAAAGTCCTCCTATATTAATAGTATTGTACTGATACTGTTCTCAGGCACCTAACAGAAATATAAACATTCTCTTCACATGTAAAGATTAAAAAATGAATAGCTCAAAACAGAAAAAATCATTTAAATTCATTAAAAAAAATAAGACATTATGTATAAAACATACAAACAAAAATATAGGACAGAATCAATCCTGAGAAGATAGGGGTATTAGAATTACTACACACTATACACACAATATAACTGTTTCATATATTTCAAGAAATAACAATGCAAAAATAACCATTAACTCCTCCCCCCAAAAATTTCTAAAAATGCAAAGTATGATAACCAAAGCAAAAGAATCGGTAAATAAGTTAAACAGCAACTTTAATCTGGCTGAAAACAGAATTAGAAAACTGGAATGGAGAAATGAAAAAATTATACCAAATATAGTCATGAGAGGAACAGGCATGAAAAATAAGAAGACAATAAGTAAAATATATCTGAATTGGATTTCTAGCAGAGAGAGAAGGTGGAGGCTAAACTGGGAGAAATAATTTTGATTTAAAAAAAAAATCAAACAGTCAAGAAACTCAATGAATACCAACTAGGATAAATAAAAAAGAAAACACACTGTACTTATCATTGTGAAACTGCAGAAAATCATGGAAAAATAAAAGATCTCAAAGGGAAACAGTCAAAGGACCGATCCACTAATAAATGAGTTCTCAAAAGAAATAGTAGAAGGCAGAGACACTAATATCTTCAATACACTAAAAGAAGTTCACTCACAACAGAAAATTCTATATCCTCCCAAAATAACTTCTAAAAATCACAGTGAAATAAGGTCATTTTGAGATAAATAAGGATTAAGAGGTTTTATTAGTCTAATATCCTCATTGAATATACTTCTAGGCAAAAGGACAATAATAACAGGTAGATGATCTTTAAAGCCAAAGGAATGATGAGAAAAAATATGATAAATATGTGGGTAAACATAAGAAACATAAATGTTATAAAACAACTATTATTTATTACATTGTTAATATCACAGAATTAAATGAATAAAACAGAAATACATAAATTGGAAAAAAGTTATCAATCAAAATATTCTGTATTAAGACCTTTGCTTTCCTAGGTTAGACAGTAAAAGTATGCACATAAATTGAAAAGTATATATGGTAACATTTCTAGAGTAACTACCTACAAATAGCATGAATTCAAAACTAGTAGAAACGAAACAAATAGTGAGAAGGCAATAAAAGAGGAAAACAAAAACAAAAACAGAAAAATAAAAACACAAAATGAATTGGTGGAAATAATTCCAAATATAACAGCAAATACAATAAATATAAATGTATCATATAATCCAGCAAAAACTTAAAATTGTCAGATTTTAAAAATTAGTTATATGTTTTTCTTTTCCAGAGACACATATATAACATAAAGTATAAGGTAGAAAACGATTTTCATAGAAACTGTTAGCAAAAGTTATATTAATATCAGTCTAAGGCAAATATATTCTAAGGAAAAAGGCATTCCTAGAAATGAAGGATATCATTAAAAAAAAAAGATTTATTTATTTGTATGTAAATAATAACATCACCTCAAAATACCTAAAGAAAATTTAACAAGAACTACACAAACACTCCAAAATGGAAGACTTTTAATGTAGGTCAGAAATTGAAGGTAAAGAACACAATTCCATAATATAGAAGATCTCAACAACAATTATGCTTACATAAAGGATATATATATATATATAACTGCATCAACAGTTGTAGAATACACATTACTTTCAAATATATTTCCAAAATGAAACATATGCAAAACTTGATCATGTACTAGGTCGAAAATGTAAAACTGAACAATTTTCAAATAATTGTACAAAACATATTTTCTAATAACAATGAGAATTAAGTTGAATTTATTAACAAAAAAATAACTAAAAATATTCTAATCGTTTTCCAAATAAGAAGCATAGTTCTAAAAAACTCGAAAACAAAAATCTAAATATAATTTTGTAGTATATAGCAAAAGCAGTATTTGATGAGAATTTTAATTTTATAGCCCTAAATGCTTATTATGAAAAGAAGGATGAACGTTAGTGATCTGAGAATTGAATAGATTTAATAAGAGAAACAAAATAAAACAAAGGAAAAGACATAATCAAAATAAGTTAAATTAATGATATAGAAAACAATAATAAAAGGAAACTGACAACAAAGCTAAAAGTGGGCCCTAAAAAAGTCTAAAAAAACTGAGAAACTTGGCCTGGCATGGTGGCTCATGCCTGTAATCCCAGCATGTTGAGAGACCGAGGCAGGTGGATCATGAAGTGAAGTTCAAGGCCATCCTGGTCAACATGGTGAAACCCCATCTCTACTAAAAGTACAGAAATTAGCTGGGCATGGTGGCGTATACCTGTAGTCCCAGCTACTTAGGAGGGTGAGGCAGGAGGATCAATTGAACCTGGGAGGTGGAGGTTGCAGAGAGCTGAGAAAACGCCACTGCACTCCAACCTGGCAAAACAGTGAGACTCCTCAAAAAAAAACCTCAAAAACTCAAAAAACAAAAAAACGAACAAACGTTTGGAGAGATTTACAAAAAGTAACGAGGAAGAAGGAAAAACAGAGGCAGGCACATACAAATTGCTAACAACAGAAACTATGTAACTGGCCGGGTGTGGTGGCTCATGCCTGCAATCCCAGCCCTTTGGGAGGCTGAGGCAGGCAGATTACTTGAGGTCAGGAATGAAACCCCATCTCTACTAAAAATACAAAAATTAGCCCGGTGTGGTGGCACATGCTTGTAGTCCCAGCTACTTGAGAAGCTAAGGCTGGAGGATCACTTGAACCAGGGAGGCAGAGGTTGCAGTAAGCCGAGACTGGTCACTGCGCTCCAGCCTGGGAGAGAGCGGGAACTCGGTCGCAAAAAAAAAAAAAAAAAAAAAAAAAAAAAAAAAAAAAAAAAAGAATAAATAAAAATAAAAAAATAAAGACAGAAAGAAATGATACAATCTAAATCTAACTATATAATTATAGATGCTGCAGACATTAAACAGATAATAAGAGGATATTAAAACAAATTCATGCCAATATATTTGAAAATATAGATGAAATGGACAAATTCCTAGAAAGATACAGCTTACTAAAACTGACTTAAGATGAAATGGAAAAATCTGAATAATACTATAAAAGAAATGGACTCAATAGTAAAAATCTACCCACAAATAAAATTCCAAGACTAGCTGTACATTTTAAGATGTTATTCAACCTCTATGATTCTTAGTTTATTTATTCAAAAATGGGGTATTATAATATCCCATTATATTACCTCACAAGCATTAAATATCTCACAAGCTTGTTATTTAACGATTATATTAAAAAGTACATGTAGGCAATTTATAAACATGAAAGCATCATAAAAATTGAAAATATTATTCACCCAATTTTAGGTTTAAATTGGAAAGCCCATAACTCTAAACATAGACACATTCCAAAGAATACACCAAAAAGTCAAGCTTCATCATAAGGCAAATCTAATTTTCTACTGGCATGCACTAAGGCCACATTCTCTAGGAAGAAAATTAACCACAAAACAACTGCAAACCGAGAAGGCTGAAAATTTTTAAACACTCATTTTTTAAACTGTTAAGAGTGTGTTTTAAAACATTACTGACAACCTTGTAAAATGTAACATAAATAACAATCATTTTTTGTTTAATGCAATAGGTTAAAGATCCAAAGGAACAAAAATAATACTGCAGGTTGGGACAAAGAAGCGTAACAAAGACACTGGTGTTTAGTGTTTCATGGGTAATGAATTCAGGCCTTTTCCTCTGGAAATAAAATCTTCTACAAATTTGTGCTTCATAAAATACCTGTAAACTATTCACATTCATTTTTTCTGAAAAAAGATGGTAGCACCTACCAAGTATCAGGTACAAGATTAGCTGTTGAAAACAGTCAGCTTAAAACAGTCTTATGGTCCAGTCAGGGAGAGAGAATAAACAGATGTACCATGACAGAAGCAAGCACAGGGCATTACAGATGTTCACAGAGGAGATATACCTAATCCAAAATGAAGAGATCAAAGATTATCTCCTGAAAGGATGACTTCCAAGCTGTTTATTAAAGAAGAAATTAGTCAGGGGAAAGGGAGGAGTAGGGTACTCAGGTTAATGCTGCCAAGTCTCATATTCTCACAGCCTCATCATGCACACATATGACATACTGCCTTGGTCAAGCATGGTACCTGCTACACAGATTATTTCAAAAGGAGAAGGAACTTAAATTTACTACTGAATAAAGCCCAAAACAAGTTTTAATAATGTGAATTATATAATATTTTCAAATTATTCTCCTAGCTCTAGCAGAGATACCTTTAATTTGAAACAACTTCAGACATTCATGTTTGATTAAAGTATAACAAAAATTTTTGGAAAATCATGACCATCTTATTGGAGTTTTCTATGCACTGCATGGCTAGAAATTGTACAAAAAAATCTAGGAGATCTATGATGGGATAGAAAAGGTGGGTATATCCCTAGTCTAGAACAAAGAAAGGGTCCTTCACTGAATTCCGAGGCTGTTTCAAAACTATATGCACTAATATGCCCTCTTAGCATGTAGCATGTAACAGAACATCAATAGGTTGTATTGCTTCCTAGAAAAGTTCCCTAAACTAAGGTCACAGTCCTGGCTTGCTCTCTATCAGTGATGAGCTTATGAGAGTGTCTCACACCACTACTTTTATCTTAACTTTTCTATGGCCCCAGAAATATTTACCCAGGAGACACTATATTATTATGAAAACATTTTCAAAGTTGCAGCGTTTTCAATCACATTAATTTGGATCTGTCAGAAATGCAACCCCAAGCGTTAGAGTATACGCTATGCTGAAGAGAAAAAAAGCCACTGATGGAAAGCAAAATAACAGAAGGATCAATCAGTAAGTAGCAACACAGTTGGAGTTGGGTTTGGCTTACGAACAATAAAGAAAAACATAATACAAGTGGATAAAGCACATTTAATTTTCCTCACGTTGCTTACATGGATATCTGAGGAATTTATTCTAAGGCAATAGTCTGATTTCTTACAGAACTAGTTATATATTTTTTACAGACAATTCAATATGTTTTGATTACATTTTTTAATCTATCTTTTCTTGGTGAGTTAGAATGTGCTAGTCTTGTACAACATATAATAAATTATGCTTTTCATAGTTTCTTTTGTATACTTTCTTGGTCATAACAAAGAGCTAAAAAAAAAGCACCCCACAAAATATTTGATCTGCCAGTGAACAGACTGTGAGCTCCTGGTAGTGCCAATGTTCTGCTTTCCTAGGTGTTCTACTGCTCCTACAAATGCCCTATATAAGCAATTTGGATATGCATCTGTATCTATCTATCTATCTATCTATCTATCTATCTATCTATCTATCCATCCATCCATCTACCTACCTACTTACCTATCTCTCTCCGTGTGTGTGTGTGTGTGTGTGTAGAATAAGCAATTTAATTCTGACTACTCATATAAATGTCAAATCAAAATCAAAATAACTGAGAAATATTATAGAAAAGCAACCGATACTGGTAACACCAAAAGGACACAGTATTTGGAATTAAGGAGATCTGGCCTAGAATTCTGCAGTTATCACTGTGTCATTACTGCCTTTGCAAAATCTTAAAGGTTTTGATTAAAAACAAAAAACAAACAAACAAACAAAAAAACGGAAAAGCTGTTTTCAGGTCTGTGGCTCTGAGATTTGGCTAAAGTAACTGAAAACAATATTGTGTTTAACTTCTAGCCCAGTTCAACCTTGTTCTTACAGTATTTTTGAGGCAGGAGAAGGGCAGATAGGATGTATTAGAACAACAAACTTGATATCAGGAAAAGATATATGAGTTAAAAAAATTTTTCTTCTGATACAATTCAGGCCTTCTTGGAATATTTTAAATCAACAGAGTCAGTGATGGGTTAAGATACACAGGTGAAACAAGAAAAGACTTAATTTCAGACTTATGGTTAAGTATGCAAGTGTGATATTCAAATTGTTCAGCATATGCATATGTATGTATATACATGCATGCACACATACACACATATCTCATAGAGACATAGACAGAGAACGATTCCATGCACAAGAATATCAGGGCCAACAAAAAACAAAACAACAAACAGAAGTATAATATATTGTTTTTAATTTTAGCACCTGTTTTTACTGAGAGAACACAAATTTTCTAGTTTAATATTCTGCCTATATTACCAGCCAAAGCTGGCAGACAGCATAGTGCAATAAAATGAAGTTAAAAAAAAACAAAAAAACAAAACAAACAAACAAAAAAAACCAAACCACTGTCCTAACCAGTTAGCAGGTTTGTAAAGAGGATAAAATAGTACTGAATGTCCTTTACTTAAAATACCTACAGTTTCTGAAAGAATGTTCATTGAAGTCCTATGTTGCCTATGCTGGTCTTGAACTCCTGGGTTCAAACAATCCTCCAGTCTCCACCTCCCAAAATGCTGGGACTACAGGCATGAACCACCACACCTGCCCTCTCTTCATTTTCTGCCTAACCATTACATCAATGGTTCTCAACCTTTGCTGTACATTAGATCACCCCAGGACTTTTGAACAGTAGATTACCTTAGCACACACCTGAGCCCAACCTATTTGCAATTCCTGGAGTGAGAAACCTAGGTATGATATTTTTGAAAAGCTCATCAGGTGATTGGGATGCAATATGAAAGTTAATAACCTCTTCCTTAAATACTGTCCATAGGGCCGTCATATACTCTCTTCTCTTCTCTCAGTACACTCATGGCTTTCAGCATATACCATGGATCTATATATTTATACAGAAAATCTATCTATTTCTGAAAAATCTGTATATTTAGCCAAAATCTCATCTCATTTGTATATAAACAGTTTGATATCTTGTACATCTCAAACTCAAATATGTTCCCAACTGAACCAACCCTTTCTTTCATATAACCCTTTCCTCTACTGCCCATCTAAAAGAATACTAAATTCCAATAACTATACCATACTATACCTCTTAGAGCTGTCTCTAATCTATTTCTTTCTATCCCATTCCTTATACAGGCCATCATCATTGCTTAACTGGACTGATGCTAGAACTTCTAAACTGGTCTCCCACCTGCAATCTTGCTCTCTCCTCCAATCCATACTCTTCACTGTAACTGGAGTCATCTTTTTAAAATGCACTTTATCACATTACTCTCAGGTTACTCAAACTTGATCACACTTGAAACCTGCAAGTGACTTTCCACTGCCATCAGAATAATTTCTAAACACTCTAACACAGTTTATAAAGTGCTTCAGGACTGTGCCCCTGCCTGCTCTGCCCCTACATTCAATGTTCATGTTTTAAACTTTTATGAAGTTCCTAGAAGAGACCATTCTTCTCTTACTCTAGGCGCTGGTATAAAATTATTTTTACCTGGAAGAATCTTTTTACCTCTTCCCTGCTCTAGCTAACTACTTTCAATTTTTTCAGGTCTCAATTTAAATTCTATGGTTTCTGAGAAAACGTTTCCTGAATTGTTCAATCTGTGGTAAAGACCAGTGGCAACGCTGGTATTTACCAAATAGTCAAATGTACCTCCTCAACAATGCCCAGGCTGGCTTCCAGTTAGATTGGGGAAATAAAGCTGATTTACAAACCACTTACAAGATTGGTCCTTCAAAACATCCTGTGGGATTCTCCAACTCTCTTTTCCTCTGTCTTGGTGACCTAAGAAACCATATGCTTCTTTCTACAAGATGGACCAGGGCCACCTAATACAAATTGGACATTATTTAAATGAAAAACAAATACCTTGTTTGATAAAGTATGAAGGTTTATGGGTTAAATGGTTACTACAGTTTAGCTTAGCTTAGCGTACAGGTCAGCTTTCCACTCCCACAGGACTTCTTTATTACTTAACTCGTTGCTCACTTATCTTCCCTAATAAAACTACAAGGATCTTAAGGAAAAGTTTCGTGCTTCTCTTGCTCACTGCCTTGTTTCTACAATCTAGCAGAATGCTTGAAACATACAAGGCATTGAGAAAGTATTCACTGCATGAATGAATGGATCAATATAATTTACCCTGTTTAGTACAATGCAGTAGTACCACCACTTTGAATTTATAAGTAATACTGTATACTAGTTTATCTGTATTTTTCTATAACTTTTTATTTTAGCTAAAAGTAGCTGTTTAAATTTTTTGTCTTACTTTTTTCACTTAACAGAAACATATACCTTTGCTATTACAAATTTATCATAAATATCATTCATAAGTATATAATATTCCTTTTTATATACTGTCACATACCCAAATATTCTCTATTCTTAGACATTTAGGTAGTTTCTTGCAATCAATTTTTGAGGCAAGATTGTTTCTAACCCTCTTAAACGTACATTTTGAATAATTTCCTCCATGTTTCAAAGGTTTCATTTTCTTTTTTACACTGCAGTTTCCTTGAAAGTTTGAATTTTGTCTTAACATTCTTATACATCTGTAACATGCCTCACTAGATGCCGTGAATTGAATAAATATTGATAACATGTATTACATTTTTAATAAACCTATCAATTTCAAAACAAAGGGTACTTCTAGATGTTGTATTAACAAGACATCATTGAACAAAACATAAATCCAGTTACATTACAATTAAAAGAAATGTTAACAGTCAGGCATGGTGGCTCATGCCTGTAATCTCAGCACTTTGGGCGACTGAGGCGGGTGGATCATGAGGTCAGGAGTTTGAGACCAGCCTGACCAATATGGTGAAATCCCATCTCTACTGAAAATATAAAAAATAGCTCGGTGTGGTGGCACATGCCTGTAATCTTAGCTACTCAGAAGGCTGAGGCAGGAGAATTATTTGAACTTGGAAGGCGGAGGTTGCAGTGAGCTGAGATTGTGCCACTGCACTGGGCGACAGAGCAAGACTCTATCAAAAAAAAAAAAAAAAAAAAGGGGGGGGAATTATAAAAATGGGAAAATGGGAACACAGCATTGATATAGAAGATTCTCTCTTATTTTTTTTTTCCCACATACTTCAAAAACAACTGAGGATTTGATTCTCAGAACAATGAAAACCAAGAAAAGCACAATGGCTTGGTGTGAGAAGACCCAGGTTCCAGTGATGGCCACTTCACTCAGCAGTTGTTTTGTCTCAAGCATATCTCTGTATTTCTTTTAGTTTTAAAACGAGAGATGCACATCACTTCCTATGGCAGGGTTTTTTTTTTTTTAACATCACATTGTTGGTGCTTTGGACTACATAATTTTTTGTTATTGACAGCTGTCCTGTGCACTGTAGGATGTTTAGCAGCATCCATGACCTGTATCAACTAGATACCAGTAGCAACACTTCAATCTCTCAGGTCTGTATAGTCAAAATTATTTCCAAACATTGTCAAATGTGCCTGGAGGGGTGAAATAACTCCCAGTTGAGAACTGTTGACTTGCAGTAAGAAATAAGAACACTGTATGATTCTACACCTTTGTCATTTTAGCAAATCATCTGCTAGCTTTTTTCCAGAATGCTTAATAAATTTCCAGTTAAATGTTTATAGTCTGTGTCATTTCCTTCTTCTTCTATGCTTTCTTATAATTTGCTTTGAAATGGTCAAAAGCATACAGAAAAAGAAAGAGGAAAAGTGTAAATGTTAAATTGATTATACAAGGACAACTGATTTGTCCTTAGATAATTAAAAATTAATAATATCAGGTATCCAAGATGGCCAATTAGGAGCAGCTCAGGATTACAGCTCCCAGTGAAAGCGTGGAGGGTGACTGGATGCCGCATTTTCAGACAGATTTTTATTGCCGACAGATGAGGAGATTTCTAGGCGGAGGAGCCCCACGGTTTGCCAGCGCGCTAGTTTGGCCAGTGTGGCTGTTTTTGCTGGCACAGCTGTTTTGCCAGTGCCCCAGCGTGGTGGTTCTCCATTACAAAATACACTGGTCCATTTTAGCTGGTGATTGGAACTCTGGGAAGGCAGAGTCGCCTATTCATCTGATTAAAAAGGGAACTGAAACAGGGAGCCAGGCCAGGAGATTCCTGGGCAAAAAAGCCCCACGAATCTCAGTGCCACTGATTCAGCTGGCGCAGTGTATCACCACAAGGGAAATTACACGGATCCTGGCGCCTTTTCAACAGGTGACTGGAACACCTGGGAGACAGTCGACCATTCAACTAAAAAAAAAAAAAAAAAAACAAATGGCTCTGAGGCAGGAAGCTGGGTGATCAGGCTTGGCTTGTCCCACCCCCACAAAAGAACAGCAATCGAAAACGCTCTGGACTGAGAGTTTCACAGCAAGCACAGCTGAACCCAGGATGATCCAGCTCTGCAGGGTAGGGGCGTCTGCCATTACTGAGGCAGTTTGCCATTGCTGAGGCAGCCTGCCATTGCTGAGGTAGCCCACCATTACAGAGAGTCTGACATTATAGAGGTGGGTTCTAGAACTGCCATTGCTGGGGCAGTTCTAACTACACCCATATAAACAGGACTGCAGGGAAGTTCACATGGCAGCTAGGCGGAGCCCACAGCAGCTCAGCAAAGCCTCTGCAGGCAGACAGTGACTAGGCTGCCTCCTCGCTGGGCAGTGCAGCCCTGAAAAAAGGCAGCAACACAACAGAAACTCATAAATAAAGCCCAAACTCCCTGGGATGGAGCCCCCGGGGGAAAAAAAGGCAAGGGGAGGTGGTTTATGAGTTCTGCTGCAGCAATCTTAAACGTACCTGTCCAGCAGCTCTGAATGAACAATGGAGCACACAGCTCAGCACTTGAGCTCCTATAAAGGACAGACTGTCTCCTCAAGTAGCTTCCTGATCCCCATATATTCAAACAGTCACCTCATAAAGGAGAGCTCAGACTGGTATCTGGTGGGTATCCCTACTAGGACAAAGATAGCAAAAGAAGGAACTGATAGCAACCCTTACTGTTCTGCAGCTGCTGCAGGTGATCCCCAGGCAAGCAGGGCCTGGAGTAGCCCTCAGCAGTCCTACAGCAGAGGGGCCAGACAGTTAGAAGAAAAACTAAGAAAGAGAAAGACATAACTTCATCATCAACAAACTGGACATCCACTCAGAGACCCAATCTGAAAGTCAACAACTACAAAGATGACAGGTGGATAAATAAACAAAGATGGGAAGAAAATGGCGCAAAAAGGATGAAAACAATCGAAATCACAATGCCTCTTATCCTACAAGAGATCACAAGTCCTCACTAGCAAGCGAACAAGGCTGGATAGAGAATGAGTGTGATGAATTGACAGAATCAGGCTTCAGAAGGTGGGTAATAAGAAACTTCTGTGAGCTAAAAGAACATGTTCTAACCCAATGCAAAGAAACTAAGAACCTTGAAAAAAGATTTGATGAAATGCTTACGAGAATAAATGACTTAGAGAGGAATATAAGTGAATTGATGGAGCTGAAAAACACAACACGAGAACTTTGCAAAGCACACACAAGTTTCAAGAGCTGAATTGGCCAAGCAGAAGAAAGGATATCAGAGGTCGAAGATCAACTCAATGAAATAAAATGAGAAGGTAAGATGAGAGAAAAAAAAGTGTAAAAAGAAATGAACAAAGTCTCCAAGAAATATGGTACTATGTGAAAAGACCTAATCTACACTTGATAGGTATACCTGATTGTGACGAAGAGAATGAATCCAAGCTGGAAAATACTCTTCAGGATATTATCCAGGAAAACTTCCCCAACCTAGGAAGGCAGGCCAATATTCAAGTCTGGGTAATACGGAGAACACCACAAAGATATTCCTCAAGAAGAGCAAGGCACATAATCATCAGATTCACCAGGGTTGAAATGAAGGAGAAAATGCTAAGGGCAGCCAGAGAGAAAGGTTGGGTTACCCACAAAGAAAAGCCCATCAGATTCACAGCAGATCTCTCAGCAGAAACCCTACAAGCCAGAAGAGAGCGGGGGCCAATATTCAACATCTTTAAAGAAAAGAACTTTCAGGCCAGGCGCAGTGGCTCAAGCCTGCAATCCCAGCACTTTGGGAGGCCGAGGCGGGTGGATCACAAGGTCAATAGATCGAGACCATCCTGGTCAACATGGTGAAACCCCGTCTCTACTTAAAATACCAAAAATTAGTTGGGCATGGTGGCACGTGCTCGTAATCCCAGGTACCCAGGAGGCTGAGGCAGGAGAATTGTTTGAACCCAGGAAGCGGAGGTTGCGGTGAGCCAAGATCATGCCATTGCACTCCAGCCTGGGTAACAAGAGCAAAACTCCGTCTCAAAAAAAAAAAAAAAAAAAAAAAAGAAAAGAACTTTCAATCCAGAATTTCATATCCAGCCAAACTAAGCTTTGTAAGTGAAAGAAAAATAAAACCTTTGCGAACGAGCAAGTACTCAAAGATTTCATCACCACCAGGCCTGCTTTACAAGAGCTCCTGAAAGAGGCACTAAATATACAAAGGAACAACAAGTACCAGCCACTCCAAAAACATACCAAATGGTAAACAGCATCAACACAATGAAGAAACTACATAAACTAATGGGCAAAACAGCCAGTTAGCATCAAAATGGCAGGATCAATTTCACAGATAACAATATTAACCCTAAATGTAAATGGGCTAAATGCCCCAATCAAAAGACATAGATTGGCAAATTAGATAAAAAGCCAAAACACATCGGTGTGCTGTATCCAGGAAACCCATCTCACATGCAAGGATACACAAAGGCTCAAAATAAAGGAATGGAGGAAGATTTACCAAGCAAATGGAGAGCAAAAAAAAAAAAAAAAAAAAAAAAAAAAGCAGGAGTTACAATTCTTGTCTGTGATAAAATAGACTTTAAACCAACAAAGATCAAAAGAAACAAAGAAGGACATTACATAATGGTAAAAGGATCAATGCAACAAGAAGAGCTAACAATCCTAAATATATACGCACCCAATACAGGAGCACCAAGATACATAAGGCAAGTTCTTAATGACTTACAAAGAGACTTAGACTCCCATACAATAATGGTGGGAGACTTTAACACCCAATTGTCAATATTAGACAGATCAACCAGACAGGAAATTAACAAGGATATCCAGGACTTGAACTCAGATCTGGACCAAGAAAACCTAATAGACATTTACAGAACTCTCCACCCCAAATCCACAGAGTATACATTCCTATTAGCACCACATCACACCTACTCTAAAATTGACCACATAATTGGAAGTAAATCACTCCTCAGCAAATGCAAAAGAATGGAAATCATAACAAAGAGTTTCTTAGACCACAGTGCAATCAAGTTAGAACTCAGAATTCAGAAACTAACTCAGAACCGCATGGCTTCATGGAAACTGAACAACTGGCTCTTGAATGTTGACTGGATAAACAATGAAATGAAGGCAGAAATAAAGATGTTCTTCAAAACCAATGAGAATGAAGCCACAACATACCAAAATTTCTGGGACACATTTAAAGCAGTCTCTAGAAGAAAATATATAGCAATAAATGCCCATATTAGAAGCAAGGAGAGATCTAAAATCGACCCCCTATCATGGAAATTGAAAGAGCTAGAGGAGCAAGATCAAAAAAACTCAAAACCTAGCAGAAGACAAGAAATAACTAAGATCAGAGCAGGACTGAAGGAGATAGAGACACAAAAACCCTTCAAAAAATCAATAAATCCAGGAGCTGGTTTTTCAAAAAGATCAACAAAATAGACAGACCACTAGCCAGATTACTAAAAAAGAAAATAGAGAAGAATAAAATAGATGTAATGAAAAACGATAAAGGGGATATCACCATAGATTCCACAGAAATACAAACCATTATCAGAGATTATTACAAACAACTCTATGCACATAAACTAGTAAACCTGGAAGAAATGGATAAATTCCTGGACACTTGCATCCTCCCAAGCCTAAACCAGGAAGAAGTTGAAACCCTGAATAGACCAATAACAAGGTCTGACATTGAGGCAGCAATTAATAGCCTACCACCAAAAAAAGCCCAGGTCCAGATGGGTTCACACCCGAATTCTACCAGACATACAAACAGGAGCTGGTACCCTTCCTTCTGAAACTATTCCAAACAATCCAAAAACAGGGAAACCTTCCTAAATCATTTTGAGACCAACATCATCCTGATACCAAAACCCAGCAGAGACTCAGCAAGAAAAGAAAACTTCAGGCCAATATCTATGATGAACATAGATGCAAAAATCTTCTATAAAATACTGGCAAACTGATTGCAACAGCACATCAAAAAGCTTATCTACCATGATCAAGTAGGATTCATCCTGGGGATGCAAGGCTGGTTCAACATATTCAAGTCTTTAAACAAAATTCAGCAAATAAACAGAACCAAAGACAAAAACCACATTATTTTCTCAATTGATGCAGAGAAGGGCTTTGACAAAATTCAACAGCCCTTTATGCTAAAAACCCTCAATAAACTAGGTATTGATGAAATGTATCTCAAAATAATAAAAGCTATTCATGACGAACCAACAGCCAATATCATACTGAATGGGCAAAAACTGGATGCATTCCCTTTGAAATCTGGCACCACACAAGGATGCCCTCTCTCACCACTCCTATTCGATACAGTACTGGAAGTTCTAGGCAGAGCAATCGGGCAAGAAAAAGAAATAAAGGGTATTCAAATAGGAAAGGAGGAAGTAAAATTGTCTCTATTTGCAGATTACATGATTGTATATCTAGAAAACCCCATTGTCTCAGCCCATAATCTCTTCAAACTGATAAGCAACTTCAGGAAAGTCTCAGGATACAAAAATAATGTGCAAAAATCACAAGCATTCCTACACACCAATAACAGACTTAAAGAGAGCCAAATCAAGAACAAACTGCCATTCACAATTGCTACAAAGAGAATAAAACACCTAGGAATTCAATTAACAAGGAACATAAAGAATCTCTTCAAGTAGAACTACAAACTACTGCTCAACAAAATAAGAGAGGACACAAACAGATGGAGAAACATTCCATGTTCATGGTTAGGAAGAATCAATATTGTGAAAATGGCCATACTGCCCAAATTAATTTACAGATTCAACGCTATCTCCATCAAGCTACCAATGACCTTCTTCATAGAACTGGAAAAAAACACCTTAAACTTCATATGGAATCAAAAGAGAGCCCACAGAGCCAAGTCAATCCTAAGCAAAAAGAACAAAGCGGGAGGCATCACAGTACTGGATTTCAAACTATACTACACGGCTAAAGTAATCAAAACAGCATGGTACTGGTACCAAAACAGAGATATAGACCAATGGAACAGAACATAGGCCTCGGAGGCAACACCACACATCTACAACCATCCGATCTTTGACAAACCTGACAAAAACAAGCAATGGGGAAAGGATTCCCCGTTTAATAAATGGCGTTGGGAAAAGTGGCTAGCCATGTGCAGAAAGCAGAAACTGGACCCCTTCCTGACACCTTACACTAAAATTAGCTCCAGATGGATTAACGAATTAAACATCAGACCTAACATCATAAAAACCCTAGAAGAAAATCTAGGCAAAACCATTCAGGAAATAGGCGTAGGCAAGGACTTCATGACCAAAACACCAAAAGCATTGGCAACAAAAGCCAAAATAGACAAATGGGACCTAATCAAACTCCACAGCTTCTGCACAGCAAAAGAAACAGCCATTAGAGTGAATCAGCAACCAACAGAATGGGAAAAAGTTTTTGTAATCTACACATCTGACAAAGCTGATATCCAGAATCTATAAAGAACTAAAACAGATTTACAAGAAAAAAACAAACAAGCTCATTCAAATGTGGGTGACGGATACGAACAGACACTTTACAAAAGAAGACATACATGAGGCCAACAAACATATGAACACATGCTCATCATCACTGGTCATTAGAGAAATGCAAATCAAAACTGCATTGAGATACCATCTTATGCCAGTTAGAATGGCGATCATCAAAAAATCTGGAGACAGATGCTGGAGAGGATGTGGAGAAATAGAAACACTTTTACACTGTTGGTGGGAGTGTAAATTAGTTCAACCATTGTGGAAGGCAGTGTGGCGATTCCTCAAGGACCTAGAAATAGAAATTCCATTTGCCCCAGCAATCCCATTACTGGGTATATAACCAAAGGATTATAAATCATTCTACTATAAGGACACATGCACACAAATGTTCATTGCAGCACAGTTTCCAACAGCAAAGACTGGAACCAACCCAAATGCCCATCGATGATAGACTCGACAGGGAAAATGTGGCACATATACACCATGGAATATTATGCAGCCATCGAAAACAATGAGTTGGTGTCCTTTGTAGGGACATGGATGAACCTGGAAATCATCATTCTCAGCAAACTGATACAAGATCAGAAAATCAAACAATGCATATTCTCACTCATAGGTGGGTGTTGAACAATTAGAACATATGGACACAGGGAGAGGAGCATCACACACTGGGGTCTGTCGGGGGGGGGAATAGGGGAGCAACAGCACGGTTGGGGAGTTGGGGAGAGATAGCATGGTGAGAAATGCCAGATATAGGTGAAGGGGAGGAATGCAGCAAACCACACTGCCATATGTGTACCTATGCAACCATCTTGCACGTTCTTCACATGTACCCCAAAACCTAAAATGCAATTTAAAAAAATAATATCGCTCTTTTAACTCTTAATATTTCAATTACTTTTTCTATATTCTCTTCTAAGGAAAAAGGGTACCTCCATGTCCCTTTCTTCTCCCCACATAAGATGGTTTTAGGTAGCTTTATAGTTCAGAGATCCCTACTGACATTTTACATTCCAAACACAGAACATCTCAAAATGCTTCTTCATTCGAAGCATTTTTTTCAAGTCTGGTGAAGGTAGCCAGAAAAGTTTTTTTTTTTTTTTAAATCTATATCAGAGTAATTGAATTAATTTTAAATTGCTCATAAGCAATTTATATATGTACATATCTGCATTATTCTGCACACCCTCGCAATACTTTATAATGTTAAATATAATTGTTAACTCTTTCCACCTTTTATAAGAAAGGAACTAGTTTTATGCACCTAAAAATGAAGTCTTCAAAATACACCCTATATTATTATAGCACTTTAATACTAAGTAAATCATATACACTTCTTATTTATGTACAGATTGCATGTGTATTACAGGAATTAAATAATACAACCAATAATACAAAATATGAGGTGGTCAGCTATAAATCATTTCTTGAGTAGATTTATATTTTGTATTTCCTGTAAGATAGAATGTAGAAATAACACAAAAAAATAAGTTTAATTATTAAGCAACAGAATAAAGGAAAATTGTTCACTTTCAATCACTTTTTAAAATGTTATCTGAATATTCACTATGTTCTTTTAGAAATTTAATAATGAGCATTTTTATAACAAGTAACATTTTTCCACCTGTTAAATAGGGCTGCTGAATCTGGATTTATTAAAAGTGATCCAACATTTCCAAGTGAGTACACATATGCTGGTAATGTCAATCTTTTAACTATATTTAGTGAAAAAAGTAAAATCACTTGCCATAATTTTAATTATTCATTTTTATTCATTTACTATTTATACCCTTATAGCTTCCAATAATTCAGGATGATTCACCTGGCCTTTTATACACTGGAGTTATGATGCAGCGCTGAGCATAGAAAAAGAACTAGTTTTGAAATCAGACACACGTAGGTTTAAATCCTGTCTCTGCTGCAAAATACCTACAGAATCTTAGTCAAGTCACTTATTTTACTCTCTGAGCAGAAGATTCTATACTGATCATCTCTGTGTACAGCTGTATGTGCCTGGTTTGTAACTGGCATTCCATGAGTTATTCTTTTTCTTCTTCTTAAGAGTTTTAGAAAATTAAATATGTGATTTGTTTTTAATAACATTCTTATCTAGATACAAAAATTAGGCTTTAATACTATGCCTGATAGGAAAAACATCAATATTTTAAAATATCAATACAGATACCAACCTGGCTTCATTCATTTTTGGAATTGCTTTATATAGTCATACCACTAAGTACAGTTAAATGCTACTTAAAGGATACCTAGGAAAATGATTTCTTTCAAGTCTTGTATGATAACTTCTCTTAGGAGTTGACATTCAAGCTGAGCTCTAACAGGAGCCAGACACTGAATGATTGAAAGTAAGAACATGCAGAGAGAATAACTTGTGTAAATGACCTGAAGTGGAAACAAGCTTGGTGTGTCCAAAATCGGCAGGTCAATGTGGATTGTAAATGAAGGTGGCCAAATCAATCATGTCTTTTAGGTCAGAGTAAATAATTTGTAGTTTTATGAAAGTAAAGAGCTCCAATACCCCACACTTAAAAATACTGCCAGTAGAGCACAAATAATGAGCACTATAATTAATCTGTTGGAACTGTATTTATAAAAACAAGCTCTCATCATACAAATAACAATATACATTCAATTAGTCAAAGTATGGTGCCTGTAAGCATGGTATAAGGAATTTAGGGCAGTTAAAAAAAGTCAGGAGGCTTGGAAGGCTCTGCCACTTATAATCATGTGATCACAGGCATGTCTTTTCAGCTCTCTGTACCTTAGTTTGTTTATCATAAAAGAGAATGCAACATGTTTCTCCAAGAATTGTTATGAAAATGAAATATAACAAATATACAATACCCAGAAATTACCTGTTATTTGTGAGTACTTAATAAGTAGTCTTTATAATAATTATGTAATTCCAATTTAGTTTCTTCTACTTTTCCAGATAGATTCATCAGCTCCGAAGATAAATTGATACATGCTAGGTTTTTAAGAAAATTCCTTCTTTTATGTTTAAATTTCCACAGCTTCAACATCTCAATGAGTGCATATTATATGTGTGTGAACATTTGAATATTTAAATGCATTTGTATCCTAATATAGTTAAGAATAATAATGAGTATGCATTTTAAACCAATATACAAAAACCTATACACTAAATAGATGTTGCTCCCTTTAAATTATAAGATCACAGGGCTACAGTTATTCAAAATAGTTTGAAACCTCTTCTAGACCCACTATAATAGCACATTTTAAAGCTCTGCAAAAAACTACTATTTTCAATTTTCACTTGCTTTTGGCCAAAAATCTAACAAACAAAATACAAAATCAAAAACCTGCCTCATCAAATATAACCCTCAAAAAAAATGCCAATACAAATAACATTCAGAATAATAGCAAAGACTATGAAGACAACATTAAGAGTTTCCAGTACTTAAGCAAAGCAGCATTAATGACATAAGTGCACAGCCTCCTATGAGATTAATTTCTAAACTGCTTGTTTGAATGGATAGTTTCTAGGATATTAGTTTAAAAGCAGTCTACCGACCAGGTTTGGTGGCTCACTCCTGTAATCCAAACACTTTGGGAGGCCATAGTAGGTGAATTACTTGAGGCCAGGAGTTCAAGACCAACTTGACCAACATGGTGAAACCCCATCCCTACCAAAAATAAAAGAATTAGCTGGGCATGGCGGCATGCATGCCATTAATCCCAGCTACTCGAGAGGCTTAGACAGAAGAATCACTTGAACCTGCCAGGCAGAGGCTGCAGTGAGCTAAGATAGTGCCACTGCACTTCAGCCTGGGCAACAGAGCAAGATTTCATCAAAACAAAAAAAAAAAAAAAAAAAAAGAAAAGAGAAGAAAAGTCATGATAGATAAGAAGCTAGCTTTATTAACTTCTTGGCAACAGGATTTCCAGTATTTCAATATTATTTCTTCCCAGCCTCAGTTTTTGTTTTATTTAAATTTTTTTACTCAAAAATTCAGGGGACCAGGTGGTCTTTGGGGGAGATTTCTGAACAGTGTATACTGCACTTTATCCCTTACCCCTCCCACCATTACTCCTGAGTCCTCAAAGTCCATTATATTTATACATTTGCATTCTAATAGCTTAGCTCCCACTTTAAGTGCAAACACACAATGTTACTCACTTAGAATAACGGTTACTTCACCTAGAGTAATGGTCTCTACTCCATCCAGGTTGCTGCAGATGCCATTAATTCATTCCTTTTTATGGCTGTGTAGTATTCCATGGTACATATATAATACCACATTTTCGTTATCCACTTCTTGTTGGTTGATGGACATTTAGGCTGGTTCTATATTTTTGCAACTGCAAATTGTGCTGCAATAAACATGCATGTGTAAGTGTATTTTTCATATAATGACTTCTTTTCCTCTAGGTAGATACCCGGTCTGCTGGATAAAAGGGTAGTTCTACTTTTAGTTCTTTAAGGAATACACATAGTGTTTTCCACAGTGGTTGTACTGGTTTATATTCTCACTAGCAGTGTAAAAGTGTTTCCTTTTTACCACATCCATGCCCACATCTGTTGTTTTTTAAATTTTTAAATTTTTAAATTATGGCCATTTTTGCTGGAGTAAGGCGGTATCTCATTAGGGCTTTGATTTACATTTCCTTGATAATAAGTGATACTGAGCATTTTTCATATTTGTTGGCCATTTATATGTCTTCCTTTGGAAAATGTCTATTTATGTCCTTTGTTGACTTTTTGATGGATTTTTTTTTTCTTGCTGATTTGTTTGAGTTCCTTGTTGATTCTGGATATTTTTCCTTTGTCAGATGCATAGTTTCAGAATATTTTCTCATACTCTTGGGTTGTCTGTTTATTCTGCTGGTTATTTCTTTTGCTGTGCAGAAGCTTTTTAGTTTAATTAGGTCCCATCTATTTATCTTTATTTTTGTATTTGCTTTTGGGTTCTTGGTCATCAACTCTTTGCCTAAGCCAATGTCTAATATAGTTTTTTCAATGTTATCTTCTAGAATTTTTGTGGTTTCAGGGCTTAGATTTAAGTCTTTGATCTGTCTTGAGGTGATTTTTGTATAAGGCTAGAGATGAGGAACTGGCTTCATCTAAATGTGGCTTGCCAATTATCCTAGCACTATTTTTTTAATAGGGTGTCCTTTCTTCACTTTATGTTTCTGTATACTTTGTTGAAGATCAGTTAACTGTAAGTATGTGGCTTTATTTCTGAGTGCTCCATTCTGTTCCATTCATCTACATGTCTGTTTGGATACCAGTACCATGGTGTTTTGGTAACTATAAGCTTTTTAGTATAGTTTGAAGTCAGGTAATGTGATGCCTCCAGACTTGTTCTTTTTCTTAGTATTATTTTGTCTATGCAGGCTCTTTTTTGGTTCTATATGAATTTGAGGATTTTTTTTTCTAGTTCTGGGAAGAATGATGATGGTATTTTGATGGGAATTGCACTGAATTCATAGATTGCTTTTGGCAGTAAGGTCATTTTCGCAATATTGATTCTACCCATTTATGAGTAGGGGGTGTGTTTCCACTTGTTTGTGTCATTGATTTCTTTCATCAGTGTTTTGTTTCCTTGTAGAGGCCTTTCACTTCCTTAGTTAAGTAGATTACTAAGTATTTTATTTTCTTTGCAGCTATTATAAAAGAAGGTGAGTCATCAGCTTGGTCACTGTTGGTATATAGCAGTGCTACTGACTTGTGTACACTGACTTTGTATCCTGAAACATTACTGAATTCATTTATCACATCTTTTTGGGAGAATCTTTAGGATTTTCTAGGTATATAATCATATCATCAGCAAACAGTGACAGTTTGACTTCCTCTTTACCAATCTGGATGCCCTTTATTTCTTTCTTTTGTCTGATTGTTACGGCTAGGACTTCCACTACTCTGTTGAATAGAAGTAGTGAAAGTGGACATATTTGTCTTGTTCCAGTTCTCATGGAGAATGCTTTCAAGGTTTCCCCATTCTGTATAATGTTGGCTGTGGGTCTGTCATAGATGGCTTTTATTACCTTGAGAAATATTCCTTCTGTGCTATTTTTGGTGTGGATATTAATCATAAAAAGATGCTATATTTTGTCAAATTTTTTTCTGCATCTATTGAAATGACCATATAATTTTTGTTTCTAATTTGGCTTATGTGATGTATCACATTTATTGACTTGCATTACGTTAAATCATTCCTGCATCCCTGGTATGAAACCCCACTTGATCACAGTGTATTATCATTTTGATATGCTGTTGGGTTCAGTTTGCTAGTATTCTGTTGAGGATTTTTGCATCTATGTTCATCTGAGATATTGGCCTATGGTTTTCTTTTTTTGTTATGTCTTTTCCTGGTTTTGGTATTAGGATGATATTTGCTTCACAGGATGATTTAGGGAAGATTCCCTTTTTCTTTTTCTTTTGGAATGGTTTCAGTAAAATTGATACCAATTCTTCTTCAAATGTTTAACAGAATTTAGATGTGAATCAATCTGGCCCTGGACTTCGTTTGTATTTATTGCCAATTTTTAAATTATGATTTCAATCTCACTACTTGTTATTGTTCTGAGTTCCTACTTCCTCTTGATTTAATCTAGGAGGGTTGTAAATTTCCAGAAATTTGTCCATATCCTTTAGATTTTCTAATTTGTATGGGTAAAGGTGTTCATTGTAGCCTTGAGTAATCTTGTGTATATCTGTGGTATTGTTTGGAATATCTCCCATTTTGTTTCTAATTGAGCTTATTTGGACCTTCTTTCTTCTTTTCTTCATTAATCTCGCTAATAGTCTATCAATTTTGTTTGACTTTTCAAAAAAATCAATTTTTTATTTCATTTTCTTTTGTATAGTTTTGTGTTTCAATTTCATTTAGTTCTGCTCTGATTTTTGTTATTTCTATTCCTCTGTTGGGTTTGGTTTGTTCTAGTTTCTCTGCTTCCTTGAGGTCTGACCTTATTGTCAATTTGTGATCTTTCAGAGTTTTTGATGTAGACATTTAATGTTCATTTGATGCTATGAACTTTCCTCTTAGCACTACTTTTCCTGTGTCCCAAAGGTTTTGATATATTGTTTCAATATTATTGTTCAGTTCAAATAATTTTTTTTCCATTTTGATTTCATTGTTGACCCCAAAATCATTCAGGAGCAGATTATTTAATTTCCATGTATTTGTGTAGTTTTGGGGTTCCTTTTGGAATTAATTTCCAATTTTATTCCTCTGTGGTCTGAGAGGGTTGATATAGTTTTGATTTTCTTAAATTTATTGAGACTTATTTTGTGGCTTATCATATGGCCTTTCATGGAGAATGTTTCATGTGGTGATAAAAAGAATGTCTATTTTGCATAGGTATAATGTTCTGTAAATATCTGTTAAGTCCATTTGTTCTAGGGTGTAATTTAAGTTTATTGTTTCTTCATTGACATTCTGTCTTGATGATATGTCTAGTACTGTCAGTGGAGTATTAAAGTCCCCCACTATTACTGTGTTGCAGTTTATCTTATTTCTTTTTTTTTTTTTTTTTTTTTTATATTTACATTCCAGAAAGGAAGTAGAAGAGAAAGAAGCATAAAGAGGTGGCACCTCTGCCAAAGGCCTCAGTGTAAGTCTCATGAGTCACATATGTACCCCGGGAACACCAAACTTTCAGGGAACTTGAGGAAGTTAGTATGCTTAGGCTCTGTCCCAAAGAAAAGGCTTATTTTTGAAGGAAGGGAAAATGAGTACTTGGAGATAGTGGAACTTCCACCATCTCCAAGTTTATCTTATTTCTTAGTTCTAGTAATAAATATTTTATAAATTTGGGAGCTCCCATGTTACAAACATGTATCTTTATAATTATGAAATTTTACTGTTGGACTGATTATTTTATCATTATATAATGTCTGTCTTTGTCTTTTTAAACTGTTGCTGCTTTAAAGTTTGTTTTGTCTAATATAAGAATAGCTATTCCTGCTTGCTTTTGGTTTCCATTTAAATAGAATATCTTTTTCCACCCTTTACCTTAAGTTTATATGAGTCCTTATGCTTTAGGTGAGTTTCTTGAAGATAACAGATACTTGGTTGGTGGATTTTTATCCATTCTGTCATTCTGTACCTTTGTGATGCTAAATTTGGGCTACTTCATCATGCTAGTTGTTGCCTGAATACCTTGGATTTTTTTCATGATGGTATTTTTTTATAGGCCCTGTGAGATTTGTGCTTTAAGAAAATTATATTTTGGTGCATTTTGATATTCTGTTTCCAGATTTAAAACTCCTTTTAGCATTTCTTGTAGTCCTGACTTGGTAGTAGCAAATCCTCTCCATATTTGTTTGTCTGCAAAAGATTTTATTTCTTTTTCATTTATGAAGCTTAGTTTTGCTGGATACAAAATTCTTGGATAGTAATTTTTTTTTTTGAGGAGGCTAAAAATAACACCCCAATCCCTTCTGGCATGTGGGGTTTCTGCTGAGAAATCTGCTGTTTATCTGACAGGTTTTCATTTATAGGTTCCCTGATGCTTTAGCCTCACAATTCTTAAGATTCTGTCCTTTGTCTTGGCTTGGGATAACCTGACGACTATGTGCCTGGATGATGATCTTTTTGAGATGAATTTCCCAGGTATTCTTTGAGCTTCTTGTATTTGGATGTCTAGATCTCTACTGAGGCCAGGGAAGTTTTCCTCAATTAATCCTTCAAATATATTTTCCAAACGATTAAATTTATCTTCTTCCCCAGGAATAACAATTGTTCTTAAGTTTGGCCATTTAATAAAATCCCAAATTTCTTGGAGGCATTTTTTTTAAAATTTCTTTAAAATCTTTTTTCTTTGTCTTTGTCTGATTGGGTCAATTCAAAAGCCTTATCTTTGAGGTCTGAAGTTCTTCTACTTGTTCGATTCTATTGTTGAAATTTCCAGTGCATTTTGTATTTCTCTAAGTGTGTCTTTCATTTCTAGAAGTTGTATTGTGTTTTTCATTATGATATTTATTTCTTTGGAGCATTTTCATCCATATCCTATAATTTTTCAAAATTTCTTTAAGATAGTTTTTACATTTCTCTGGTATCTCTTTGAGTAATCTGGCATTCAGGCATTGCTGTTGAGATTCTTTTGTCCCATGGGGCGATCCCTTGCTATGGTGTACTCTCCCTTCTTCTAGGAATGAGGCTTCCTCAGAGCCAGACTGCAGTGATTGCTATTGCTCTTCTGGGTCTAGCCACCCTGTGGGGTTACCAGACTCTGGGCTGGTGCTGGGGAATGTCTGCAAAGAGTGCTGTGATACTATCCAGGTCTCCCAGCCAGGGATACCAGCAACTTCTCTGGTGTAAGTGGCAGGGAGTGAAGTAGACTCTGAGAGTCCTTGGTTGTAGATGTGTTTAGTGCGCTGGCTTTCTCGAATGCTGGTTATAGTAGCAATGACAGTCACGTGGACAAACTCAGGATCACTGGTTAGCCAGGATGTTGCAGGCAGCGGAATTCACTGTTGTTTTCTCCTTCCTTGGAGAAGGTTGTTGGTTCATGAGTCGCTATAATGTCCTGAGTTGTTTGGCTTCCAGCCAGAAGGTGGCACTTTGGAGGGAGCGCCAGAGTTTTTTGTCAGTCTTGTGAAATTTGAAGCAGCCTGTTGCTTCTTTCAAAGAATTGGTCATTTCTTTCCGATTTTCTGGTACCCTCCTGCGGTGGTTCCTGGGGCAAAAGTCCATGGTGTAAGTCTGCATATGTTGTTCTGTTCATCCAAATGGGAGCTGCAGGCCAGCCCTGTCTCCTATCTGCCATCTTCTCTCTACGTCTGACCTCAATTTTTTAAATAGCTGCAATCACCTATCATGTATCTTTGCTTCCTCTTTCCAAGATTATTGTGGTAAACACCATTAGCTTTCCTTATGACAGAAAGACTGAGAGCTAGAGAAGTGTTAAATGGGTAATTCAAAATTAAAGATATAGGTGAGGTAGTAAAGAGAGATGAAGTCTAGTTCTCTTTACTTTCAAATAAATATCAGAACTGCAGGTAGCATAAGGGGGAAAGCATTTAGGCAGAGAGAATAGTGAAAATAGGAAAAAAATAATAATCTCACCCCCACTCTGTATCCTGTTGAGTAAATGAAACTCTAGTAGTGGTCTGAGCCTGTTCAAGTTCCTACTCTAATTGCATGAGTAGGATAAGTGAGTCTCAGAAATCATGTGAAGGCTGTGGTAGGGGTTTGCTTATGTCTGGGGATAAGCCAAGGTCAGGTAAGGAGACAGATATGCTTTAAAAATATTTTCCATTACAACACCATCATAAGTTCCACAGAATTGCTAATATTATGCCTTATGTGCATTAAATAGACATAATATCACCATGCATAACCACCAGGTAAAAAAATTTCTATGAGAAAACAGATTTTTTTTTTTTTTTTTTTTTTTTTGAGACAGTGTTTCACCCTTGTTACCCAGGCTGGAGTGCAATGGCGCGATCTTGGCTCACCGCAACCTTCGCCTCCTGGGCTCAGGCAATTCTCCTGCCTCAGCCTCCTGAGTAGCTGGGATTACAGGCACGTGCCACCATGCCCAGCTAATTTTTTGCACTTTTAGTAGAGACGGGGTTTCACCATGTTGACCAGGATGGTCTCGATCTCTCGACCTCGTGATCCACCCGCCTCGGCCTCCCAAAGTGCTGAGAAAACAGATTTTGAATGACAAAGTTGATATGCAGATTGGAGACTGACTGTATTGTCTCTTCAGGATGATGGAGTCTATTACGGGATAACAGTTACAAAATATGAGTCACATGACTTTACTACTAATGGCATACAAATATCTCTAGAAATCCTTGGGGCCAGTAAATTTTCAGAAACCACACACACACATATACACACACACAAACACATTTTAAACATATAAAACATACACCATATATACATTTAATTTTAGAAAAGCTATACAGTACATGTACTATATATGATGCAAGAGCCCAGAAGTGACTGAGGCAGCACTTGAGAATCACATGCATCAACATCTCTGTAGTGAAATACAAGAACATTCACATATGGGAAACAGAAAGCCTATGAACAGTGTCACGTAAGTTGAGCTCTGTACTTCCACCAAGAGTTTAGTCCAAGTCAGGTTTTGCTGTGTGAACTACATATACATTTACATAAATTTTCTTATAAATAAAAGAGTACACTTTTCCCTCCAGATCTTGTTGGAGACTCAGAATTATAGATAAAGGACTACGAACATTTATATCAGTATTTTTATTCTTTCAGTGTCTTTACATGGATGATTCATGATTACCATTAAAAAAGAAATTTAGGGCTTTGTAACTAGCTATAGACTAAGCTAGATCAGCTGTAAAGCTTTTAAAAGCACTGGATATCAGTAATTGCTCTGGTGCCCAAGGATTCCTGAAAAGGTTTCAACAGGCTGAGTAATGGGAAAAGAACAAAATTTCTCTTGTTTTGGATATTGGAAAATGACATTGTTCAAAATATGAGATTTAAATTAGTTTCTAATCTTAAATTTGCAACAATCAACCACAATTACCAGTAACAATAATAATATTGATGTGGGGAACCTTGCTTTATACTGACTGCCAACAAAACCCACCATTCCTTGTTTCCTCGCACTCAGGCAAAACGCCCTGGACCTGGGCAAGGTTGTTCATCCCTGCTGTTTTTTCAGTGGTCATAACCTTCTGTGTTGTTTACACAGACGAACACATATATGTGGCACAGGAGGTGCCATTTCTGGGTCAATCTGCATAGGTGTTTCCATCTCTCTTCTTCCTACTAACTCCTTTGGTGACAGTTTTTATCTCAGTAGTTGGATTCAACTCATTTATGTCTTGATGGAATTCTTTGACTTCAAATTAGACTCCACCTTCTTTTGTTTAAGAATTAAGAAAAAATGATGGCAACAAGGATATATTATTAGCCAGAGATAGAGAGTAGCGGAGTGGATTTCTAAAGAATGTGGGCAAATGCCTCAGGATAAAAACCAGCCATCACTAAATGAAAATGTCAAAAATATTTTACATGACACTATGTATTTACATAACGGCTGGCTCCCAAAAATTTCATCATAATGTACTTTTTAATGTCCAGACAAGTTTAAAAAAAATGAAGAGGAGCAAAAATAAACGAAATTTAAATAACCAAAAGTATATGATATTCACATATTGCAGATTAATTATTTAGCCCTAAAAAAAAAAGCAGAACCTATTAAAGATATTGTATTGTTTCTGAGGCAAAGATCTTAATAGGCCTAAGTTTCCATGGAAAGATTAATATAACAATGCTGAAAAATCTATATTGAAATAATGACTTAGAAATCAATAAACATCATACTGAAGTATTTTTTAAACTATATTTTAAGAGGTACATAATTAGAATAGATATTACCTGAAATCTGTCAAAATTTTTTTATTTCTTCAATCATAATACAATACCTTTCATATGTCCTCTGTTTTAGAATATTTTTAATTCTAGTTGGGTAGAATTACATAATATAATCCCAATGTAAAGATTAAATCTTCTAGTTAGACATGTCACAAGAGAATAGAAGCATGGTAAAGGTTAAGTGATCTGCCCAATATTAATGGTGACATAAGATCTTAGTATTTGACTTTAAATGCAATGCGTTTAAGTACTAGATAGATCTGAGTTCTACCACAAAACTTTGTCTTGAACTGCAAACAGCAAAACAAGAGAAACTTTATGAAGCATTTTTAAACCAAGTTTTCAATCTTTTTGTGTAAACTACATCTTGAGGGGGAAAAGTCTTCTGGTACTGAAAATGTGAATGGTACAACAACTTTAAAATAAACTATGTAAACAAAGAATACAAATAAACTATTTGAGTAAGAGCAGGGTGTAATATAAAACTGTGATTGCAATCCTCTATTTCTTATTTTTGAATGAAATATGTTAATAGTATAAAGTTAAAACAATACACATATTATATTTTTGAAGGAACCAAGTATATGTCTTTTCATCTTCTCACTTTTTAAAAAATTTTATTTTTAACAAAGAAAATATGTTTCCTGATCACAGTTAACCAGAGGCTATGATTTAAACTCACAAATAATAATAAAGTGAAATCAATAATTTCACAAAAATATTTTTCACTTGATAGTAAATACTTCCTAGTATTTCAAAAGTCATAATCTAATTCATAATCCAAATCAATTAACCATTTATAAAGTTGCTTTATGAATGGATTTTATTGATGTTCTGATTTTTGCAATGAAGATTCCTTAACATTTTATAGAGCAGAGAATATTGGATGGCTAATAAGTGCACAGGAAGAACACAGATTTTAGAAACTCGGCTTTGATTCATTTTACTAGTGATGAAAACCAGCAAACATGACAACATAGCTCAGATTCTGGGACCAAACAGACTTGGATTTAAATCCCCTCTCTCACTTAATACCTGAATGACTTTGGGCAAGTGCCAACCTCTTTGGGCCCCAGTTTTGTCATAAGTTTATTGAAAAAATTATAGGAGATTGTGCCTACAAAGGGCAAGAAAGATGATGAGATCACACCTAATAAATGTTGATTATAATTACTAATATTTTTACAGAAGTAACCTACATATTTTGTTGAAAACATACCAGATGATCTTGAAATTTGTTCCAAGGTCATCAGAAAGAATGTAAGATTATTTTACTACTTTTGAGTTGCAACTACACAAGGGAGTTCCATAATTAAAAAAAACTCCTTCCTCTGAAATCACATGCAGACTAAGTCATGGAGGTATAACTGACTTGTAGATGTGTAAGCCTACTGTCTTATTCTTCAAGTGGACAGTAAGCTCTGGAAGGGCTACGACCGAGTCTGTTTCTTTTACCACTTATTCCAACATTTAGCAGAGCTCTGGTACATGGTAGTGACTCAATAAATATCTGATGGATAAGTGAATACATGAATGATTATGATAATGCCAAACAGAGAAGAAACAGAAGGATAAAAAGATGAATAACAGACAATATGACCATCTAAGATGATGAATAATCCAGAATGTGATGCTGGTTGTACTGGGCAAATGGTATAGACCTGAGGAATTCAGAAAACCTGTCAGAGCCAAAAGGAATAGAGACACTTGAAGGAAGCTTGACAGAGAAGGATAAGTGCTCTGGAAAAGGGAAGACACCACAGAAGACACCGAATAAATGAAAAGAATTGAAAAACTCAGGGTTCAGATAAGAGATTCTGTTATATAAGCATTCAGAAGATCCTGGAGAGAGCAGTTTCAGCCTAAACTATAGAAAGGTGTGGGATTCGTAAAATGAAATTTTGCTTTCTCATAATCTAAAAGATTCATAAGAAATGCCTCTGGTTTTGCATATTAAGTATGAAATATTTCCTCAAAGAAGAATGAAGTATGGAAGAAAACAGCAACCAAAAAGAATGAAGTCACAGAATAAATGGAAGCAGAATGATTCAGATGAGTCTTAAAATGATTTATATAGAATCAGGCTGATGTGTATAAAAGGAAATAAGTGTATTGGCTATGGGCAAGATTAAATTACTTACCTATGAAATAAATGCAATCACTCTCAAGATGAGCTGTTGCTGTGCTTTTGTATGACAGTGTATTCTAAGATACCTGGAACTTCTCCCACAAAGGCAAAAGTTACAGTGCAGCAGGTACTATGTAGAATAAGAATGGGGAAGGACCAAAGAAAGATAGCCCACTTCATCTTCAGCATGCACAGAGCCACCTAGGAAGCCTTCTGAGTGGGTGCCACCATGGGTTGTACAGGAACACAGAGTCCATTTGGAAAAAAGCAGACCAGGACTTAGAATATGCTCCTCTTACCTCTCTTCCCTGTTTACCGTACTCTCATACCTTATTATAGTCAGAGTGATATGAGTGATGGGATGTAACTCCTTACCATAGCTGGTATTGCTTGGCTCCAAGTTGGTATATTCTTTCTCAGCTAGTTCAAGGTATCTTTAACAAGTTTTGTATTTCTCTAGTTTCATACTTGAAACCAGGAAAGATGCTGAGGAAATATAAGTAATTTATACTGGAAATATCTGTGCATATATAATTAGGAGTTAACTGCATTATCTCCCTTATCTGTTATTTATTCATTCATTCAACAAATACCATTAAGCTCCTACTTTCTCCCAGGAACTATTCTAAATGCTAGGGATACAACAATTTTAAAAGACAGCCAAGAACCCCAACTTTGTACAGCTTTTATTTAAACTGAAGGAATGAGGAAGTTTGGAGGAGACAACAAACAAGTTAACATTTATTTAGACCCTTTTACATTAAAATTTATTGGACATTAATTTTGAAGATTGCCTAGCACCTTGACACTCTGAACTGTGAACTGCTTCTTATCCTGAAATATACTCTATAGAAAAGATGGTCTTTTGGGTACATGAAATATCCTCATATTTAAAGTAAGTGCCTTTGAAACATTTTCCATAATTAGAAGCTGCAAATGCTTTTCTATGTTTAATCTTAGCTCCCTATATTGCATTTTGTTAAAATATACATTATTCTTCTCCTCATAAAAGTACAACCGTATTACAGAAAAATCAGAATCTAGAAGAAAAAGGCTCTTATCTTAGCTCCTTAATACAATCACTCAGAATTTCCATACATTTATTTGCTTCTAATATTTTTTAATGTTTCAACCATTGCATATTTACATAGTTGCTACCATAATATATAATAATTTCAAATACCTTTGACCTAGGTTGTATATTAAAGTATCTTTCACTTCTTTATAATTTGATTTCCTTTTAAATTTAGTAGATTCACAAATTAGCAAAACAGCATGATGTATACTAGTCTTTCCCCCAAACTATATAAAAATTTTAAGAATGGAAATAAAATGTCTACTTAAACCTAACTGGTCTTTAAATTACAGTCCAATACTAAAAGTTTTAAGCCTAAACAATGCTAGTTTCAAAAGTGGGTGCCAGATATTTTTTTTTAAAAAAACATTATTATATATATGCAGCAAACGTTTTCATATTATCACAAATATGTACTTCAAATCTGCTGTTGAATAAAATTAATGAGATCACTTAAAAAATAGTGTGGGGTTCTTTTTGCTAGAAATAGTTGTTATATCCTTAGCATTCAGAATAGTTTCTGGGACAACCAAAATTAATGGGATCACTTTTTAAAACACATTTCACTAGCAACTAGTAAAATATCAGGTTCTAAACATATAAATCAAAAGTTCAGGAAGATAAAAAAATCATACTTTTAAAAGAAAAGAGTATTTATCCAAGCTAAACTCTGTTTTTCTTACAATTTAATATTCCTAGATCTTTTTTTGAAGTCAGTTGGATAACAGCTATCCATAGGAGATGTGTCTGAAACTAAATTTGAAATAGAATGAATTTCCATACACAGTGATTTTATTTAAAGATTACGAGTTTAATATGCCTCCTGTATTATCAGACAGAAATGCTTCTGTCATACCACGATGTACTCATACATTTAGTATACGGATGTCCACCTGCTATAATTGAGGAAAAGATTAATCTGCTGCCCCTATTTCCATGCCTTCAGGCATCACCTTCACCTTGATCCTAAACTTACTTTGTACAGTAAGACCAAGGGTTTTTCATTGTTCTTGTTTGTTTTGATTTTTTTTGTTTTAATAATTCTAGAAGAGTCACTTTTTTATTTGTCTTTACCTGATAGAGATAAATTAGAACCTATTAACATGACAACACAGTTTATTAAATTAGCCTCGGGTTCTGGACTTTATGGAATACGAGTAAAAGCAAATTTTAAGAGAGGAGAGTAGACACAAGTAGAAGTGAGAGGGAGATGTAGTAGATTGGCAGAGACTGCCTCTCTGACTTGAGAATTTCAGGCACATATAGATGGTGTATTTTCTCCATATGCTCACTAGCCAAGAAGATTCTATGAAGCTTCACTTTCTTTAGTTAGTATTATCAAAACTGACTATGATTCTATAACTACAACAATATCCTCATGGATTGAGATTGCTGCCAACACTACTATCACCCTCTAAAACATTTGAAAATCATTGACATAAGGCTGGATGAGGCTAGACCAAACCCAGTCCTCAGGATAATGCCAACATAAAGGCAGTGGTTTTAAAATTGGAATATGGAAACAAACTATTCACAATTCTGCTGAGATTCCAGGTCAACATTTTATGAATTAGCACTGATTTAGGTGGCAATGAAAACTTTAGACACTTGACCACTTACGTTTTGTTAAAACAGTAATGTTTTTGACCTGGGAATACATTTCAGTGGACAGTCAGAACAAAGACAGTGAAGGTACAAAGCTATGCATCAAGATCACGATCATAAGGGAGATGAGTGAACAATATTAAACATTTTCCTATAAGCATGTCTTAAAAGTTGGGTATGGGGTCATTTGTTCCAGTCCGTAGCACTCATCTCCATGAACAAATGGGCAGTTAATAAAATAATTAACACATTTACTGTTTTACAATATTAAATTTTCCAACATAAAGACAGGATTATTGGCTAATCTAAATTACTTTATGACTACGATATCCAGTTACATGCAGTTACATTTGCAATTAGCATTAACCAAAAGAAGCCCACAATGACCAACAGAAAGACTGTATTTGTAATGTAGATATCAGCTCTGAAAGGGTCAAAGAATGTGTATTCTGTGTAGACGTATGTACCAATGAATGTAGATGTACCGAAGGATAATATATACTTATACCACTTTAGCCACCATAGAAAGAGCAGACAGTCATACAGCCCGGTTATACAATGGTACATTTGCAGGGAATATGTTGTCAAGCAGTTTGCTTTATGGAAATTAACAATAAAATGACTATACAAGAGAAAGGAGATTTTAAATGATAGTCTCAGAATTACATATAGCAACAGTCAATAGCCAGGAGTAGACTGTATATAATCCATAGTAAGCACTGGCATTTTTCTTGTGTATCTGGTAGTCTCCAAACAAATAGAAGGCTGGTAAAATATCATGTCAATCTGACATACAAGAAAATGAGCACTCATTGGATACACAGGACATCTCATATATAAGCTCAGAATCTGGTTACAGTTACTGAAGTCACAGACCTGAGCCAGGGCTGTCATTTTTCACTGTTATAATCAGTAAAACAAACAAACAAACAAACAAACAAAAAACAGAAAGAGGCAGGGCGCAGTGGCTCATGCCTGTAATCTCAGCACTTTGGGAGGCTGAGGCAGGTGGATCATGAGGTCAAGAGATCGAGACCATCCTGGCCAAACTGGTGAAACCCCGTTACTACTAAAAAATACAAAAATTAGCTGGGTGTGGTGGTGCGCCTGCAGTCCCAGCTACTTGGGAGGCTGAGGCAGGAGTACTGCTTGAACCCAGGAGGTGGAGGTTGCAGTGAGCCGAGTTCATGCCACTGCACTCTAGCTTGATGCCTGGTGACAAAGCAAGACTCTGTCTCAAAAAATAAAAAAAATTAAAAGTTAAAAAACCAGAAAGAACCTTAGGAGTCACTTGGAAAAATACACTTCCTCACTCTTAAGGAAATTGATTCTAATCCTTACAAAGAGTTCAGAATGATGGCTAAGGATACAAGCTCTGAAGCAACAGATCTGAAAGACGATTTTTTCCCCAAGTCTATAAAAATCTAGTTTCTATAAGCAACTCAACAGCGTAGGAAATTACCTTTACCAAGGCCATATAGAATTCTACAAACTGTTCTCAACAGGTGTTTTTGGCATTGACATTCTACATTCCATATAACCAAACACCTTAAGTAGATCCTAAAGCCAGTGTGGAATTTGGCAGAGTTCTATAATCTATAAAGTCTCCCAACTCTATCATAAATGGAGCTCTGATGGTCAATCCAAGACTATATTATGTATAAGTTCAAGGCATCTTTTCCCTCCTGTTGCTTACTCTGTCCTCATGCTGCAAAAGTCACATCTTTTGCAGAAGTTTCCTCAAAAACTGCTTTAGAACAATCCAGATTTGTTTTATACAATACCACTCTTGTCAGTCTGAATCAGAATATACCCTCTTCCTCTATTATCAACTTGAGTACCATGAGTGATTCTTACATGTCCTTATGTGTTATCAACAAGTGCCTTAACAGAGCATGACACTATATCTTGTTTTTACATTCTATATACCTTGAATCACAGTCTCTTACTCAGTTTAAATTCACTCTCAACAGAGTTACCAACTCCATAGCCGAGAAAATAAAAATCAACTTTTATGCACTTCCCTTCTCTGACTTTGGTTTCTAACGACCATAGATTTGGGTCCTATTTCTCTAAGGAAGAAGATATTCTCTTGGTTGCCATAATACCTGTTCCAAAACAAGTCCTTACTTCATATCTGCATAAAGACATTTTAGGAGTCTGGCCATCCCACAGCCACCTAACTATGCAACAAATCAAACAGTCACCTATGTCTATAATGCCCAGTAACATGACAACCCAAGATACCCAATAAAATAGCCATTTCAAAAACACAGGAAAAGATTTGTATTTCCATGAAACAAAGTATCAGATTAAACAAAAGGCACACTATTAACAGATATATGGAGCTAACAAGACAATTGTGTGACTTTTATTTGACAATGGGCTAGAGAGCAATTAGTTTGAAGAGCTTCAAATTTAAGTACAGTTATTGTAGAACAGATGCCAGCAAACTTTTTTTCTGTGCAGGATTAGACAGTAAATATTTCAGGCTGTGCAGGTCATTTATCGTCTCTATTGCATATTCTCCTTCATTCATTTCTTTTCCTGACCCTTTAAAAATGTGAAAGACATTCTTAGCTTAGGGTCCACATAAAAACATGCTGCAGGCCAGACGTGGCCTGTAGACAATAGTTTGCCACATAAAATAACTTACCGTTTGCCTCTACTAGACTGTAAGAACCTAGAGAGGAGGGACGGATGTGTTTTATTCATTCTAATGTTCCGACTATCTAGTACAGTGACTTCCACATAGCAGTTATTTAATAAATGTCTGATAAAAAACTGAGTAAATGCATAAATGAGTGAACAAATTTATCAGAAGCTAGTAATAGAATTATTAACCTATTACTACAATTATAACTTCTGCTAGTTATTTGTACTGTTCACCAATAGCTGGTCTTTCTCTCCCTGGCACCTAGAAGACTAACTTCCCAGTTTCCTTGTGATTGAATGTGTGTCTTCTAAGCTGAAACATTTAATTGCAGATGTCAGACCTTTGAGGCCTCGTTTTTTTGTCTTTCTTTCCAATATGATGAAAGCAATGATTGAAATGGTGGCTGCTACATAAAGTCCCTAAGTGACTATTACAAGCAGAGATGTGTCTGACCATGATGGACATGCAAAAACAAGAAATAAACCTTTGCTGGTTTTAAACCGCTGAGGTTTAGTGGTTATTTCTCACTACTTCATAACATAGCCCATCTTGATTGATATACTACCAATCATTATTGCATCTTCAGGCTACATGCAGCCTATTTTAAAACTGATATCAGGCTGTAGTACAAAGCAGAAAGACAGAAACATCTTTATCACTCTGCCAAAAAAAAAAAAAAAAAGTACTTTGAGTTTTCAAATTAGTTCCTATTGATAAAGTAGGAAAAATCTCCAAATATTTAATTTTTGTGATTTTTTTTTTTAACTAGGATTGGATAATCAGGATATCATTACTTTCTAAGGCCAGGATTGTAGGGAAAATTAAGAAAATAACTATATAAACATTATTTACAATAGAATAAGTTGGCCAATTACTAGTGGCTCCTGATTTCTTGCAAATTAATTATTTTGATCATTAATACATTTATGTGGGCATTGAATAAAAAACTGGGTAAGATTTCGGGTTATGGAATTTTAAATATATGTAAGCCCATACTGAGTATAGATCTTTCTGATCTATTTAACTCTTATAATTTTTTCAAATTACTACAGTTAGAGGAACTGCACTTTAAAAAGTCACATAAATTATTAATCTTGAGTGAGAAACCTATAGATTCAGAAACACTTAAGAATACCATTACCCATTGCAACATATGGATCTTATTTAGATCCTGATTCAAACGACCGTAAAATAAATGACAAAAAGATCCACAAAAAGTCACTTATAATACAATCAGAAAAATCTGAAAACTGACTAATGCCATGGTCATAATAAAGGAGTACTTCTAATTTTTTTAAAGTGTGATAATGTAATTTTAAAATTGAGTCCTTATCTTTAAGATATACATACAGAACCATTTATGGATGAAAAAAGTTATAATAGCTTAATGCTATAACTTCTTCAGGAAAACTATTTCCACTTCTCTTAGCCCACATGGGTCATAGGATGGAAATGAGGCAAGGAAAAGAGATATGGTGGGCAGGGTTCTAGATCCACATTCTAGTTTTAAACACTAGATACATTTTTACCTTTACTTCTAATTATTAAAAAAAAAAAAAAAAAAAAAAAAAAAACAAAGAAATAAACCTGACTGAATCTTTTAGTCGCAGTTTCTCCCTTACAGCCCTGTCATCTTTGGCTACACTCTGACACATAAACAAATCCCTCTTCTATAGTCGTGTATAGTCTTCCTTAGTTGCCTCATTCTACTCTGGGCTGCTTCTTCTCCGAGCCATCTTTCCAATTATTTCTTCCCACAAAGCTTCTCTACTGTATCTCTATTACTGCCACTATAATTATTAAATAAGAATTGACAATCCCGTATGCCTCGTGTCTTTAAAAAATGCTCCTTTTGACAACTCTGTCTTAACAGAAACCCGGAGGATGCTTTTCTCTGGTGATCTTCTCTAGAGGAGATCTTTATTCTCCAAGACCCTTGAATAACACTATAACAGAGTATGGAGGAAAAAGGAAAACAGCATTCCTCCAGCCACATATGATCATTGCCAAATCATTACTGTTACATCCCTATGTAAAATTCTATTCCTTTGAGGTTACTAGTTTCCAGTTATGTCCAACATTCTTTCTAAAAGGAAATAGTATAATCTATAAAACTGTTTAATCAGAATGCTCACATTAGAGTTTGTTTTTACCTCATCAGTATTTATTGGAACTCCAAAGCACCAAGCTAAATATGATAGAGTTTTACAAAGGAAAGAATCCAAAGGAATGAAAAATAAGATACATACAAATTACAAATGTAAAAGGTCCTTTTAACACTTAGAGTGCTAATGAAGGTAAGCGGACTAAGCAGTATTACTGCTGCTTCCTAGAAGTGAAAGCACCAAAATTGATAGGGAAAGATAGAAACACTTAACTGAGAGAAGTGGAGGAGAAATTAGTTTGGGCAGTGATTTACTTATTGTTTACAAAATATTAAGGCTTTACTGGTATCTTTATATTAGAAAAATCTTAAATATTCACTGATAAAAAATCTTAAAAGGAAAAAACACATTATCTGGTATGTTGTAAGGCCAAAATAACCAGGGGCAACAATTTTATATAAACAGTATCAAGTTATATATGATATACTGTTTTACCTGCTGATTTATAAAAAATGCACATTTCCATACCAGTCACTTAGTAGTTATGGCATATGGCATTATAGTTAGTAACACTGGCTGTGGAATCAGACTGCCTGGGTCCATAACTTAGCATTTCTTGATAGCTGTGTGACCTTGGATGAATTATCTGTCTCAGTCTCAGGTAAATCATCTTTAAAATAGGGATAAGAACAGTACCTATCTCATGGGGTTGACTGTAGAAACAATGAGATATTCCATGGTCATTCCTTAGAATAGTGTCTAGTACAGTAAGTCTATGTGCTTGATAAATGTTAGTAACTTTTACTTGTATGTATGTAGAAGTCATTTTTAATGGTTATATGGTACGTCATTATAAGAATGTACCATATATATTTAAATAATCCCCTACTGATAGACACTTAGGTTGTTTCCACTGAGGCAATGTTTTTAAATGTAAGAACAAGGAAGGAAGAGTGATAAAATCATTTATACAGGTTTGATTCATGAAAAACAATGATACTGACTTTTAACATCAACTTCAAAACCACCCATTATATTAATATCCACATCGCTTAATTCCAAGAGTTTAATTTGTACATCAAGAGAAAATGTTTATTGGGCTGTGTGACTTGCCTGTACCTACTACCCACTAAACCCAAATGATAAATCTAGAATTAAGACAACGGTGAGCATTTTCCCTTCTACATTGACTTCATCACCACAGTAGGGGTCTTAGGCTGATCTGTCTTCTTGGCATATAGTAACAGAAAACCGTCACAGTGAGAAAATCACACTTCAAAGAGTGTAAGTTATTTAGAATAAAGCAGTACAAATACTGAAATATTTCTATGTAAGGATTCTCAGCCAGTTCTATGGTGGTGGGTGGGGTGGGAGTGCCTAAGGCCTTGGGTTTGCAAAGAAGCCTAGGTGGGATATTCACTCCAGCTGTCTCACTTCATCTCCTATATATTTTTTTTGTTAAAAACCTAAATTTTAGAGCTAGATGTAGGTACTCCAGAACATAAACAAAATACAAGTAGAAATCTGTATTTCTTAACCAAATCACCGTGATTTAGAAAGCTTATTGGAAAGATTCATAAACATCTGCCACGGTGGGAAAGAAATACTACCCCCAGTCAGATCCAACTGATCCAGCTTTCACAGGACATGAACATTTGGAAGTATAAAACTTTTTAGTTAATAACTAAATCTGATGCATTCATAACATAGCAGCCTCTTATAGAAAGTAAGGATCTTATTATCAGGGGCATCAAGTACCACTTTATTCAGTTTTCATACAACAATTAATTCACATGTGCCTAAAGAACTCAAGAGTTACATTAAATCTAAAATCATTCAACTTACCGCTGAATCAAACCTTTGGTTGGTATATATGTTATATTCCCAGGGGAAAAAAAAAAGATAAACCTAAATAATTCACAAAAGGATCTACCATTTTTATTTACACTATATAACTCATATACTTAGAGAATTTGTTTTTAGAAACAAAGCAAACCACGATGGTGATTTCTATAATAGTAGTCTTACCTGTAAATACTAAAGACTACATTTTGTCCCATACATTTTAAATATGTTATCCTACTGTATAGCATTGTATCAGATGTTATAATTTAGTAAATATTCACACATTTACATACACATAAACCCATACCTATACACACACACATATATATACAGAGACACATATATATCTAAACACACACAGAGAGAGAAAATGCCAGTATTACTGATTTTTAACTTTGAACAAACGATTCTCAATATTTTAATATATATGTCTGTTATTTTGTTAAATCTTGGTATATACAGGAACGTTGGCCCACGCCTGTAATCCCAGGACTTTGGGAAGCCAAAGAGGATCACCTGAGGCCAGGAGTTCGAGACCAGCCTGGCCAACATGGTGAAACCCCGTCTCTACTAAAAATACAAAGATTAGCTGGGCATAGTGGTAGGCGCCTGTAATCCTAGCTACTCAGGTGACTGAGGCAGGAGAATCACTTGAACCCAGAAAGTGGAGGTTGCAGTGAGCTGAGATGGCACCACTGCATTGCAGCCTGGGCAACAAGAGCAAGATTCCATCTCAAAAACAAAACAAAACAAAACAAATCTTGGTATAATTCTTTTTTTTTTTTTAATATGCTTATTTTCTTTTTTTCTTTTTTTTCCCCCCCTTTGTATCTTTCTTTTTCTTTTTTTTTTTTATTGCATTTTAGGTTTTGGGGTACAGGTGATGAACATGCAAGATTGTTGCATAGGTACGTAATATGTATAATTCTTAATTTACAGTTCCATTAAACAAGACTGTTGCGTAAACAAAATAGTATTAAGATCCTGTTTAATGTTATTTCTGTATTTCCAATTTTCATGCTAGAGAAGTTACCAGGCTTTTCTGTAATTCTAAAACCTAAAATGTGCCAGTATCAGAATCGCATGAAGTTTAACAAAGTAATGAACCAAAGGTTTCCAACATATACTTTCGGACAAAACATATAAACTGGAGATATGGCCCTCAGACTGTCATACCCTGAATCCTACCAATTCTCTATGAAGTAATCTTGGTACCACCATAATAAAAACAAAATGGTTATTTTGTTGAGAATTTTTTAAACTTAATCTTATAGGGGCTTTCTTAATGATTTATGTTTTAACAATTGTTGTAATATTTTTGGGAAAATATAGTAGAGATTAGTTCTCTGCCCTACTAACAGCAAACATGCTACCAATATCAAATCACTAAATGTCTACTATCACATAACACCAATGATAGAATACTGCTTGGCATCAAAAAAGAATGAAATCCTGTCACATGCAGCAACATGGATGGAACTGGACGTTATTATGTAAACTGAAGTAAGCCAGGCACAGAAACATGACATGCTCTCAATCGTATGTGGGAACTAAAAAAGTTGATCTCATGGAGGTAGAAAGTAGAATGATAGTAACCAGAGTCTAAGTAGGCTGTTTGTGGTGGGAAGGTGGCGAGGATGAAGAGGGGTTGGTTACTGGGGCTTAACATACAGCTGGATAGAAGGAATCCATTCCAATGTTCCATAGCAGACTAGGGTGACTACAGTTAACAACAATTATTGCATATTTCAAAACAGCTTAAAGAGAGAACTTGAAATGTTCCCAACACATTGACATGATAACTACTCAAGGTGATAGCTAAACTGATGGCTAAATACCCTGATTTCATCATTACACTGTCTATGCACCTGTAACCCATAAAAAGGTACAAATATAATGTACCACTTTAAAAAATTAAAAAAGAATCACCAATGGCTTAATAATCTTGCTTCTCAAATTAGAGTGCTATGCCAACATAAAGAGAAGTCTTCAGGGAGAGTCATCTACTTTTGTCCTTTGATTTTACTCAGTATTTTAATTAATTAATTAATTAATTAATTAAGACATTAAAAAGGTCAGGGAAAACTGGTTTAGCAGTGGTTTGTATAAACAAAAACTGCCTGCTCTAGTTCCCCACAAGCTCTTTATTACCCAGCATTATGATACAGCTGCTAAACACAGTAACATACTATAAGATGATAGTTCATATAAATGCTAAATCTAAAATCACTAGCTATATGATCATTTATTGTGAGCTGTTAAAGAGAGATTCCTATCATTAAGAAAAATACTATGAATGCCAACAGTAGTAGATTGATCAAATAAATTATGGTACTTCCATTTAGTTTCTATTCTGTATTTTAAAATAATATTGATAGATATGTATTGGCATGAAAATAAATTCAAGATTTATCAAGTGAAAAAAAGGATTCGTAACAATATGCACATTTTAATCCCATTAAAAAATAATCAAAATAAACACACCTCTCCTCTGTCTTACTTGCTTCCCGTCAACTTTCTCTCCATTTATACACACAGGGTAACAAAAGGTTTGGAATGCAAAACATGCTTGCTAACATTGGGTATCTTGAGTAAGGGAATCAGATATTTTGATTTTTTTTTCTCATATATCCATACATTTTAATTTTTCAAAAAAGAAGACACATTGTTTCTGTAACATAGACAAAAAATTTAAATGAGTGAATCCTGTACTACTTGAAAAACTGGCTTTAGTCTAAGTGTTTTTCAATTGTTAAAAAAACTGATATTTTCTCTCATCTATTGGTTATAATGTATTACTTAAAATTATAATCAAGGACTGAACAGCTTCCTCATAAATTACCTTAAAATTCAAATATTAAATAAAAGAATCAAATAAATCTATTTGTAAAATTAGAAGAAGAATCTATCAACATGATATACGGAACAATAATACAGTGAAGAGTGAAATACAGTATCCACTAGGTGCTAATTAGTTATAATTGTCACCAGTCACCTCCTGACTTCTTAAGATAGTTTCTAAAACATAGAAACAGAAAATAAAATGAACATTATCAATACATGATCAGGAGAATATTTGATGAATGCACAAATACCGTAGTGAACAGCCACATTGGACTTTCTGTCACAGAAGTTACCTGCTGGAGGTATTCCTTCAACAATCTAGTGTGGCAAGAGTTCTTAGATTCAGAAGATATGGGTACTATGATCACAGAGACAGCATCGGTGTGAAATAATGCCCACTAAGAGATCTTCTTAGGTTCAACTGAATGTGCAAATTCAAGGGACAAGCATAGGTCATCCCGAGCACCTGTCCACCTAGAATATTACAGGACGAGAACCAATACATGTTAGCAGGGCGGTACTAGGCATTCCCCTTCTGCAGGAGTTCCTGCAGCAATCCATGTAGTGGTTCATGCAGCTACCTGGAAGCTTTTTTTCCTCGCCTCTCAGATCATGGCTTAGCTACAACTTGAGATTCACATCCAGCAGGTAAGGAAGCTGCACTGACCTAGAGGCTTCATGCTCCACCAGAGCCAGTATCTCTTGTAACAACTCAATGATCACAGCTGCCAGAACCAAGGGACATGTCCACTTAAAAGTCACCACATACAGAGAGGCCAAAAGATATGGCTTCCTGCCAGGTATTTGTACTGCTATCAGTTCAGATGACGTTTACCAATTAGGGGTCATTTCTACCATAAGCAATGTTATCTAGTAACATAGTTGACATACTACCCTTATTAGATTACCAAGGAAACAGAGCTAGAGTTAAGAGAAGATAAAATTCTCATGCTGAAGGAAAAGATTGTGTTAAAACTTTTGCCCACACAGGGCAACATACTTTCTTATAGCACAGGTAAGAGCTGAGAGAAAAATGATCATTCAGTAACTATGATCATTTAAATCATTTAGATGTTAGAAGCCAGCTTAGGGGATGGGGCGGAGGGTAGGGAAAAAATAGGAGGCTGAGGATAATGATCATGTAAGACAAGGGAAATTAATAGAAGAAAATTTTCTTGTAACTCTGAACAACATCTTATTTCTACTTGTTTTAATTCTAGGTAGAAGTTTAATAAAAATATATCTAAATTTATTGTTTTTATTTTGTAAGCAAGTAAAGTGAGATACTAGACTGTGTTTATTTAAGTACTTAATGTAGAATGAATCTATAAAATACAGATTTATCTCTTGAGCCTTAGAGGTATCAGAACTTAAGAAAATTTTATGTCTTGGCAAATAAAATGTTTATTAAAATCTTAAAGTTTTTTTAGCTTTGATAATTTGTAAAGAAAATCAATTTTGACAAAAATATCTTAGTTTTTATTATCACTAACGATTACTGAGTAGCTCTTAATTAGAGTTCAAAATGCTTCTTTGATGTAGACATCAAAACGTCATAGACATTTCAATGTCTAATATAGTGTGTGGTTCAGAGTGGGTGCTCAGTAGATGTGCTGAACGGATGAACATTCAGAGACTATACCTTTTGCATTCCATTTTGCACAGCTCTTACATATAGAATCATTTTATCATCAGCAATTAGTGTTTCTTATCAGCAACCAGAATGGACATAGCTAACCTTAAATCTACAACCAGTTCAACAAATACTCACTGGACACCTCTATGTGTCATGGTCTGTGGTAGGTACTGGGAACACCACTTTGGCTTTCCAGGTGTTCTCCCAAAATTCTAATACAATGACAGAGAGTACAAAATTGGATGGTGCATTGAAGAATGACAAAAGAAGTCTTTCTGACAGGATGTCTAGGCCAAATCTTAAGGTAGAATGAGACAAGCACAGGTAAGTGAAGTACATTCTGCATTGAAGGAAGAGGCTGAGCAAAGCTGTTGAGGTGTGAAAAAACATGGCAGCGGGTGCAGTGGCTCACACCTGTAATCCTAGAACTTTGAGAGGCCGAGGCAGGTGGATTGCCTGAACTCAGGAGTTCAAGACCAGCCTAAGCAACAAGTGAAACCTCATCGCTACTTAAATTAAAAAAAAAAAGAAAAAAAAGAAAAGAAAAAACAGCGAGGCATGGCAGCATCTGCCTGTAATCCCAGCTATTCGGGAGGCTGAGGCAGGAGAACTGCTTGAACCCAAGAGGTAGAGGCTGCAGTGAGCCGAGCTCATGCCACTGCACTCCAGCCTGGGTAAAAGAGTGAGACTCCTTCTAAAATAAATTAATAAAAATAGACAAACAAGAAAGTGGTATATGTGGTAGCTCTAAAAACAGTTTGGCATTGCTGAAGAAAACACTAAATACTATAGTGAGGAAGTCAGAAAAGATGAGGTTTCATCAGAAGATAAATAGAAAATATTTACCTAGCAAAACAACAGTATGCACTTATTATTGGTTGATTGATTGAATGACAGGGTCTCACTCTGTTCAGCCCAGGCTGGATTTGGAGTGTAGTGGTGTGATCTCAGCTCACTGCAACCTCTGCCTCCTGGGCTCAAGGTATCCTCCCACCTCAGTGCCCGCAAGTAGCTGAGACGACAGGCACACACCACCATGCTCGGCTCATTTTTTTTTTTTTTTTTTTAGTTTTTTGGAGACATGAAGTCTCACTATAATATTGCCTAGGCTTGTCTTGATCCTCCTGCTTCTGCCTCCTAAAGTGCTGAGATTACAGCTGGGAGCCACCACACTTGGCTCAACAATGGCAATTAAAATTAATGTTTATCAATCTACCCAGTGAACATAATGCTAGAAATGTCCCTTGTCTTTTCCTCATCCCCAAACTTTTAACAATAGCATATGCTTAATTTTGGAACACAGAAATTAAAGATATGTCTTAACTACACATCAGTTAAATGCTGAGTTCAACTCTTTAGCTTTGTTTTGTATATATTCCAGGCAATGAACATAAATAGAAAGATAATCTTCCAATCTTTAAGAAAGTTCACATAAGGCTCAGAGTTTAGTGTTTCCTACTGAAAACTCTGTAATTCACAGAATATCAAACTTTAGTATTTTATTTTGTGATGCTCCTATTCCCTACTTTCTATAACATCTATGGTTTACCTGAGAGGCAGTCATTAACTTCAACACATTAAACTTTGAAGCAACTCATATGCTCTTTCATTAAACTGTAATATCTTATATTAATTTCCTTGTCTGAGTTTGATTTTTCTGATGTATTTTATTGAATGATGATTTCAAATGCTCATAAAACTGCCTCTGTGCCATTATTGTTAAAAGAAATAGTCTGGTTTCCACCCCAGAACATGCTCACAAGCAAGAAGAACACAGAAGCATCTCACTAACTCGTGGGTTTGCTCTTCTAACTGAACCTATGGTTCACACAGGTATACTGGTCCAGCCTTCTCTAAACTTAAAGCTGTTCTCACACAATCTGTTCTCCCTTTCCTACCTTAACAACACTGGGAAACACCAGGCTACTTGAAGACAGGAAAGGCTCATCACAAAGACTGAAAAAAGATCTGCTAGGCCATTCTTCATGCATGGCCCAGAGGAAAGCAGAAATGTTTTGCCTTTCCCTGAGTACTAACTCAAGCAGGTTGGGCTTACACATTTAAGACTGGGGATAAAGTCAGCCACTATCAAACCTTTAATCTTCCTTTTAGAAAGTGGTAATTCTAAATTTATTATCTCCAGATGCTGGCTGTGCAACTCCATCTCTATCAGACTCCAAAGCAGGGAAGAATCTCCCCTGCCTACTGGTGTATGGGGCCTGAGAGAAGTATGACACAAGCAGGAACCATACTTTAAGAAGTGACTGTAATACATAATTTCAGCTCTCAGGTATGTTATCAGAAATACATTAATATAAAAGTAATGGGCTATATATAAGAAAGAACTGTCAAGATTGTAAGTATTCTGTTTTACATCCATCAATTAATAGAGAAATAAAAGAAGGAAAGAAGAAAGGTAAGGAAGAAGAAAGAAAGAAACAATAAAGAGGAAGAAAATGAGCCAATATAAAGCCTCCAATTATTTTTCAGGAAGTTGTTTTAAAGTTATTGTTCCTTTGTCACTTGAGTAAGAGAAGATTGATTTCAGATGTAAGGATTGATGGCTTCTAGGTAAAGTAATTAATAGCTGGGAATGGGCAGAGTTGGGGCTGTCAGAATTGGCTTGCCAAACAGAAAGGTATCTAGCAGCCAAATTACAGTATCCAAGGGCTTATGAAGAAGAATACAGCTTTGATCCAAGCTAGTACCGGTTTCTAGATAATCTCATCTGGTAGAAGGTACACTATGGAAAGAATCTTAGTGTAGTGGTGGTACTTAAAGACAGCTGGTGGGAATAGTATATTTCCTTGAGATTCACATCCTGTATATGAAAGAACAAGAGCATAAAGACTCCCTGCTTGGGTTTAAGAAGCTATAGTCTCACCAGAACCCAGGAAAAAGAAGTTTGCTAGTATCAGACAGATTACCAGTCTTCAATCTCAGCCAACAGGGTGGGAATAGTAGGAGAAAGCCACAATACGTTGGCACTTATGGACTCAGCATAGGTACCTGTTTTCTGGGCTAAAAACACACAGATTAATCCCCATGCAAGAACAGGATTATTAAATACCTTGGCCTCAGGAACAGGTTGGGTAGTGTCTAAAGGTCCAAGAGCTTAGATATCAGAAACTAAGAAAGCAGCAATATCTTAACTGGTATATTAACAGGCTTTTCAGGAGATGTAAATTGTAGCAGTGGGAAAGGACAACAATAGAGAGGCCACTAAGATCTCCACTTAAAAAAAATAAATAAGTGAGCCCTTGTTCACATAGGCAGTGCCATCCAAAACATGCAATAGCACAGGAGTCAGCAAACTAAGTCCTGCTGCCTGTATTTGTATTTTTAAAAAAGTTTTATTGGAAAATAGGTATGTCCATTCATTTATGTATTGTCAATAGCTGCTTTTGTACTACAAAAGCAGAGTTGTGCCAAGTTCCTAAAGCCTAAATATTTACTATCTGGCCCTTTACAGAAAAAGTGTCCTGACCCCTGCATTAGAGAAATACAATCTGGAAAATCCTAAGGATCCCCAAATTTCACCCTCCCATTTACTTTATTCCTGTTTCTTGGGTCAGTTAAAATCTTGAAGAAAATCTAGGCAAAATCATTCAGGACATAGGTGTAGGCAAGGACTTCATGACCAAAACACCAAAAGCGTTGGCAACAAAAGCCAAAATAGACAAATGGAACCTAATCAAACTCCACAGCTTCTGCATGGCAAAAGAAACAGCCATTAGAGTGAATCGGCAACCAACAGAATGGGGAAAAAAATTTTGCAGTCTACCCATATGACAAAGGGCTGATATCCAGAATTTACAAAGAACTAAAACAGACTTACAGGAAAAAAACAAACAAGCCCATTCAAAAGTGGGCAAAGGATATGAACAGACACTTTACAAAACAAGACATACATGAGGCCAACAAACATATGAACAAATGCTCATCATCACTGGTCATTAGAGAAATGCAAATCAAAACTGCATTGAGATACCATCTCATGCCAGTTAGAATGGCGATCATTAAAAAATCTAGTGACAACAAATGCTGGAGAGGATGTGGAGAAATAGGAACACTTTTACACTGTTGGTGGGAGTGTAAATTAGTTTAACCATTGTGGAAGACAGTGTGGAGATTCCTCAAGGACCTAGAAAGTGAAATTCCATTTGACCCAGCAATCCCATTACTGGGTATATATCCAAAGGATTATAAATCATTCTACTATAAGGACACATGCACACAAACGTTCACTGCAGCACTGTTTACAATAGCAAAGACCTGGAACCAACCCAAATGCCCATCGATGATAGACTGGACAGGGAAAATGTGGCACATATACACCATGGAATACTATGCAGCCATCAAAAACGATGAGTTCGTGTCCTTTGTAGGGACATGGATGAACCTGGAAACCATCATTCTCAGCAAACTGACACAAGAGCAGAAAATCAAACACTGCATGTTTTCACTCATAGGTTGGTGTTGAACAATGAGAACTCATGGATACAGGGAGGGGAGCATCACACACTGGGGTCTGTTGGGGGGAAATAGGGGAGGGACAGCGGGAGGTGGGTATTTGGGGAGAGATAGCATGGGGAGAAATGCCAGATATAGGTGAAGGGGAGGAAGACAGCAAATCACACTGCCACGTGTGTACCTATGCAACAATCTTGCATGTTCTTCACATGTACCCCAAAACCTAAAATGCAATTAAAAAAAAAAAAGAAAAAAAATGATGAAAGGCAAAAGGTTTGCTTTAAAGCCGCAGGTGGGGGGGCGGGGAACTGAATGTTTTTCAAAAGCAAAATTTATATTCAAATGAAGAAAATAAATGAGTAAAGATCCTGAAATCCCAGGAAAGACACAAATTCAAAACAAATAATAACTTAAATTGTGATAAAGCTGCAATGGTACTCAACCCACCCACAATTCCTAAAGGAAATTATAAAAGTCACATGCACCTCAACTTTATTGAAAAACATTTATAGTATTTCTTTATTAATTAGTACTCAAGAGGAGATATCATTATTAGTAACGTTTATTTGAATGCTAAAACATAAATAGGTTAAGTAAACTATTTCACAGACTGGGTCATAGATCTCAAGGAATCTGTAAATATGTACTAAGAAATTTTGGCATTTTCCAAGATAATTGGTAATTATTTTTCATCTAGGTTGTACTTTATTATGTTAATGATGGTGGTGGTTATAGCTATGTAAGAAATATAAGAAACTGCATTTAGATTTGGTTAATACCACTATATGCATTTAAGAAACTTTCTAGAGAAAGGTAAGGTATGATTTTTCTTCCTTTTAGAGTTGTAAAAACAGCAGTAAAATCTGAGAAATCCATGAGATTATGTTGGTGAAGGAAAGAGAAATAACATCCAAAGAATCATACCATCGTGGTTAATGAAACTCAGACGTGATTTTATGATTCAAATACTATTAATTATTAAAACTTCCTACACCAAAGTTCAAACAAGATATTTAATCACCTGTAACAGTAATCACACATATGCCAAAAAATTCAAAAAACATTGTTTACTTGAAGTTAAAACAAAAGGACTTTAGCAAACTTTCTACATTACATTGAGCTTGTAGAACATAGACAGTTAAGTGCTTATCATGCTTACGTTATCGAATATAATACATAAAATTACATACATTTTAAAAGCATGTTAAGAAACTCATTTTGTATAAGTAGTAAAAACTTTAAAGTTTGTACTTTATTTATACTATTATGTATCTTACTATTACAACCTTTATACCACTTATTAATTTACATTTTGAATAAAGACTGTAACTGTTTTGAAAGTAGAAACCTTATAGTTTTTTTACTTTTTACAAATTAAGATTCTAGAAATTACCTTCAAACTTCAGCATCTTGCAACTTTTCGCTGACAGAATAAAAAGCTAAAATGATACATGGATATACATATATGCATGTACATACATATTGTTACGTCTATTCATCTCAAGATTAAGATGGAAATGGAAAGAGAATTAGTTGAACAATTCTATAATAATTCTGCTTTCAATTTAATTTATAAACAAAATGGGAAAATATTTTCAGACATCATAACAATGCAATGTTACTATGCATACTACATAATACATCCTTAAATATTTATGAAAAAATTAATCCCTCAACAGATGTAACAAAACAAAGTACATGAATATATATTTTACTCAAACAAATGGAAATAAAATGATAAAAAAAAAAACACACAAAAAAACAAAAAAAAAAAACCCATGGGAAACATTTAAAATTCTGAGGACATAAAAAAATTAAAATTAAAGATTTTAAAGAGGAAAAAATCTAAAGCTTTCAATGATAGTCTAGACATTCTGATATACTGCCAGCTGGAATATATAAATCAACTTTACTTTTCTTAAAAAGTATATTTATAATATAAATCAATAGCTTTAAAATGTTTCATAGACTGATTCAAGAATTTCATTTGCAAGAATTCCAGTCTTTGGAAACAGAGATGTTGACCAAGTACTACACACACAGACACACAGACACACTCACTGCTGTAATATAATGAAATATTGTAAACAACCTAAGGCCCAAAATTAAGGAAATGGCTAAGTAAATTACAATGTACACATACAAAGCAATATTACATTTGACCATCTTTAATAATATGAAAATATATTTATGATAGGATAGATTTCCCCTTTTCAATGAGTAAGAAAAACTAGATGCACAATATGATCTCAATTATGTAGAAGGGAAGGGCAGAGGAAAGACAAACATGCCAAATTATTCTAATTTTAGATACTTTCTTGATTTGCTAAAGTATGCATGAAGTGGACTTAAAAAGAGAAACACTAAAACAAAAAAAGAAATGGCCACTGAATGACTGATCATTTGAATAACCATTACCAGTTACTTACAATTACAATATCACCAACAGGAAAGCAGGGTTATAAAGAAGAACATTTTGTAAAGGAGTCAAGATCAAAATAAAATCCTCTTTCATTATAAACTTAGACAAATTAAAAAATCAGTAAGAATTATTTGTATTTGACTTTTAAACACCTTGACAAAATTAAACCACAAAAAATATTTCAAAAAATGAGTCGCTCTGGGATTTGGAAAGCTTTTTACAATGGAGAAGAAAATATATGAGAAAGAAAATGAAGAATAAAAGAAGGGATAAACAGTACCAGCATCAGAATTAGTCCAATCTAACTTTTTAATAATCTTACTGGAAACATACATAAAGCCTCTTTGGTTAGCTAATGAACAGATAATAAAATGGTAAGGTGATGAGATAAACAGCAGAATTATTTCTAATTCTGTGAAGAGTGGTAAAAATGGTAGATATGATTTGACTGAAGTAAAGCATTTAGGGATAAATGGCAAAATATATTTATAGAACAAAATAATCATAGCCTACCAGTCACTAGAAAAAAGGGAAACTTGAAAGCAACTGTTTTTTTCCATTTTGCCTGTGAAGTCTTCTGTTTAATACTGTAACAAAATTCTGGGCATTATTAAGAATAGTAAAAATGAAATAAGTATCTTTTAAGTTTAAAAATGTCACTATATTTTGGAATATGTGAGAGCAGTGCATGCCTCAGTTCGATCCTTAAATAATCAGTTTACAAATAAAGCAGACTAATACAATTAACCTTTCACTACTGTCATTAGGAAACATATGGTGAAAATTTATCAAGTGTCACAAAAATGAACTATATAATTAGTTTTTTTACAAAACATATAATTAAAAGATATATAAAGTATGCTTCTTCAGTGAGGGTTTTTTGGTTTTTGTTTTGAGACAGGGTCTCACTCTGTCACCCAGGCTGGAGTGCAATGGTTTGATCACAGCTCATTGCAGCCTTGACCTCAAAGGCTCAAGCAATCCTCCCACCTCAACCTCTCAAATATCTGGGACTACAGGCCTGTACCACCATGCCCGGCTATTTGTCTTGTTTTGGTTTTTTTCGTACTTTTTGTAGAGACAGGGTTTCACCATGTTGCCCAGGCTGGTCTCATTCTCATGCTTGGACCTCCCAAAGTGCTGGGATTACAGGAGTGAGCCACCATGCCTGCCTCCAGTGAGACATTTTTAATGTATGGCTCCATGCATATGAAGCTTCCAAACACCTAAAGGAATCTCACCAATCACCAATAACCAAGATCCTCCCTGATCCTGTACTAGAGAAATCCTTAAAGGAACTGAAGAATTTTCTTTGATATTTCTTAATTGAAAAGAAATTTTTAAATGTATTTACATTCAGACTATTAAATAATATTTTAATTATGCTACTACATTTACACAGCTCACTTAACATTAAATTCCTACTAAACTATGCATTAAGGTAAAATTGTTTTACTGTTGCAAACTCAACAGTAAAGGTAACGGCAATAAGAAAAGTATTTTACTGGTTAATAGTACTAAATTACTAAATGTATATATTTATTGCATATATAGAAATAAAGTAGAAAACTTTTTTTAATTGTCAGAACCAGCTTTCACACATTTGAAAATATTTTTGCATTGAAAAAGCTATTACCAATTCTTCAGTTAAATATGTATTTGTAAATGACGTTAGACTATATACAAATTCCAGAAATAGATACATGACTTTTTATACAAGAAAATAATATCACAATGAACAATTTATACAAAGTTCTTGTCAGGGTTCTTCATCCAGAAGTCTTTGTTCTGTTGTTGCCTTTAAAGTATCAGCAACATCACAAAGGGATGCATGTAGGTAACTAGATATTGTAAAAAACTATACGCAAGCTTTTCACCTATTTACTCACTTAATCCATCCAATACACTTCATAAAACACTTTCATTGTGTTCCAATGACAATTTATAAACTCAGATGGCCAAAAGAAGTTCTGACCAAGCTCATACAAGGCCAATATATTCTTCTGAAATGCTATGTTTAATACACCAAAAAATGCACTCTAGCAGGAAGTATCTGAACTAATAATTCAAGCATACTTTTTGCTTAACAGACATTTTTTAAGCAAATCTTTTAAAGTCAGAATTAAATAATAAAAGCTATTTGAGGAAAACTCCAAGCACTTTTTCTGCCCTACATAGTAGTTAGCGATAATGGAAAAATATGTGAGGAGATAGAATCAAACTTTGTAACACTTTGCTCAATTATTTTAATGAAGTGATTAAAGAGAAATGATAGTGGAGAATATTAAGTAGTAAACAACCAAGAGGCTCAGAAAACCTCTTTTTTTAAAAAAGCATTTGCAATGCAAATAAATAAAAGCAATCTGGAAAGCCAAAAAATATTCACCTATTAGGGCATGTTAAGCCACCCATGGTCTAAACTTGCTTCTTAATAAGTTCACAAATACTGAAAAAAGACCTACAGAAAAAAAAGTTTAAGTATAAAGCTGATGAGATAGGTTTGAATTCTGGCTCTTCCCACTACTAGCTAAGGAATATTGAACAATAAAATTTAACATTTCGGTACCAGATTCATTATCTGGGAAAGATGGACATTATCTAATTTGTACGATTTCTTTGCGTATCCAAGAAATAGTGCCAGCAGAAAGTATTCATAGAAAGTTGCAATGCTACAGAAATGTAATATATATTGTAAAAAGAAAGTAGGGATGAGGGGACATACAAAGGAAACAATGCAGATCCAAACTGAGGTAAAGGAAAAGGAGGTGAGACATTTTGAAAAACAGCACTATAAGAACAGTATTCATTTTGAAGCTTCAAGTATTCGAATGTACAGGGTAAAGAACATCATTCTTGATATAATGTCTTTGGGAATAAAATATTAATCACACTGAAGATTTTAATATCTATTCTTTAAAATCAATAAACTTGAACCAGATTTACACTAGTGCTTACTGCATGACCCAGAAAACAAAACCAAACAAATTACAAAGCAACAATAAAACAATAACAACTCAGTAAGTTTTTAGAATCTAACTTTATTTTTTTTAACTATGAAAGAATTTTGTGGACATTGTCTTCATGCAGCTGCTAAACTTTAAGATGTCAGATTCAAGGAAAGAAACCTAAATAATGAGAGTATTGCAAGTTCATTTGGCTAAATTACAACCCCTAAAGCATAATGTTGTGGGTTTTTTTTTTTTTTTTTTTTTTTTTTTTTTTTTTTTTTTTTTTTTTTAGCACATTGAGTTTAAAATTGGGAAAAAAAAATAATCCTAGTATTGCAGTATGGGTTTCTAAGAATTATAATCTTCCTACTAATTAAGTAACAAGGTCTTCATACAGTCCACATTCCATGACCACGATGCTATTAAATATGCATGGATGCTAATAACAAAAAAAAAAGTTATCCTCACAGACTTGGGGCAAAAACACTTCTAAAGAACTCAGGAGTCACTGAAAAAAAATCGCAATAGAAATTATAACAAAACCATATATAACAAAGCCTGTGAAGTACAGATAAAGCAGTACTTAAAGGATAATTAACGGCCTTAAGCACTTAAAGTTTAAAAGATAAAAGGCTGAAATTAATAAGAAAGTATATAAATTTAAAAGTTAAAAGTCAGCAGAATACATAATCAATAAAGCAAAATTAAAACGTAGAAGGAAGAACAGACAGTTATAAAAATAAATGAAATAGTAAATAGCACACGAGAGAAAAGTAACAGTAATATAAAAAACTGGTTCCTTTTCAAAAATATTAATGAAATTGCTAATCTCATTACAGGGTTAATCAAGAACAAGAGAAGCATAAATAAAAAATATTAAATATTTAAAATGAAACAGCAAATAATGCATACATTAAACAGATGAGAGAATATTAAGAACTTTATGCCAATGAATAGGAAAACACAGATGACTTAGATGAATTCACAGAAAAATACAATGTATCATCTAAAGCAGGCGTCCCCAAACTACGGCCCCTGGGCCGCATGCGGCCCCCTGAGGCCATTTATCCGGCCCCCATGGCACTTTAGGCAGGGGCACCTCTTTCATTGGTGGTCAGTGAGAGGAGCACAGTATGTGGCGGCCCTCCAACGGTCTGAGGGACAGTGAACTGGCCCCCTGTGTAAAAAGTTTGGGGACGCCTGATCTAAACAAAGAAACAGACTCTAAATAGTTCTTTAACAACTAAAAAAAAAATTACGTCAAAAGTTAAATATGCTCTCATACGCAAGAAAAAAAACCTTGATAGGTTATAGATGAATTTCACTATGTATTCAAGAAACACAAGTCTAATCTTATACAAAACTTCCAGAGAATAGAGAAAAGGTATAAAATCAACTCTTTTTTTTTTTTTTTTTTTTTTTAAAAGGGCAGTTACAGGCCAATCTCACTTCCTGAACAAAAATGCAAAATGTCATAACTAAACATTTTAAAACTAATCCAGAAGTATAAAAAAGATAAAACATGACAAGGTCTATTTTGATTAAATTTAGGAAATCATATAAATATAATTCACTACATTAACAGATAAAAGAGAAAAAACTATACAGTCATCATCTGAATAAACACATTTAATATAACTCAATATTTGGGAAAGATACAAACTTTTATACAAAAAAATAGAACTTTCTAAACATAATAAAAGGTATTCACAAGAAAAAAAGAGTAAGAATTTAAGGTAACAACTGAATGTATTATTTTCATGATTGGCAACATTACAAGAAAATGCCCATTATCAGCACTGTTAGATTCTAGCCCACAAAAAGCCAAAAGAAGAAATAAAAGGTGTAAGGTTTGGAAAAGAACAACAAAAGCATTATTATTTGCTGAGAATGATCATCTTTTAAAAATATCCACGAATCCACAAGTAAGTTATCAGAGTTAAAAAGAATGTTTAGTAAGCTTTCTAAACAAATATATGAGAGACAAATACAAAAGACAACTGCAATTCTGTATACAAGCAAGAGGTAGAAAATGAATTTTAAAGTACCAAGACTACACATAAGAAAATTACAGGGAAGATTTCAAAACTTTGAGAGACATTAAAGAAGAGTAAATATAAGGAGAGGTATTCCACGGTCTTGGACATAAATTTAAATTAAAATAAATAGATCAGTTCCAATAAAAATACCCACAAGATTTCTTATAGAACATGACAAACTGATTATAAAATTTCTAAGAGAGACCTATGTGACATGTCTTACATTATCAACTACCAAGACTTATCTAAACCTACAGCAATTAAGGGAAGCTTTAGAACTACTTGACCAATGCAACACAATAGGGGGTTCAGAAGCTTACCCATACACATATGGAAATACAATTTTAAGACCACGTAGACACTGAAAATCAATGGTTAAGAAAAACCCATTCAATAAATAATGATGAGATTGTTAATCACAGAAGGCAAAAATAATTAGATACTTATCCCAAACCCTGAATGAAAATTTAATCAAGGTGCAGATAGGTATAAAGACCTAAATGTGAAAGATAAAACTTTAAAACTTAAACAGACAAAAAAGAATTCTAGGAGACTTTCTTAAACACGAAACACACATACACAAAAACCATAAGATAATTTCTACTAAGTTAAAATTAACTATTCCTATTTATCAAAGACACCACAAATCACAAATTTGGAGAAGACATTTGTAACACCCTTAAGAAGCAGATCAGTATCAGAACATATAAAGAATCCTTCAGAATCCAAAGTAAAATCATGAATGCATCAAATACATATAAAAAATATATTTATCTCATTAGCAATTTGGAAAATGTAAATTAAAATGATAAGATGCCATTGCACATCCATCACATAGCAAAATTTAAATCTAAAATGAGGGACATAATAGCCAGGCACAGAGAAACAGCAAAACAATGAAAACTCTCATACTCTGATAGTGGGAATATAATAATGACAGAATAATTTTGGAAAACATACTGAACTTATCCTATAAAGTTGAACATGATCTTGCAATCCTACCTAAACATACCCAAAAGTAGTGTTTCTCAAGCTATCCACTGTGAGCAAACTCTTGTTTTTCTTTGTTTCTAATCTTTTGCTAATAGATACTTATGTAAAATACAATGACAATGAATTCTAAAATACTAAATTTCTAAAATGAATCACTGCAAAAGCAATCGTGTGCTTGGATGTTGCTGTAATATGAAGTTGCCACAAAATTTTCTAAAAGGTCTCCATATTGGTACTTATTTTGTTGCAGACTAGTGACAGCTTACAGATCACCACTGGTCCGTGGGGCACATTTTAGAAAGTATTGTAGTAGAGCAGTGTTATCCAAAGAACTTACTATAATAAAAGAAATGTTCTATATCTGTGTTGTCCTCTATGTCTATTGTCATCTGTGGGCTATTAAGCACAAATAAAAGAGATGAATAACTGACTTTTAAAATTTCATTTGAATCAAATAAAATTTAAATGTAAGTAGTGACGTAATGGCTAGTGGCTACTGTTGTAGATAGTGCAGCCTCAGAGTAATTCTTGAACATATGCACCAAGATAATTTATACATAATGAAAGAAGTTCATTGGACTGATCCAATGGGCGCAGTGGCTCATGTCTGTAATCTCAGCACTTTGGGAGGCCAAGACAGGACAATTGTCTTGAGCTTAGGATTTGAGACCAGCCTGGGAAACATAGGGAGACCTTGTCTCTATGAAAACTAAAACTAAGCCAGGCACAGTGGCACCCACCTGTAGTTCCAGCTACTCAGGAGGCTGAGGTGGGTGAATCACTTGAGCCCAGGAGGTCAAGGCTGCAGTGAGCTGTCATTGTGCCATGGCGTTCTAGCCTGGGCAACAAAGCGATACACTGTCACAAAAAAAAAAAAAAAAAAAAGCCGGGGGAGAGAGAAGAAAAAAAAACTTCATTGGCTCAGTATTCCTAACAGCAAATAAATAAACTTGAAATAAATGCCCATCACTTAATAGGATGGATAAATAAATTATAATATATTTAAATAGAATGCTTCAAATCAATGAACATGAGCAAACTGTAGCACATACACCAACATATGTATGAATCTTAAATAATATAATACTGGGTGAATAAGCCAGAGAATGCATACAATGTAGGTCCCTCTATATAAATTTGATAACCAGGACAAACCAAATACACTGTTAAAGATGAATAGACTCTACAACTATTTTTTAAAAAGCAAGAGATGATTAAATACAAAATTCACATTAGTAGAATGTAGAATAAATTCTCTTGGTGGCTATGTTCAAGAATTACTCTGAGGCTGCACTACCTCTGGGAGGAGTCAAACAGATAGAATAAGAGAGCAACACAGGATAGTAAAATTTAATATTCTCATTATTATGGTATTATAAGTTCATAGATATTTATTTTATTATTAAGCTTCACAATTTACCACATGTATCTTATTTTGTATTAAATATTAGGCAATAATTTTTTAATGAAAATGCTGAAGTATTTTATAAAAACTGTGGTACTGAGACACAACTGTTATGAAAGAAAAGGGCATCACATAATGAAAAACCAATCAATTCAATAATAAGACATAACAGTTATCAAGATATATGCACCTAACAATAGAGCCCAAAAATACATAAAGCAAAAACTCACAGAATTACAGGAGAAATGGACAGATCAACAATAATAGTTGGCATTGGCAACTTTCCACTTTCAATAATGAACATAAAAATCTAAATGGAAGATGAATAAGAAAACAGAAAGTTTCAACAACCCTATAAATTAACTAACTAATAGACAACTATAGGAGACTGCAACCCAAATGGCAGAATACACATTCTTCTTCTTCTTCTTCTTTTTTTTTTTTTTTTTGTTTTAGATGAAGTCTGGCTCTGTTGCCCATGCTGGAGTGCAGTGGTGCAATACTGGCTCACTGCAATCTCTACCTCCTGGGCTTAAATGACAGTATACACATTCTTCTAAAGTAAATACAGAGTATTTTCCAGTATAGATCACGTTTATGGTATACAAAACAAATATCAATATATTTTTAAAAGTTTGAAATCAAACAAACTGGGTTATCAGACCATATGGAATGAAATGAGAATGTAATAGAAGAAAATTTGGAAAATTCATGAATATGTGCAAATTCAACAACATATTCCTAAATAATCAATAGGTCAAAGAACAAATGACAAGTAAAGCTAGATATACTTTGACATAAATGAGGATGAAAACATAACATATGAAAACTTACAGCATGCAATAAAAGCAGTGCTAAGAAGGAAACTTATAGCTGTAAAACCCACAATAAAAAAGATCTCAATTAACAGTCTTCTACCATAAGAAAAAGAAGGTGCAAACTAAACCCAAGGAAAGAAGAAAATGAAGATTACAACAGAGATAACAAAACTGGGGCTAGAACAGAAGATGAAAAAAAAACCAACAAAACCAAAAGTCTGTTCTTTAAAATAATCAACAAAATTTACAAACCTTTAGCTAGACTACCCAAGAAAAAAAGAGAGAAGACTATAATTAGGAATGAAAACAAGAACATCACTAATTACTTTATAGAAATAAAAAGCCGGCCGGGTGCGGTGGCTCAATCCTGTAATCCCAGCACTTTGGGAGACCGAGGCGGGTGGATCACGAGGTCAAGAGATCGAGACCATCCTGGTCAACACGGTGAAACCCCATCTCTACTAAAAATACAAAAAATTAGCTGGGCATGGTGGCACATGCCTGTAATCCCAGCTACTCAGGAGGCTGAGGCAGGAGAATTGCCTGAACCCAGGAGGCGGAGGTTGCAGTGAGCCAAGATCACGCCATTGCACTCCAGCCTGGGTAACAACAGTGAAACTCTGTCTTAAAAAAAAAAAGAAAGAAAGAAAGAAAGAAAAAGCCCAGGACTAAATGGCTTCAGCAGCGAATTCTGCCATTCAAAGAAAAGTAATGTCAATCCTTATCAAGCTCTTTAATAAAACAGAAAAGAATACTCCCGAACTCATACTGTGAGACCAGTATCTCTTGATACAAAAGCCAGACAAATCCCAAGAAAACTACAGACCAATAACTCTTATAAATATAAATTCAACAATATTCAACAAAACACTATAAAATGAAATCTAGAGGAATTATTATATCATAATTGCCATATTAAACAATATGATCATCTTAACAAATTCAGAAAAAACATATGACAAAAAATAACATCCTTTCATCTCACACACACACACACACACACACACACACACACTCAACAAACAGAATAGAAGGAAATTTCCTCAGCCTGACAGAACATCTGTGAAAAACCCAAAACTAACATAATGCTTAAGGGTAAGACAGTAAAAGCTTTCCCCTAAGATCAGGAACAAGAAAAGGATGTCTGTTCACACCTCTTATGTTCAATATGGTACTAAACATTTCAGCCAGGAAAACAGGGTGAAAAAAAGGAAAAACAGAAATGAAAAGCCATCCAGATTAGAAGTAAAACTATCTCTATTTGCAGATGACATAATCTTATGTAGTAAAAAATCCCAAAAGAATTCACTAAAATATTTTAGAGCTAATAAGTTCTGCAAGGGTGCAGAATACAAAATTAATATGCAAAAACACAACTGTATTTCTAAACACTAGCAATGAATGAACCAAAAATGAAATTAAGAAAACAGTTCCATTTACAATGGCATTAAGTATAATAAAATCCTTATGAATAAATTTAGCCAAGAAGTGCATGACTTGTCCACTGAAAACCACAAAACACTGTTTAAAATATTAAAGGAAATGTACAGAAATGAAAAGACATACTGTGTTCATAGACTGAAAGAGTTACTATTGTTAAGATGGCAATAATTCCCAAACTGATCCACAGACTCAGTACAATCGCTTATTAAAATTTCAACAGAGCCGGGTGCGGTGGCTCAAGCCTGTAATCCCAGCACTTTGGAAGGCCGAGGCGGGTGGATCACGAGGTCGAGAGATCGAGACCATCCTGGTCAACATAGTGAAACCCCGTCTCTACTAAAAATACAAAAAACTAGCTGGGCGTGGGTGGCGCGTGCCTGTAATCCCAGCTACTTAGGAGGCTGAGGCAGGAGAATTGCCTGAGCCCAGGAGGCGGAGGTTGCGCTGAGCTGAGATCGCGCCATTGCACTCCAGCCTGGGTAACAAGAGCGAAACTCCGTCTCAAAAAAAAAAAAAAAAAAAATTTCAACAGTCTATTTTTCATTTTCAGAAAGGGACAAGCTGATCTTAAAATTCATATGAAAATATAAGGAACCCTAAATAGCTAAAACAATCTTAGAAAAATCAAGAAACAAAAACCAAAAAAAAAAACTATAGTTAGGAAACACACTCCTTGATTTCAAAGCTTGCTACACAAACCTACGGTAATCAAAACAGTGTAGTATTCATTGAAGGAGAGACATACAGACAAATAGGATATACTGAAAGCCTGAAATACACCCATATGTCTTTGATTAATAGATTTTTGACAGGAGTGCTAAGGCAATTAAATGGGGGAAAATAGTCTCTTCGAGAAATAATGTAAATTTTCATAACCTCGTATTAAGCAATGATTTATTCAATTATCACCAAAAGTTAAAGTAACAAAAGAAAAAATCTAAATTAGACAAAACTTTTGTGGATCCAAGATACACAAAAGAAAATGAAAAGACAGCACAGCACACAGAATGGGAAAAAATATTGCAATCATATATGATAAGGGTCTAGTATCCAAAATGTACAAAGAACTCTTACAATTCAATAAAAAAAAAGATAATGAAAAGGCAAGCCTCAAAAAGTGGAAAAGGATTTGAATAAACATTTCTCTAAAATGGAAAATGATTTGAATAAATATTTCTCTAAAGAAGATATGGAAATGGCTAACAAGCATACCATGAGCCATCAGGAAAAGCAACTTAAAACCAAATGAGATAAAATTTCAACCTCACCAAGATGGCTGAGAAACTAGAACCCTCAGATACTACTGGTGCCAATGGAAAATGGTGCAGCCACTTTGAAAAACAGTTTGGTAGTTTCTCAGATGTTAAACACAGAGTCACCATGAGACCCAGCAATTACATTCCTAGGAATGTGTTAAAATATATGTTAACACAAAAAGTTGTACACAAATGTTTACAGCCACCTAATCCATAACCAAAAAGTACAAGCAACCCAGATATCCATCATGAAATACTGATGAATAGATAAACAAAATGTGGTACATCCTTACATGAATAATTACTTGGCCATAAAGGAGACTGAAGTACTGATGCACACTAACATATAAATGAAACCTTATGCTAAGTGGAAGAAACCAGCACAAAGGGTCACATATTATATAACTCCATTTATATGAAATGTCCAGAATGAGCAAATCTAAAGAATTAGAAAGTAGACTAGAAGTTGCCAGATAATGTGGGAAGGAGGGAGGTACTTGGAAGCTACTGCTAACAGATATGGGGTTTCTTCCTAGGGAGATAGAAATATTCTGGAACTACATTTAGTGACAGCTCCACAAAAATGTGAATATACTGAAAACCAATGAATCGTATGCTCTAAAATGATGAAAATTGTGAATTTCATGCTATATAGATTTTACCTCAATAAAAAATGATAAAATCCACCCCTCTAACCCACAGAAAGCAAGTACTACAGTACTAGGTATATAGTAATTATACTCAACAAATTTCAGTTATTTTTCCATTTTGCTTTCTTGTTGAAAAGATATTGCCATAGTCATAACTAGTTGGAAATATAGCTGGAGTGTAAAACCACAGCGTAACAATTATTCTATGGCTAGCTCCCACCCACATATTTCCATAAATTTCTAGTGCTATCCAAATTTCTCCTTGGTTAAAACAAAGTGAAGAATGGATGATGCATGAAATCCACTCACCACAAGATTTCTAACTTCTCAAGAGCTAAGGAGCTGTCCAATTTCTGGATACAAATCACTGGGCTGCTGAGAATCAGTGAATGCAAAGGTTGATCCCACTGTCTAGTCAAGCCACAGTCCTGTCAATCCATCACGTTACCAGAAACTCCCAGCAACCACAGGAAAATCCTTCATTTTACATTTCCCACAGTGTGGTCAATATCACTCTTGCTGGCACCACTTCTCAGACACTAACATCACTAATGAAATCCTATTTCTTTGCTCCTCCTGCCTCTCCCTTTGAGCACTGCAGTGCTTTCTGGGACTACATAATAATTCATGTCAGAAGAGTGGATTAGACTACTCCAACATCCCAGGAAGAGACAGGGCAATTTTTCACAGAGAGGCTTATCTCATAGCCACCTTAGGAAATTTATTCACTTCTCTTTTCTCAAGGGAGCAAAGTAGTAACTTCAGGCCCTCTGGGGGACTTTTCAACCAGAGTTCCCCTGAGTACATTCAGTCCCTCTTTTTCTACTCCATTCTTTCCTCTTTTGTGGTATTCTTATCATTTGTCTTTTTCTGAACAAGTCATGTTACTTTGACCCTCCTTTTGACTATGTTCTTCCCAATTCCTGGAAAGCCTTACTCTTCTCTACTGTCCATCTCTAAACTAGCAAACTGCTCTTTGTTCTTCTTGTCAGTCTTACTTGAAGAAGACTTTTCTAATGTCCCAAAATAGATTTGAAGGCTTCTTTTCTCAGTTCTTATTTTCTCACAAATCTCTCCACTAAAGCATCTGCCAGGTTGTATTATAATTGTTGATTTTCAACATAGGCATGTGCCACACTAAACTATAAATTCTTCAAGGGCAGATGTTGTGTTTTACTCATCTTTGTAATTCCAGCATCTGATAAGTCGTAAGCATGTAAAAAATCATTTCTTAAATAAATGAGTGGGGAACAAAAAGCCTATCAGGAGCCTTAATATATCTAAACGTTTCTCAAGTCGTACTGAGACGGATCAGACACTGTGTCCACAACTTTCTATGCATTATCTCTCTGAATCGTCCAAAAAACCATGAGAAGGAGGTAGCTAATAACCTTTCTTTCAACGAGTAAAGTGATACTTTACAGAGGCTGAATATTTCAGGATCTGAACTTAATCATCACCAAAGCTCATTCTACCCACCCACATTAGAATTCACAGGGAAAGGGACAATGAATAAATTGATTTAAGGGGATCATTTCAAGAGAGCATATTTAAGTTGGGAATTATCTATAGTATCCTACTAGAGGTTTCTTTGTGAGGCTTTCTAAAATAAATAACCCTATGTATGAGATCTCTGAAACAATGGTTTCTCTAGTTTTGCTGCTTTTGTAACTCGTGTCTTTGTACGTGCTGTTCCCTTAATCTAGGAAGACCTTATCATCTTATCCAATTGTAGAATCCCAACTCATAACTTAAGATTTAGCTAAGGTATCACTTTTGACTTGGGGCCATTCTGCCAAAGGAGGTATTCTCATCATAAGTAGCTGCTTGCTGTTCCTTACAATTACTTCATTAATGCACACTCTAGATGACCTTATACATTTATTTACATGTCAGTCTCCCCTAGTCACTCTAAATTTCTTCAAAGGCAGAGTCTGTTTCTTATTCATCTTTGTACCCCTAGTGCCTGCGTGACACAAATACAAACATTATCAAGACCCTTGGTAAAAATATTGGTTAACAATTTCTACATCTCCCAGTTTGGCTTTCTGGTAGATTTAGGTGCTATCTGCTTAATTCTGGCCAAGCAGGATGTAAAAAGCATCTAGAATTGCCATTGCCCATGTTCCTTTTAAAAACTTCCCTTCATTGCAGAATGCTTACTTCAATTCAGGTTTGTATGACCTTTAGTAAAGCTCATGGTCTTCGTGATGGCTTGAGCTAGATTTGAAGGTACAAAATCAAAACAAAGCAAGAACTTGATAATCTTGGTGATCGACACTAAAAGTAAAAAGACAACCGTCTTACATGATCATAAAAGTGCATCATTAACTAAGAAGGGGAAAATTGAGAATGGCCAGGATGATTTGATAAGAAGTGAGACCTGATTTGGAATTTGCAGTTAAACTATGTTGGGGAGGGGGTGGATAAGGCAAGAGGCACTGTACAAAAGAAAGCATGTGAACAAAGACAAGGAGACCTGAAGGAGCACAACAGAGTCTTGAAGAGGAAGTGGGCTGGTGAGCTGTGTTGAAAGACACAATAAGGAGAAAAGTAATGGGAGATAGGGCTGGAGGTTTAAGTTGACATCAGATATAAAGATGAAGGACTTATATGTCAGACCGAAACCAGGATTTTACATAAACCAAGACAAACTTGTTTTTAATCAGGGTAGTGACATAACTAGGTTTATGTTTGGGAACAACCCAGCAAAAGACAGAATATGGACCAAAGTACAGAAAAGTCAGTGGCAGATCAATTAGCTAAGGAAAATACTTACTACCATTCTCTAGTCAAGGAATGAGATAAAGTAGCAGCAATATGCATAACACAAAGATAGAACTGAGCAGATTTAGGAATTAAGAAGGAGAACAATTCTATATGATTTGGTGATAGGCTGACTATGGAGGTAAAGAAGGGGTGGAGGAGAACTATGACATTTCTAACTTGGGAAATTGGGGTAGACAGGGATGACACCATCCAATAAAGTAAATATAAGCAAAAGAGGTTTGTGGGAGATGTGAATGAGCAATTATACAAATACTGAGTTTGAAGGACCTCAGGGACCTGCTTCTAACCACTCAGTCTACAACTTAATCACACGCTGAATTATTTTGATGTGTTTAAGTGGACTTCTCAACCAATCACAAAATCTTTGAAAATCTTGTATTTTATTTCTTATATAACATCAGTATTGTATAAAAAGCATTCATTAAGACAACAATAATAACAAACCCTTGGTGAACTGTTTGATTTGCGTGAACCATGACTGTGTACATAAATTAGGAAACAATTTTATTATCCATTCTAGGATTAAGAGGGGAAGTTTTCAAAATTTCTAGATGGCTATATACAACAAAGTCTAATATGCCTAATAGCATAAATGCAATAGAGAAAGAAGAGAAATGACATTTCCTCTTTACATTTACTGGTAGGTAATAGTCTATCTGCCCTTTATCCTAGAGCAATTAATGTCCAGTATACTTGAGAAAGTGACCCAATCCAAGTTGTTTTTTATTTACCAGTCATAAGCACTATGGGGTAAGATATTAGCTCTGCCACATTCTGTATAACCTTCACCAAGTTACTAAACTGAACCTTTAATTTAAATCTATAGAGAAGCATAAAAAGACCTATCTCACAGACAAGGATTAAATGTCATACATAAATATACATATAAGTGTCTATATCTATGTCAGGCATATGATAAGCAACCAAATTAATGTCTTTCATTCCTTCATGTATTCTTCATAAGAGGGGAGACAAATCTATATATACTTACATATTTTTTAATATGAACATTTTAGATGTTATATTTTAAAGTAATGTTCAAAGTTAGTAAAGCATAGTGGTTAATAAGTTCTGAAATTAAATCTGATTTAAAATTCACTACTCTTGTAACCTTGGTTGAGTTCTCCAAAATATGCTTTCTCATCTATAAAATGGGATTAAAAATTGTACTGAATTTGAAGGTGACTGTGTGGATATAAAGAACATATAATGCATGCACAGTATATATTTACTATTTACCAGTTAGTATGCTTATCAAAAAGTAAGCTGCTATTACAACCATTATACTCCATTTTGTCAAATAGGAAAATATAATACACCTCTTATTACCAAGACAAAATGACATATTTGTGTGTATGTGTGCACGTGTGTGCCCTTGAGGAATACAGAGGATGAAGTCAAACGGAACCAAGAAATTGAATTCAACAGCCACAAAACAATATACTATAAAAAGCAGTATAATCTTAGAGTAAAACATAAATGAGTTTTTACTGAGAAATAAGAGGTAGCAGGAAAATCACCAACTAAATTTTAATCTTTCTATAGGAATTAATGAAACTATTATTTTTACATAAATTTGGATGACCACTGGAGACATGAATCATTTTTATAAGGTATTTTCATTTAGTTTCCCAGAAATAAGGATGTTAAGAATAACAGATTTTACATAATATTTACTGAACTAATATTAATTTGTTTTTAAGAAAGAAATACACAGATGAACATTGATAGGTACTTTTATTATACAAATGAATAATAATAATAGCATATATTTTTCCCACACAGAAAAGGTATTTCTGACTTACCCACTGATCATCTTATAAATATTCATTTCCTTTTAGCAACAAGTATTCTTCACTGAATCATCTACATTATTTTACTTGGTCTCCCTTGACTTCCAACAACATATTTGATGAGAAAGTTGACTAAAATATGTGGCATAATACTTGACTAAGAAATTTTCTCTTCTGTGTTTAAAAAAGTCACAGGACTCCTAGACTTACAACCTGGTTCTCAGTGTCATGCTTATAAACATTTATGCTTAATACTAAATAGTTCAGCCCCATGGGCATACTCCTTCATTAATCCAGATCTAATAATTGGAATAAGATAATGGCATGTCCCTACTAAAGTTCAATTCTAAATTTTTCTGTGAAGTAAACTAGCAAAAATAAATTAAGGCCATAACAAGATTTGCAAGGAAACGTTTAGTCAAATTTTACATATTATTTTCAAGCATTACAAATAAGCTTTATTCAGATATAGAGATGACTCTTCTTGGAGACAGTTCATATCACTACGTACATCTGAAGTTAAACTGCATATATTTTAAATTTAATTCTGTAAGTCTTGCTTTCTGAAAATTCACAATGGATTCGACCTCAATTATTCTGAGTTAGAGATATTTTCAAGTAACTATCAATGAAAATCCCAGTCTGATCTATTCAACACTTAAATAACTACAGATAAATTAATATTATGTATTTTAATTTTGCATATCATATGTACTGACAGATCCAGGATATAAAATATTTATTTCTCTTTTTTATTTTTATTTTTTTGAGACACAGTCTCACTCTGTCACCCAGGCTGGAGCTCAGTGGAGCAATCTAGGCTCACTGCAACCTCCACCTCCCAAGTTCAAGCGATTCTCCTGCCTCAGCCTCCCAAATAGTTGGGACTACAGGTGCATGCCACCACGTCCAGCTAATTTTTTGTATTTTAATAGAGACTAAAATACATAGTTTCACTGTATTGCCCAGGCTGGTTGAGAACTCCTGAGCTCAGGCAATCTATTGCCTCGGCCTTCCAAAGTGCTGGGATTACAGGCATGAGCCACCATGCCCCGCCTAAAATATGTATTTCTAATGACTATTTCCTTTAATTAAAATGATCAACCCAGTACAAATAACTTTCTTTACAATCCTGATGCTTAGTAACATCTACAGCACTTAGCTGATATTTTATAGATGGGTAAAAAATTGGTAGGCGGCCGGGCGCGGTGGCTCAAGCCTGTAATCCCAGCACTTTGGGAGGCCGAGGCGGGTGGATCACAAGGTCAAGAGACCGAGACCATCCTGGTCAACATGGTGAAACCCTGTCTCTACTAAAAATACAAAAAAGTAGCTGAGCATGGTGGTACATGCCTGTAATCCAAGCTACTCAGGAGGCTGAAGCAGGAGAATTGCCTGAACCCAGGAGGCGGAGGTTGCGGTGAGCCGAGACGGCGCCATTGCACTCCAGCCTGGGTAACAAGAGCGAAACTCCGTCTCAAAAAAAAAAAAAAAATTGGTAGGCAACATATGGTGAGTCAAATATCACTGAACAGGGAGTAAGAAAATCTGCTTCTAGGCCAAAGGCAGAACTGGTCCATAAAGCTAATCCATATAAAGCTCTAGAGCAGTGATTCTCAAACTTTAGTAATGAACAGAAAACCATGAGGGAATGCTTGTTAAAATCTAGATTTCTGAGCCCAAGTAACTAGAAATTCTAATACAATAAGATTAGGGTGGAGCCCAGTAGTTTTCTTTTTAATAGGCAACTCAGGTTGATTCTGATACAGGTGATCTAGGGGGTCATTCATTTGGAGAGCACTTGCAAACCCCCTGAAATACATAAACAATCCCATACAAAAATCTAATGATTTTCTACTCCCAAAATCTAATAATTTCATCAGATTTCAAAGGGAGCCAAGACCTAAAAAACGGCAAAGGCTACATTGCCTCAGAAGGCTCTAAATCCCAGGTACAGATAAACCTGACCAGCTACTGGATCCCTTTATTTGTAAAATTTCTTTCAACAACACTAGTTATGTTCCTTTTCCCCTTTTTCAGATGTACAGGCAGCCACTTTGCAGTCTTTATAAAATTACCAAATATGAGCAAGGAAACTATTAATATCACAATTTTCTTTAGAAGAGATTTGAGGTTTGCAATTTTTCTTATTTCATTTACAGCTTTTTTTTTTTTTTTTTTTGGCCGTCCTTCTTCCTAAATTTATTGCTTTATTTTACTCTTTGTTTAATGTAGATTGCAGAGGAACCATAGAACTGTTTTTTAGAATGATGTACTGAAGTTTGATATGGTAAATTTTACAAACTAGTCTTATTTTTGAAAGCTGGTCTAAATATCTTTATGTATCCAAGGGCATTACTTTAAAAAAAAAAAAAAAAAAAAAAAAAAAAAAGAGCTCTTTGACCTCTTGTCTGCAGTTCCCTACAGCTTACTCATAACTGTGAGAAATGTTTTTTCTGTAAGTCATAAATACCTTTTCTTCCTCATAGAGGCATATGCTTCTCATCAGTCATAAAAAGGAGGATGCAAGTTTAAAATGTTATACAGGCACTAAAAATAAATGATAGGAAAAACTGCCAAGAAAGGACAGAGATGCATCATCACTGAACTCGTAGTGTAAGAGTGCCTTGACCACCAGTATGTTTAGTTTTTTTTTTTTTTTTTTTTTTTAATGTCTATCATGTAGAAAAGAAAGACAGGAAGAAAAAGTATGTCTTTTCTGAACCACAGTACCACCTAACAATTCTCATTATTATGGTGTTTACTATTTATATCCACAGACTCTTATAAAAGAGAAATTCCGCATCTTTTGAAAGCAAGAATATTATATGCTAATGATGTATCTGCAATAAAGCACTCAGCAGAGGTTTGGTTAGCTCTATGCACTTTCGCACATATCTTTTTATGTTTTTTTTCTTTTTCACAATTAAACATAAATATTAAACAATGAAGTAGAAGAAGTCCCCTATAGGTGGCCAGAGGTTTTCTCTACTTATCACTCTCTTTCAGATTAAAATATAGGAAAGGATAAAGACAGCTTTAGCTTGTTAAAAGACTATATGATGCTGTGCGATTTGTGTATGTTTCCATGTTAAGCCTTTCAGAAGAAAGTTTGTTTCCCCTTAAAAAATTTCAAGTACAAGCAAATAGGTATTAAAGGATTTTTATGTTTTTGGAGAGAGGAAAGTGGGTACGAAGCAGTGGGTAAGTAAGGCAGTGAAGACTAAGGCAGAACCTTCTTTTGCCCCGGTAATCAATCTCTGTATCAAACCATGTCATCTTACTTGGTTTAGAATAACAAGTGTTCCTGTGTATGATGTACATGAGTATGCATAAGTGTGTAACATGCATACAGGGACAAGAGTGAATGCCATTAAACTAGATGGCCTGTTGTATACTGGTTCTCATATTTCTCCCTGAAAAAGACCATTCATGATAGCCTGGTGGTGGTTCTTCTCCAAGTCCATTTCAAAGTACTTCAGAACATGAATGGCTACACAATCTGCTAATTTTAAGTATTACTTTCCTGAACTTCTAAACCTTCCTCAATTTCTCCTAACCAGTCAGAAGTCCCCTCTCCTAATTTTTTCCTGATCTGAGCCAGGGTGAGGTGCTTTCATCTATCTCTTCATAGTTTCAATAATTGAAGCTGAGGTTCCAGAAGTCACCTTCACAGGAATTCCTCATCACAGTCTCCTGTTACTCCCAAAACAAGTTATAGAGTCCAGATTCTGTAGTCCATCAGCCCTCCAATGCCCCACGAACTGGCATTTAAAGATCCTTAATGAGCAAGGTAAGAAAATGTTAACAGAGGGGATCCTAGCCCTAGCACAATAATTCTCAATACTGGCTCTCAATAAATAAGCTGGGCATGGTGGCATGAGCCTATAGCTCCAGGAGGCTGAAGTGAGAGGATCGGTGAGCCCAGAGGTCGAGGCTGTAGTGATCGTGCAGCTACACTCCAGCCTAGGTGACAAAGTGAGATCCTGTCTCAAAAACAAACAAACAAAAACTCACAAAAGCATCTTACTGGTAGATAACATCTACCAGTGCTTTTGTGGCTTATTTCGTAAGGCCATCACATGAAGGGCTGTAAAAAATGCCAGGGCCTCCAAGGGCCTGGTCTTACATGATTTTAATGTGCACCCACAGGGTCAAGAATCATTATACCAGACCTAGGAGAAAGATGCATGTAAAAACAAAAACTATTGCTATAATATGTTTAACTGTTAAGAATGAGGCCAACAATAAATTACTGGATACATATATAGGATAAAGATTAAATTGTGTTTGTTATGAAAATTGGGAGTTTGAATAAATGTAACAGAAATAATGTGGGCTGAATTTTTTAAAACTATCACTGTCACTTATAGCAATTATTTATATTTGCCTAATTATTATGAATTAATAGTGACATAAATACTACAAATACCTCAAAGTAACTTAGTTTTATTTAATTAGATCTCAGAAACACAGAATTAAAGAATCAAAAGGCTGGATAATCTATCCTATTCATATACTAATACATGGTCAGATTTAATGACCATGACATTTATAATTTTAAAGACAACATTATCCACCAGTAGGGTGCTTTTGCAGGTTTTTTTTGTTTTTGTTTTTGTTTTTGTTTTTTTGCAACAAGCTAGAGTACAGTCGTATGATCATGGCTAACTGCAGTCTCGAACTCTTGGCCCAAGGGATCCTCCCACCTCTTCCTCCTGGGACTACAGGCTCATGCTAGCATGTCTAGCTTATTTATTATTTATTTAGTTATTACTTTTCAACTTTTATTTTAGGTTCAGGGATAAATGTGCAGAATTGTCAGAGAGGTAAAGTGCATGTCACAGGAGTTTGGTGTACAGATTATTTTGTTACCCAAGAAATAAGCATAGTACCCAATATATAGTTTTTTGATCCTCTCCCACCTTCCAACTTTAATTTTTTAATTTTTTGTAGAGATAGATTCTCATTATGTGGCCCAGGATGAATGGAGTAGGGTGCTTTGAATCAAACTAGACAATATCCTAGTATTACAGACCACTGCATTGCCTTTTACAAAATAAGAAGCAGGAATATGTACCCAAAGTCACTTTTTCTCAAACTAAGTAACAGATATTTTGAAAAATAACTGATAGGCCAGGACCCTGTGCTTAACTGATACTCACCAGATAATGTTATTTTAACATATAACTCTTTAAAACATAGTAACTCTTTATAAAACATAACTCCTATTCCACACAGTATTTTCATATAGACTCTATAAACTAATCTTGAAAATAATGAAATTAAACCATACACAGCAGTAACTCACTTAATAAAATGAATATATTCAGACATTAGATGAAAATGGAATTTCTATATGCAGAATAATTTTTCATTAGTTTATATTTAAAATTTCAGAAATGATTTACCCTCATTTCTGCTTACTATTCAAGCAACAGTGACTTCTGACATTTTAAGCCTTGAGTTTTCTTGTGTCTCTTTTAGCCCAGGGTAGGAAGTGACTTTACAAACACTTAAGTACATCAGAAGAGCTTTCTATTCAAAGCAATTCTTCAGTGAAATCTTTTCACCATTTATCTCACAAACTTTGCATATTCAGTTTTTTATGTATCAAATTTCTTAAAATTTGGCACAACAATAAAGTAAAAATAGTACATGTCCCTGGGAGACAAAACCACAAATATATATCAGAAAAAGAAATGAGGTTTAAAATATATAGGAGACATTGTACCCTCAATTATAAATAACGCAAAAATATGAAATGGGATACCTAAAGAAAGATTTTTCTTATACATCAAAATATGCTCACATCACCATATTGTATTTTGAAGAAAGATTATCTCTATTTTTGAGATGACAGATCTAAGGTTGTAAAGCACAATACTCGTTTTCAGCTCTCAGCTATTATTTTTGTCTGTAGTCTGCTGCACTATCTTTCTCCTTTGCCATATGCATTGTAGGTGGGATGTTTCCTGTTGTTACTATGTCTAGCTTTGCAGACTCAATTTTCAAACAGTTTATTTACTTCTCAAAGTGTGATCCTATAATTGCGTTTTGCTGTCCCCAAGTCAAAGTAAGTATTAGGAAGTGTACATAGTTTTTCTACTTAATATATATTTTTTGAAATAAAAATCAAACTCTTTGTTAACCTAGGATAATTTAAACAGTAACATCAGAAATGAAATTAAAAAAAATACAATAGTAAGATAAAAACATATAACTTTCTTATAAATCTTTATCTCTACCCATTAGTTTAGTCAAAACCTTAAATATGATTGATGGGATATGCTTTCTAATTTATTATAAACTCTTTTATTATCATATACAGTGACGATTAATTCACAGTAAGAGGATTTCAAACCAGTGTTATATCAAAACCATCCTGGAAAAAAAAAATTGTGTTCTTAATTTCTCAACATCCTCAAATTTTCTTTTTTTCTTTTCTTTTAGCAAAGATAAGGATGTAGCTTATTTAATTAAGGGAATTAAAGAAAACAACCTTCTTACCAAGAAAAAAAATGATATAATCCTAAAAAGTTTCTGTAGAGATTTAGAAACCATAGTACCAACATAGTTAGATTTCAGGGATGTAATCTCCCATTTAGAAATTTTGTAGATGTGCCGGGCGCGGTGGCTCAAGCCTGTAATCCCAGCACTTTGGGAGGCTGAGGCAGGTGGATCACGAGGTCGAGAGATCGAGACCATCCTGGTCAACATGGTGAAACCCCGTCTCTACTAAAAGTGCAAAAAATTAGCTGGGCATGGTGGCACGTGCCTGTAATCCCAGCTACTCAGGAGGCTGAGGCAGGAGAATTGCCTGAGCCCAGGAGGCGGAGGTTGCGGTGAGCCGAGATCGCGCCATTGCACTCCAGCCTGGGTAACAAGGGCAAAACTCCGTCTCAAAAAAAAAAAAAAAAAAAAAAAAAAAGAAATTTTGTAGATGTATGAAACTTAGCAAAGTCCTGAAAGATGTACTAAATGCTAAAAGAAACTGAAAAGAAAATTAATGAAATTACAATAAAATTAAAACAAGCATAAAAAAATTGTTGAAAAAATGTAATTCCTGGTTGGCTGAGGTGGCTCATGCCTGTAGTCCCAGCACTTTGGGAGGTCGAGATGTGTGGATCACCTGAGATCAGGAGTTCGAGACCAGCCTGACCAATATGGTGAAACCCCCATCTCCACAAAAAAATACAAAAATTAGCCGGATATGGTGGCGTTTGCCTGTAATCCCAGTTAATTGGGATGCGGAGGCAGGAGAATTACTTGAACTCAGAAGGCAGAGGTTGCAGTGAGTTGAGATTGCGCCACTGCACTCCAGCCTGGGCGACAGAGTGAGACTTCATTCAAAAAAAAAAAAAAAAAAATATATATATATATATATATATATATATATATATATATGTATCTACACACACATATCTCCTCATGTTATATAGGCTACATTCAAATCCAGTGACTGGTGGAACTTACTAGGCATCCTTCCTGACTTTCTTCTCTTTTACATTGCTGCTTTATTTCTTATGGAAGATATTAATATACTAGAAGGCAGGGGACTCAGGTCCCAGATACATTACTTGTTATAGAACCCTGGATAAGAGACCTTTTCTGGGTCTCTATTTTCTTATCCAAAAAATTGAGAGAATGAAAAATTACATGCCTTTATTATTATGATCTAAAAATGTGTGCCTTACAACTCAACCTGTATCTCCATTCTCTAAATATCTGAAAGAACTGTTTGTTCTTTCGTAATGTGTATCACTCATAAATATTTCCTTAGTATTGGTCTTCAATGGAAAGACTACAAGTTCCACAGTCCTTGCCTGTCTTATTCATGGATGAATACATGGCACAAATCAAGTACTTAGTATTTTTAGAATGAGTAACTGAATAAATTAATATTTACGCTTCTCTACATCACTATGAAAAACCTGAGCTTGCTTCTCAAGTCTTCGGACTTTCTGTAAAGGCAGTTGCACATTCTATGTTTTTACTCTTTTAGAAAAATTCCTGCTTATGAACATATTACTATTCTCTTGATCAGGATTTGTTGCCTCTTAGCAGCTGATGTTAACCTTAATAGTCTAAGATGTCTACAACTGTCTCATTTAAAGAGAATAATATTTTTTACAAGGTATAACTTTAAATAAGCACATTTAAATATCACTCAATATTTTTTAGCAGAAATTTAGGGTCGTTTAATTATATCAGGATTTACTAAATAATATGAGTTTTCAAACTGGTTTACTGGGTGATTAGGTTTCCTGATTCTATACAGAATGAATATATAAAAATATATAAAAAGATTTTAGAACATTTTGTAGAACTTGTTTATAACATTTAACCATTATTTCATATGAAAAATACCAGGGATACTGTGTATCAGAATCCAGTCAATATTTGGCTATTTGAAACAAAGAATTACCTTTGTTTAGTTTCTTAGAATAAAGGTGACCTTTGTGTGAAAATCTCTGTAAGTGTTTGCAATTTTTAGAGTAGTATTCTAAATGTTAAGTTTTGTTATTTTGGAAAAGAAAATTCATTCTGCCTTTAAGTAAAAACCCTATGTCCTAAGCAACTATGGACATGAATTACAAATTTGAAATTAGACACTTTTTGTTACTTATCTATGCAACCATCTATAATTATCTCTTTAAAAGAGGCTTCTGAGTGTTTTGGTTGCCATTATTTTATTTATCATTTTCTGGGTTCCCCAACTAAACTGCTAAGCACTTTCTTAAACTTATCATTTAAAGACACTGTAATATTTTAAATAGAAAAAATAAAAACCTATTCAAAATGTTCTTTGTCAATCAAAATACAGATACTGTGCTCCTTATAAATCTAGTGCTATTCAAAACTTCAGAGCTCAATAATTTATTCCCTGAAACTTGGAATCACTGTTAATAGAAATGAAATATTAAGAATGACAGTAAGTTTCTAGGATGGCTCACAAAAGCACACTGTGCCCATATACAGTACTAGAGTACTGACTATGAGAAATAGGAGTTTTTGACCTAGTTCACCAAAGATGAAGAAAAAGCTAGTTGATGGCTTAAAAAGATATTCAACCCTTAAATGTCCTAAGGTATAGCTAGCCCCACACTTAACTTTGTCTACACCTATTTAAAGCAAATTTTTGAAGTAATCTTTCAGTGAACCAATCTTAAGAGCATATACCCAAAGCAGGCACAAACCAATACAATTTTTAAAGAAAAGAATAACATATCTTTACATTTACTTTGCCAACTAATGAGTTTGTTTGAATTCTCAATGAGAATGCCAACTGATAGTTTTGTTGTCTGAATTCTCAATAAGGAGAACAGATAGCTTGGCTTAACACACTGGCACATGGAATATGTTGGATTCTAGTTTTAGTCTTTCTACTGACTTTCTTACTGCTATACTTTAAAAGGTCCTAAACTCTCTGTATGTCTGTTTCTTTATGAGAAACAATAAAGATGTTTTTCCTGCTATCTCTCTCAACAAAAAGTAAAAAAAAAAATGTAAAAAATCTGGCAAATGTAAAATGACACATAAATGTCTGGCATACTTTTCAAAGAACTATAAATAGGATTTTGTTTTATTGTACCAAATGAAGTATTACCAAGTTAAAGATTTACCATAATATACTAGTCATTATTTTCTATAATACAACTAATATAAGGACAACACATATAATCACTATAACAGTTAACATTTGACATTTTAAAAGCATTATATGTATCTAAAGCATTGTTTATATCTAAACTCACTAAATAACCCTGAGGTGGACACAATCAACTGGGCCCATTTTACTAATGAGGAGACTGAGGCTCAGAATATCCCATAGTTAAGTGGTAGAGCAGGGATTTGAATCCAGACAGTCTGGCTATAGGGTCCATGCTCTAAACCTTTTTGCAATATTGCCAACATAATGTGAAGAAACAAGGACAAGAAAAAGAAATATTCACATATTTGTTCACTTAGTAACAATCACCAAAACCAATGCTGTAAGCTATGAGTAGAAAATTTACATTAACCAAGTTTGGGAGCATTTATTCAAATTTCTCTACCATCTGAGTTTCATGTTTACAGAGATCCACTTTGTTGGCAAAGTGCAGAACGGCATGAAAATGAAGTATATCAGGTCCTCAGATAATGTAGGAGTTCAAAAAAGCTTTAAAATAGCTTTAAGATTAACAGATAATTTTATTTCTAAAAAGAAAAAATTATTAATGCATAATATATTCTGAAAGTTACTACTAACATAATTTCATTTTCCTTTTCTCCTTCTACTATTACTAATAGTGCACCCTGTTTATTCAATGAAGACTTGTACATATCTTCTCTCTTATAATTTGTTACATATTTGTGATATTTTGTTCTTAATAGAGGTAACAATATATTTTTTTCATTTTTTTCATCTACAACAGTAGATGCTATTAATAATAGGAGAGAAGAAAAATTTTAAAATGTGAATATCCACGACATGCTAGGACTTCAAACTCTGTCATTTGCAGTCATGACAACTCTGAGATATACATTATTGCACTAATTTTACTGATAAAGAAACTAAAATTCAGAACCTTAACAGCTCATTAAAAGTTCTACATTGTAGCATTCAGTCTTTGGAGCCAGTGTTCAAACCCAGGAATGTCTCTGAAAGCTCTACAGGTGTTGCCTATTAATAAAAAGGGTACAATATTTATCATTGGTAACCTCTGAGTAAGGTTAATTATAGGAGTGTAAAAACATATTGATAAGCTCAACACTTTAAAACTAATATTCATGACCTGTCTCAAAGTCATGAGGATGCAACAAAAGAAAATGATATTTGTCTCATTTTCATATTGTTTACATAAGTTTTGGGGTAAGTGTTTATAAGCAGTGAAATATGAAGAAACAATTCCGTAAGTACGTTCCTCAAAATTTTTTTTTGTTTGTCACAATGATGAAATAAGATAATGTCAATAAATTGCTGAGTACAATGAGTGGCACAACGTTAAGTACTCAATAAATGTTAGTGATCATTATTAGAAGTTCAAAAGAGCTACATATTAAGACCCCTTGAAAAAAATATTGCAGTAAAAATCCTTACCCAGTGTTCATTAATCATAATCATGGTTGTTAAATCTTACTTGATAAAGCAGTCTTTTGGGTTTTTTGGGGTGTGAGGAAAATCATACCTATTATCACAGAACTAGAGGACCTTGGAATATACTTTGCTAAACAGTAGAAAGCTATAAAAAAGAAACGTATCAATCCCTAAAAAATGCACAAGTGAAACTTCATTTCTATTTAAGAGGTACACTGACATCTTAGAGTTATTAGATAAATTTAGTAAACTGTCTTTTCAAAAATTGTTTTGTTTCGTTTTGAGACAGGGTCTTACTGTGTCACCAAGGTTGGAGTACAGTGGCATGATCACGGCTCCCTGCAGCCTTGACTTCCAGGCTACGTGATCCTCCCATTTCAGCCTCCTAAGGGGCTGGGACTACAGGCACTTGCCACCATGCTCAGCTAATTTTTGCATCTTTTCAGAGATAAGGTTTTGCTATGTTGCCCAGGCTGTCAAAATTCTAATGAGCTTTCCAAACACTGTTGGTCTATTAAATAAAATTATACTGCTAGATATTGCATGGAAAATGAATTAACGCTAGTAATATTGTCTCAATTAGAATGTTTTAAAAATAAGAAAACAAATAAATAAGCTCTAAATTCTATAGTTCTTATTTTTGAGAAGCTGATAGGCAATAAAAGCATGGTGCTGTACCTGAGAATGCCAGAAAATTAAGTTCAAGATCACCTGATGAAGGGCATTCATCAATTTTCAACTTCATGCATTGGCAGAATTCATCAATCGTTATGTGATATGCCCTGTTTATTCAATGAAGACTTGTACATATCTTCCCTCTTTCTTAAAATTTATTATATCTTTGTGATATTTTGTTCTTAATAAAAGTGACTTTTTTTTAAATAATGCTCTTAGTATTTTGGGCATTTCTTGAATCTTCAGTTTTTATGTAGAATGTCTACATTAATATAGCCAGAAACTGGTATCCAAAGAGGCTTAAAACTTAAGATCAACATGAAATGAATATAATTTATTGACAATAAGTTAAATGGAAAATAGGAATTAAAAAATTAAATTCTTCAACTTCATCTTTAAAGTATCACTCCCTCCAAGTGATATACACTAAGATAGTCAAGACTAACATTATGGCCTAAAATAGTTAATATAATTTAGCAATTTATAATCACTTCTAACCATATGAAATCACTCTAAACATAATCAAAATAAAGTTGGCATCTGTATTGCTGACATTTGGTAGTTCTACATTTCTTACCAGTATATAATTTTTTAAATGTTTATATTCTAACAACTGACATAAATATGTGCTAGATTCAGAACAAATTATGAATGTGATAATTTGTGTCTACTCTCCCTCTACCTTGGTTTGCTCGACATTATCACACTGTTCTATAACCAGATGCAAGCTGAGGGTCTTCTAAGCTGTCCAGCTGAATGCGTCCCTCACCGTCATCTGTTAATATCTCTTGCACCAGCCTAAGCACCTGAAGTAAGGCTTTTTTCTTCATCAGTCACAGCTTAGTCAACCATACCTAGGACATTCTCTTGAATACATATAGACATCATTTTTTAATACCTTTCCTTTTCTTTTCTAACTTCTACCTGGTTCTATTTATGACACTACGTTGACTAGTTTCCAATGTTAATTTTGTTAAAAGGGTTTTTTATGAGACCTATCACTGTAATCATGATTCCATGGGAAAAAGCAGTATTGGTTTTAAACTGAAATAAAAATAAACTCCTATAACACAAACCTTTTATAACTAATAGTGGGCTTTTCTTGCTAAACCTAAGGAATATTAGTCTAAGTTTAAATATTAACCCTAAGGATAGAGAAAAGCTTGGCCTGCACTAACTAATAGTGGGCTTTTCTTGCTAAACCTAAGAAATATTAGTCTAAATTTAAATATCAACCCTAAGGATAGAGAAAAGCTTGGCCTACACAAAGTTCTGCAGTTTGGCTCCTACCTAACTCCCTATTCATTTCCTTATTTTTTGTGCAAATAATTTTTCCCCTTCTCTACTTCTTTTCAAACCTACATTCAAGAAAATAAAATGTTTAAACCATAAATGTAAAGGTACTTTATATTCTTTATATATCGTCACTTATGCAACCTCTTGCTTTGACTTCTTCCACGTTGACCTTTGCTGAGTACTTGATACTGTGCTCCCTCCCACCTTAGAACCTCTGTATATGCTGTTCCATCTTCCCAGAAAACTCTTTTCTTCATCTTGATCAAATTAACTTACTTGAGATCTCAGCTAAATACTTCCTCCAAAAAAAAAAAAAAAAATTCTTGATCCCACTGAGTAAATTATCCTTTTAAAAGCCCTCATATTAAAATATTATGTACCTCTCTACAGCAACTGAAATAGTTCCAACTTTGCATTTATTTGTATGATTATTTCATTAATATCCTTTTCTATCTCTTAAGTTCCAGGAGATCAAGACCTTGTCTATTTTTGCCCACTATCCCAGTGAGCACATAATAGTAACAACGTATGTTTGTCAAAGAAAGACACCAGCAAACCAAACCCTTCATAAAAAGCAGATAAACACTGAGTCAACAATGGCTACTATTCAAAGATATTCATTACGATTTTCAGCTAAAAACAAAATACAGAGCCGTATTAGACAGAGCTCTTTAAACTTCATAGTTTTCAGAAGAAACAAAAAGTTCAATTTCTGGTAGTAGGTGAAGACTGGATGGTAATTTACATCACAGGGCTACCTGAAGATAAATTAGATGCAAACAAAACTTATAAAGAAAATGGAGAAAACATAAGCTGAATCCTTTTGCTACTTTTAGCATTTATACATGACTTACAGTTTTAATTGTGTACTATTTACTATTGATCCTAGGGATTAACCTGGGTATGAATTTTATTTAAGAGAGAAAAAATAACCTTGGTTAGTATTCTCGCATGTTTGCTGCCTTAACTACAGTGTTTCATTTTCGACTCATATTCAGAAAACACTTACTTCAGACTCCAATGCACTTTCTAGTCATAATTGCAAAGTTTTCTTATTTTTTGTGCAAATGATTTTTCCCCTTCTCTACTTCTTTTCGAACCTACATTCAGGGAAATAAAATTTTAAAACCATAAATGTAAAGGTACTTTATATTCTAACCATTTCCCTAATTTACCAGGCTACTCTAAATTTTAATCCTAGCTTTCAAACTAATAAAAATAAGCTTCCCAATCCTCTCATCCCATTGGAAGCTTTGTCTTTACCTGAATTACCCTATTCTGTGACAAACTAGTATCCAAACTCCAGCTAAACCCTGATTAACTCGGGTCCTCCCCAAAAGCACACTGTGATTACAGAATTCTAATTGCTTTTATACAAGGCATTTTTACACACTCAGTTTAATGTTATTTTACAAAGATTCTTAAAGTGTTTTTCAAGTACATGTTTCAGTCACTTAAAAAAAATGTACTTACTCTTCAAACCTTCTATTTTCAAACCAGTACCTGATTATAGAAAACGTAACAAAAATAGTACATGACTATGCCATCTAAATTTTGAGTGAACATATACTAATTTGGATCATTAAAATGACAAAGTTCATTTTACTCTCATATATTGTATCTTATCTCATATTGAAACTGCCACTTTATAACTGACATCCTTTTTTTCCCCCACTTTTACAATGCTTTATTTATTCAAAAAGCCAAACAAAAGTGTGAAGTTTTAATATTATATATAACTGACATCCTTTATCACCAGCAGCCCAGTCTATATTTTTCCAGAACAGTGAGAAGTGTATTTTTCAGTAAGAAGCAAAATATTTAAAAACTAGATTATATCCATTGTTCCTTCCTCAATTGACTAGGCTTTTCACCCTGTTAGATAAGATTAGATAATTCTGACAGACTTTATTCTGTATCAAGCTATAATGACTGTTAGCCAATACTATATTCTCTTCAAGGTATTCTAGGGATATATTAACGTGACTATTAGGGTAGAATTGCAATTTTCTTGGGTCATTTTTTTTCTTATTTCTTTAATACATACGCATATTTTCTTATCACAAAATCATTACAAAGATATAATCGTATTGCTACAAATAAATCCAAGTAATGTTAAAGATTACATAACAATAAGAATTCTTCAAACTTCTGGCATCCCACATATATACTTTCTGTATAGAAAGCATGTAATTTGATACATATCTTCCAGACCTTTTCTTAATGTATCGAAGTATTAATATATATGGTATATACTTTATGCCTTTATGGTGTAGACAGTATAAAATATGTATTGTAGGAGTGTAAACATATATTCGTAAACCTTGGACACTTATTATTCTATATATTTTTTACATAAATGCAATCATAATGTGCATATTATTTTGTGATGTGCTTTTCAGCTTTTCAACCTAGCTTATCTTAGAGATCTTTCCATGGATTTAAATTATAAATCTAAATTTTGCATGGTTGTTTTTAGTTCTTATCTTCAGATACACTTGGGAGTATTTATTTATTTTATTTTATTTTTTTTTGAGACAGAATTTTGCTCTGTTATCCAGACTGGAGTGCAGTGGTATGATCTCAACTTACTGCAACCTCTGCCTTCTGGGTTCAAGCGATTCTCTTGCTTCAGTTTCTTGAGTAGCTGGGATTACAGGCATGCACCACACCTGGTTAATTTCTGTATTTTTAGTAGAGATAGGATTTTACCATGTTGGTCAGGCTGGTCATGAACTCTTGACTTTAAGCAATCCACCCACCTTGGCCTCCCAAGTTGCTGGGATTACAGGTGTGGGTGATGGTGCCCAGCCCCTAATTTTTTATTTTACTTAAAATAGTTTGTTTTAATATCTCCATCATAGCATTTCTTAATTAAAAGCATTTTACCAGCAATTCATTCAATTTAATATGATTTTTCATCTTTCCTAAGTGATCTGTTACTTATGTCTCTTATAATCTTGGATGTCAATAAAAAATACATGTACATACATAAAGAATGCATAGATTTAGTCATTCAAGGTCAAAAATTAATGAAAACAAATTTAATTTAATAAAAATGAAACCAATGTAATATAGCAAATTTGCCTACTAGTTAGAAAAATTAAACGCAAATAAAATTAAAGTTCTTTTCTGACTGGCCCACGTAAACTGTACAAAAACAGAAGCTGTTGAAGAAATGGTTTAAAAAAATTCCTAATAATTTTACCACTGCGGCACTGTGTATAACAGCAAAGACCTGGAACCAAAATAAATAAATAAATAAATAAATAATAAATTCCTAATAATTAAAAAAACCAAAAATAATCCTTCTAAAACAATTAATCTAAAACAATCCTTCTAAAACAACATACTTAAAACAATAAGAACAGCAGCCCAGAAAAGCAATATAATATTAAATTAAAATCTGTGTCATATGTGACTAGACTCCCTTTACACATATAAGAACACCTGACTAATGTGACTGTTAGGCTTATTTTCTAGTGGGCAACATATTGCTATATTCTTTAAGCTGGAAAAAAAATTTGAATAGATTGAATAACAAAGTAAGACCATTTACAGAATTTATTAATTTCAAAACAACTCTGGTGGACCATTTAAATAATACATGCAATAATATAAGCTGTTAGGTTTTATTATTAAAAGTGTTAAAGGATAATACTATATTACTTTTAGAAAAAAAAAAGCTTCATTTTACAATTCTATGAAATAATTAAAAGGTTAACACCTAAATTTAAAAACAAGTATTCTTAAGGAGTGGTACGATTTAGAAAAGCTTATGGTTACTCAAAATCACTATTACTATTAGTGATATTTGTAGCTAGTAAGAGCTTTCTGATACATAGTAAACTGAACACTGTAGCTTTAATTGAAGTTTGAATGTTATAAACAGTTACATGTCTGGCTCTGGCCTGCATTCTAATACCATCAGCAGAACAGAGATGGGAAGCATAAACAAACCTTTTAACTAGATTACATTGTCTAAAATGGCCAAGAAATCCTTCAGCCCAAACTCCAGTGTGACAAATATAGAAGGAAAATGATTTTGGAATAACACTGAAAAAATAACCTCTGCATATTTCAGGAGCACGTATTTGATTTCCTAAATATTTTTATGTTATTTAATATTCATTAATGATACTTTATAACTTTTCAAATAAAAATCCTTTTTATCTTACATAGCAAGCTGTTTTTAGGTCAGTATATCCCAAGTAACAAAGCTATTTTAAAATCAATATTTTCTTTTGTTGAATGTGGAATACTTCCCTCCCCCAACATCAGTAAATGTATGTATACAGTCTAAATTGTTATTTTTAGATCCCATTGAGAATGTATGGATTAAGTTAGTTGATAGCCAACAGATTAGTAGATACTTCTGGACTCGTGATATATAAACAGTACTTGTGAATACAAGCATAACCCTAAATACAATTTAGCACACAGTCAATCTTAAGAAACACTTTGAGATTACTTCTAACTTCTGAGAATCAGACATTAACTTAAGTTTTAACATTAGCACCATATAGAAAATTTTTCTCCCATTGTGAGAATCTGAGTTGGCTGACAAAATAAATCAGTGAAGAATGTGTGTACAAAAACTTTTCACCATTTCAACGTTGGTGATTGATGTATATAACTCATAGTAGTCCTTTAAAACAATGTATTCTAATGATCCACTCAATGATGCCGAATTTAATTGTAAGTTCTCTAATAAAAGGTTATATAGGTCAACTGAAATAAGGACTTAAATCAAAATTTGTCATATCCAACTTTGAATAAATTATAAGCCTTACACCAGGTTCAATGTCACTAGTAATTTTTTTCCATTATGTCCAGCTACATTAGAAGATACACCTTAATATAAGTTAAGCCTGGATTTCACTTTGTCTCTTTGAAGAGTTATAGTGAGTCATTCCAGTTTCTGACATCTTATATGACACAAAAATACCTCAAACAGAAATATTCTACTTTTAACTCAATTTTCTTTGGGTGTTTAAAGATATTATTTAAGATCATACTACTGATTATTCCTAAGAAAAAGTCTTGCTGTCCCCCCAGCTGGAGTGCAGTGGCACAATTTTGCCTCATTGCAACCTCTGCTTCCCAGGTTCAAGCAATTCTCCTGCCTCAGCCTCCAGAGTTGCTAGGATTACAGTCACATGCCACCATGCCTAACTAATTTTTATATTTTTAGTAGAGATAGGGTTTCACCATATTGGCCAGGAGAGTCTCATCTCCTGACCTCATGATCTACCTGCCTCAGCCTCCCAAAGTACTGGGATTACAGGCAAGAGCCACTGCACCCAGCTCTATTCAGATTATTCTTGTAAGTAAAAAAACATTTGCAATAAACTTTTCTTTCTAATGTATAACAGATGAATAGAATATCTCCCTAGCATTTAAAGATATTTCTAGACTCTGCAGGTTATAATGCACTCGCATAATATTGGTAGGGTGATAGAGTCAATACCAGTTGATATCCCTTATTTGAAAAGTTTTGTGGACCAGAGTATTTAGAATTTTGGGTTTTTACAGATTTGGGAATATTTGTGTATATATCTATTGAACAACACTAACCTCAAAATCAAAAATCAAAAATGCTTCAATGAGCATTTTCTTTGAGCATCATGTTAGTGCTCAAAAAGTTTCAGATTTTGAAGCATTTTGGATTTCACAATTCTGGATTAGGAATAATCAACCTGCATAAATTTATAATATGAACACGTATTTATGTAAAAGAGACACAAAAATTACTTAAGTAAAAAAAAAAAAAAGGAAAAACAATTTTCTCCTAAAAGGATGTAAAAGTCAACTATCCAGAGAGCTGTATTAGAAAGTATTTTAATTCGTTAGCTTTTTAAAAGTACAATTATGAAATAATTTAGGCATCTAGAGATCCCAACAAGTTGATCAATCTTCTACTAAAATATTTCTGATTTTAGTACCAAAAAGAGTACATTAAACTTAATCCTCTATTTGTAATATAGTAATTATGAAAATGTATGATAGAGTCCAGAACCTAATGTTTATGCATACACCAAAGCACAAGACAATACAAACTTCCCATTGTTTATGGGTTTTTCCACCATCCACACATTTATATTAAAAATTTTATAGTAAATATTCATTGGATCAGAAATTGTTACAACCGTGGAACTTCATGTAAGAAAACATTAAATATAATTCCATGCAATTTAAAAGAAGTTTAATATAAAGAAGGCCCAAATGTTACTTGTTAAAAATTGAACTTTTTTTTACTGCTTATTTTTATGTTTGTTTATTTATTTATTTATTTATTTAGAGACAGGGTCTCACTCTGTAACTCAGCATAGAGTCTAGTGACATGATCATGGCTCACTGCAGCCTCAACCTGAGTTCAAGAGATCCTCTCACCTCAGCCTTCTGAATAGTTGGGACTACAGTGTGCACCACACCAAGTTCAGCTAATACTGCTTTTTTGTAGAGATGGGGTCTCACCATATTGCTCAGGCTGATCCTGAACTACTAGCCTTAAGTGATAAATCTTCCTACCTCACCTCCCAATTGTTAGAATTACAGGCTTGAGCTACTGCACCTGACCTTATTTTTTATTTTTAGAGACAAGGTCCCACTCTGTAGCCTACACTGGAGCGCAGTGGTATGAACATAGTTCACTGCAGCCTCAAAATCCTGGGCTCAAAAATAATCCTCTTGCCTTAGCCTCCAAGTAGCGGAGATTACATTACAAGCATTGAGTCACCATGCACAGCTCCTAAATGTCATTTTTGCCATACAAAGAAAAGACGGACTTTATGTTTATTTTAAATTGCACAATGGTCTGTATCTATGTTACTTATAAAAAGACTGGGGTTTTTTTTCTTTGTTTTTCTATCCTTGTAAACGTTCATAAATTTTCTATCACTCTGTCAAGCTATCAGGGCCATAATTTTACCGTTGCTTACCAGAGTACAGATTGATAAAAACACTACTGTGACTGTGCTTTGAATTAGAAAGTGTCATAAATGTAATGTGAATTTAATTTACCACAGTGCTGGTTACTTATAATAAATGGTAACTGTGATTATTACTAAAATAGAAATTTAAGAATGAATGAGAAAGAGATCAGAATTCGCCACTCAGGAGTCTATTTATCTTCACAAGATATTGCACAAGCAGAGGTATCCCCATCTTCTTTTTAACTGCAAATCAATACTTCTGTAAAAGGTACACTTTAAGGAGGGCAAATTGAATCCAGTACTTTTTCCAAGATACTTTCCAATTACACATGAAAGCCATGACAGGAACTGAGATAAGATTCTTTGTTTTTGAATCATCCATCTACTAAGAAACTTTCAATTCATTTTACTGAAGCTATAGAAAATATATCATTTAATAAAGATTAAAAATTACAACTTATTTTGAACTAGAATTGAGAAGTTTCTCATGAAGATTTTGGAATGGTATTTCTACTACATCCTAAAAATTCCAAAACTCCTAAATAGTGGACACTAATTACTGTGGAATAATTAAATCATGCTGTTAGATTTGCTAAAATATGGTAAAAAAAATATGAAAACTCAAAATAACAATGTACAATGTCTTCCAATGAATCATGAAAGATAATCTGTTATACGAGAGAGCACAGAAAAAAGTTACTTTTGAGAAAAAAATTTAAGTTTAGAGAGTTTGTGGTGGGTTTTTTTTTGGGAAAAATTTAATGAGATAATTTAATGAACACTGTTAGTCATCTTAAAAGAATTACTGTTAGCAATAAAAATCCAGCAAAGGCAGCCACATAGACTATTTTCATTGTCTAAAATGTGTTAACTATATACAGAATATAAATCCCTAGAATACAGTATTAAGTGGAAAATTGTTTTATATATTTGTATTTTAATAAAATAACAGCAATATCCTTCTTAAACATGCATTTTTCCACCTAACAGTATCCATTTAGTTAATATAAAATTTATTCAGGTAGAAACACCAAAACAAAGATACGACCAATACACTTGTGGAATACAATTAAGATATCTCTTCACATTAAACTGCAGGGACCATCTTTGTTTTTCAGATGCCTAGCACAGTGCCTGGCAGACAGCAGGTGATCAAAAGATGTTTAATGAATTACTAAGTACACTCTGTTTTGCACATACAGTCAAATTCCAGACAAGTTTGCAAAGTTACATAAGTTGGATATAGGCTTTCTGGCTGACTTCATGGGGGTCCCACTGATGACTAGGAGTAAATCTTCATAGCCATAGAAAACTGGAAGGTTGATAATTGTCTGGGTAAGGACCAAAAAAACAAAGTCAGGGAAACATGTCACCTATGTAGCACTTGTTCTATAGAGCTGGTAAAAGCGGCCTAATGATTCCAACAACCTACTGCACCAGTCAGTGAAACAAAATTTAAGTGCATCCTGAACAATTTTTACAAGTATATTTTTAACTGGAATGTGTTTGATCATTGCTTATTCATAATAAATCACTTTTGTCAAACTTTTTCTTGCATAAAGATTAGAAGGGAATATGTTTTACTTGTTCCTATGGGTACTATATTGTTAATAGCATTTAATTTGACCCTTAATTAGAAAAAATGAGAGCCACAGTAGAGATAAAGAAAAAAAATTCTCAAGAAAAAATGTTCATGGTAGTGAAAATTGTAGCAAGGGAGGACAAGAAAAGGACAGGAAAGGAATTCCACATATGCAAGTAAAGAAATTCCAATATGCCTAACTCTAAAACTAACATGGATTATGACAGGCTACCAGTAGGGCCTACTGTGTACCAGACATTGTGCCAAAAGTAGAAGGATGTGTTAACAAAACAAAAATGTTTGTTCTTAGGCAGTTCATAGGGCAAGATTCACAAGTAAACATTTAGAATAGAAGATGCATTCCATTTATTCTTGTAAATATAGGTCCTTAATACAACAGTAAGTATATTTACTAATTATAAGTGCAAGGGAAAATATGCAGTAGAGAAAGCTGAAATAGTTTCAAAATAGTAATAATCTACAATAAGTACCATTAATGCTTCTTTAAAAAATTAATTATTGAATGTAAGTAGACAAAATAATGGCTTTGAAGTTATTTATCTTAATATTCTTACGATAATATGCCCCATACGAAACCCTCAAATGCTATACCCAGAACTGTACATGACAGTTTCATTTCTGACAAAGGAAATGAGGTAGTGCAGCAGAGTGAGCATCAGGAGACCTGAGTTCTCTGGTCCCCACTCTGCCCACTTATAGGCCTTGGAACCTCAGGCAAGTTCAAGTTCTTGGAACTTCAGCAATATGTAGAATTGGATAAGGTGACCTCCAAGATATCACGTAGTTGAACAGTTACAATCTGAAGTATCAATAGTTCTTAATACTTAAAAGGGTTTTCTAAACATAAATCATTATCCAACTAAAAGTCTGGAATCTTCTAACCATAAAGTATCATGGGGGTGAGGGTGAGGGGTGTGATAAAAAATGTTTTTAAAAAATAAAATAAGTTAAGACATTAAACTCAAGACTAAATTTTTACTCAGCTACCTATAGAACAACTACCACCCCAGTTACCTACACAATTCGCTTTCTTAAAATTAATTTCGTCAAGTAAGTTCTACTGTCTGTCTCTTACCTTTAAGGTTGCTGAGGTTTTAAGGTGAGAACAAGAAATCTTACAAGGACTTGGAATGGCAGTATTGATGTTGGGAGAAAAACTTGAACTTGGCACAGATTGCTGCTTAAGTGCACCAATTACATCTCAGAGAAAGGTATAAAATTGTTCAAATTTATAACAGAAGGGAAATAAGACCATATTGTTTACTGCTACACAGCTTTTTTATTTCGGTATGTAAATGTCTACTTTTGCACACAGTTGATAATTAAAATTTTACAGAACAAGTTTCTACATATGCAATGCTTTACTGTCACTAAAATATGAGTATATTATATCTTGGCTTTAACCATCAAGAAAATAAAAAATTAGAAGTATTATCATGTCTTGATAATATTTATGCCAAATATCCTTCTAGTCCTTCTAGATTTATATTTCTTCAATCCTTTCTAGTTGATCAAATTGCTGTTTTCATATTGCCAGTCTGATCACAAAATTGCTGCTTTACAGAAGAATATTTTTTGCTGACATAAATTATGGGATCAGAAATATCAATGCTGTTACAAAAAAAGGGTGTGAGGGAGAGACAGCGAGAGGGAAGAGAGTGTGTGTATATGCATGTGTGCATCCATCTTCAAGGAAAGAATAAAGAAATGTATATATGAAACAAAATAACGCTTGCCAATATAAGCCCTAGGAAAAGGCCTACATCAGAAATATACTTTCTAGCATCTGTGAAATAAAACACAGCACTGAATTTTAAAGCTATGCACTAAGAACATACTACAGAAAAATGAATAGTGATTTTTATCAATATTGTTATTCCATAAACCTAAATATGGATATATCTTTCAATTTATAGCTAACTGCAGTTAATATACTAACTATAAGTTCATGATTTCTTTGGCTCATGAAAACATATTTTAGAAATTTGTCTCCTTTTACATACAGTGAGCAATTTGGTTCAGTACCCCAAGAGAAATTGAGATGAAAAACTCATCTCAATTTACAACAGTAAATAAATAATTCAGTTAAAACTGAAAGTGGTACCAATCCAGCAAACTATTGATGGAGAGGTCTGGCCTTCCATGCAGCCAGAACAACATAAAGTTTTCAATGGGGATTACTTGTTCAGAGAAGTTACAAAGATTACAAAAATACCCAGAGTAATTATAAAATAGCTAATATTCTCATCATATGGAAAATAAGTATCAGGAAGGTATGTGGGAACAGACAGTACCAGTAGCATTTAAACTTTAAGCATAATAGAGCTTTGGACTTTATATACTGATACATGAAACAGACATTTAACAAAAAAAGCAATAATGCAAGTCAAAACCTAACCAAAGGCCTCTACCAACTAAAAATTTGAAATTTTCCATGGAAGTCAGACAAAACGAAAAAAATGGAAAATGAAACCCCTACAGCAAAAACCAATCAAGTCTTCCAACACTAAGTCAATATCCAAATCTCATACAGGACCAAAAAGGGGAAAACACTCAGGTCTACAAATGGATAAGCAGTTCCAATACAATCCAGATCCCGACATTTTCCCACTCTTAAACAAATGCAGTGGAGCTTTTCCTGGGGAAAGAGAAAAGAGCTCTCCAATGAATTTTTTTTTAAGTGACATCTAGAAAGTGTGCCTCTTTCTGTCTCTTTCCCTGGCGCCTCATTGGAGGAAGGAGGGGGTTGTTTTTGTATTCTCCCCCATTGGAGCAAGACACAATCAGATGTTAGCTGGAGGAGAGAAACCACTTTTGACAACAGCAAATAAAAATAAAAGTGCCCTTCCTCCCCTGACAGGATGGGCACCCATCTCACACACCCCTCCCTACTCCAACCCCTCCTTCACTCCCCCCACCCCAGCACCACCCCCTCCTCACCCCGGAGCTCCACTGCGTATGTGGTTTGGTGCTACTGTTGCCCCGGAGTGAAAGTCAGAGCCAGAAGAAGGCAATGAAGCCCCCACAGACACACTTACCTTTCCTGCCCCCCACTTTTGAGTGCCTTCCCTGGAGCTGTGGAGGATGACACAAAGGGTAATAAAGGGGGGGAGTGGAGGAGGAGGAGGCGAAGGAGGAGGAGGAGAGCTGGGGAAGTGGCTGCTCCTGGGTGTAGTGAGATGTCTCCAGCCAGGGCCAAGCAGCAGCAGTAGCAGCAGCAGCAGTAGCAGCAGCAGCAGCAGCAACAGCAGCAGCAGCAGCAGCAGCAAAGGGTCTGTGTTGCTAAGAGGCTTTTGGTTTCTTTCTCTCCTCCTCTCACGGCCAAAGAGGAGGGTGGAGGGGGCTCGGGAGGGAGGCGAGTTGGAGGGGTGAGGGGGTAGGAGTCGTGGATGGGGATTTTCGAAGAAGAAGAAACTCCTTCTTCTCTCTCAGGCTCAATCCCCCTCTCAGGGCTCAGGGCTGGAGGGTGGGGGAAGGAACTCAGCCACCTTCCCCCCACCCCCCTCAATTCAAGGTTGAAGTGGGGTAGAATTAGTGTCCTGTCCCTTTAAAAATAGAAATAAAAGGTGCCCCCCCTCTGCCACTGCCTCTCTCTTCATCATCAGCTGCTGCTGCTGCTGGGGTCTCTCTGCTTGGGGGGAAGGGGGGGTTCGGGTAGAAGAGACGGGAGGCACTCACTGCGCATGTCCCTCTCTGACGGGTGGCTGGTTGGTTGAAGGCAGGAGGAGGGGGAGGGGAGGAAATGAGATTATTTTCCCAGAAGGCGCTGAGGCGAATGCGACCCGGAAGACATTGTAGAAGGGGGTACAGGGGCGGGGGCGGGGAGGAGGAGGAAGTCGCTACGCTTTTAACACCCCCAACTCCCTCCTCCTTTCTAAGGGAAAGTGGAGGAACGGAAGTGGGCGTGGACAGAGACGAAAGGAGGTCACGTGTTTGGGCGGGAGAGGGGCGGGGTGGGAGAGGTGGTGCGTGCGCGGGGCATGCCGGGAGTGGTTGTGTACCGTCAGCAACATCAGGTGAATCCCAGCAGAGGACGCGTCCAGGCGATCGGGTAAAGCGATTCCTGCAGGCGTTGGTTTCCCTCTTTGCCCTGGTAAAGGCAGGCTTTTATGCGAGAGTTAACGGTGGGGTAAACTTGCCACAAACGAAGGCCAAGGGCGTCGGAGGCGAAAGGTGAATCGAGAGGGGGAGGATGGAAGGCTGTGGAGATTGGGAATTGGGAAGGGGCCGGGCTTGTATAGGCCGGGAAGGCCAGGACCAAGCGAGCTCTGTCTCGTGGCCTCCCCTTGAGCTTGCGGACGAATCCTTCACACGTGCAGGGAGTCCTGAGACTAGCTCTGCGTCGGGGTGGTAGGTGAGGAGCGTCACGTTCCGGGTGTAAGAGAGCAGGGAATTGTGAAGCCGGCAGCTGACCCTCGTGACTGCAGAGCAGGGGACCTCTATCCGGGGACAGAGACAAGTCCTCTGTATGAATTTTGACCAGACGCATCAGTCGCGTTGCTTATATTAGATATTGCCTTACCTCTCAACCCTCCCTCGTATTCTGGAGTGGTTTTGGGGAAGGAGCAGGCAGGGAAGACTTGAGTGGAGCTTCCCTCCATCTCTTCCGTTGTTGCTGCAACGCAAAGCCTTTGCTTTTTCTCGAAGAGGGATGTGGGATTGTGTAGTCCTTAATGTTGAGTTTTACGATTGATGAATAGAAGGGGCGTGTTCAAAGTTTCCCCTTATACTGTAAATGAGAGTTTTTTAAAAGGACTGTTTCGTCTTAAGTTTCTTTGGTTACTATCCTTAGCTTTTGAGCCTTTGCTTTGCCAAATGCTAGCTGTTTTTGCTGCAAATAATGAGATTCTATCATAAAATTAGAATTAACTCAAAATATTTAACAATGGATTTATAAATTTACGTTAGTAAGGCTTTTATAGTAAAATAGTACTGGTTCTTTTTCACATCGTTTTCATACGATCTTAATGTAAATCATTACAGTCTCAGTTGTTTTGTAAAGGTATTCTGAAGGAATATCATTGTACTTTAAAACAAAGAATCTAAAATTCTTCATGTTTATTATGTTGGTATTTAATTCTGTGGTGTAGGCTCTTTAGGGGTACACTATCAGTTAAAGGTACTAATTTTCCACGTTTTACTTTCCGTAAGTTTTGGCAGTGGACTCAATTTATGCATCCTTGCTTAACGCTTACTAGCTTCTGTGTTGTGTACCGAAATCATGTCTGATGGTATCAAAATTAGACTCCTGTGCTTTAAAATTTTCCTTATAGTGTAACCTAATGTCTGCCACTTTATAATTAAAAAAAAAAATACAGCAAGGCAATTAATGTGTCTTAGATACAATTTTAAATCTTTTGTATGTTTTTCTGTATATTTAGTATTTAAGCATACAAACATCAATACATAGTATAAGGAATATAAAGTGAATTCCTTGTAACCACTACCACAGTCAAGAACCTGAGAAGCTCCCCTCGCCGTCTATTCCTGATGTCATCTCCTTCCTCAATTCTTTCAGAGGTTAACACCTTACTGATTTTCTTTTCTTTCTTTCTTTCTTTTTTTTTTTTTTGAGACGGAGTTTCACTCTTGTTGCCTAGGCTGGAGTGCAACGGTGCGATCTTAGGTCACCGCAACCTCTGCCTTCCTGTTCAAGCGATTCTCCTCACTCAGCTACCCGAGTAGCAGGGATCGCAGGCACGCGCCACCACGCCCGGCTAATTTTGTATTTTTATTAGAGACGGTGTTTCTCCATGTTGGTTAGGCTGGTCTTGAACTCCCAATCTCAGGTGATCCGCCTGCCTCGGCCTCCCAAAGTGCTGGGATTACAGGCGTGAGGCATCGTGCCTGGTCCAGTATCCTGATTTTAATGGCAATTATTTACTGCTTTCTTTGTTAGTATTTCTTAACCACCTATGTCAGCATTCCTAAGCAGTATAGATTCATTTAGCTTGTTTTTTAATTGTATGTAAGTGGATTATATATTACGTATTATTATGTATCTTTTTCTCTTATGCATCTAAGATTTAAATAGTACATTTAGTTATTCTATTGCAATATAGTAATATCTATAGTATAGTTCCTATATTGCAATATAGTAATATCTATAGTATAGTAAGTATAGTATAAAAGTCTTAATAGAAATGAGCCACAGTTTAACTAGTTTAATATTAATAAACATTTGGATTGTGTTCCATTTTTGGCAATTATGAATAATGCTATTATGAATGTTCTTGTACATGTATTCTTATGTACATTATCATGTATTTTTGTAGAGTATATATGTTTATCTTCAACTTCAATAGTATGCTTTTTCCAAAGCAGATGCACTAGTGTATACTCCAACAGCAGTATATGGTAGATCCCTTTATTTTTATTGTCTCACCAAGAGTTATTTTTCATTTTTCCCAACTTGATGAATGTGGCTTTATCTTACTGTTGTTTTAATTTACCCTGCCCAGGATACTAAAGAGTTTGAGCGTTTTTTGAAAAACTTACCAGCTATTTGGATTTTCTCTTTCTAGAATTGTCTTTTTAATTTTTACATCTTTTGTGCATTGTCTTTTTAAATCTTTGGTGGGGTTATTTTTAAATATTCTGTCTGTGCTATTCAGCATAGTAGCTACTAGCTGCGTATGTCTTTTGAGCACTTGAAATGTGGCTAATGTGACTCAGGAACTGAATTTTTACTTTTATTTAGTATTCAGTGAAGTTTAAAAACTGACACTTGATTCGGTTATTGTAAAACCTGTATATTTGGAACAACTGAGACACATAAACGTTTCTTAACCACAAATTATTTTTACTTTTGGAGATTTTTTTTTTCTTCTTGGAGATGGAGTCTCACTCTGTCACCCAGGCTGGATTACAATAGCATGCTCTCCACTCACTGCAACTTCCACCGCCCGAGTTCAAATGATTCTTTTGCCTCAGCCTGCCAAGTAACTGGGATTTCAGGCATGTGCCACCACACCTGGCTAATGTTTTTATTTTTAGCAGAGGTGAAGTTTCACCATTTTGATTAGGCTGATCTTGAACTCCTGACCTCAAGTGATCCACTTGCCTTGGCCTCCCAAAGTGCTGGGATTACAGGAATGAGCCACTGCACCCAGCATTAGCTGTAAATTATATAAAAATGTAGATCCAGTATTTTTATGGCAGTTTTAATTGAGCATCTACATTGTGATATTCTACAAACACCAGATTTCAAAGACAGTATGAAAACAATGTAAAATACCTCAGTTTTTTATTATGATTACATGTTGAAATTATTATTAATTTCACCTTGTTTTACTTTTAGTGTCAACAATAGAAAATTTTAAATTACTTATGTCACTTTTACTGTATTTCTGCTGGACAGTACTTTTAGCTAGATGTTCCTGTTTGTTTACCACTTCTTAATTTCTTCCTGCATCTCTGACTTTTCTTTTGGCATCTTTTAACTTTTGCTTTAGCACACTCGGTAGAAGTTTTATAATGCAGAAACATTCTGATACTCTTAAGTTTTTTGCTTTGTCTTAATTTTTTGTTTTGCCTTTAATCTTGTAAAATGTTTTGGGGGTATTCTAGATATATGGTTATTTGTTTTACTTAAACCTTGAAGATAATATCCCACTGCTTTTGGCTTTCATTACTGATTTTGAGAAATCAGCTGTCAGTCTACTAGGTTGGTGCAAAAGGAATTGTGGTTTTGGACCATGAATTTTAAATCATTATAACTAGGGTCAAATGTGTCTTTATTAATCAGAGTAGGAATCATTACAATCAACACATTTTTGCCAATGAGAAATAAGTTTGTTTATTCCTATAATGTAAGAATCCTTGCTTCAGGATTTCACAAACTCTCGGAAAGCAGTTTCTTACATCCTGCTGGTTGCAGAAGCATTTTCCCTGCAAAAAGTTATAGAGATCCTTGAAGAAGTAGTAGTCAGTTGATGAGAAGTCAGTTGAATATGGCGGATGAGGCAAAATTTTGTGGCCCAATTCATTCAACTTTTGAAGTGTTGGTTGTGCAATGTGCAGTTTGGGCATTATTGTGGAGAAGAATTGAGACCTTTCTGTTGACTCATCCTGGCTGCAGGCATACAGTTTTAAGTGTATTTCATCAATTTGCTGAGGATACTTCTCAGATATAATGGTTTCTCCAGGATTTAGAAAGCTGTAATGGATCATACCACCAGACAGTGACCATGACTTTTTTTGGTTCAAGTTTGGCTTTGTGAAATGCTTTGGAGCTTCTTCTCTGTACAACCATTGAGCTGGTCATTGCCGGTTGTCATATAAAATCTATGTTTTGTCACACCTCACAGTCTGATTGAGAAATGGTTCATTGCTGTGAAGAATAAGAGAAGACAACACTTCAAAACAGCAGTTTTTACAATTTTTGCTCAGCTCATGAGGCACCCCCTTACCAAGCTTTTTCACCTTTCCAGTTTGTTTCAAATGCTGAACAGATGTAGAATGGTTGACATTGAGATCTTAGGCTGAGTTCTTCAGCAACTTCTTGTGTAGTTGTAAGAGGATCAAACTTCAACAATTGTTCTCAGTAGGTTGTTGTCAACTTCCAAAGGCCAGCCACTACACTCCTCATCCTCAAGGATCTCATATCCTTTGTCAAACTTCTTGAACCACCACTGCACTGTATGTTCGTTAGCAGGTCCTGGGCCAAATGCATTGTTGTTATTGCTAGTTGTCTCTGCTGCTTCACGACCCATTTTGAACTTGAATAAGAAAATTGCTTGAATTTGCTTTTTGTGTAACCTCATTTCCATAGTCTAAAATGAATATAAATATAAATAGCAAATAAGTCATTAGCAAAAAAAAAAGCAAGAAATGCCCATTAAAATGATATATAACATAACCACATTTATTTAAGAATGTATTCCAGTATCAAATGGCAAATTCCAACAATGCAAAAACCACAATTAATTTTTTACCAACCTAATAATTCTTACTGCTTTGAAGGAAATCTGTCTTTTAGAATTTTGGGCGGGAGAGGGTAATAATTTTTCTGTTGTTTCACTCTGATGTTTTTGTGTAGAATTCTTTCTTTTCTTTTCTTTTCTTTCTTTTCTTTTTTCTTTTCTTTTCTTTCTTTTCTTCTTTTCTTTTGTTTTGTTTTGTTTTCTTTTCTTTTCTTGAGATGGAGTCTCACTCTGTCGCCCAGGCTGGAGTGCAGTGGCTCCATCTCGACTCGCTGCAACCTCTGCCTCCCGGGTTCAAAGGATTCTTCTACCTCAGCCTTCCAAGTAGCAGAAACTACAGGCATGCACCACCATGCCCAGCTAACTTGTCTTTTAGTAGAGATAGAGTTTCACCATATTGGCCAGGCTGGTCTCGAGCTCCTCACCTTGTGATCTGCCAGCCTCAGCCTCCCAAAGTGCTGGGATTACAGGTGTGAGCCACTGTGTCCAGCCCTTTTTATCAAGTGTGGTTCTGGGGGTACAGACAATGTTAAATCATCGTGTGGAATTCTTTATTTAGCCTTATATTCATTGAGATTATTAAATCAGTGCATCAGTATCTTTTTAAAGATATTGGTGATACTCTTACTTTCTATAGTTGCTTCTTAGTGTCTGCCGGAAATTGGTTTCAGAACCGTGTGCAGATATGACAATTCACAGGCAGCTCAAATTCCTTATATAAAATGCCATCATATTTGCATACAGCCTACACACATCCTCCCACGTATTTTAAATAATCTCTAGATAACTTATGGTACCTACTACAATGTAGATGCTATGTAAATAATTGTTATACTGTCTTGTTTTTTTTTAAATTTCTGTTATTTTTTGTTGTATTTTTAAAACTATACATTTTTTTAAATCCTTGGTTGAGGGAATCTGTGGCTGTGAAGGGCTGATTATATTCATAGTTCATTTGTTGTTTGTTACAGATAATTCCAGTTTCTAAATTTTCTGTGTCTGTGTCTGCTGGCTCGTGATATTTTTTTCTTGTGTGCCTTGAGTACCAGTTGCATTTAAAAAGTTACAGGAAAAGAGGAATGCTAGAATATTAGTATCTTTCTTAAGAAGGTGTATTTTTCTAGGAAAGATCTCTAGGCGTGCTGTTGGTCCCAAGTCACTTTATTCATGTTCAAGAGTTGGGATTCCTTCTGTTATACACATGACACTGAGCAAGTCTTTAAGAACATGAATTCTACTTTCCTTCAATTTCCTCTTATCCTAATGATATTGTCCTTAAACTATGAATGTAAATTGGATGGCTTATCTGAGTCCTCAGCTTTGGTGGGCCCTGTGCTTTTATTTTTATTTTTTATTTTTAATATTATTTAAAAAAAAAAAAAAAAAAAAAAAAAGGTCTCACTATATTGTGCACAATGATCCTGAGCCCTTGGGCTCAAGCAGTCCTCCTGCCTGGGCCTCTCAAAGTGCTAGGATTACAGGCGCTAGGATTACAGGCGTGAGCCACCACACCCAGCCTTGTGCTTTGATGTTTTACCGTAGTCCAACACATCTTCCATTAGCTTAGCCTTTTTTTCAGCCTTTTCTTCTAGATAGAAAAATGTCCTAAGCACAAAAGTTACTGAGTGTAGGGTTTATTTCTGGTTTACTTTCACATGGAATTTAGTACATAATTTCACATTACCTTATTTCATTCATTTTTATTTAATTTTTTTGTTGGTCTCAGCAGAAAGGTTTGTCCTGTCTGCCACTACCATAAATAAAGCCCTAATTATCTTTCTTTTTTATTTTTGAGATTTGATTTTAAGATATTTATGCTTTGAGGCAAAATTTTTTTTGAAGCTTCCACATATGCATGAGAACATGTGATACTTGCCAAAATGCCTGGCTTATTTCCCTTAACATAATGTCTGCCAGTTGCATCCGTGTAGTTAAAAATGACAGGATTTCATTCTTTTTAATGGCTGAATAACATTCCATTGTGTATATGTACCACATTTCTTTATCCATCCATTGATTTACAGTTAGGTTGATTCCATATCATGGCTATTGTGTATGGTGCTGCATTTAACATGGGAGTACAGATACCTCTTTTATATACTGATTTCCTTTCTTTGGGATATATACTCAGTAGTGGGATTCCTGAATTGTAGTTCTATTTGTTATGTTTTTAGGAAGCTCCATACTGTTCTCTCTTGTGACTGTGCCAGTTTACATCCCCACCAACAGTGTGCAGGGGACCCCTTTCTCTGCATTCTCACCAGCATCTACTATTGATTGTCTTTTTGATAAAAGCCATTTGAACTCGGGTAAGATGATACCTCATTGTAGTTTTGATTTGTATTTCTCTGATGATAAATAATGTGGAACATTTTTTATATACCTCTTTGCCATTTGTATTTCTTCTTGAGAAATATCTCCTCAGATCTTTTGCCCATTTTAAAATCAGATTATTGTTTTTTTCCTATTGAGTCATTTGAGACTCATCTATTCTGGTTATTAATCCTTTGTCAGATATTAGTTTGAAATCTTTTAAAACTCCCATTCTACATGTTATGTCTTCACTTTGTTGTTTTCACTGTTGTGCAGAAACTTTTTGGCTTGGAATGATGCCATTTGTTGATATTTTATTTTATTTTGCTTCAGTTGCTTTTGTTTTTGAGGTCTTATTTAAAAAACCTTTGCCTAGATGAGTATCCTGCCTGGGCCTCTCAAAGTGCTGGGATTACAGGCGTGAGCCACCACACCCAGCCTTGTGCTTTGATGTTTTACCATAGTCCAACACATAGTTTTTGCCCAAAGGTTTCCTCTAGTAGTTCCATAGATTTAAGTCTTTAATGCATTTTTCTTTGGTTTTATATATGGCAAGAGTTAGGGGTCTACTTTTGTTCTTCTGAATATAGACATCGGTTTTCTCAACACCATTCATTGAAGAGACTGTTCTTTCCTCAATGAGTGTTTTTGTCACCTTAGTAAAAAACTAATTGGCTTTAAATACATGGATAAATTTCTGGGCTTTGTTCTGTTGTTCTGTTTGTCTGTTTTTATGCCAGTACCATGCTATTTTGGTTACTACAGCTTTGTAGTATATTTTGAGGTCTGGTAGTGTGATACTCTACCAGTTACCAGCTTTGTTCTTTTTGGTCAGGATTGTTTTGGTTATATGGAGTCTTTTGTGTTTCCATACAATTTCAGTAGTCTTTTTTTTTTTCTATTTCTGTTAAGATTGTCATTGCTCTTGATAGAGATTGCTTTGAATCTATAGATTGTATTGGGTAGTGTTGTCATTTTAACAATCTTAATTTTTTTCAACCCATGAGCATAGGATGTCTTTTCATTTGTTTGTATTCTCTTCTATTAATTTCATCAGTGTTTTATAGTTTGCCTTGTAGTTGGTTAAGTTTATTCCTAGGTATTTAAAATTATTTGTAGCTATTGTAAATGGGATCACCTTCTTGACTTATTTTTCAGATAGGTTGTCACTGTTGGCATAGAGAAATTCTATGGATTTTTGTATGTTGATTCCATATACTGCAATGTTACTGAATTTGTTTATTCGTTCTAATAGTCATTGGTTGGAGTCTTTAGGTTTTTTAAATATAAGATCACATCAGCTGCAAACTGATAATTTTACTTCTTCTTTTCCAATTTGGATGTCCTTTATTTATTCTCTTATCTGTTTACTCTTACTAGGACTTGTATTACTGTCTTGAATGATAGTGGTGAAGATGCCCATCCTTATCTTCTTCTAGATCTTAGAGGAAAGGCTTTCAGCTTTTCCCCCATTCAGTCTGATACTAACTGTGGGTTTGTTTTATATGGCCTTATGATGTTGAGGTATGACCCTTTTGTCCCTAGTTTGCTAAGAGTTTTTATCATGAAGGGTTACTGAATTTTATAAAAAAAAAAAAAATTTAGGCATCTATTGAAATGATCATACACTTTTTGTCCTTATTCTGTTGATATGATGTATCATATTGTTTGATTTACATTACGTTGAACCATCTTTGCATCCCTGGGATGAATCCCACTTGATTATGACAATCTTTTTAATTCATTGTTGAATTTGGTTTGCTATATTTTGTTGAGGATTTTTATATCTATTTTCATGACAGATACAGGCCTATAGTTTCTTTTTGTTTTTGTTGTATCTTTGTCTGGTTTTGGTATCAGAATAAATCTGGGGCCAGGCATGGTGGCTCATGCCTGTAATCCCAGCACTTTGGGAGACTGAGATGGGCAGATCACTTAAGGCCAGGAATTTGAGACCAGCCTGGCCAACATGGTGAAACCCCTCTCTACTAAAAATATGAAAATTAGCTGGGCATAGTGGCTCATGCCTGTAATCCCAGCTACTCAGGAGGCTGAGTCGAGAATCACTTGAACCCAGGAGGCAGAGGTTGCAGTGAGCCAAGGTCACACCATTGTACTCCAGCCTGGGCAACAGAGTGAGATTCTGTCTCAAAAGAAAAAAATGAAAAAGATTAAATCTGGTCTCATAAAATGAGTTTGGAGATCCTCCTTGATTTCTGGGAATGATTTGAGTAGGATTGATGTTAGTTCTTTAAATGTTTGGTAGAATTCAGTGACAAAGTCATGAAGTCCTGGCCTTTTCTGTGATGGGGGACTTTTTATTATTGTTTCCATCTTGTTACTATTGTTCTATTTAGATTTTGGTTTTCTTAATGGTTCATTCTTGGTAGGCTGTATGTATTTAGGAATTTATTCATTTCTTCTAGGTTTTCCAATTTATTGGCGTATAGTTGTTCAAGATTGTCTCCAATGATCCTTTGAATTTTTGTGATATCAGTTGTAATGTCTCCTTTTTTGTCTCTGATTTTATTTGGATTTTTTTTTTTTCTTTGTTTGAATCTTCTTTCCAAACAAGCCTTTTCATTTCATTGATCTCTTCAATTTTTTTTTTAGTCTCAATTTTATTTGTTTTTTATTATTTATTTTCTTGTTTTCTTTATTATTTATTTTCTTAATTTGGGGCTTGGCATGCTCTTGCTTTTCTAGTTCTTAAAGATGCATTACTAGGTTGTTTATTTTTTGGTTTTCTACTTTTTGATTTACACATTTATTGCCATAAACATTCCCTCTAATATTAATTTTAACTGTTATCTCTTAGGTTTTAGTAGGTTGTGTTTCCATTTTCATTTGTTTCAAGAATTTTTTTAATTTTCTTCTTAATTACTTCATTGGTTGTTCAGGTACGTATTGTTTAATTCTTATGTGTTTGCATAGTTTCCAAAGTTCCACCTGTTATTTATTCCTACTTTTATTTCATTGTGGTTAGAAAAGATACTTGTTTTGTGGCCTGACTTGATGGGGCTCTGTTTGGGTTTCTGTTTGCATGAAATATCTCTTTCCATCTTTTGGTCTATCTATATTTTTATAAATGAAGTGAGTTTCTTATATGTAGCAGATAGTAGGGCCTTGTTTTGTATAGCCCTTCAGCTCCTTTGTATCTTTTGATTGGAGAATTTAGGATCCATCCTTGAGAAATGTTTCATTTGCTGAAGAGAAGAATGGGTATTCTGAAGCTGTTGGATGACAGCTTCTGTCAGTGGCTGTTAGGTCCATTTAATCTATTAGTGCAGAATAAATTCATTGTTTCTTTCTTGATTTGTCTGTCTAGATGACCTGTCCAATGGTGAAAGTGGACTGTTGAAGTCCCAAGTCATTACTGTATTGGGTTCTGCCTCCTTAACTCTTATTAACTTGGCTTTATATATCTGGGTGCTTCTGTGTTGGATAGATATGTATCTGTAATTTTTATATCCTCTTGCTGAATTAAAATGTTTTATATTATATAATAACCCTTCTCTCTTTTCACAGTTTTTGTGTTGAAATCTATTTTATCTAAAAATTAATACAAAGCTACTTGAACTTTTTTTGCATTTCTATTTGCATGTAGCATCTTTTCCCATCTTTTTGTTTTTAATATATGTTTTCATAGTGAAGATTTAGTCCATTTATATTTAGTATTACTATTGATAGGTAAGGACTTACTACTGCCTTTTTGTGGTTGTTCTGGTTGTTTTCTTGGACTTCTTCCCCTTTCTATTTCCTTGCCTTCTTTTTTGCTAAAGTTATTTTTTGGTAGTATATTTTAATTTCTCCCCCCCCCCCCCCCGCCCCCCGGAGACAGAGTTTTGCTCTTGTTGCCCAGGCTGGAGTGCAATGGCACAATCTTGGCTCACTGTAACCTCTGCCTCCTGAGTTCAAGAGATTCTCTTGCCTCAGCCTCCTGAATAGCTGGGATTATAGGCATGCATCACCACACCCAGATAATTTTGTATTTTTAGTAGAGACGGGTTATCTCCATGTTGGTCAGTCTGGTCAGGTATTCCTAACCTCAGGTGATCTGCCCTCCTTGGCTTCCCAAATTGCTGGGATTACAGGTGTGAACCACTGCACCCAGCCTAATTTCTTGCTTTTTTTTTTTTTTTTTTTTTTTTTTTTTTGCGTATCTATTAGAGGTTTTTGTTTTGTTATTACTGTGAGGTTAGCAAATAACAACTTATGACCAGTTATTTGCAACTGATGACAACTCTGATTATGAAGAAAAGAAAAAATACAAGCACAGAGAAAACTAAAAACCTGTATATTTTTACTCCATCCTTTTACTTTCTGACTTTTGTCTATATATTTTTATACTTTTAAGTTTTGGAGTAGGTTTTTTTTTTTTTTTGATAGATTTGTCTTTTAATCTTCCTACTAAAGATATGAGTGGTTAGGGTAGTCTGTGTTTATCTGTGCACTTACTTTTACCAGTGAGTTTTCTACCTTCAGATGATTTCTTGTTGTTTATTCATGTCCTTTTCTTTCAGATTGAAAAATTTCCCTTTAACATTTTTTGAAGATGGGTCTGGTGTTGATGAAATCCCTGAGCTTTTAATAGTCTAGGCAAGCCTTCATGTCTCCTTCATATTTCAAGGATATGCAAAAGTTATCTTGGTTTTTGCCATTAAAAGTGCAAAAACTGTGGTTACTTTTGCCCCAACCTAATAACATTCTATTCTCTTCTGGCCTGCAGAGTTTCAGCTGAAGTTTGTCATCCTATTCTTTTCTGGCCTGTAGGGTTTCTGCTAAAGTTTGCTGCCAGGTGTAGTACAACTCCTTTATATAGTTACTTCTTTTCTTTTGCCGTTTTAAGCAATCTTTCTTTGTCTTTGACCTTTGAGGCTTTAGCTTTATATGCCCTAAGGTAATCTTATTTGGGTTGAATCTATTTGGTGTCCTTTGACTTTCCTTTACCTGTATATTCATATCTTTACGTTTGAAAAGTACTCTGCTATTATTTCTTTGAGTAAACTTTCTACCTCAGTCTCTTTCTTTACACCCTCTTTAAGGCCAGTAACTCTTAGATTATGACTTTCGGGTGCTATTTTCAGATCTTGTAGGCATACTTCATTCTTTTTTATTGTTTTTGCTCCTGACTGTATTTTCCCATAACCTGTCTTCAAGCTCACTAATTCATTCTTTTGCTGTTGAGAGACTGATGGAATTTCAGCTTGTCGAATTTTCCAGCTTCAGAAATTCTGCTTGATTTTTATTATTTCAGTGTTTTTTAAAAATTTCTCTGATATAATTCTGAATTTCTAATCTCTTTTATCTTGAATTTCATTGAGCTTTCTCAAGACTGCTATTTTGAATTTCCCATCTGAAAGCTCACATATCTTTATTGCTCCACGATTGATCTGTTTTCCTACATGTTCTTGATCATTGTGGATGTTCATTGATGTCTAGGCATCGAAGAGCTAGACTTCACAGTTTAGGTTTGTTTATTCCTGTCACTCTCCAGGGTTCCTTCCAAGAAATCAAAGCAGATTGAGTGTTGTGACCTAAGCCTATAGTCACTGCAGCCGTTTTGGCATTAAGAAGCATCTGATGCACAGGAATGCTGTGACTCTTGTAGACTCCTACGTACATAGTCTTCATGGACTTGGGAAATAATGGGGAGAATTCCCTGGATTGCTAGGCAGAGTCTCTTGCTCTCTACCTTTCCTTTCCTTCAGTCCAGAGTCTTTCTCTGTACTGGCTTGCCCATTGTTGGAGGGGGTTGACACAGGCAGTCCTGTAGCCACCACAATTGGAAATGTGCTGAGTTGCATCTGAAGCCTTGCAAGACAAGCACAGCATTGAGGCTCACCCAAGGGCCACAGCCAATCCTGTGTGACTGCCACTGGCTGTTATTCAAGGCCAAATGCCACTTTAGTCAGCAGGTATGAATTCTTCCAAGACTGAATCCATCCCATTAGAGCAGCCATTCCCTTCTAGCCCAGGGTGAATCTGTAAATGCCATCCAGGAGCAAAAGCTTGCTATCAAAACCCTCAGAAATCTCTCTTTTGCTTTATTTTACTGTGACTGGGCCTATACGCAGGTTGTAAGACAAAGTTCTCTGAACTATTCCTTCTCCACCCTAAGCTGAAGGAGTTGGAGAGGGTTGACTCAGGGATTTCCTTGTCTGGCACAGGTGGTGTTACACTGGGTTTTATCTCATTTCCATTACCTCCATGACCAGCGCAGCACTAAGGCTTGCCAAAAGATGCAGTCCTTGTGGCCTCACTGTTACTCATATTTATTCTATGCGCTAGATCACTTAGTCATAATGTGGTAAAGGCCAACTACTCCTCCTAGGGTGGAAGATTTCCGTCTGGCACAGGGCTGATCTAAATGCTCTTTCTGTAGGTACCAGCAGAATGCCTTGTGTTGTGTTCTGCTGTTACAGAGCAGCACTGAGTTCCAATGCAAAGTCCCAGACTTACTTTCACTCTCTCTCCCAAGCACACAGATTCTATCTCAGTGCTGTGCTGCCTGGGGTTGGAGGAGGGGTGGTATAGTCAGTACAAGACTGTCTTTCCTACGCTCTTCAATGCCTCTTCCCTTGATATTATGTTAAAACCAGGTGCTATGATTGCTCACCTGATTTTGTTTTTGTTTTTGTTTGTTTGTTTGTTTTGAGGCAGGGTCTTACTCTGTCACCCAGGCTGGAGTGCAGTAGCATGATCTCAACTCATTGCAACCTGGACTGCCCTCCTGGGCTCAAGCGATCCTCCTAACTCAGCCTTCTGAGTAGCTGGGACTACAGGAGCATGCCACCACGGATGGCTAATTTTTGTACTTTTTGTAGAGACAGGATTTAATCATGTTGCCCAGGCTGGTCTTGAACTGAGGTAAAATGATCCACTTGCCTCAACCCTTCAAGTGCTGGGATTATGGGCATGTACCACTGTGTCCAGCTGATTCACTGATTCTTATGAAGGCAGTTTTTTTTTGCATGGATAATTGTTCAGTTTGGTGTTCCTGCCGAGGGATGATTCCTGGGGCTTCCCTTCATCCGTCTTACTCTGCCTCCTCTGCAAGGAAAAAGAGATCTATTTTAATTTATTTTTAATTAAACTTTAAGTTACAAGATACATGTGCAGAACATGCTGGTTTGTTACATAGGTATACATGTGCCATGGTGGTTTGCTGCACCCATTAACCTGTCATCTATATTAGGTATTTCTACTAATGCTATCCTTTCCCTAGCTCTGCACCCACCAACAGGCCCCAGTGTGTGATGCTCCCCTCCCTGTGTTCATGTGTTCTCATTGTTCAACTCTCACGAGTGAGAACATACAGTGTTTGATTTTCTATTCCTGTGTTAGTTTGCTGAGAATGATGGTTTCTGTCTTCATCCATTTCCCTGCAAAGGACAGAAACTCATTCTTTGTTATGGCTGCATAGTATTCCATAGTGTATATATGCCACATTTTCTGTATCCAGTCTATCACTGATGGGCATTTGGGTTGGTTCCAAGTCTTTGCTATTGTGAACAGTGCTGCAGTGAACATACATGTATGTGTGTCTTTAGAGTAGAATGATTTATAATCCTTTGGGTGTATACACAGTAATGGAATTGCTGGGTCAAATGGTAGTGCTGGTTCTAGATCCTTGAGAAATCACCACACTGTCTTCCACAGTGGTTGAACTAATTTACACTCCCATTCTTTCCAGCATCTGTTGTTTCCTGACTTTTTAATGATTGCTATTCTAACTGGCATGAGATGATATCTCATTGTGGTTTTGTGCATTTCTCTAATGACCGGTGATGATGAGCTTTTTTCATATGTCTGTTGGCCACATAAATAAATGTCTTTTTTTGAGAAGTGTCTGTTCATATCCTTTGCCCACTTTTTGATGGGATTGTTGTTGTTGTTGTTGTTGTTGTTGTTGTTTTCTTGTAAATTTGTTTAAGTTCTTGTAGATTCTGGATATTAGGCCTTTGTCAGACGGATAGATTGCAAAAGCTTTCTCCCATTTTGTAGGTTGCCTGTTCACTGTGATGATAGTTTCTTTTGCTATGCAGAAGCTCTTTACTTTGATTAGATGCCATTTGTCAGTTTTAGCTTCCATTGGAATTGATTTTGGTGTTTTAGTCATGAAGTCTTTGCTATGTCCTGAATAGTATTGCCTGAGTTTTCTTCTAGAGTTTTTATGGTTTTAGATCTTACATTTAAGTCTTTAATCCAACTTGAGTTAATTTTTGTATAAGGTATAAGGAAGGGGTCCAGTGTCTGTTTTCTGCATATGGCTAGCCAATTTTCCCAACACCATTTATTAACTTTATTAAAGGGAATCCCTTCCCCATTGCTTGTTTTTGTCAGTTTTGTCAAAGATCAAATAGTTGCAGATGTGTGGCATTATTTCTGGGGCCTTTGTTCTGTTCCATTGGTCTGTGTATCTGTTTTGGTACCAGTACCATGCTGTTTTGGTTACTGTAGCCTTGTAGTATAGTTTGAAGTCAGGTAGCATGATGCCTCCAGCTTTGTTCTTTTTGCTTAGAATTGTCTTGGCTATACAGGCTCTTTTTTTAGTTCCATATGAAATTTAAAGTAGGTTATTTCTAATTCTGTGAAGAAAGTCAATGATAACTTCATAGGGATAGCACTGAATCTATGAGTTACTTTGGGCAGTATGGCCATTTTCATGATATTCTTCCTATCCATGAGCATGGAATGTTTTTCCATTTTTTTGTGTCCACTCTTAATTTCCTTGAGCAGTGATTTGTAGTTCTTTTTGAAGAGGTCCTTCACATCCCTTGTAAGTTGTATTCTTAGGTATTTTATTCTCTTTATAGCAGTTGTTAATGGGAGTTCACTCATGACTTGGTTCTCTGTTTGTCTATTATTGGTGTGTAAGAATGTTTGTGACTTTTGCACATTAATTTTTGTATCCTGAGAGTTTGCTAAAGTTGCTTATCAGCTTAGGATGACTGGGCTGAGACGATGGGGTTTTCTAAATATACAGTCATGTCATCTGCAAATAGTTTGACTTCCTCTCTTCTTATTTAAATAAACTTCATTTCTTTCCCTTACCTGATTGCCCTGGCCAGAACTTCCAATATTATGTTGATTAGGAATGGTGAGAGAGGGCATCCTTGTCTTGTGCTAGTTTTCAAAGGGAATGCTTCCAGCTTTTGCCCATTTAGGATGATATTGGCTGTGGGTTTGTCATAAATAGCTCTTATTATTTTGAGATCCGTTCCATCAATACCTAGTTTACTCAGAGTTATTAGCCTGAAGGAGTGTTGAATTTTAGCAAAGGGTTTTCTGCATCTATTGAGATAATCGTGGTTTTGTCACTGATTCTGTTTATGTGATGAATTACATTTATTGATTTGTATATGTTGAACCAGCCTTGCATCCCAGGGATGAAGCCGACTTGATCATGGTGGGTAAGCTTTTTGATATGCCACCAGATTCGACTTTCCCGCATTTGAGGATTTTCGCTTGGATGTTCATCAGGGATATTGACCTGAAGTCTTTTTTTGTTATGTCTCTGCCAGGTTTTGGTATCGGGGTGATGCTGGACTCATAAAATGAATTAGGGAGGAGTCCCTTTTTTTCTATTGTTTGGAATAGTTTCAGAAGAAATGGTATCAGCTCCTCTTTTGTACCTCTGGTAGAATTTGGCTATGAATCCATCTGGTCCTGGGATGTTGTTGGTTGGTAGGCTATTATTTACTGCCTCAATTTCAGAACTTGTTATTGGTCTATTCAGAGATTTGACTTCTTGGTTTAGTCTTGGGTGTGTGTATGTATGTAGAAATGTATCCATTTCTTCTAGATTTTCTCATTTATTTGCGTAGAGGTGATTATAGTATTCTCTGATGGTAGTTTGTATATCTGTGGGATTAGTGGTGATATCCCCTGTATCATATTTTATTGTGTCTATTTGATTCATCTCTCATTTATTTATTAGTCTGGTTAGAGATCTATCTATTTTGTTAATCTTCTCAGAAAATCACTTCCTGGATTCATCATGTTTTTTTGAAGATTTTTTTTAATGTCTCTATCTCCTTCACTTCTGCTCTGATCTTAGTTATTTCTTGACTTCTGCTAGCTGTTGAATTTGTTTGCTCTTGCTTCTCTAGTTTTTTAAAATGTGATGTTAGGGTGTTGACTTTAGATCTTTCCTGCTTTCTCCTATGGGCTTTTAGTGCTATAAATTTCCCTCTAAACATTGCTTTAGCTGTGCCCTGGAGATTCTGGTATGTTTTGTCTTTGTTCTCATTGGTTTCAAAGAACTTAATTATTTCTGTCTTTATTTTGTTACTTACCCAGTAGTCATTCAGGAGCAGGCTGTTCAGTTTCCATATACTTGTGTGTTTTTGATTGAGTTTCTTAATCCTGAGTTCTAATTTGATTGCACCGTGGTCTGAGAGACTGTTTGTTATAATTTGTATTCTTTGGCATTTGCTGAGGAATGTTTTATTTCCAACTATCTGGTCAATTTTAGAATAAGTGCAACATGCTGCTGAGAAGAATGCATATTCTATTGATTTGGGGTGGAAAGTTCTGTAGATGTCTATTAGGTCTGCTTGATCCAGAGCTGATCAAGTCCTGAATATCCTTATTTTCTGTCTCTTTGATCTGTCTTAGATTGATAGTGGGCTGTTAAGGTCTCGCACTGTTTTTGTATGGGAATCTGTGTCTCTTGGTAGGTCTCTAAAAACTTGCTTTATGAATCTGGGTGCTTCTTTATTGGGTACATATATATTTAGAATAGTTAGCTCTTCTTGTTGCTTTGGTCCCTTTACCATTATGTAATGCCTTTCTTTGTTTTTTTTTTGATCTTTGTTGATTTAAAGTCTGTTTTTATCAGATTGCAACCTCTGCTTCTTCTTTTTTTTTTTTTTCTTTCCATTTGCTTGGTAAAGATTTCTTCATCCCTTTATTTTGAGCCTATGTGTGTCTTCCTGGGTGAGATGGGTCTCCTGAATACAGCACAGTGATGGGTCTTGACTCTATTCAATTTGCCAGTCTGTGTCTTTTAACTGGGGCATTTTGCCCATTTACATTTAAGGTTAATATTGTTATGTGTGATGTTGATCCTGTCATTTTGATGCTACCTGGTTATTTTGCCCATTAGTTATATCAGTTTTTTTATAGTGTTGATGGTCTTTACAATTTGGTGTGTTTTTGCATTGGCTGGTACTGATTTTTCCTTTCCATATTTAGTGCTTCCTTCAGGAGCTCTTGTAAGGCAGACCTGGTGGTGACAGAATCTCTCAGCATTTGCTTGTCTGTAAAGAATTATATTTCTTCTTTGCTTGTGAATCTTAGTTTGGCTGGATATGAAATTTTGGATTGAAAATTCTTTTCTTTAAGAATGTGGAATATGGCCGGGTGCAATTGCTCACGCCTGTAAAGCCAACAATTTGGGAGGCTGAGGCGGGCAGATCACGAGGTCAGGAGATTGACACCATCCTGGCCAACATGGTGAAACCCCATCTCTACTAAAAATACAAAAAAAAATTAGTGAGGCATGGTGGCGTGCACCTGTAGTCCCAGTTGCTCAGGAGGCTGAGGCAGGGGAATCACTTGAACCCAGGCTGTGGAGGATGCCATGAGATTATGCCACTGCACTACAGCCTGGGCAATAAGAGTGAAACTCTGTCTCAAAAAAAAAAAAAAAAAAAGAGAATGTGGAATACTGGCCCCCCACTCTCTTCTGTTTTATAGGGTTTCTGCAGAGAGATCTGCTGTTAGTCTGATGGGCTTTAAATTTTTAAATTAACATTTGCTCTGGAATATATGAAGCCAAGTTAATGAAATTAGAAAATACTTTTTAGGCAGCCTGTTCTTCTCTTTCTCTTTTTCTTTTAACTGTTGCAAATGTTAAAAAAACAAAAACAAAAACAAAAAAAACAAATGCTTAAAATTTCAGTGCTTCCTCATGGCTTATTATTAAAAATAGTTTATGCTTGTTTGTCACAGGTTAGGTTCTCCAGGATATTTTTCTTCAGGTTGATATCATGGTGCAATAAAATTGGGCCTTTACTCCCTTACTTTGCTTAGTCCCAGGAAGGCTGTGATGTTAGGCACAGTGGCTGTCACTACCCTAGTTTTCCTCATCTGGAGGCAAATACTTCTAAAACTTTTTCTGGCTTATTCTTTTGGTATAGACCATTGTATCTCTAAATAATCTTTTATGTTGCTGTCACCTGTTTTTCAGTTTTAGGCATTATCTCTTGACTTGCTATTGGTGATGTAAATTTAGTTTTTTTCCACAAACATCTGATCCATTTCCCCCATCTTCCCATTGATAGCTTAGTTTTTCATATACAACCATTTAGCATTTGTATAGTTCTATTTATTATTAGTTCAGACTCAAACTATCTGCTGTTTGTCAAAATAGCCTCGCCATATATACAGAGGTATCAAGTGATTTTAGCAGTTTAACCATTATCAAGAAATTTCTCCCAGAGCGTTTGTTTCAATTTTGGCCCATTGCATGATACAGTTGCTGCTTGTTCAGTCTCTATCCTATGCTGTATCCTCTGTTTCCTGTGTTCTATGTAATCGTTTGGCTTGTGTACCCTCTTGGTTTATTCCAGTTTCTAGTAGCTTTCTGAAAGGCAAATGTTTTGCGATATTATATTTATGTAAGTGTCTTTATTTTACCCTAGCTATTAGTTTATCTGGGTGTTGAATTATGAGGGTGAAATTGTTCTTCTTAAGGGCTCTGAAGGAATTCATAGCATCTGTTATAAAATTGGAAGCCTTTCTTCTGTCACTCTACAGATCACTTTAATCTCCTCTCTTGAAGATTATACAGTCACGTTTTGAAGCTTATCAGATGTTTCTTTTTCTTGTTTCTAGAGTTCTGAAATGTATCAGTGATGTGACTTAGAGTCTATAGTCATTCACTTTGCCATGCATTTAATGGGTACTTTCAGTCTGACAATTTGTGTCCATCAACTCTGGGAAAGTTTCTCATTTTTTTTCTTTAATTTTCTTGCCTTTGTTTTTGGTTCTGTAACCCTACTAAGAAGTAAACATTCTACTTCTTAGACCTATTTTTTTAATGTCATTTTTTGTCTTTTTTTTTTTTTTTGCTTCATAATTTCTGGAAAATTTACCTTTTTCAAACTTTTGAGATTTTCATTTTTGCTGTCATACTTTTAATTTCCAAAAGGCCTTTTTTGATCTCTATATGATTTTCTTATTTTATCCTGTTATTTTTTCTTTCTATGAATTTAGTTGAAATTTCTGTGTTTTTTTAAAATTTATTTCTTCCTGCTTTCTCTGTTTTTTCCAAGTTATTCTTTCTGTTAATATGTTTTGGTCTTTTTAATCTGGAGGCTTTCCTCAGCTATGTAGTGATCTTTGATTGTATATTCAAATTTATGTTAAGGGCTTTGAAAGGTATTTTAGAGCTCTGTGAATATGGCTGGAAATCCCTGATGTTATCTTTAGGTGTTTGGAAGGCTTTTTCCTAGGGCTAATAAGAGTCCAATAAGAAGAGTCCCTCCAATCTTCTGCCTCTAGGTCAGTGATTCTCACGTGGGATGATTTGGCCCCCTAAGAGAAATTCAGCAGGTCTAGGGACTTATTTGATTGTCACAGATGGGTTGCTGGTGAAAACTGGTGTGGAATCTGAGGGTCTTGTTACATCCTACAGTGCATAGGACAGCTCCAGCAACGAAGGAAAATTGAGTTTAAAATGCGAGTAGTGCTTATCCTGAGAAACTCTGCTTTAGAATGTAAATCTGATTGCCAGTCCTGTGAGAACTATGTGAAAGAAGAGAGCTGGAGAGTCTCAACATTCAATATATAAACACTCTCTTAATCCTCTCCTCCCTTTCAAAGCTTTTCTTGTCTGTACCCTCACCTTCTCCTATGTCTGGTGTCCCCAAGGTAGATTTCTTCTGTCTTACCTTGTATAGAAAATAAGCCTCATGGCCTCTGATGAAGTGGATTAGAGGTTTCTGTTTAATTTAAACCGTGCTAGCACTGCAAGTCTTTGTAGGAATGGTTTTCTCATTGAATTCTAGCCCAAATTAAAAGACTGGTTATTAAGTGAACTTGTTTTTTGTTTATACTATTGGCTGATGAGACTGGATGACTTTGCACATTTTACTAAATGCATAAGTAGAAAAATAAGACATGAGTTGGAGATTATAAACCAAAAGGCAGATGAAATCTGGCTGTTCTCATCCTTTTTTTTTTCTGTTTTATTCCCTCTTTTTCATTCCAGATCTTGCCCAAAGTGCTGATCTTAATCAAACATGTTTTGGGATTGCTACCTTTTCCTCATCTTTTCTCTGGAAAAGCTGATCTCTTTAGAGTAAACTAACAGTTTACTTACTGGAATTCATATCACTATTGTCCCTTATTTCCCTCATCCCCAACCATTCTTTTAACTCTGTTTTAATCTTTACCTCTGTGCAAACAATGCAACTGGGGGAAAAGAAACAGTGAAAACTAATTCTGATGGGCTGAAAAACAGCTTAAATGTATTTTTCTTGCCTCAGTTTCATCTCAAAGGACAGTAACAAAACTGGAAACCACCTGCAAATTTCTCCTAATATCTTTCATTTTACATTATTTGTCTGTTTAGCTAGCAAATCAAGAACATTTTATCTAACTGAAGAGAGGCAAAGTTCTGACCTTTTGTCCATGCTTACCCTTCTTTGAAAAATGTCAGCTGTATAGAGTTAGGTCCTAGGTAAACAGTATTAGAATTTGTATTTTAACTTTTTTCTAATAAAGGGAAGAGTGTAGTAGTATTCTTTTTGGTGTTGTCTTCTGCCACCATCTGGAAAGAGAGCAGCATTAAACATCTTTTTAATTTACTAGGAGTTCTCTTCACAAAGTAATGCCCCCATCTGCTGGAGCTGTAGGGTTTTGCCTCAAAATAAGGCTGTTAAAGAAAATAATACATGATCATTTGTCTGTTTTTGAATTACATTTTTTAGTCTCATTCACCAATTTTACCAAGGTTTTTGTAGGAATTGTTAGCCAATTTCATCTTCTCTTGATGTGTTAGTTGTTCTTCTAAACTAAGAAAAACTTGATATAAGTTAGTTGTTCTTGGAAAGTGGTGTATGGAAAGAGCTGCAGCTGAAACAGGCTGAAATTATTTCACACATTTAAAAAATAATAAAATCTTCAAATTCAGCAAGTGAGGCTGGGTGTGGTGGTTCACGCCTATAATCCCAGCACTTTGGGAGGCTGAGGTGGGTGGATCACCTGAAGTCAGGAGTTTGAGACCAGCCTGCCAACAAGGTGAAATTCACCTCTCTACTAAAAATACAAAAATTAGCCAAGTGTGGTGGCACATGCCTATAATCCCACATACTCAAGACACTGTGGCAGGAGAATTGCTTGAACCCAGGAGGTAGAGGTTGCAGTGAGCCAAGACTGCAATACTGCACTACAGCCAGGGTGCCTATAATCACCCTGGCTGGGATTACAGGTGCAATTTTTTTGAGAATCTGTCTCAAAAAAAAAAAAAGCAAGTCAGTTAGATTCAGTATTGTCTCGAAACTGGATCCACATACCTACATTGTGTATTAATGAGCTGAAAGTAAATGAATATGTATGTGATGGTGCCACTTGGAAACCCTTCTTGTTATTGATCTTGAATTCTTTCTTTAGGGCTTCTGAGTTGCTCTTAGGAACATGACTTGACCTGCTGATACAGAGACCAAGTAAAGATATTTCAACTTATATATTAAATGTTAGTTAAGCTTGATTTAGTTCTTATTTTTAGACAAGTATTTATAGATAAACATTTTACAGTACTTTTGTATTCTAGAGGGTTATTTTGTACCATCTACCTTACTGACCATTTATATGCAAGATAGAAAAAATCACTTATCTGTTGCCTCTTTGACCTGTACTTGAACAACTTTGAAACTAAATAAATAGGACATGTTCACACCTGTTTTCTTTTGTGAATGCTTTTTTTGGTAGACGGTGTTAACAGCTCCTGCTCATCTTACTAGTAAGATGCTCATAATATCCAGCTGAGGTACATGGTCCCTTTTCTTAAACAATTTAATTCACTAATTCTTATTTTTGTTTTTTCACCTTAAGGTAGCTATAGAAAAAACAATTTAAAATATATGTAAATATACTTTGTGCATGCGTATGTATTTTATTTATATTATATACATATGTATATATATGGAAAATTTGTGTTCTTTTAAGTGACAAATATTATGAAATAGAATCCATTTTGGTTGAAAGTGTGTGTGTGTGTGTGTGTGTGTGTGTGTGTGTGTATGTGTGTAGGCATGCCACATTTTTAACCTAATAAAAATTATAGGAATTGCTGGACTTCAGATATTTATTAAACCCAAGAGTTTTTTTTTAAAGATCTCAATCTTAGGTTAAAAAAAGTTTCTGGCTATGCAGGGTACTTCATGTTTTAAGTTTAGACATTATTTTTCTACTCTGAAAATGAAATTGGTAATCTTATGCATTCATGCCCCTTTTTTTTTCCAATTTTGTTGATTATTTTCACTCTGTAAAGACTTACATTTCCACCTGTTTTGATACTTTAATTATTTACCATTTTTTGGTTTTAGTTCTTTATTTTAGTGGATTCAAAGCTCGTGTGTGTGTGTGTGTGCGCGCGTGTGTGTGTAAAATTGTGTTTTGAATTATGCTTTAATTGGCTGGATTTTGTTGTTGAGTTCTCCATATCCTCCCCAACAACACACTCCACACAAGGCTTTTGTTTTGTCTTTGTTTTTGTTAAAGAGGGTGTTTCACTCTGTTGCCAGGCTGGAATACAGTGGCACAATCTTGGCTCACTGCAGTTTCCGCCTCCTAGGTTCAAGTGTTTCTCCTGCCTCAGCCTCCCAAGTAGCTGGGATTACAGGCACATGCCACCATACCCAGCTAATTTTCCACTCAACACTCTATTTTCTCTGTATACTAAATAAATTCATTCTTATTTGATAAGGCTATACCGTTACCTTTATATGTGAGTGGCATCTTTGCTTGGTCTCTCTCTCAGAACTTTATACATATTATCACACCATATTTTAGCATTTTTTTCTCCCTTGTAGGTGGTTTTCAGCCTGGAAGCCCAACGAATTCTTTTCCTAGGCTTGAAAAGGCTAAAAAATTGGATTAGGATTTTTATCGATTTTCTTCTTTTCATATTTGATACATTGGTGAGAATTTAGGAGATTTTATTCATGCCAATATAGCTTTTAAGAGTGAGGTTAAAATTAGAAGCCATGGAGAACTCCTCTAGAATTCTGGCCTTGTTTTGTTCTCTTTATTCGTTTAGGTACTACTAAGATATTTCTGTTTAACAATTTTTTGTTTTGCTTTTTTAAATAGAGGAGAAAGATTCTCTGATTCCATTTTGTACCATTTTATCTGCACAATTCCTTATTGAAATTCCAAAGTTTCTGTACTAAACATGTATTCCTTTTTGGTGTTGGGAAGAAACTTTATGATCTTAAAAATAAGAATGTCTACCAAAAAATACAGATTGTTCACATAAACATTGAAAGAGAAGTGAATTATCAGTCTTGAACATCTGTTATACTAACCATGTTCTTTCAGAATGTATTCATCTGCTATTTTTTGTCTCCTGAAGAAAAGTCCAGTGATTAGTTTGATAACTTTTCAGATATTCACAGTTTTTTGTTTTTTTTTTTCATGCCAGTTGTGACTAACCAACCTGATTGGGAATCAGTAGACCTAACAGCTACCACTGCTATTAAGTAAGCTGTGTCATCTTGGGCAGGTCATTTAAAATCTATGTGTTCATTTCCACTTCTTTAGGTAGTACTGTTTTTTTCTTTTTTTTCTTTTTTAAGGTCTTTTTCTTTACTAACCGTATGAGTTTATCCCTTGCTTTATGCTAATCCTACCTTATCTGTGGGAGATACATATGTACTCATATGCATACACCTATATATTATTCCAACAAATTGTAAGGTTGTTTTTGTTTTTGTTTTTTTTCCAGATGGCTTCTTGCTCTGTTCCCAGGCTGGAGTGCAGTGGCACGATCTTAGCTCACTGCTACCTATGCCTCCCGGGTCCAAGCAATTCTCCTGCCTCAGCCTCCCAAGTAGCTGTGACCATAAGTGCATGCCACCACACCCAGCCAATTTTTGTATTTTTAGTGGAGACAGGGTTTCCCCATGTTGGCCAGGATGGTCTTGATCTCTTGACCTCGTGATCCACCTGTCTCAGCCTCCCAAAGTGTTAGGATTACAATCATGGGCCACCACGCCAGGCCTATTGTAAGTTTTTTTTAAGATAGATACCAAATTTTATATTTGTCATCTTCCCCATAGTGCTTGTCACAGAGCCTCGTAATAAGTAAACACTGAAAAGTTAGGTTAAATAGATTGAGATGGTCTGGCATTGACTTGTAGCTACTAGATTGTCTTACTAACTACAGTTTATGTAGAATAAACATTTTATTTAATCCTTTTTCAAAATGTATTCATTTTCTGTATCATTTTAAATGTAATTCCAGTAAAAATTTTTCTTTCAGTTTAGTGAAAATACATCTTTAAGCAATGCTGAAAACTAAAGCCATCATTCCATATGCTTATTTGCCACCTGCATATCTTCTTTGGTGAAAGGTCTACTTATGTGTTTTGCCCATTTTCTAATTTGATTGCTTCTTTTTTTATTATTGAGTTTTGAATGTGTTTTAGATACAGATCTTTTGTCAGATAGGCAGTTTGCAAATGTCTGAAGCTTATCTCATCTGTACTGTCAGAATTGTCTTTGAAATATTTATTATGTAGTAGATACATGACCATTACATGAAGGGGCGAGATGTCAAAATAACCTTTGGACTAAAACTTTATTTACAGTCAAAATTTATGTAGGTTATAAGGTAGATACAATAGTGGAGTGTTTGTTGTTTCTTTTATGAATGATAACCTTGTTGTTTCTTTTATGAATGATAAGTGAAGAAAAAATGAATGATCTTAATAGCTTACCTGATTTATATTTAATATAAAGAGGCAGATTAGATACCTGCCTTGGAACTGTGGACATCTACTTAGCTTTCCTGAGTAATGCTTTCTTAATTCATGAAGTGGATAAAAATATCTTTTAATTCTAACAATACTGCAAGAAAACTAATGTAGTTCTACAAAATAAAACATACTGCAAAAGCCCTTTCTCTTTTTTACATTTTAATTAGCCTTATTTTCTAGGAGACAATTATTACATAGTTCCTTGTGATTTCAGATTTTGGCTGATGGTCAAGAGCATCATAAACCAGCGTTGAGGATATTTTGTGTTGCTAGAAAGGTTTTTCCCTCTCATAACACTCATTAGGAAAACTAAAACGTAAATGGAAAAAGATAAAACTTTAGACAGAAAAGACTCCTAAAAGGTATCTTATCCAGCTGAGAATACCACTTTTCTTCTAAGAAAGAGGATGCTATTATTTAATTTTCAATTAGGAAGCCTGGAGCCAGATGACTTTTGGTGACTGAGGACTAGGACAATACTGCCTGCTCAGGTATCTACTCAGTGATACAGTAGGAGCCCTCCCAGGTTCCAAGAGAAAGCCACACCATCTACACGTCTGATAACAGATCTTTTTTCTATGCATATCTTCATCTCCTGTACAGACCTAGGTCTTAGAAAAAGTCCAGTCTACCAAGGGACCAGATAGGGTTCACTTCCTGCTACAGGCCCTGGTAACAAGGTCCTGTCAGGTTCTAGCTAAGCCCTTGAGGACAGGGCCCTTTCCAAGTCTGGAGACTGGACCACAATTGGGAATTCTGTCACTTGAACAAAGATCTGCCCTCAAATTGATTTTCTCGGGTCTTGGGCCCCACTGGGATTTCATAAACTCCTGCCTGAATCTCAAGGCTAACAAAAAGACACTTTTTGTCTGTGTTGGCTGTGAAATTATTGTTGCTATTTGAGCCTCCACAAGCTGAAGATCCTCCTATTTCATCTTGCTGCCTTCTTTCTCACATTATAATAATGTCAATCATTGGTGATTTGATGATAGGTCAGCTTTTCTTGAGTTTTATGAGTTCTGATGGTAAAAAAGTTCCAAAATGGCTTTCACTGGGCTAAATTCAGGGTGTCAGCAAAGCTGTGTTCCTTCTGGCGATTAGATGAGACCAGAATACACTTAAAAAAAAAAGTAGTTAACTTGATCTAAATCGCAGATCTTCTAATTACAAACTGTTTGATTTTGGTCAAGATACTTACCCTTTCCGTGTCTTCTGATCTTAAGGGAGGATTATAATAGTGCTTATTCCATAGGGCAATTCTGAGGATTAAATGAGTTGATAAATGCAAAGCATTTGTAACAATCCCTGATACCTAAGTAAACACTGCTTAAGCTGTTACTGCCTAAATGTTAAAGTACTCCTATAGGAAATCAGTGCTAAGAAAATTAGATGTTATACTCAAAGGGATTTGTCTATGAGTATGGTACTCTTGAGGAGAATTTTACAAAATTTATATATTTTTTATTAGTATATATATTTTTTCATTCCAGTTATTCATTGCCAACTTTATTTTGGGCATTATGCTACAATGCTTGGAATATAAAAAAATTCTCAATTTGGAAACACTAGCAATTAGACAATTTTGTTTAAAATAATTCTATAATAAAGAAAGAGAAATACAGGCACTTATGAGCGTTTAAACAGAGGCATTTAGCCTAGTCTTTAATGATTTTTTTTTTTTTTTTTTTTTTTTTTTTGGTGTGGTTGGTGAATGGAGCAAGAAAGGGAGGTTTTTCTATAAGAAATTATCCTGGGGATGGATGGGTGGGACATAAAGAAAGCATGTAAGTTAGAAAAAGAAAAAGAAAGAAAGGGAAAGTGAATAGAAGATTTAATGGAAAGAGTGGAGTAGCTCTAAAAACCACATACATGCTTGGAGGTATTACAGGTTCAGTTCCAGACCACTTCAGTGAAGCAAATACCACAATAAAGTGAATCACACAAGACTTTTTTCAGTGCATATATTTATATTTACAATATACTAGTCAGTTAAGTGTACAATAGTACTGTCTAAAAAAATGTACATACTTAATTTTAAAATACCTTATTGCTAAAAAATGCCGACAGATACAAAATGGAAACATGGTGTTTGAAAAATGGTGCTTATCAACTAGTTGGACACAGAGTTGCTACAAATCTTCAGTTTGTTTAAAAAAAAAAAAATTAACACTGTCTGCAAAGCACATTAAAGCAAAGCACATTAAAGCAAAGCACAATAAAACAAGGTGTGCCTGAAGTGTGGTATGAGTGGACAAAATGAAGCCATTAAAGATTTGGAAGGTCTTAAGGTTTGATCATTTTTTACAGTTAAAAACTTATATTTATTTTAATTCTAGAATAGTAGATTCTTAAGTAATCTCTTTAAGTCACTATGTTTATAATATTTATGCTAATTTTTTAAAGGATTTGAATTTGTTGAAATGAGCAGTCGTAAATCAAAGAGTAACAGCTTAATTCACGCAGAATGCCTTTCACAGGTTAGTATGTATTTTCATTAATCTCAAGACCTGTTACCCTGTAAAGGTGTTCAGATAAATAGTTATCGTCTTAACTTGAATTTTCTCTTTAGGACATAGGAAGAATCACTCTTTCTATCCTTAAGGAGATATCAGTACAAGTTTATAAGAAAAATCATCTGGAAGCAGAATTTTCCAAACTCTGTCAAAATTAAATGTGGACCAACAGATTTTATTGTTGTTATGATTGTTCTCTACCCTTTATGTCAGTTCATATTGGTGTTTTTTAATATTAGTGTTTTATACTACAATTTGATTTTATCCTTATTAAGCCTGGGTAGTTAGAATTCTAACTTTTACTTTTTTCTTTCCAATCTAGATGCCTTTTTACCACCTTTTGTTGCCTAATTGCCCTGGCTTGTACTGTCTTTAAAATGTTGAATTAGGAATGGGAAGAATGGACATTCTTGTCCATGTTTTCATCTTAGAGGGGTAGCATTCAGTCTTTCACCATTATGTATGATGTTAGCTGAAATGTTTTTCATAGATACCCTTTATTAAGTTGAGGAAGTTCTGTTACGTTCCTCGTCTGTTGAGTGTTTTTATAATTAATGTTATCAGAAGTGCATACTGTATTCCAAGGCCTGGGCATCTCTCTGTATGTCTCTTCCTTAAGAAGCTTACAGTCTAGTAGGAAATTGAGCATGATATTTCTACCCCGACATTTGTATTTATCTAGCTTGACCTGAACTACATTTAGTTTTTAAACAAAAATTAAATGTTACTGTTTTCCTTTATAAGACTTGGCTTTCTTTTTGAAGTTGTTTAACTCTATTTCTAAAAAAACAAAAAATTTAACTGAGATATGCTGTTATGTACCTTTGTATGTACAGTGCTCGAATTCTTCAAGTACAGCTGAATTAATTTCAATACTTGTATATACCTATTTAACTTCCATGCCAGATCACTTTGGGATTTGTTAACCTTCTAACTAGTCACTACAAGTTTAATTCCTTTATATCTAGCTTATATTTTACATACAGTTATTGCCATTAAGAGATTCTAATGAGGTTTTGTGTACGAGTTTTTTTCTTTTTAAGGAAAGGATTGAGTTTTTTCTTTTGATCTCATCTAGGTAGAGGAATACATATTATGATTAGTTGAGTGCATATATATATGTTCTTGTATATATATTTTACAGCTATTAGCTATTACCTGCACAAAGCCTACTTGTGTTATAGGTAATTGCCTTTTTCAATCTTTTTTTTTTTTTTTGGAGACCAAGTCTTGCTCTGTCGTCCTGGCTGGAATGCAGTTGTGTAATCTCAGCTTACTGCAACTGCAGCCTCCTGGGTTCACGCAGTACTCCTGCCTCAGCCTCCCAAGTAGCTGGTATTACAGGTGCCTGCCACCATGCCCAGCTAATTTTTGAATTTTTAGTTGAGAAGAGATTTCAACCTTGTTGGCCAGGCTGGTCTTGAACCCCTAACCTCAAGCAATCTGCCCATCTTAACCTCTCAAAATGTTGGGATTACAGACATGAGCCACCGTGCTCCGCCCCCTTTTTTAATCTTTAAAACAGGCCTACCACAAGGTGTTATTGTCCCTATTTTATAGATAAATAAATTAAAATTTAGGAAAGACTTAATGTTTAAAATTCATATAATAGCTTCTAGAGTCAATGCCCTTATTCTTTAACTTACTTTATAATGAACAAGTATGGATTGTTTTGTTCCGAGTGAGTCATTTTCTTTTCTTAGCCTCTGTACATGGAATAAGAACTCAAATTTATTTCTTTGATACATGAAGGATTAGTTCCATGCTATCAGTCTGGGAGAAGCAAATATTCTTGGAGGTTTTTAATTCCAGTCCATGGGATCAAATCTGAGATAGCACCCTAAGGCTTTTGTCCCTGAAAGACCTATTTATTAGCTGCAGATCCAAAAAAGGAATGACTTTAATAGTCCATCTTTTTAAAGACTGTGCTAGATTATTTGACATAATTTTTCATGACTAAGTCTAAGGTCCTCATTCTAAAGTAAACTCAAAGTATAGCTCCTTATAATAATTTTTCTTTCTTAACTCATTCACATGTGTTAAAACAGCCCTTAGTCGCTAATATAGCTAAAGTAAGTGATTCTCCCTCTTGTTGAAACCTTCCTAACTAAATTCTCATTCTTCCTATGGTACTTGAGATAGGTAAGAAGACCATTAATTTGAAAACTTACGAAAATGATGTCAGAACTCTAGAGGATAAGAATTTAGAGAGACTTGAATTGATTCATTAATTCCTAATTCTGACTATTGTAAATGTGCTTTCTCATTCATTTTTTATTTCATGTCTAATATTTTTATTTATATTTTTTCACTTTATTTTCATCAGGTACAAAGAATTTTACGTGAAAGATTTTGTCATCAGAGTCCACATAGTAACCTGTTTGGAGCGCAAGTACAGTACAAGTAAGTCTAGTTGTCCCTTTGACTGTTATGAACCTACTTACAGATGCCTTCCAGGTTTGCAAAAATTATTGTAGCAAATTTTATATTAAATAAAGCTAACAAACCCTTTTATAGAAGTAAAAAATTTCGCCTTGTTTATGGAAACACCACATATCATGAAGCAGGAGCAGATACAAATATATCCATAATGAGAAAGCACTTTAACTTTCAATCTTGTTTTGTTTCTGTTACCTGATGCTATGAAGAGAATTCTAACCATCTGGCCCTTAATACCCAGCAGCCAGCTATGGAGTAAAAGTCCAAAGTATTAGTAGGAAAAGAGATTTGAATCAAAGGGTCCTGAGAGTTGCCACTATTGTCCCTTGTCCCTTACCATCATAAAAATCAATATATTCCAAACTGACTGCGTTTTTCACTTGAAGATTTCAGAGAATCAATACTGCTCTACTATTTGTTTTGTATTTTTCTGTTTAGGACCATTCAGAGTCTAGGCCAAGTGCCCAGAGGGAGAGAAGAAGGAAATTTCTGTGTATATTCAAATACGCCTTTAAAAACTACAACCTAACAAATTATTCCAGTTTCATTTTGTAAAGTTTATCCTATTTATGTCATTTTAGACACTTAAGTGAGCTGCTAAAAAGAACTGCTATCCATGGAGAAAGTAACTCTGTACTCATTATTGGACCCCGAGGATCAGGAAAAACTATGGTAAAAGCTGTTGATTTGTGGTGTTTGTTGGCATCTGATGATTCTTATTTTATATGATACTGAAAATGTTTTTCATTTCATCATTTGTAACATTTTACTCTTTTCGTTTTTTTCTTTTTTAATCATAGAAGACATGTAAAACTTTATAAATTAGGGTGGTATGCTTGAGTATAGCAGACTTTTTTTCCCCTTATTTGTCCTCCTAGTGACAAATTGTCAATTGATGTTTGTTCCAACTTGGTCTTTGTCCTTAAAGAAGTAGAGATTGCCAGTAGAAAAAGAAACTAGCATCTATTGAGCATGTACTATGTGTCTTTTTATCTGTGTTCTCTCATTTATTCTTTACATCAATGCTGCAAGGTAGGGTTTTTCCTTTTGTTATAGGTTAGGGAACTATCATATCATTCATTTTTATTTTTCCTACATCATTACTATTTATTGTTTAACCCTAACTTGCACTTACACAATTTTTCAGTACATGCTCACATCTTATATAATTCTTGTCTCCTTTCCCTCTTTATCGTATTTGCTTAGTTACCTCAAAAAAAAAAATCTTATTTCCTCTTATTCTTTTCTTTCATATCCTTTATGTAATATAGGAGACAAATTATGGGTGTTAACTCTTGAAAGTAGTTACTTTCAATGATAAGTAGTCTGTGTAAAATCTGTTCTCATGTATTTTATGCAATAAATTTCCATTTTTGACTAATGTACTTTAAAAATGGATAAGTAAAATTTTTTAACATTTTAAGCAAGATATATTGAAATTACATTATTTATTTATTTATTTTTTGAGACACAGTTTCATTCTCGTTACCCAGGGTGGAGCGCAATGGCGCGATCTTGGCTCACCGCAACCTCTGCCTCCTGGGTTCAGGCAATTCTCCTGCCTCAGCCTCCTGAGTAGCTGGGATTACAGGCACGCGCCACCATGCCCAGCTAATTTTTTGTATTTTTAGTAGAGACAGGGTTTCACCATGTTGACCAGGATGGTCTCGATATTTTGACCTCGTGATCCACCTGCCTCGGCCTCCCAAAGTGCTGGGATTACAGGCTTGAGCCACCGCGCCTGGCCTGAAATTACATTATTAAGATGAGTACATTAGGATTTTACTGTTATCACTCATTTCGAATATTGTTTAAAGTACATAAATTGAAAATCTATATCTGGATAATTTATTTTAATATTTCACAAATTTTCACAATTATAATCATATTTACAGTAATTTTTTTAGTTTCAAATCTGTGTTGAATTTAATTTAGTCCTCATACTCAGCTTCTATAATCACTACTTCTTGTTTTTTTTATTATGCTTTTTCTTTGCACTTGAATTCACTGTTATTTTGGGTAGTTTTCACAAGAGACTATGTGGAATGATTTTAAATTTCAAAATTTTTAAATTTAAGAAACGAAATTAAGTTTTTTTTTTTATTTTAACCATTCTAATAAGTACATGTTGATGTCATTGTTTTTACTTGTAATTTCCTAATGACATGATGTTAAGTATTTTTTCATACACTTATTTTTCATCTGTATATGTTTGGTGAGGTATCTTATGCCTTTTTTTTTTTTTTTTTTTTGAGACGGAGGTTTGCTCTTGTTACCCAGGCTGGAGTGCAATGGCGCGATCTCGGCTCACCGCAACCTCCGCCTCCTGGGTTCAGCCAATTCTCCTGCCTTAGCCTCCTGAGTAGCTGAGATTACAGGCACGTGCCACCATGCCCAGCTACTTTTTTGTATTTTTAGTAGAGACGGGGTTTTACCATGTTGACCAGGATGGTCTTGATCTCTTGACCTTGTGATCCACCCGCCTTGGCCTCCCAAAGTGCTGGGATTACAGGCTTGAGCCACCGCGCCCAGCCTCTCATGCCCATTTTTAGTTTGGGTTGTTTGTTTTCTTATTGATAGGTTTTAAGAGTTCTTTATATTTCTGATTTCAGTTTTGTTTTGCAAGTATCTTCTTACAGTCTGTGGCTTTTCTTTTCATAATATTAACATTGTCTTTGGCAGAGTAGAAGTTTTTATTTACTTATTTTTGAGACAGGATCTTGTTTTGTCTTTTCTTATTATTAACAGTGTCTTTGGTAGAATAGTTATCTATCTATCTATTTATCTATTTTACTTACAAGATAAGGTCTTACTCTTTCACTGTTTCACCCAGCCTGAAGTGCAGTGGCATGATCCCAGCTCACTGTAGCCTCGGCCTCTTGGGCACAAGCAGCCCTCCCACCTCAGCCTCCCGAATACCTGGGATTACAAGCATGCACCATCACACCTGGCTAATTTTCTTTAAATTTTTTATAGAGATGGAGGTCTCCCTGTTTCCCAGACTGGCTGTGAACTCCTGAGCTCAAGCAATCCTCCTGCTTCAGCTTTCCAAAGTGCTGGGATTACAGAGCTGAAACACTGTGCCCAGCTGAAGTCTTTGATTTTAATAATCTTGTTAGTTTTTTCTATAATGGATTATGATTTTTGTGTTGTATCTGAAGCTTTATCACCAAACCCAAGGTCATCTAGATTTTTTCCTATGTAACTTTTACAAGCTTTATGGTTCTACATTTTACATCTAGGTCTATGATTCATTTTGAGATGCTTTTTGTGAAAGGTGTAAGGTCTGTATTTAGATTCTTTCTTTTTTTTGCAAATGAATGTCCAGTTGGAGAAAGAGTATCTTTCATCCATTGAATTGCCTTTGCTTCTTTGTCGAAGATCAGTTGACTGTGTTTGTGTGGGTCTGTTTTTAGGTTCTCTTTCTATTCCCTTGCTTTATTCATTCTTTTGCCAATATCACATTGTTTTGATTACTGTAGATTTTTAATGAGTCTTTAAGGTAATTACTGTCAGTCTTCTGACTTTGTTTTTCTACAGCATTGTGTTGGCTGTCTGGATACTTTGCCTTTTCATAATAACTTTAGATTTACTTTGTACAGACTCATCAAATTCTGAGAATCTTTGTATTGAGTTGCTGGGATTTTGTATTGAATTTATATATCATGTGAGGAGGAGTGGACATCTTAACTATATTGAGTCTTCCCATTCATGGAGTATCTCTTTATTTAGGAATTTCATCAGTTTTTATAGTTTCCTTAATAAAGATCTTATACATATTTTATTAGTTTTTTTATTTGTTGGTGCTAGTGTGAATAGTACTATGTTTTTAAACTTTCCTTTTCTAAGGTGTTCATTGCTAGTAGATGGCTAAACACTTGGCTTTTATAGATTACCTTGTATTCTGCAACTTTACTATAATTGCTTCTCAATTCCAGGAGGTTTTTTTTTTCAATTCTTTGGGATTTTTTACTTAGACAATTTTGTTATCTGTGAGCAAAGACAAGTTTAATTATTTCTTTCCTATCTCTATACCTTTTATTTATTTTCTTTTCTTATTGCATTAGTTATTCATAGACTATGTCTAAGAATGAAAAATTCTCTGATATTCTGTATATTGTTTTCGTATAAATTTAGAGATATTCTTCACTAAATAATATTCTCTTATTTTTGAATGTTCTCTTTCATTTTTTCTTAGGATTAGAGAAAATGAATATCCAATATTAGAATATTCAGTTCTTAAATCTTTGTTTTCATTTGTCTATGGCCTACCATCTTTATTCATGTTTTTGTTTTTGTTTTTTTTTTTTTTTTTTTGCCTTCTGTAAGCATTCTACCATATGGCCAATATGAGTTTCTTTACTGCCAGTTCTATCATTTGCTTCTAATGTGATACTGCATTTCAGTTTTCTAACAATCTTTCCTTCTTGTGTAAGTCTGGCTTAAATAGCTGAAAACATTTATTTCATAAAATAAACATTTTAAGTAGTAATTAACCTTTTTTATACTTTATTTTTAAACTGACTCATAATAATTATACACTGATGGGGAATATAGTGATATTTTGATACATATAATATATACTGATCAAATCAGAGTAATTAGCATATCAATCATCTGAAGCATTTATCATTTATTTGTGTTGGGAACATCCAGTATCCTCCTTCTAGCTATTGGAAACTATTATTGTTAATTACAGTCATCCTATAGTTACAGAACAATGATAGTACAACACTATAACTTATGCCTCCCATCTTCTTATAATTTTGTATTCGTTATTAAATCTCTACCTAGCCTTCCTTTCCTCCTACCCTTCCTACCCTATCCTCTCTTCTACTTTTGACTTCTATAAGATTTGCTTTTCTTGGCTTCCATAGATGAGTGAAAACGCATGGTGTTTAACTTTCCTCTCCTGGCTTACTTCATTTAACATAACTTCTTCCAGTTCCATCCATGTTGCTGTGAATGACAGGATTTCTTTTTGTTTTTTTTAATGGCTAAAAAGTATTCCATTGTGTATATATACACATATTCGTTATCCATTCATCTGTTGTTGGACCTAAGTTGATCCGTATCATAGTTATTGTGAATAGTACAACAATAAATACAGGGGTTCAGGTGTCTCTCTGATGTAATGATTTCCTTTCCTTTATATAAATTATTAGTAGTGTGATTGCTGGACCATATGGTAGTGCTATTTGTAGTGTTTTTTGGGGAACCTTTGTACTTTCCTCAATATTGGCTGTACTAGTTTACATTCTCACCAATGGTGTATAAAAGTTCCCTTTTCTTTGCATCCTCACCAGCATTTATTATTTTTTGTTTTTCTGAAAATAGACATCCTAACTGGGGTGAGATGATACCTCACTGTGGTTTCTATTTGCATTTCCCTGATGATTAATGATGTTAAGCATTTCTTCATGTATTTGTTGGCCATGTCATTTGTTGTGTATGTCTTTTCAGAAATGTCTGTTCAAATCGTTGGCCTGTTTTTTAAGCAAATTGGTTTTTTGCTCTTGAGATATTTGAGTTCCTTTTGTAATCTGGATATGAATCTCCCATCAGATGAATAGTTTGCAAATATTTTCATTTTTTCTGTAGGTTGTTTTTTTTAGATTGTTGATTGTTTCCTTTGCTATGCAGAATCTTTTGAGTTTGATGTCATCTGATTTGTCTATTTCTTTTTTTGTTGTCTGTGATTTGGAATTCTTATTCATAAGATCTTTTCTTAGACCTAGTGTCCTGAAGTATTACAACCCTCTGTTTTCTTCTAGTAGTTTTATAATTTCAGGTCTTAACATTGAGGTCTTTGATCCATTATGAATTGGTTTTTGTGTAGGATGAGAGATGTGAATCTAGTTTCATTATTCTGCATAGGGATATCCAGTTTTCTTAGCATCATTTATTGAAGAAATTGTCCTTTCCCTAATGAATGTTCTTGGCCTTTGTAAAAGTCAGTTGGCTGTTGATAAGCAGATTAATTTTGGGGTTCTCTGTTCTGTTCCATTGGTCTACATGTCTGTTTTTATGCCAGTATCATGATGTTTTGATTACTACAACTTTGTATATATTAGAAGTTAGGTAGTAGATGTTAGGTAGTACGTTGACTCTAGCCTTATTCCTGTGCTCAGGATTGCTTTGGACATTTGGGGCGTTTTGTTGTTTCATATGAACTTTAGGATTTTTTTCCATCTTTGTGAAGAATATCATTGGTGTTTTGATAGGAATATCATTGAAACTGTAGATTACTTCTGGTAGTATAGTAATTATGACAATATTAATTCTTTCCATCTGTAAGTATGGATATCTTTTAATTTGTTTCTATCCTTTTCAATTTCTTTCTTCAGTGCTTTCTAGTTTTCCTTGTACGAAAACTATACCTCTCACTTCCTTGATTGAATTTATTCATTAGTAATTAAATTCTTTTAATAGCTCGTGTAAATGGGATTGACTTCTTGATTTTTTTCTTTTAGCTAGTTTGTTGTTAGTGTATACAAACAGTACTGGTTGTTGTACATTGATTTTGTAGCCTTCAACTTTACTGAAATTCTAAGAGTTCTTTGGTAGAGTCTCTAGGTTTTTCTATATGTAAGATTATGTCATCTGCAAAGAGGAATGAATTGACTTCCTCCTTTCCATATTGCTCTGGCTTCAAGGTCTAATACTATATTGAATAATAATGGGTAGAGTGAACATCCTTGTATTGTTCTAATTCTCACAGAAAAACTTTCAGCTTTTTCTCCATTCTCTCTGACGTTAGTTGTGTGTTTGTCATATATGGCCTTTATTATGTTGTGGTGCTTTTTTTCTATACCTATTTATTGACAGTTTCTATCATGAAGGGATGGGGAATTTTATCAAATTTTTTTCTGCATCCATTGAGATGATCATGTAGTTTTGGCCTCCATTCTATCGATGTGTTGTATGATGTTTATTGATTTGCATATGTTAAACCATCCTTGCATCTCTGGGATAAATCCCACTTGATCATGGTGAATGATCTTTTTGTATTCAGCTTACTAATACTTTGTTGAAGACTTTTGCATCTATATTCATCAGAGATACTGATTTATAGTTTTTGTTGCTGTTTTATCCTTGTCTAATTTTGATGTCAGGGTGATGCTGCCCTCATAGAATGAATTAGGAAAAATTTCCTCTGCTTGAATTTTTTGAAATAGTTTTAGAAGAATTGGCATTAATTTTTTAAGGTTTTAGTAGAATTTAAGGTTTTAGTAGAATTCAGCAGTGAAGCCATCCAGTACTGGATTTTCCTTTGTTGGGAGACTTTTTATTCCTGAAAAATGTTTTAAAATATTATTTATTTAAAAAAAGGATAAAGAGTTTAAAATTTTTAATTGAAAGAAGAAGAAATTCACTGTTAGTGTAATAGGGATTCCCTTATAGTGACTTGACACTTCAGCTTTAATTCTTCGACTTCTGACAATTTGACTATAATATGCCTCAGAGATCTGTTTGAGTTGAATCTATTTGGAGTTTTGAGCTTCAAAGCTTTGGATGTCCATTCCTCTCCAGATCTGGGAAGTTTTTAGAGACGGAGTTTCGCTCTTGTTACCCAGGCTGGAGTGCAATGGCACGATCTTGGCTCACCGCAACCTCCGCCTCCTGGGTTCAGGCAATTCTCCTGCCTTAGCCTCCTGAGTAGCTAGGATTACAGGCACGAGCCACCATGCCCAGCTAATTTTTTGTATTTTTAGTAGAGATGGGGTTTCACCATGTTGACCAGGATGGTCTTGATCTCTCGACCTCGTGATCCACCCGCCTCGGCCTCCCAAAGTGCTGGGATTACAGGCTTGAGCCACTGCGCCTGGCCTTATTTTTTTTATTAAATATGTTTTTCTCACCTTTTTCTTTTTTTCTCCTTCTGAAAGAACAATAATACAAATATTTGTTCACTTAATGATGTCTCATAAATCCTGTAGGTTTCTTCATTCTATATTTTTTTTCTTTTTGCCTATGTTATTTCAAACAATTTATCTTCAATTTAAGAAATTCTTATACTTGATGTAGTCTGTTGAAGGTCCAGTTGTATTTTCTATTTTATTCACTTCAACTGTAGGATTTCTTTTTTTTTTTTTTTTTATGGTATCCATGCTTAATTTCTTATTCAAATTACAAATTGTTTTTCTGATTTTGTGTAATTTTCTATCTGTATTCTCTTGAGTTTCACTGAGTGTTGTCAAGATTATTATTTTACATTCTTTCATTTTCTGTTATTTCCTTATGATTCCTGTCTGTTAATAGAGAATTATTGTTTTCCTTTGGAAGTGTCATGTTTTCTTGCTTTTTCATGTTTAATATGTCCCTATATTGATTGGTAAGCCTCAGGTAGAAAAGTAAAATTGCCTTTTCCAATGTTATAGAATTGATATCATAAAGAAATATTTATTTGTGTGAATGAGTCTGAAGTGTTGGTTTGGTGTGGTTCATTGGCCTTGGTTCTATTTGGATACAGTAGTATGGTCTTTGTGTAGTTTTCTTCAGTTGTAATCTACGCTAGTGTCATTTACAAGTGTCTCAGTGGCCTAGGCTGAGAGTTTGTGGTGGCAATTGTACAGCTTTGCCAGTAGTGAGTTTGCTGGGCCCTTTCTCAGTTTGGGCGCATGTGCATGTATTTGGTGGGTCAACCACCTTGGGATTGGACCCTCTGGCAGATGGAACTATTAATGTGCCCAGAAGCATAATCACATGGTTGCTCAGCTGGCCTGGGTGAATGCTTGCCAGAAACAACTCACTGGTTTGTTTCTCAGGCCCAGGAGATGCCTGGGATGCAGGTGTAAGGCTGCTTGATGCCACCAGAGGTATAGGAATACAGTTGCTTAACTGGCTTAGGGCCATATCTGCTGAGGGGTTCCACAGGGTTGTTTCTCAGGTTCAGGGTGCAGGCACAAGGCTATTCAGCTGGCTTATGGGCATGCCCACTAGGGGCGGCCTGTGAGGCTGTTTCTCAGGCCTGTGACACTGCTGCTTGGCTGGCCTAGGAACTTTTCAGCAGCATATGGCCCACTGGGCTGTTTTGTAGACCTGGGAAGTAGGTGCAGGGCTGCTCAGCTGGCCCAAAAGAGTGTCTGCCAGAGGCAATCCTCAGGGATGATTTGTAGGCCTAAGGTGTAACGCTGCCCAGCCAGCTAGGGTATGTGTCTGCTACTGGCAGTTGGCGAGTGTACTTCTCAGGTTAGGGGCATGGGCACATGATTGCTTGGCTGGTCTGCTTGGCAGGCTCAAGAATGGCCCGGAGGGCTACTTCTCAGACCCAGTCTGTGTTCACAGGGATGCTTGGCCTCCCTGTGCAAGGTGTGTATTCACCATGGGTTGCCCATAGTGCTGTTTCTCAGGTACAAGTCATGGCTCATGGCTGCTTAGCTGGGCTGAGGGCATGCCTGCCAGGGATAACCTTCTGGGCTATTTTCAGGCCCTGATTGTAGATGCAGGACCGTTGGGCAAGCCAGGGGTGTGTCTGCAGGAGGGAGGGGTACACTGTATTGTGGGGCTGTTTCTCAGGTTCTTGAGTGTGGATACATAGCTGCTCTACAAGCCCAAGGGATAGGTCAGCTGCTTGGATGCTCAGGGACCTCTCCTTCGTGGGCGAGATCCATACAGTGGTTTGGTCAGCTCGAGTGAGAGTTTGCCCTGGGTGGGACTGCCAGACTGGCCCTCTGACTAAAAGTGTGGCAGTAAGGGCCCGGTTAGGACCAGAGTTAGGCCCTACCCCTGCTGTGTAGGACCAGAGTCATAGCCAATTTTAGGCTCAGCTCCATGCAGCTAGAGTTGTGGCATTCAGCCACCTGTGTGGGTTTGATGGAATGAAGATGGAGCCCTAGTACTGGAAAGGTGCAGTGGCTACTGGCCTGCAGAGCAAGGCACACAGCAGAGGTAGCTCTGGCCTCAATGGTGCCATGCTGCAGCCCGTTGGTCTATAGGTGGGTGAGGGATGGAGAGTGCACACCTTATTTTCATGATCTGGAGCAATGCAACTGCTTGAATTCCAGCAGCTCTCCACCTTGACTCAGGGCTTGCTAGGACTGTGGGATTCTTCTGTGGTAAGGACTGTAGGTGTTTGTGGTAGCAGTGAGGGCTGGTAGGGTTCCTCTGCTTACCTTATCCTCGAAACATGAAGTCCCTTCTGATTTTGGGAAGATTTGATCCAGGTTCAGGAGATGGCGCTGCAGAGGCCAGGTGCCTACACACTGCCCTCCTGGATTTTCAGTCACTACTCATGCATTTCCACTCCGCTGCTGTACTACAGCACTCTCCCTTCAACACGCCAGACAAATCTTAGCTGTTCATTCATTGCCGTGGTCCTTTCTTGTGGGGGATATGAGCACGAGAAGTCTCTAATCAGCCATCGTGCTTAATCTTTTAAATCTACACTTAATCTTTTTAATCTGCTTGTTGTTCCCTTCCTCCCGTGTTACAGTGTCTTTTTATAAACCCCTATAGGTTTAATCAATGCACTGAAATTTAAAAGCAAAAGCATTAAGACATAGTATTTATCAGTTAATAAAATGGATCGATTATTCTTGGCCATGCTGACAGTTTGTCTACTTTTTGTTTCTTAAACCAGAGCCATATTGTGGCTCTTTGCAGTCATTTATTTGGTTTCACTACAGTGGAATCTGGAAGAGTCCATTGCCTGGCATTCCATTTTGATACAGTTTCTTGTATTCCTGATGTACTCTAATATTGACAGGTTGAAGAGATGAGGAGCATTGTTTGACTTGTGCTACTTTTGTAATTTGTTGTATGTGTGGGAGTATCCTGAAAGAAAATAGGGATTGAATAAATTATCAGATATAGTGTATTTTTAGAAAAGAACTCTCAAATAGAATAGAATAATTTTTTTTTTTTTTTTTTTTTTTTTGAGACAGGGTCTCACTCTGTTGCCCAGGCTGGAGTACAGTGGCACGATCTCAGCTCACAGCAACCTCTGCCTCCCAGAGCTCAAGCAATCCTCCCACCTCTGCCTCCCGAGTAGCTGGGACAGGCATGTGCCACCACACCCAGCTAATTTTTGTATGTTTAGTAGAGATGGAGTTTCACCATGTTGTCCAGGTTGGTCTAGAACTGCTGGGCTCAAGTGATCAACCTGCCTTGGCCTTTCAAAGTGCTGGGATTATAGGCATGAGCCACAGTGCCTAGCCATATTATATAATTATATAAATTCAAATTTTAAAACATAAGACTGTAGCCTTATGTTTGTTTTAACCTCTAATCCTAACCCCAAGATTATAGTATATTTAAAAAACTATACCTGGCCAAACAGTCTGAAATACATAAATTCAAACTATAGATAGAAGGTGTGGCTTGTAATATTATAAGGATTTTATTTAAAAAAAAATTGATATGGCTTCAAATGACAGGTTGAGCCTTATGGAAAAAAAAATTTTTTTTTAGGGGATAGGATCTCACTCTGACACCCATGCTGGAGCACGGTGGCTCTATCATAGCTCACTGTTAGCCTCAACCTCCTGGGCTTAGGTAATCCTCCTGCCTCTGCCTCCCAAAGCACTCAGATTACAGGTGTGAGCCATTGTAACCTGACCCTTAGAAAATGTTCTTCTACATGGAATTTACTGTAGACAGATTTGCTAGATACTTAAATAGAATATTCCTCCTAGTTGCATATTGGTGAATCCTATGTTTATTACAGTATTTGAAAATTTTATAATAGTTTGTGAGCATAAAAATTACTGGATGCTGGGAGGTCTAAGAAAATTATCCTGGTATGTTTGTAAAATTTAATGTTAGGAACAAAGAATGTGGAAAGGAGATGGTTATGTTGGTCATTGTAACATTAATAACCAACAAAATATTTTTAGTATATAATGTAGTTTAAATATTTGAAACGATGATAACATATTCAAGAAAAAAAGCTAACTTAAATGGTTGATTGCCTAACTAGTTACATAGTAAATTTTAGCAATACCCAGATTAGAGCTAATATTATCCAAGAGACTTGGACTCCACACGATAGTAGTGGGAGACTTCAACATTAATATTAGACATATCAATGAGACAGAAAATTAACAACGATATCCAGGACTTGAACTCAGATCTGGAGCAAGTAAACTTAATTAACATTTATAGAACTCTCCACTTTAAATACACAAAATATACACTCTTATCAGTACCACATCATACCTACTTACAGGTTTAAATGAAATATTGGTTGGCTGCTTATTTGTTATTTTCTTCCCTCATTTTTTTTTTCATGTCTCCATTATTAAGCACAATTATAAGTATACCCATTTTTAGACTGCATTCTAGCCTGGGCAATAAAGCAACACCCCTGTCCTCTCTCCCTCTTCCTCTTTCTCTTTCTTCCTCTTTTTTATTCTTTTCTTTTATTTTTTTATTCTTTTTTTTCTTTCTCTCTCTCTTTTTTTTTTTAAAAAGAATAAATATTATTTGAAGACTCACTTGCTAATATATTTATCATTTCAAACCATACACACACCCCATAAAATATTAGTGGGCTGATCCAAGCAAAGCATAAGTTGGTGTTTAAGGTCAGTGGAAAAAAAGTTATAAACCTATTACAACGCTCTTCACACATATATTAAATGGAGGTATTATTAATATCCTCATTCCTTTTAGGAAAGGATTTGAAGTGGTTTTGAATGATTCATCAAAACATAAAACATTTTATGAATTAAAACAAAATCATAACCAAGGAAAAAATATATAAGCAAAATATCAAGAGATGGAGGAAAGGAAACACCATGGATTGCTAAGAAAAACTTGCTGAAAGCAGTATTTTGAGGGAGCAACTTTTTCTCATCTGTGGATGTACTCTTATTATAGGGTCTGACCTGATCCAGAGGTGAAGAAGTACCACTGTACAGTCCTTTAGTGTTACTTCTCATTAAATGTCACTTCTCAGCTGAGCTATTACTGGTAGTATGAAAGTTGATATCTTGAGATTGTCTCCTTTTAAGAGGACCTAGAATTCCCTATGCTTTAAAAACCATACAGGTTTTCTTCAGCACTGCCTGGAAAAAACAAACAAACAAACAAACAAAAAAACATACAGGTAACCAGGAAAATTTTTTATTTTTGATATCTTGTTGTGAAACCTATATAATTTAAAATGAGGATCATATTTGCTTTTTTCCTTTTGGATAAGGTGTTGCAATGACAAATAAGTAGCATATTGCAAATACAAATAGTATTTTGTTTTGGAAAATAGTTTGCCAGTTGTCCCAGTGCCTTCACTGAGTAATCCTTTTTGTCCTAAGTTTTGATGCCATCTCTACTAATTTTTTTTTTTAAATATACAAACTGCTTTTCCCAGTTCATTTATTTTTTGATAGTATCCTATATTTTAATATTGGAAAGAATAGTCCATTTTTACTCTTTAGAAAGGTTTTTGGCATTTTCTTAAATGCAAATGGTAATATGAAGAGATATATATGATATCACAGTATAAGAGCAGTACAGTGTTACAAAAAAAATGTGTGCTGCATAGAAACCTTTAATGCAATAGGCTTTTAACTGATTATATTTAGTAGAGTAAATGTCAGAGAGATGTATAATGTACTGAGACATAAGTTTATAAGGGCCATGTCACATGTTTAATGTGACATGTAGGCAAGTAATTATTTTAGAACTTGGTTGTTTCTAAATTTTTATTAAAGGTTTGGGTAGCTGATTCAGAAAATACTGTATCAGTCCTGGCCTTTGTTTCTTCAAGAGAGTCAAATAAGAGATGTTCTAGTTAAACCTTTTATCTGTAAAGAATTTGAAAACTTATTTATTAAAGAGGTCAATTTATTTATATTCTGTTCTCACTACTTGTAGTTTAAAAAGGAATATGGACTTCTTTTTATCTTTTACCTATTATTATTTCATAATTTTTTCATATTTAGTTAATAAATCATGCTTTGAAAGAACTCATGGAAATAGAAGAAGTGAGTGAAAATATATTACAAGTTCACTTAAATGGTAAGTATGCCATCATTTTGCCATTGGAGATGATATAAACATTGTGGGGGGTTTTATATGATTAAACTAAATTGACTTGTATATTTCAAATCCATTTTAATAGATTTTGAAAAGTAGATCCATGTTTTACAGCGTCTACTTAGCATACCATACACAGTATTTTTAGAAATTAAACTAATAATAATGAAGGAGTCTCAGAAGGACTCTGGTTTTTCTTTTCTTTTCTTTAATCATTCTAATTCCAAGGATTGTTTTTTAACTCTACAGAATGTTTTTACTGATAAGTTTTAAAAGGAAATCGATGTGAACTAACAGACTTTGGGAAAATATACTTAACTGGAAAATAACCTGGTGCATCAAATACATGTGACATTTTAATTAAATACTTTTAAATGGACTTTTAGGACTGCTGCAGATCAATGATAAAATCGCCCTAAAGGAAATCACAAGGCAGTTAAATCTGGAAAATGTAGTTGGAGATAAAGTTTTTGTAAGTATCATTTCACTTATTTTATTAAATAAGCTTCAAGGTAATATCTTCATAGCACAGGTATTTTTATATTTCTGGAAGGGTAGGGAGAGGTTCCGAAATTCTAAATTGAGGCCGGCTGTGGTGGCTCACTCCTGTAATCCCAGCACTTTGGGAGGCAGAGGCAAGTGGATCACAAGGTAAGGAGTTCGAGACCAGCCTGGCCAACATGGTGAAACTGTTTTTCTACTAAAAATACAAAAATTAACTGGGCGTGGTTGCACACACTTCTAGTCCCAGCTACTCAGGAGTCTGAGGCAGGAGAATCACTTGAACCCAGGAGGCAAAGGTTGTAGTGAGTTGAAAGTATGCACTGCACTCCAGCCTTGGAGACAGAGTGAGACTGCCTCAAAAAAAAAAAAAAAAAAATTCTAAATTTAAATATAAAAGATTTTTTATAAAAATGTGTAATGTATAGGATACATTTAGTCATCAAGTCTGTACAATATTTGGATTTTTTCATAGATTTTGCTAGCTGTAAAATAGCTAAGAAATCCAAGTTTATGTAGATACTCTGAGTTTATTTCTTTTTCTATAAGGTGAATATTTTGTTTCTCTATCTCTGGAGATAAATTAACACATTTTTAAAAATACTGTGCTCCAGCAACCTATTTCTACTTTTTTTGAGTCTAGTAGCCTGTGTATGGTACAAAATGCGCTGAATTTGAAGCTGTAATAGGTGGGTTTCAGTCATGCCTTACAGCCCTTTGACTACATGATAATCCTGAGCTAAAGAGTATCTCTGAATTCAAATTCTTTGCGTGTTAATTGGGCATTATTTTATTATCTATACTTCATAGGATTATTCTAAAGAAGAAAGAACATTACACATCATTTAACTTAAAAAGTAATTTGCTAGATGCTAATGTACAAATGTAAGTTATCTTACTCTGTTTTCAGAATTTATTCATACTTCATTATCATATCATCTTATAGTCTCAGGATAGTGAACATCAGTAAAAGAAACTGACTTGAAATGTTTTGAAACTTATATTAAAGTTTTACCTTTTACCTAATATATAAGGCCTAAGGAAAACATGATAATTTAATTTTGCAGCTGCCTGAATTTTCATGATAAGATTACTTATTACTTATCCTCATACTAAATATGCATTTGGAGTGAGCTACATACATTCCAATTTCATTTTCTGGTTACTGGTGACCATGCAGTAGTATCACTCTAATCTCTGAACTGTATGCTTTGTGCTGCAGTGACACTGCCATAGTTGTGTAAGACCCCTAGCATTTATGAGTTTCTTTCTTTAATAATTAATCTATAAAAAGTTGAGTAAATTTGTCCCTTTTATGGTCTGTAGGTCTTTGAAGTGCAGTTTTGAAATGCTCCTTCTATAAGTCTAATATTCTACTTCCTGTTTAGAATGTGATGTTGAAGGTGGTGGCCTATACTAAGCCAAAGACAGTTCCTATTAAGTATGCTCAGTTTGGCTTTTGATTCCCAGTTGATCTGGATAACTGTTTCTGCCATTTTTAAATGTTACATATTCATATTGGTTTTATGTGAAATAATAAAAGGCACAATTGCTTATCATTATATTATAATCTTCACTATTATTATTATTATCACATATAGAGATTATTAGTTTAAGTTGTATCCAAAAATGTTTTGGCTGTATTCCAAGTAAGCATAGCCAAACAGGATATGATATACATAAATTCTTCAATATACTCTTGAATAGACAAAAACTACTGTAGAAATTATTAGTTTAATTCCTTCATTTTATATAAATTTGGCTTCTGCTCAGAGAGCTTAATTAGGTTGCCAAAGGTCATAAAATGGTAGAGGCTCGACACTATAAGAACCTAAGTCACTCAATCACTTAATTCAACCCACAGCTTTTCTGGTCTGATATAAGCATATATCTATATTATACATGCACAAATGCACATTTGTAGAAGTATACACTTTATATCAGATATAATCTTTTAAACAAAAGCTTGAAAGACAAGCTACCTTTGAGTAACTGATCACTGATCTCCCAACTTTGTTATGTATGTATGATTTCCCAGGCTTTGTTATGTTATAGTAAATTATGGATAATACCTCCTGGTCTGCCTATCTTGGAAATAGCATAACAACAGTGAAAGTTTTTAAAACACTTATGCTATTTTTATGTTAGATATCTCAACTGGAGAACAAATAAGTGTGTTTCTTTTCTCCTTTGTATCTCCTCAAATTTAAAGTTGGCTCTTTCTTTAAATTATGAACTCTGAATGAAATAAAAATCAATAACTTTAATGAAAAAAATATTTAAATGGGACTTCTACCCAAAATCTGGAGCACCTGGATAATGCATCTACTACCTTGTTCAGTTTCATCATTTTATCAAGAATTTAATTGCATACAAAAATGTTTTGGCTATATTCCATGTAAACACAGCCAAACATAATATGATACACATAAATTATTTAATATACTCTTGAATAGACAAACATTGTTATGGTATTTATTGTTTCACAAAGTAGAATGCATTTCTAGTTCTCAAACTATATTTAGAAAACTACCTTCAAATAAATTTAACATTCTTACAGATTTTGTCCAGAAAATATAAAATTTCTTACTTTTCTTTTTCTTCTTTGACCGGTTATCCTCAAGTTCTAAAATATAAAATTTCATATTGACATATTGCTGTTTTTATTGCTGTGCTATCTTTGCTTAAATATTTAAATTTTAGATAGGAAGTATAGGGACACTCAGCAGAGTCTGGGCAGTAGCTCTAATAACTAGAAGATACACAGTGTTTATGTAAAATCAGAGAATCAGAAAGCCCTCTTTTGTTTTTTATTTCACCAAACTTTTAGTCATTTGTTCTCATTTTGTTGTTCAGGGAAGCTTTGCTGAAAACCTTTCATTTCTTCTGGAAGCTTTAAAAAAAGGTAAATGTTAACATATTCAGCTGTATCAAAAGAAATATTTTAACTTTATTTTTTCCTTGATTATAAAGGTAATACAAGCTTTTGCCAAAAGAAAAACTCATACAATACAGAAACATAAAAAAGAAACAATGATCACTGTATTCCCACTATTATAACAGTGATTATCTCAATTAGCATTTGATTTCTTATCTTTATGCACCTGCTGTATATTATTGATAGAGATAAATTTAACATTTTACAAGAATAAAATTATCTTACCTATTTTGTAATCAGTGAATTTTGGTCTGCATCACCATTTTTATGATTCTCATCTTGTTTTATTAGGTGCTATTTATTAATCACCAATTATGGACTTGTGTTTCTCATTTTTTATAATTAAGAAGAGATACTTAGATGATCATCCAGATATTTCCTGGGGTAAATTTCTGTGGGTAGAATTCTGGGTTAAAAGGCACTGTCTTTAAAAGAATGAACACTACTAAATTACTTTAAAGATTCACTTTATAAAAATACTCGAAGGCCGGGCGCGGTGGCTCAAGCCTGTAATCCCAGCACTTTGGGAGGCCAAGGCGGGTGGATCACGAGGTTAAGAGGTCGAGACCATCCTGGTCAACATGCGAAACCCCGTCTCTACTAAAAATACGAAAAATTAGCTGGGCATGGTGGCATGTGCCTGTAATCCCAGCTACTCAGGAGGCTGAGGCAGGAGAATTGCCTGAACCCAGGAGGCGGAGGTTGCGGTGAGCCAAGAACGCGCCATTGCACTCCAGCCTTGGTAACAAAAGCGAAACTCCGTCTCAAAAAATAAAAAATAAAAAATAAATAAATAAAAATACTCGATAGTACCTTTTTCTTCACAACCTCAAAAACAATTATTTTTATGTTTGCCCATCTAATAGAAAATCTTTCATCTCAGCCGGGCGCAGTGGCTCAAGCCTGTAATCCCAGCACTTTGGTAGGCTGAGGCGGGTGGATCACGAGGTCAAGAGATCGAGACCATCCTGGTCAACATGGTGAAACCCTGTCTCTACTAAAAATACTAAAAAAAAAAATTAGCTGGGCATGGTGGCGTGTGCCTGTAATCCCAGCTACTCAGGAGGCTGAGGCAGGAGAATTGCCTGAACCCAGGAGGTGGAGGTTGCGGTGAGCTGAGATCGCGCCATTGCACTCCAGCCTGGGCAACAAGAGCGAAACTCTGTCTCAAAAAAAAAAAAAAAAGAAAGAAAGAAAATCTTTCATCTCTTAGTTTAATTGGAATAATTTTGTTCTTTTATTTGTGTAATTTTGATTAATTTGCATAATTCTGATAGTGGTGATGCTTATCATTTCACATTTTTATTGACCTTTGATATTTCCTGGTTTATGTACAGTCATGTGCCACATAACACTTTTAATTCAATGATAGACCACATATGTGACAGTGGTCCTATTAGACTTTAAAACTGTATTTTTACTGTACCTTTTTTGTATTTAGATATGTTTAGATACACAAATACTTCCTATTGTGTTACAGTTGCCTACACTGTCACATGCTTACAGGTTCATAGCCTAGGAGCAATAGGCTATGCCATGTATCCTAGGTGTGTAGTAGGCTATACCATCTAGGCTTATGTAAGTACACTCTGAGGATGCTTGTACAATGATGCAGTAACCTACAATACATTTCTCAGAACGCATCTGTGTTGTTAAGGGAAACATGACTGTATTTCCTGTTGGGTCTTTGACCTGTTTTGGTAATATTTATCTTATACTTATTTATTGGAATTTTTGTGTTTTATTTTTCTCTTCCCTTAAGTTTGGTTTGGACTTTACTGCTGAACTAGAGTTTTACGTTTTCCACAGTTACGTTTATCTAGAAAGTTTTTTCTCTCCTTCAGATTATGAAAACATTGATCCATGTTTTCATTTAATATATATATTTGTAATTCATAATTTGTTTAGAAATTTTGATTTGACCTGTAAAGTAGGGATGTAACTTTGAATAGACTAATTTTCCCCACTGATGTATAATGCAATATTTTATCAAATACTAAAATTTTGTATTAGTACATAGGTCTCTTTATAGACTTTTAAGTAATCCCTCTGGTTTTGTACCAGTATTAAATCATTTAGGCACTGTATTTGTTATTTGTTGAAGTAAGTCTTTCTTTTGTCATATAATAGTTTTACTTTTTAACACAAATATAAAGGCTGTAAGCCTAAGGTAAAAGGGATTCTTTTACTAAAGTAGTTTCCATCATTGAAGTGAGAAAAATGTAACCAAAGAAAATCCTGTGGAACTTTTCCCCATGAAAAGCATTTTAGTTGAAATGCTGAAAGTCGTGCTTAAAGGGAGTTAAAGTGCTTTAGTTAAACTTTATAATCTAACCATTGTTTATAAAAAGTATTTCTATGAGAAATATACTTTGCATTTCTACTGAGTAAACAACTCTCTTTTAAAGCATTAGTATAGTTCATTAAGTAGTGACTTCCTTTATATTTTAACCCTAAATGTTTTGGTTCTATATAGGTATAGAAAAGTCTTTTGCCAATTTTGTAATCATTAAATAAGAATTATGTTTACATAATTATAAAAATAATAGTCTTTAGTCATTTAAATGATTTTTGACATTTTCAAACAAACTAGAGTCTAGGAACTAAACTGAACTTTTTTTTTTTTTTTTTTTTTTTTTTTTTTGAGACAGAGTTTCATTCTTGTTGCCCAGGCTGGAGTGATCTTGGCTCAGTGAAAACTCTGCCTCCCCAGTCAAGAGATTCTCCTGCCTCAGCCTCCTAAATAGCTTGGATTACAGGCACCCACAAGCATGCCCAGCTAATTTTTGTATTTTTTTTTTTAATAAGAGATGGGGTTTCACCATGTTGGTCAAGCTAGTCTCAAACCCCTGACCTTAGGTGATCCACCCACCTCAGCCTCCCAAAGTTCTGGGATTGCAGGCATGAGGCACCGTGCCTGGCCTAGACTGAACTTCTGGAGAGCAGTGGGGGCTATCGTTGTCCTTTGAATAATTTCTTTTGTTGAATGAATGTACATGCATCAGTAAATGCCCTACCCAAAGTATGCTATCAGTATGTTTGTAGAATTAAGTTTTAAAACCTGAAATATAGTAAATAGTTTAGAAACTGAGGAAAGGTGGATATAATTTCTTCTTGTAATGCTCTTATTTTATCTTAGGTGACCGAACTAGCAGTTGCCCAGTGATCTTCATATTAGATGAATTTGATCTTTTTACTCATCATAAAAACCAAACACTTCTCTATAATCTTTTTGACATTTCTCAATCTGCACAGACCCCAATAGCAGTTATTGGTCTTACATGTAGATTGGTAAGTCTTTCTCTTTATTAAAAAATTTGTTTATAATATTTTAAAGTTCAATCTTAATTGCTGACACTACTAGTCTTTTTTCACTTATTTTGTCATTATGTTAGACATTTAAAAAAATTTGTTTCAGCAGTATTTATCCTGCTTTTCAACTCAAATTGGGGAAAATGGGTAAATGGTTATCTTAGCACATTAATAAATACCTCCCTCCTCCCAGTAAAATAACTGAAAAAAAAAAAACTGAAGATTATGCTAATAAATATAATTTCTCCTTTCCTGCAGCTCTTTTTCAGAAAAGTGAAACTTTATACTAATTCATATTTCATCAGTTCTCCTTCCAGTGCTGTTTCTCTATAGAGTGACTGTCATTTGCCCTTCCTTCCCTGTACTCTCTAGCTTACTTATGATATATGGCTTTAGTATAAACCTCCCTTATACAACACTGGCTGGTGCTCCGCATATCTTTATTTCTCCTTGCCAAAAGCAGCAGGCTATGACAGGGATCAAAGAAGCACCCTCCTTCTTGCCAAAAACAAAAAATCTTCCTTTGGGTGGAAGTAGCTGTGGCAAGTGTTGTTGACCCAGTGAAGGACCAAATAAAAGGTCAGTAGCTTCTTAGCAGTGTCATCAGATGTTCTTTTTTGTTCTGTATATATAATTCTCCAACTGTTTAGTTCTTTCAAGTGTAATTTTTTTTTTTTTCCCTGAGATAGAGTCTTGCTCTGTTGCCCAGGCTTGAGTACAGTGGCGTGATCTCGGCTTACTGCAACCTCCACCTCTCGGGTTCAAGTGATTCTCCTGCCTCGGCCTCCTGAGTAGCTGGGACTACAGGCATCTGCTACCATGCCTAGCTAATTTTTGCATTTTTAGTAGAGACGGGGTTTCACTATGTTGGCCAGGCTGCTCTTGAACTCCTGACCTCATGATCTGCCTGCCTCGGCCTCCCTAAGTGCTGGGATTACAGGTGTGAGCCACCATGCCTGGCCTGAAGTGCATTTTTATCTCTATCCATGTTTATAGGGAGAAAGTAAAAGGATAGAGAGAGTAGTGACTTTGTCAGCAAGCATCTTCTTCCCCATTGGGAGTAATCCCATTTTTGTTTTTTTATTTTGTTTTTACTACTCCCTGTATGCCCACGTTGCCAACTTCTGTCATTACTACCTACTACAAAGACATCATGTACTTCCACCTCTTTTCATTTCCAAGTTTAGGCTCTTAATTGTTGCTTGTGTAGATTATTACTTTCACTGTCTACCTATATGGGTGACCTAGAACTCTTTCTTAATAGAAAATAAATGTGCAATATCTGTATCTCTGAATATAACCTTTCTTCCCTTTCAGTTCACATACCGGCACTATACTTTTATTTGACCTCATAAAAACATTCAAAATTTTTTATTCACCCTCCCGCCTCTACCTTAGGCTGTTAGTCTTTCCTGTCCTCCTTCTCAAACTAACCATGATCTCATTTTGCTCACTTGAATTCTCTCCACTATATCATGATTTTTTGACCTAGGTATTATGAGAGTCATCTGACTAGACATGGAAATGTGTATTTCTGGGCTTAACCAACCCACCTTTTAAAAAACTTTATTCTGTAATGTTTCAACAGTATACATAGGAGAGAATAAATAATGAACCCTGAATTCCCTTCTCCACTCATTGTCAAGATTCAGTTACTACAGACTAGTTGTATTTATCCTCTGCATCTCCCTTCATTCCCTCCCTTCATTATTTTGAGGCAAAAACTAGGTATTATGTCATTTTATTGGTATTTTATAATGTCTTTTTAGGAGATAAGTGCTCTTTAAAAATATATTTCCCTAATATAATTGTTAAATTAGCTGTAATTTCTTAAAGTCATCAAATAGCATGTCAATGTTCATATTTGGGGTTGGGAGTTGTTTAAAACGACTTTATTAAGATATAATGTATACCACGCAATTCGCTCATTTAAATCATACAATTAACAGAGTTTTTGTTTATTTATAGAGTTGTGCACTTATCACCACAATTTAAGAGCCTCATACCTTTAAGACTTCACCTCAATCCCATTCCCTCCCCAGCCCTAGGCAATGACTACCTTGACTTATTTTTGAATCATACAACATATAGTTTTGTGTGAGTGGCTTCTTTAACATGTTTTCAGGGTTGATCTGTGTTAGAGCATATATCAGTCCTTTATTCCTTTTTATTGCCAAATAATATTCTGTTGTATAGATATACTACACTTTGTTTATCCATTCATCAGTGGATGGACATTTGGGTTGTTTACATTTCTTAAGCTATTAAAAATAATACTGCTGCAGACATTCACATACACTTTTTTTTTGCAGTTACCTGGTTTCATTTCTCTTAGTTGTATACCTTGGAGTGTAACTGTAGAGTAATATGGTATTTTGCGTACTGTAACATATTTTGAAAAATTGCTCAAGTTCAGTTTTAAAAAGGGATTTAGGAATGACCGTTCCTGCCATGTATGTGACTCAGGAAGACAGCTTACCTATTGTGCTTTTGATGTCTTGGATAGTTCCAATGCCTATCAGTTTCGTGGAAGTATTTTCTTCATTTAAGAACACTTTATATGTCCTTAAAAGTAGTACCTGTTAGTTATCCTTTGGTTTTTAGTGTTCTTTGACAGTAAATTTGATTCCTGTTTTCTTAAGGAAAAATAGCACAAATACAAATAGGGTCTAAAAACATTACTATTAAAAAAAAAAAAAAAAGCCAGAAGTTAACTTACAAATGCCATGTTGCATTTCTACTACTTTCCTCTCCTAATGTTGGTTCCTGCTATCTATCATGCTATTAATTTTTTAATCTCAGTTCTTCTATTCCTTATTGAAACTCTTGATGTTACTGTGACTTGTAGCTCTTCAATAGTCAGTTAACAATCATATTGGGTCTTGGAATGTTACAGATTAGCTAAGAGTAACATGGTAAGAAAAAGACATGGCATGACCAAGCCAGCAGATGCGGGCAGGGGGAGGTGATTATTTAGTTTGCATAGAATGCTTTAAGTGTTTATATATTATAGACTAAACATTAATAATTGTAAGTGATAGTTTACTTGTACCTCTAACGTTGATACAGTGGTTTTGTTTTGTTTTGTTTTGTTTTGTTTTGTTTTGTTTTTAAACATGCATCTTACAGAGATTTCTGTTTGTTTTTAAGGATATTTTGGAACTCTTAGAAAAAAGAGTGAAGTCACGATTTTCTCACCGTCAGATACACTTAATGAATTCATTTGGTTTTCCACAGTATGTTAAAATATTTAAAGAACAGTTATCTCTACCTGCAGAATTTCCAGAGAAGCTTTTTGCTGAGAAGTGGAATGAGAATGTTCAGGTAACTTAAAGGGAATACAGTTAAATGTTCCTTACTATATGATTTAAAGCAATTAAAACACAAATTTTAGAAATTAGTAAATTAACATAAAGCTTCTAATATTGCTGGGGTATAAAGCTGCTGGAATACAAACTATGTACTTTTTAAAAATTTTCTTCTGAAAACAGACAGTTGAAATGTCATATCTCCTAAATTCTCTCTCTCTTTTTTTAAAAGACAGGCTTTCACCATGTTGGTCAGGCTGGTCTTGAACTTCCAACCTCAGGTGATCTACCTGTCTTGGCCTCCAAAGTGCTTGGGTTACAGGTGTGTGCCACCATGCCCGGCCAAATTCTATCTCAAAAGAACATCACAGTTAAGCTTAGGATTTCTGTTAGTAGTTTGATATTTTACATTTTTAGCAATAATAATAACTAGTAAATAATGATAAATGTTAGTGAGTCATACCTATTATGTGTGGATTTTTTGTTTTCCAGTTTTCATTAGCAACTTCAGCTTTTATTTTGTTGGGCCTTAAGAAGCAGTCCAGCTTGTGGCACCTCTGGTTATATTATCTAATAGGTGATCACATCTCACAGTCCCTGGAGACCTGACAGTCTTAGATACAAAGGCAGATTCTTACGTTGTTTTAAAGATTTGGCAAGCCTTTGAGACTGTCAGTTTACCTGTGCTTAAAATATGTTCAACACACTAGCATCTTTTTAATCTTATGCTGACAAGAGGTTTCAGTTGGGAAAGAGAAAGGAGGGAGTATGCAGGTGAATGTGTATTTACTAACATAATTGAAAAACATTGTTAATGAATAAGTCCTTTATGGTAGACTCTCAAAAATAATTGGCCTCTTGAGAGTGAAAAATAATATAGAGTCCCTGGTTCTGAAGGAATTGGGGAAAACTGATTTATAATATTAAAATACTGGTATGGATAATTAGATCTTTGAATAGAATTGCACAGTCTATATTCACTGACTCTATAAAAAAGATTGTTTTATTTTAAAACAATAGTGATAGATTGTATTTTTACCATGAATTCTTAAGTACCAATGCTAAATTGGAAGCATTTTGCATTAGTTTGTTCTTTAAATGATTATTGTTTTGATTATAAAATATAGTCTCATGAAGGCACTATTTTGTCACATTTCATTTTTTTAATCATAAAAGTTTATTGAACAAAATTTAATCAGTGCAAAAGAATAGATGATAAATAGTGGAAGTTTCCCTTTAAACTGTGCCAATTCTCCTTTCTACTATGGAGTAATTATTTAGTCTATAACATTGCAGAGTTTATGTACATGCTAAATGTGTTGTTTTTACAGAAAGGACTCAAAGCCTACATATTTTTATATTACTTTTTTTCCCATTGTTATGACCGATAGCTTCCTCTTCAGTACAACTCTTCATAATTCTATGTTAAAATTGCTGACATTATCTTTAAAATTCAGATATTATACCTTGATATAATTAGGTATGGATCCTCTCTTCTACTCAAATTAATCTTGCCTGGGACTCAGATCTTTCAGTTACCTGTGGTCAGTGTCTTTGATACTGTTTCTAATTATAGGATTCCATCTATGGGAGCACTTTCTTTGTAGCTGGTACTCCCACAGTGTCCCCTCTTACTGGGGTCTGGTGTGGACCAGACCTCTGGATCTTTAGCTTTTAGGTCTACTTTTCAGTGCCTCACAGACTTTTCATCTTCTATAACTCCTAAACTGATTGTCTTATTCCACCAGTATGTTTTTTTGGTTGTTTTAGATTCAGTGTAGTCTTTCATTCAGTGTAGTCTTTCATTTAAATGTCTGTACTTTCCATGGGCTCTTATTTTTTCCATACCTGCTCACACTTAATCTTCCTAAAGTGACTACATGGTCCAGGTTGCATTGTGCCATCCTTCATCCCCTGCCCTTCCCAACTGTCTTGCATTCTGAACATCCAAAAGTGGGTATATAAATAAAGAGGATGCTGGGAGTCACTGGTGAACAAGCATAACTCTGCGTGACTTGGAAAATAGTAACCATCTGTTAGTAGCATAGCTCAGCTCTAGCTTTCTAGACTTTTGTTGCATGCCTTAAATCCCCTGAATGTGAGCACTATCCTGTCATCTTTTTGATAGTCATAATAGTAGGTTTCATTAAGTAGAACCAGCATCACTGGTGTTTGTGTCTCTGAGTTCTAATATTTTCTTCCCCTATCCTGATTGTCTTATGCCTCTCTTTGGTATGTGAATAAAATGAGCTTCACTTGAAAAATTTGTCAGCACCATGGTCAGAGTCCCTGCCTTGAGGAGTAGGGTGGTAGCTGCATTAAAGGAGCTATTCTTACTCTTAGTGCTGATAATCCAGCAGGTTACTTTTAACGGCAAGATTAAACCAAAAGCAATGATACAGATCACAGGTCACACATAGAATCTCATCCAAGAAATATCTTCAGGATAAGATTGAACATGGATATCCTGCCTAATTTGAAGGTTTGTTTTAGCCCTACTTCACATGACTCAAGTAAACAGAGTAGACTCTATCTTACCATGGCAGTATAACAGAGATCCTTTAAAAAGAACATTTGAAGGAATCATACCTTATTCTCAAATGAAATCTCCCAAAGTATTGTAGCTAAGTTCAACTGGTTATTGATAATAGCCTTATCCTCAAATAGGGTATGGTGTTTGAATCAAGATGGCATTAAAAATGTAATAAAAGAGGTAGACAATTTTTTCGTTTGTTTAAGTGGCTCATGTATATAAGGTAGGCATTTTTAAAAGCAGATTAAGTAATTATAGAAGCAAGAAGGTGACAACTTTCAGAAAGAGAGGGAGTTGGAGTCAAACCACTAAAACTAAAGAGATGAAATAGCAAGGTGGAGTACAGAAGACTCATCTCTGAAGCATCATGTCAAAGAGAGGCAAATACAGGTTTTAAAAATAATTGATTCTTGCAAAGAAAAGTTTTAGAATGAATTTTGTCCCAGGTGATTTTCTTTAGTTGTCCTAAGTGCTCTGATTTTACCACATCAATGTTTACAAGTTACAGATTACAGAAGCCAAGACTATAGTTTGCCTGTGATATTTAGCCACATATTTGTCTTCAATATTGCAATTTTAAAACTGTGGAAAAGCTAAAAAAATTTTATAATTTCCAAAAGGTTTGTATTACTTTGCTTTGTTATTTTATGTTCACCTTGTGTACTTCTAAGGATATTCTACCATGTTTGTGACAGAAAAATATACATATAGTAACAGGAGGCCCTTTAAAATACAAAGAGAAGACTAGAAACAATAACAAGGGAGTGGGAACTATAATTAAGACAATCTATTTCCTGAGAGTATAAAATTTGATTCCAGTGGACTAGAACTTACTTCTGAATCTGGGCTTCTTAGAGTAGAAAAAGTAGACATGTAGTTATAGCTCTAGAAAATACAAAAATGCTTAGTTTTTTGGGCTTCTCTTTTAAAGAGAAAAAGAATCCTTATTCCATGCAGATGACTTTTGAAAAATTATGTCAATCTTTTCTAAGCCTTTCTTGGCTCATTGACCTCAGAATTGACTCTCTTTTCATGTAATCTTTTCTTCAGTGCCAGTGTTCCTCACCTTCCATTCAACCCTAATACACCGCAGTCACTGGCCTCTTTAGATGCTGCTTTCTCAAAGGGCCCTGGTGATCTTTGAATTTCTAAAGCCATTAGCCTCTTCTCAAATATATCTTATCTAAATTTTACAAAGTAGTTTATATCATTGAATCCCACTTCTCTCTTGAAACTTTCTTCCCTTATTTTCTAGACCTCTGCTCTGTCTTGGATTCTCTTCCAGTCTTTGGTATCTTTCTTACTTTCTTAGTTTTTCTCTTTTCCCACCTAATACTTAAATATTGATAATCCAAGATTCATTTCTTGACATTTCACTTTTCACAGGCCATTTTGTTTCCCACAGATCATCTGTGATTTTTATCTTCTACTTTTCAAACACTTCCTTCTTTTCTGCTACCAGCTAATTCTCTACCAGATGTATCTCCTATAAATTGTCTTATTTTTCCTTTGTCTTAATACAACTCAGATAATTCAGACCCTCCTTACCTCTTGTCTGGACAGCTACCTCCAATTGGGTTTTTCTGCCTTTGTTTTTTTTTTTTCTGTTTTTTTTTTTTTTTTTTTTGTACATTCATTTTGCCAGTAACTGAAACTCCAGTATGTGACTACTCATTTTCTGCCAATACACCATGATTTTCCTACTACTCATGTTGTTCCCTGTAACTGAAATGGTCTTCCCTCTTTTTTAAATCTCTTGTCTCATCCAGTTTAAGCATTCTTTACAATGCTTTACCTTGTTTATCTAGGTACAGTAACTCATGCTCTTGTGTTTTTGTGCTGCATTTTGTTCATTTCACTAGTATGACTGTGTAGTTTCCCTTATTCAAGTAGAAATTTTGAGTTAGCAAGGATTGTTTTGTCATTGTGTTCATTGAATTAATGTAAAGAACATGATAGGAAAATCAGTAGACTGGAAAGTTTCTTTTGATTTTAGTGTTCTACAAATAAGACCAGCATCTGTTTACTAATGAATTAACATTAGTTAGAGTTAATAAGGTACACCAACCAGTAAGGCAAAGGATTATATAGGTTTTAAACCACATCTCTCCTCAATTTTGACTTTTTTTTTTTTCCCCCTTTAGTGTCTCTCAGAAGAGAGAAGTGTGCAGGAGGTACTACAGAAGCATTTCAATATCAGCAAAAACCTGCGGTCATTACACATGCTATTGGTTTGTATTAGTTTTGTTTTTATTGCTTGTTGATGTTTTTTGTTTTTTAATAGTAATGGGGTCTCACTTTGTTGCCCAGACTGGTTTCGAATTCCTGGCCTTAAGCCATCCTCCCATCTCTACCTCCCAAAGTGCTGACATTACATGCATCAGCCTCTGTGCTCTGCCTACCTACTCTTATCATTTTCTGTCTTTCACTAGTTAATTAAGTTGTTATGGGAATTGCTTAAACCTGTAGGTAAATTTTGGGAGAATCCACATGCTTACTACATTGAGTGTTGCAAATCCTGGAATAGGCTTCATATCTCCTTTTATTTAATTTCTTGTCTGATTACTTGTATCAGCATTTTAGTTTTTACTACACAGATCACTTAATGTGTATACCTAAGTATTTATTTTTTGTTAAAAAATTGTAAATGGTGTTTTGAGGTTTTTGTTTCCACATATTCTTTACATATAGAATATGTGATTACATACACACACACACACACACACACACACACACACACATACATTATATAGAAATGTGACTTTTATGTGTTGATTTTATAGTCTATGCTGAACTCACTTATTCTAGGAGGATTTTTTTTTTCTTTCCAATCTGTACGCCTTTTATTTCTTATCTTGCCTTTTTGCAATGGCTAGAATTTCCAGTGTTATGTTGTATTAAAGAGTGAGAGTGGACATCTTTCTTGTTCCCAGTCTTGGGAAGAAAGGATTCAAACTTTTATCATTAAGTATGATGTTAGCTATAGGTTTTTTTATACATGTTCATTATCAAGTACAGGTAATCCTCATCTTTGTAACTTGCTGAGAGTTTATGATAAATGGGTGTTGGATTTTGTCAAATGCTTATTCTTGATCATTTGACATGATCATATTTCTCTTTATCCTGTTGATATATATATATATACCTGGAATAAATCCTACTTGGTCATGGTGTTTTGCCAAGTAATTATATCTTAAGCTTATATAATACCAATATCAAACAAGAAGTACTTAATTGTTCTGCAAATTAACTTTCTTCACTAAGAGTATTTGGTTTTAGTCAATATTTCTAGAAAAATTACAGCAAATACCTTTCAAGCAGAAGATAGTTTTGATTTTGTAGAAAGGTCATTTATAATAATAATAGAATAATAATGATAGTAGCTACCATTTATTGACTAGCACATAAGCCAAGTACTGTAGATACTAGTAGTACCTATATTATGTCTGACCATTGGAATAATCTTACTTTTTATCCTTACCCCTAAAGAAATTGAGGCTCCTTAAAGCTAAATAACTTGCCCAAGGTCACAGTACTAGTAGATAACAAAGCTAGGACTCAATCCAGAGTTCTCTGGCTTCAGGTTTGTGTCCTACTTGACTGTATGGTTCACTCATGTTTATATACAAGTTCTCTTTCCTCAGCTGTTTCTGCCAAGGAAATTTAAATATTTTTATCCTGTATATTTTCCCTCTATTATGAAAAGGATACTGCCATTTTCAGCAACAGCTGTCTTTTCGTGAAGTAATTTGGGGACTAATAATTTTTAGAAGAGGAATATATATACCTCCATCTGGGAAAATATATCTGCCTCAATATTGTCAAATTTACAATATTAACAGCCTCAATATTAACAGCCATTGTCTTGCCATTTTTTATTACATTATTAATTCATGGTAATGAATTAAATAATGACTTTTTTGTCATATGGGATTCTTTGAGGGCTGCTTACTCATATTCTTAGCTCATCCCATAATTGATTGTCATTGAGGAAGCTCATTATAGATTATAGATTTTCAGCCTCTCCAGTAACCAGAGAAATACTATAATTAAACTTGTTTTCTTGCCAATCTAGTGGGTGTCAGAGGTTATGCTTGATGGTAACATGTCTGTGACTATTAATATTTGCTGCTGCCAAGGTAAATACATGTGCTTTGGAGAACAATTTAGCAAATTAGGTAACTGGAGAAACATACTTATACTAATTAGAGAAACTCTAGTTACCTAATACACAGGAAGAATGTCCAAGGTTGTTGATTGCAGCCTTGTTTATGACTGCGGACCAAAAAAAGGAAGAAGAAATGACAGATGTCTATCAATAGGAAATTAGGAAATGAGTAATTGCAGGTATATACAAATAAATATAAAAAATGAATAAGGCAGAATTGATACTACCTCAACATAGATAAAATCTCATAATAGATGTTCAGTGAAGAGAGTCGTGAAGGTACAATATTTATATAAAATTTGAAAATTACTCTGTTGTGTAATAAATGCATATGTAGTAGTATACTGTATTAGATTGGTGCAAAAGTTATCATTACTTTCAATGCCAAAAATGGCAATTACTTGCACTGACCTAAAAGTATAGACATACTTGGTTGTTTTATGTGGGGAACAGTAGAGTCCAATCCGGAGGAGATGGGCTTGAAGTCTAAGATCATATTTCTTAAGCAGGGAAAGTATCATGGATATTCAATTTATTATTCTCTGTTGCCTTCATATATGTTAAAAAAAATTCTTTTGCCTTTGTGTCCTCATAGCTTAGCTCCCACATATCAGTGAGAGCATACGATGTTTGGTTTTCCATTCCTGAGTTCACTTAGAATAATAGTCTCCAGTCTTATCCAGGTCACTGCAAATGCTATTAGTTCATTCCTTTTTATGGCTGCGTAGTATTCAATAGTGTGTATGTATGTGTGTGTGTATGTGTGTGTGTGTGTGTGTGTGTGTGTGTATATATATATATATATATATATATATATATATATATATGCCACAGTTTCTTTATCCATTTGATTGATGGGCATTTGGGTTGCTTCTGTGATTTTGCAATTGTGAATTGTGCTGCTCTAAACATACTTGTGCAAGTATCTTTTTCAAATAATGACTTCTTTTTCTCTGGGTAGATGCTCAGTAGTGTGATTGCTGGATCAAATGATAGTTCTACTTTTAGTTCTTTAAAGAATGTCCACACTGTTTTCTAGCAGGGTAAGGGATAAAAGCCTACAAATATGGTGCAGTGCTTACTGCTCAGGTGATGGGTACACCATAGTCTCACAAATCACCACTGAAGAACTTCCTCATGTAACTACATACCACCTGTACCCCCAGTAACTTATGGAAAAATTAAAATTTTAAAAAAATTTTCATAATTAACAGAAAAAGGAAAGGAGAGACAAAGGGAGGGAACACTAGCCAACTGGGTCCAAACCAGCAGGAGAATGAAGGACAGGGATTGCCAGACTCTTTGCCTGGCTAATCGCCTGTGCTCTAGTTAAGGTGGAGGAGAGAGTTTCTTGGATAATTATGTCCCAAATATAATAGCATGGCACATACTTAAACCAAGAAACTATTGTTTCTTTGAAATTGAAATTTAACCAGAGGTCATGCATTTTTATCTGCTCAGTCTTCTAACCCTAAATGACCAAATAGAACTTTTATGAAAAATACAAATGAAGAAAAAAGGAAATTTTAAAACACTTGTGTAGCAACTCTGGTCAGGGACCTCTGTTCATTTTTGGATAACTAAAGAACAAGCACAAGAAAAGCAGACCCTGTTTCCAAGGAGAGTTATTCCTGAGTAAAAATGTGCTAGTTTTTTTTTTTTTTTTTTTTTTTTTTTTGTACCATTGAACATGAAATAGCTAACTTCTGTCTAACTGAACACTAACCTGGCTGGATGACTGGGTGGTGAAAAGTTTACAAGTAAGGCATAGATCTGCCTTTTGGGCTTGTGTTTGGGGCTTTTATTAGTAAGTATTCTTACTTATTTTCAGTTTCTTCTCCTTGCTCTACTCCTCTTTAAATATTGTTCTTCCAAGCATTAAGTAAACAAGATATGGAAGTGGAATGGGTTAAAGAGAGCAGCAAGAACTGTTTTTATACTTTACATTCGTGGAGTTATATCACATATAAAATTCAAATACTGTATTTTAATGGGACTGAATTTGAGAATACCTCTCTAAGCATTAATATTTACTCTCCCTTAAGAACTGACTATACAAATTCAGAAGTTTTACACAGCAGTCTCCAAAATGTCCATGTAAATACGTAATTGTTTTTCTGATCCACATTCCCTAGATGCTTTCTTTAAATCGAGTAACAGCATCACACCCATTTATGACTGCTGTAGATCTAATGGAAGCAAGCCAGCTGTGTAGCATGGACTCAAAAGCAAATATTGTACATGGTGAGAACCCAGTTTTATTAATTTTTTTTTAATTGTGGATTTTTTTTTTTAAAGTTTGAATTTGGATAAGGGAATGTTTCTTAAAATTACAATTAACATGGGCATAATGCTTTATAAAATACTTTTATCTCCATATAGCCTTTAACTTAAGTCCTTTTAAAGGTACTATCACTTCCATTTAAAGTATAAAAAACAAAACAAAACAAAAAACAAAAACCTTGATGCTCTGCCTCTTTTGCCACATTAGAAATTAGAAATCCAGGTAAAACTATGTTGCTGATGTTTTCATTGTACCAAGAGCTACTGAAGAGCGTTCGCTGGGTTTCAGCCATTTGGGGTTCATTATTTCCTTATGCAAATGTAATGAACCTTTTCCTCTCCAGAGGAAAAAAGGAAAACACAAATTTGAATATAATTTCTAGGAGTTTAGAAAGTCTCTGGATAAATCGTACCCGAAGGCCCCATGTGATTTAAAGTCATATAACAATCGAAGTTCCTGTTGTGTACTGTGGGCCATATGGTGAGTGCTTGATAAATTGTCTCTAATCTTTGTGACAGTTCTAAAAGTTTAAAAATATCTTTAAAGTTATGAAGAACTAAGCTCAGGGAGGTTAAGTAACTTAGTTAAATTTATATAGATAATAGTGATTGGAACACATTGAAATCCAGAAAAATCTTGACCTTCTTTACTCCTCAAAACCATAGATCTTTCACTATATTGCACTCTTTGGAGAACAGTTATTTTAGTCTTATGTGTCACTAAACTAATAGCTTTTTTCCCTTTTACTATAGGTCTATCAGTCTTGGAAATCTGTCTTATAATAGCAATGAAACATTTAAATGACATCTATGAGGAGGAGCCATTTAATTTTCAAATGGTCTATAATGGTGAGATGAGACTTAAGTGGCTTTTTTCTGATTCTTACCCACTGCTTATGTGAAGATATAATATTGTCATTGCTTTCTACCCAGAGTTTCAGAAGTTTGTTCAAAGAAAAGCGCATTCTGTTTATAATTTTGAAAAACCTGTTGTCATGAAGGTAAGATTTAGTTTGCTGTTATTTTTCTAGACAAGTATATTTTTTACATCCAATTTGATTATGTATTAAAATTGCACTTTCATCAATTTTTAAACATTAAGTATTTATTGTAGAGATTTTTTTCAAAACAAGAAAGTTATCTAAAAATGAAATATTTTCGAAAAATCTGAGCCGGCAACCAATTGTTTTAGTTTGTGGAGTTATACTGCCCTCTGCTGTCTGTTGATAGCACTTGCATCCTGAAAACAACTATTCAGTATAGTGTGTGATACCGCCTTTCCCTTTCCAACCCAAGGATTGCCTTTTATAATCTGAGCAGTAAAATGAGAAAAAAAATGAAACTAAGAGCCATTAAGAAGCTTAAAAGACAAAATCTCACTGGCCTCTGAGGGCATACAGAGAAAGTGTTATTTGGGGACTGAGTCATGAGTTTTAGAACTTGAGGACTTCATATAGATTACCATTGTCCACTACAAAGGTAATGTGAGCCACGTAATATAGTTTTAGATTTTCTAGTACCTGTAAGAAAATTTAAAAGGTGTAATTTTAATTATGTATTTAATTCAGCATATCATAAATGTGTCAATCTATAATCATTATAGAAAAACATTTATAAAGTACTTTGTTTTACGTTCTTTTGAATTAAGTCTTTAACGTTTGGTATGCATTTATACTTACAGCACATCTCAATTGCTTAATTATTCATTGGAAATTCTTGCTGTTTAGATTCCATAAAATTTATAGCTGAGAAAGTAAATTTACATTTTGAAATTGTTCTAAACATGCTCAGAATTTTCTAATAGAACTGAGTATCCATTTTTAAGTTTAAATAACAATTGAGTCCCACATTGAACTGCTCAGTAGCCTAGTGTGACAGTTCAGCTCTTGAGGATTTTATGGAAAGAAATCTTTTTTAAAACCATGGACCCCCGAGTCCTTTGGTATCCCTTATAGGCCCTAGTAATCAGAATTTCATCTCTTGTAGTAACAAAAATGAGTACAGAGCATTGCCATTTCTTCAAAGAAACAGGAAAAGTATTTTACAACACTGGAGGATTTTTTCCCCCTAATAGTATTAGTTTATGAGAGTTGTGAAAATGAAAAGTTTACCCAAGCATCTAAATTATTATTAATAATTTGTAGTTGCTTATTTCTGCATTTTCAATAGTTATTTTGCTGTTTAGAAATATTTTAAATCTGTACAGTTCTATTCAGCTCTAACACCTGAAACCCCCAGTATTTTCTCATTTTCAGATATCAATAGTATCTGAGCTGTTTCTCTATCAGAAGAATTTATGTGATACATAGAGAATATGTTCCAGTGAGGATTTTTACAGTGAGTTGTTAGAATATAATAGAATGCTCAGGAATCTCTTTCACTGTCATTACGAATGGTTAGTATATCATGATTTAATGATTTATATTTTTTTCATACCCTAATAACATACCTAACACAACACTCAAGGTTAGAAAAGACATAGTACGTGAATATTAAGAATAAGAGGAAGCAGACAGGAAAGAACCCTATTAAGATGGGGAAGATAGAAGAGGGCTGTGACAGCCTCAGTCAGACTTCTTAGAGAAATAGGAACCCATCTTCTCTCCTCCATGTCCATACTACCCTGCTGAATCTTTTTCTGACAGGATCAGCTGAATATGCCTAAGTGACTCAAGGGTCTTTTTCTGCCTCCCTTTTTGTTAGTTGTGTTAACCTTTTACGTAGCAAAGCCTTACACAGGTAGAGACGAACTATAAATGTAAATCTGAGTAGCTTAGGTAATCAATCAGAAAATCTTATCTGATTCTTAGTTTTTTATAGAGAACTGGAAACACTATTAATTAAAGTATTAGGAGGAGCTATGATAATGAGGCTAGGAAGAAAACCCTGTCGTATATACTGAATTAGAGTACTCCATGTTTACATTCAACAATACATGGACAAGTAAGTGTGCATTAGCACTCTTACCTGATAATAGGAGTTTTTACAGAGTTGTGAAAGTTTTTTGAATGCTATTGATTGCTGTTACATTTTGTTTCCTGCTACTCTGTTCTGCAGCTGACCAAAATGCTAACTGTTCTCTGGGTTTACTTTATTACTCTCCTCTCCTATTCAACCTAAACTATTTCTTTCATCTTTCAGGCTTTTGAACACTTGCAACAATTAGAATTAATAAAGCCCGTGGAAAGAACTTCAGGAAATTCACAGAGAGAGTACCAGCTGATGAAACTGCTTTTGGATAATACTCAAATTATGAATGCTCTGCAGAAATATCCCAACTGTCCTACAGATGTGAGGCAGTGGGCAACATCCTCACTCAGCTGGTTATGAATATCACCAGTGACTACATCTTTGGCACTTCATTCATACTTCTCTAGAGAATGAAAAACTATTGTCCTTTAACATGGTAACATTTTATAAATATTTTTGTACTTATGTGAGACTTAAACGTGCACTGTCTTGGCTGTCTTGCCTTTTAATCATGAATAGTTACATGATTTATCATTTCAGTGATTGAGATTTATCATTTCAGTGATTGAGATTACTTTGTAAGTAGCAGTTCAGAAGAATAAAATATGACTGCTTTAGGGACTAGACCATGTGCTTTTTTAACACACACACACACACACACACACACACACACACACACAAAATCTATTTGAAGAACTAACTCACTTCGACCTAACAGGTAGATCTCTTTACAAACCTTAAACCAAAGGAGGAAAAAAAAAAAATGGTAAGAACTGAAGTGTAATAAGTAACTTTGCTACATCAGGGATGCTGCAGGGCTTTTTTCTCTGTCCACATGCAAATTATGGATTCTTTCCCAGACCCAGGTTTTCTAGTTCAGGAGGCTAACCAGCTTAGTCAGAGGGTGGTTCACCTGGAAGAAAAAAGCCAAGGAATTTGAAGATTTTTCTTCTGGACATCTCAAAATGTGGTACTCATACCATCCACATCAGAATCCCTGGTAGGATTTTCTAAGATTACAGATTATTGAGCCTACCATAGATCAAAAGGATTGGAATTTGCCTTCTAAACAAGTATAGTCACGGCACCACATAAGATTTTGGTCAGTGACATTGTATATGTGAGGGTACTCTCATAAGATAATACCATATTTTTACTTTACCTTTTCTATGTCTGAATATACAAATGCTTACCATTGTGTTACAGTTGCCGACAGTATGATTACAGTAGCATCCTGTACAGTGTTGTAGCCTAAGAGTAATAGGCTAGGCTATACGTATAGCTTAGTTGTAGAACAGGCTATATACAATTGGGGTTTAAGTATATTCTGTGATGTACATACAATAATGAAATCACCTAAAGACACATTTCTCAGAACATAGCCCCATCACGAAGTGACATATAACTGTACCAGAGATTTCTGGAAAATCACTCCCAAAAGTAGAAAGACATGTATAGCAATGTTAACTAAACCAGTTCGTATCAAAAAATCCCTATGAGGAATGTGGAAATGTCAATCAAAGCATTGTCTTAAGTTTGAAGATCCATGAATTAACAGAGGCTATATTTAAAATGAAATTTAATAAGCACTTAGTGACTTCATTTGTTCAAGAATATTTGATTGACTGCCTATTGTGTGCATTGGGAGATTTACAAAAGACAGACTGTCCCTATGCTTGTGCAGCATACAAGCCATTTAACTGTTACATGCCCTGTGAGATGCAGGCAGTGTTATTCACAGATCAGAAAACTTAACACAGTAGTGGCAATGCTGGGAATGCCCAACAGGCTTGGAATTCAACTCAGCTTAACACTAAAGCCAGTGCTATTAAGACATGAAGTTTGACAGTGGATTCCTTCCCAAGTAGTTTCTAAAGTATGCTCTAAGGAACAATGTTTTAATGAAGTCTTGGGTACAAAGTGGAATAAAATATTTCTGTCCATAAAAGTAGCTAATCAGTAGTTAAAATTACTCTTACACAGCCTTTCCTTCCCTGTAAAAAGTTAAGCCTTCTAAGTCTTCAGATCCCTGTCATTTACTTTTCAGCAGTTCCATTCAGGCTAAGGCTTGCATAATGACCTGTGCCATAGTCTACACGTTTCACCAAAATACTTAACACTAGAAGCAAGAAATATCATATACAAGAAGCAAGAATTTTATATTTGCGCTCTTAATTGACCATTTACAAAATTTTCTAAACTATTTGAGGGAAGTATTCTTTGTCTTAAAGGGTAACAGCCTCATAAAATGACTTGAGGATTGCGATTTCTTGTTAAGACATAACTTAAAAGCTGACAGCCCTTATCTCTCTCCTTGGCTACATAAAAGCTACAGAAGATCCATCAATAACCAGGTATACAGATGTTAAAACTAAGTAACAATTAGGTAAACATGAAACAGTTATAAAGCAAATTAAAAAAAAAATCAGGAAAAGTTACACAAATGAAGTATATGCCTATTATACTCCCAAGGCATTTTTATGGGGAGGAGCAGTGTTGATTGTTGGCCTTTCCATATTCCCCCATACAAAAAAGCTAAAGTGTGTTTTGCAAGAGTTTTGAGCTAACTTCGTCTCTTAAATTGCTTAAACTGTCATCAATAAAATAAAAACAAATCTGAAAAACCCTAGTTTAAAAAGTGGTTCAAGAATAATGTAAACTTATACATAAGGCTTAAAGATATCTTCTTCATTTACTAGAGGAGGAAAAATAGAACACTCATGATCCCATATTCTGTTAAATACTTGCAGAAAAAAAACAGGAAGTATGATTTGACAGTAGTATAATAACCTGTGCCCAACACACAAGAAATACAGAGTTAAGCAAAAATAGCTGCTTACCAATCTGAAGTAATCAGATTGAAAAGCAGGTGAAGGAGGAATATTTCAGTGTGTTTTTACACCTGTGTTCCCTCCAAGTGGCCCACCAGAAGCAAAACTCTTGTTTTAAACACTGATTCTCATGCATGTGAAAGGCTCTGGGGAATTAATACCTGTTTTGTCCAAACTTACTATATCATAACGCTATCTATGTTGAAAATGTAATACCTATTAATGTCCTAATGAATTACTGTTTCGGAGAAAACACTGTAAGAAACACTTCAGTCTTTCTGTAGAGTATCCATGCATATTTCCCCATGTTTTTCATTCTCATTTGGTTTAGAAAGCAATTCAGTTTCTAACCTAAGTGCTGCCCCTTCCTTCACCTTTACCCTAGAAAACCTGAGAATCAACTGGTGTGTGCTGTGTGACACAATGCCAGCAAGCCTCCGGCTTCCTGATACTGGCAAAACCAACACACATACTTGAGTGGGAATATAATTTGTTTAGATGACAATAGAGGGAAATGCCATAATTAACAAATCTCCCTTCACTCACCACTATCCTCATTCCTGCAGTTCTCAAGGTGTAAACCTCACTGTAACTTACAAAGCTACTATTCTCCTCTTTAAGAACACATAGCTAAAGAAAAACTGCATATGCAAATAATACCATATTCATTTTTTTATTTAACTTGGGGATGGAATGGGAATAGCATACACTTTATTTGTACAATATTTAACAATCATTTATCCAAGGTGGGGTTTTATGGGAATATTAAGCTTTCTGTTAAATACTTGCAGAAAAAAATAGCAAGTACGATTTGACAGTAGTACAATAACCTGTGCCCAAAACATAAGAAATACAGAGTAAAGCGAAAGTAACTGCTTACCAATATTCTGAGAGGTAACAAAATGGGATATGGGTTGAGACTGCATAAAAAACGTACTGCTGGTTGAATATCTGAGGTAAATGATGTTCAATCAAGATGCTACTTGTATCATTTTGACTATAAATTGATAGTTTTATGCACATCATACCAAATGTTCCTAAAAAGTAATTTTTCAAAAACGTAAAAAAGAGAAACTGGAAAGTATCTGTGATGAAGCTTCTTTCTTTAAAAAAAAAAAAAAAATACCCACCAGTAATCAGTTTTTTCCACTAAACAACCATCTGGCCAAGGTTTTTTTCCCTACCACCTGCATTTTACTTAAATGTAGCTGTTACTTAGGGGTGAGGAAACACAACAGAAGAGATTCTTTCTAAATTTCATGATGAGATTCTATTTTTTAATTCCAAAGGTGTTGGTTTTTTTCCTGATTGTATTTTCAAAATATCACCATGAAAGATAGTGCAAGTTCATGGGACTAATAATCATGAGGCACAGTCTCTTTTCTGAAATTCACAAGGTACCTAGAATTCAAACAAGAATCACACATCACATGCTAAAAAAAACTTCTAGCATCTAAAATACATACAAGAGCTGTGCAGGGCATAGACTTCAAATAAAGCCGAACACTCGTTAATCCATCAGTCCTACGGCAAGTTGATCATAAAGCATTCCTTATGCGGAGATCTGGGCAAGGTAAAGAATATAAGTTAGAGCAGCAGCAGTTCTGATGGGTATCAGAAAGGCAAAATACAAGACGAGTCATGAGGAGCACCATACACATGAGGAAAGAGTAATTTGAGGGGTCTCAGACTGCCCCAAAATGGATCACCATTTTTCTCATTCTTTGATTTTTCTTTTTTTCCAGTATCTCTAGTTCAAACATTTTATTAACTTGCCCACTCTGCACTGACTGTAAACCAAACACTAAATACCCTGCAAAAGAAAGTTTTAACAAGACTAGGTATAAGGATAGGTAGTCACTGGAACATTCTTATTTTACTGCTTATAAAAAGTTTTTCTATTAATAGTTCTCAAAAGAATACAAGTTTTAAAATTGGTTAGCTACAATTAAGTACAATACCCAGGATTTCTAAAAATTTTTTCTAACGTGAAAACATTTTATATTGTCAATAACTAGTTTTAAAAAATGTTATCTCTAGTACTCACGTAAGCCAAACATTCATCATAGTATCCCTTGTTTATTTTTGTTTTGATTATTTTTAACTTTTAAAAAGAAAGTTAAATGTTCACAACAGGTAGAAATTCATCTTCAGGAAATTAACAATTTTCTTGTATGCACAATCTCAGTGTTTTCCCTTCTTGATTAGTTTTTAAATGGAAGCAAAAACCAGATCAAGAAACTGAGAGACCAAGTACTTTGTGAAATAAAGAGGTGAACTCAACATTGAAAAGGCAATTGTTAGGAATACAATGAGACCATGGGGACACATGTGACAGTTCTAAATGGTCTGCGGCACACAGACACTATTACGCTTCTTTTCCTCCCTGCTTAAAGTCTGTTGACCTATGTATTGTTTATAAATAACATAATTTATTATTCCCAGAGATTAGGTACATATTATATGTAAAATGTAGTGTAATATGTGGTTAAATAACCATTTGAAGACAACACATTCACAGTGAACTCCTGACAGTGACATGTAAAAAATTCTTTTATAAAATTAGTGTATGGATTTTAAAATGACCTGACAGAAATACATAGCATAATACTGGTTATTTGTTGATTGGTAATCTGGAAATTGAGGAAATTAATGTATTACTTTGGCCTACATAAATCTGAGGAAGAATCCAATTGTATTCTAACATAATATTGTTTTGAAAAGCACTTTGGCACCTGCCTACCATCAATTCCATTTGCTTAGCAAGGATAAGGCATGAACTATTCTAAATTAATGTCAGTGTTAGTTGTAAAAGCAATTTTGGGAAGGTGGCTAGGCTATGTTATCTGTATCAACATTGGTTACCTCTAAATGTCATTGCATATTTTAAGTTATACATTTAATTTGTTATCCCTGATTTGTTTTAAAGCAGTAACATCTGAAATCTGCTTAAAGTTTAATATCTCTATCCTAGGATAATTCTTTACATATCACAGACATTAAATATGACTGACAAGATGGCACCAAGCAGAAGTAGTGATAAAGTTACAAGTCTCAAAGCAGACAGTGAGGAATTCTGGGTAACAACACTTCCTGAGGTGATCCTAAAACAGTGATAAAGAATGTCCCACACACTGTTTGGTGAAAAGAAATACACTACAATTTTACATATATAAATAGAAAAAACTCTATTTTAAAAGATAAAATGAAGAGCTTTCCAGTGTCACAGCTCACTTAAAAAATTTTTAAATCATGCTTTAAATTTTCAAATATTCCCCAAACACAGCACACCTAAAGAAAATACTTAGGTAAGTATGTAAATTTTGGGAACTGGATATAAGATGGGGCTTTAAAACATGGGAAGAAGGAGAAAATGACACCATCTTTTCAAAAAACAGCACTTTTTTCCCTACAAGCCAGCACAAGAAATGCTAAAACACTGCTTTACGAATGGCCACTTACTATTGGCACTAAGCATAGCTTACCTTTTTTTCCTTAAATAACACAGTGAATTTGTTACAAAACATGGATCAATTTATTATTCAAATTTTGTTAGTGTTTTCAATTTTATAATTTAGCAACCGTGGAACTGAGGTATACCTTGTTGAGGGAGGTTAAAGTAATGCTTGGAAGCCTCTTTACTGTACCCCACTTTGATGACTTTATGTACACAGAACAGCAGCACACTAAACATTCACAAGCTGTGTCATATTGGCATTACAATAGTCATTTATAGAAACAACAACAGCAAATGCAATAAAAACAAGTTACCCTTTTTAAAATCTGAAATGAAAAGTTTTCGATTTAAAAAAAATAGCAGTAGTTCATTTAAGGAATTAGTGTCTTCTGACAGACATTAAGAATCTGATGTCAGTTTTCAAACACTCCATTAGCCAGGTCCAAAAGATCCTTGATTTGGAGAGGGCTACATTCTTCATGTACACTTTTTCAAAAGTTTCTTTATAGAGTTTGCAAGTTTTCTCTTAGTCTCATGTCCTTCACATCTGTGCTGTCGGCAATGTAATAGGTCTCCCAGAGCAACATTTTTCAACAAAGAATCTTCTTTCTTAATATTTCCAAGAGACATCCACTCATTTTACACAGAAAATAAACTGTAAGCAGTTTCGTTAGCTTAGCAGCTCCAGTTCAGAGTCCCATTTCTTAGTGTGCACAGATGGCGCAACCATCATAGACTAGATTCTTTGGGAGGAAAGTCAACATTTGTCACCATTGTGACCACTGTTACAATGTCCTCTGTGGTAATAATATTTGTTAGTCTCTGCATCTGGGTAATTCTTTCACCTACACATCCAGCTGATAACCGGGCTTCTGCGTCGTGATCCCAACATTCTTCAATGGTTTCACAGAGCATTGCCATTCCCTAAAAGGAGAAAAACATACTCAAGAGCCACAGCAATTTTTGTTTTCTATTAGGAAATAGAATAAAATTTTCATAAAGAAATTGCTATTTTTCTGGGTCAAAGAAGTTTCTGTCAACGATCACTTTTATTGAATACCACGTGCAGAATCATGAAGAAAAGCACAAAGAGAACCTTTCTTTTTAAAGCATAAGACTATCACAACAGGATTTTTTAAAATTCATAAACCAGGTTATTTCAATGTTAACCTTTCAACTGGACTCAAAAATCAAGGATAAAGGGGGAACTACCAATTTTTATTGTTTTCTTAATATCATCAGCATTTCTATCTTACAATTCAACAGAAGATTAAAAAACCACCCTTGAGATTTCTCTACCTGGTTTTAGCCATGTTTCTAGTTATATTTAGACCAAAACAAAAACAAAAACAAAAAAACCAGGGCAATACCGTTGTGTCTGGTCTTTGGTTTTAAAGCATTCTTAAGACATGAAAGTCTTCTAAGCCCAAATTAAAAGGCTACAACAAACTCCCACAGAAGGAGAAAACCTGGTGCTTCATAAACTTTTTAAAATGGCATCATATTGGAAGTGGTGATCAGCAAAGTTATAGCCACCTAACCACAGGTTCTGAGTCAGGCATGCCTTTTCTTCCCTGGGAGACTTTCTAAATAAATGACACACTCTTCTGCACAGGACCATTGAGACAAAAGACCATTGAGACACAGGACCATTGAACTCTCTAAAGCTTTATAACTTTACAATCACTGCCTCTAGAATTCTAGAATATCCTGTGTGAAGATCACCTCCCAGAAAATACTTGCAGAAGAAAGAGAAATGTGCAGAGATAAATAATTCCTCTGAAAAATGTTTCATTGGAATTTTAAATGAAAAGCTAACTGGATAACTTACAGCATGTTTCTGCCAATAATCTCTTAAAACAGGCCTCTTTTTTTTATGCACAACAACTTCCTGCATGTCTTCAAGAGATGGATGCTGGCCAATTTCCTCCTCAAATGGCAACATGTATTCATCTACAGGTCCTGAAATGTAAGAAAAGAAAAATAAATCATTTTCATTAAAATCTTCCTGACTTTCAAACTGGTACAAACTTTCTAAAATATACTGTCACCTTTTCCCAATCATTTACATGCTATGAGGAGAGAGGAGAAACAGATTCTCAACTGTACTTATACCATAGTGTGACCAAACTAATATATGGGAAATGAAAAGGTCTATAATTTGACATGTAACTAACTCCCTTAAAAACTGCATAAGGAGCTTTCTTATCCAGGTATAAAGAATGCCTACTTCCATCTGCAGATAGGACATAAGGAACAATCAGTATTTGTAAATCAAAGTTATGTAATATCCCTTTAAGGTACCCAATCCTTACAATTCAGATCAGAATGTTAACAGTGGTGCTTCCAACTCTGGAGGCTCTGGGTTCAATCTATTACATCCATGTTTATTCTAGGACATATCCAAACCCTCTGCATGCCCCACATAAGGAATTATGCACCTCAGAGTGCACCTCTTCTCTACACTCCCCCCACAACAGCTGCTAAAAAGTACGTGTTTATTTTTTAGAAAATCACGAACAGGCTCTTCAATTAGGGGTCCCAAAAAGTCACAGAAAAGATTTATTAAACAACATAAATAATTCCTTTCTTCTTAGGCCTACTCAGATAAATAGAAAAATATATTTAGGAGTTAATAACTAATATCCAGTGAGCAACTATCCTGATTAGGAACTTTACATGTATTACTTACTTCACAGGGTTAAGATGGCACTACCTCTATTTACAGATAAGCTCAGGAAAGTTACATAATTTGCACAAAGACATACAGACACAGGTCACCACTGAGCAATATCAGTGACCAGATGTATGTGTACATAAACACAAACCTTGTGAAGCTCTTGAAATGCACTAAATACTCCTGAATAGAATATGATGAACCATGAAGGGGTCATCTAACTTAACCCTCTTCAAATACAAGAATTCTTTATGGCTGGACAGTTGGTCTCTGCTTGAGCACTTCCAATGACAGAGTACTGACATTCTAAGGTGTCTATTTAACACTTATGTGGTCTACAGGCCAGCAACATTGCCATCAACTGGTAGCTTAGCTTTAAGCAAATGTAGAATCACAGGTTTCAATCCAGACTTACTGAGTCAGAATGTAAATTTTAACAAGATTCCTAAGAATCTGGTATGCACATTGAAATTTTAGAATAACTTCATTTAACAAATAAGTAGCCATCAACAAATCTGAAATAACCTACTTTAGCAATCAATGCTCATACTGTCCTTTCTACCCCAATTTCTGACATAAGAGTTGGGTTCTGACTTACGAGTAAGAAATGCCTGACTGAAATTATTTCATGATATATACAAGGCATATAAGAAAAGTCTCTAGCCTTTTCTTTTTCCAAAAGAACTTCTCTGATAACTCCTTTTCCCCAAAAACAAAGCAATTTCTCCCCTAAATTCCTAAAACATATGCTTATATTTCTTAGGTACTGCACTCATCCAAAAACATTTACTAAATACCTGTGTACTGGGCAGTGGGCTAGACAATGCAAACTTGACTTACTCCAGAGTTAATTGTCCAGGATATACTTTATTGCCGTAACTAACGTGTGTATTACTTGAGAACAGGGTCTTCTAATAAATTACCTAATCCAATGATTTGCTATGGAGAGTTCATATTAATAAAGTTCTTATAAAATATGTTTTCCTATGACATCTGCCATCTAACCTACTTCTTCCATAAATACACATAATAAATGTAATTCTTTATCCACTTTGAGTGAAAATACTATGAATTCTTTTTTTTTTTTTTTTGAGATGGAGTTTCGCTCTTGTTACCCAGGCTGGAGTGCAATGGCGCGATCTCGGCTCACCGCAAACTCCGCCTCCTGGGTTCAGGCAATTTTCCTGCCTCAGCCTCCTGAGTACCTGGGATTACAGGCACGTGCCACCATGCCCAGCTAATTTTTTGTAGAAAATACTATGAATTCTTATTCTTCTTCCTGAAGAGTTCTAAAATTATTCCCAAATTGCTTCAACCTTTCTTAGGTTTGCGATTGACTCCCAAGCCAATCCCTCAATCCTAGAAGAATCCCTATAGAGTGCCCATTTCTGAGCACCCTATTAAATTCCCTTTAAAAGTACAGTGCCCCATATTGAATTTTATATTCAGGTGGCAGTCTGTCCTACAATGAGAGCCTATTACAGTACTCAGAAAATAAAATATTCTTAGTAACACAGGTTACATTGTTTATATAACTTATAAAATATTCACAATTTCTTCTATGGTCTTTGACAATCAAGGGAAGTTTTTAGGCAACTATAAATTAAAATTTGAGAAACAGATCAAGCTGATTCACATCTGTTTGGGAGTAACAGTCAACAAGTTTTTTGTTTTTTTTTTTAAACCAAAAAAATAAAAAAAAATAAAAGCAAATAAATAAATAAAGCAAACATCTGTAAGACTTGGACTTCAGTAAGAACACAGAATAGAAACCCTAACCTAAGAGGCAGGTTAAACAGTTCTGTGTTGTTACTGAAGTCAACCTTACCAAAGCAGACATCACACTATGTATGGATCAGAGTTCCAAATCTAGGCTTCACCATTCACCAGCTTGAGGCTAAAGTAGTCAAACTACTTAATTTTTCTGCATCTCAGTGTCCTCATCTTTAAAGTGTAATATCTACCTCTGAAGCTGTTTTAGGAAATAATCTCAAGGTATGTGAAGTGTCCAGCAACACAGCTAGTAATGGTAAAGGATCAATACACCTGCCTCCTGAATTCTCTACCACCTCCTGGAATCTATTTAAAAAAAAACAAAAAACAAAAAACTGTACTTTAAAATATTACCTTTGAATGTATCATCTCTTTTCATACATGTGTGGCAGGCATATATATCTTTTTTAAAATTATTTTTTCCCTTACCGTCTGCAGCAGTACAGCGAGAAGCCAGTTCCCACAGGACTAATCCCATGGCGTACATATCTATCCTCAAAAATGCATCCCTTTGGAAGTTTATAGCACCCTCTAATACCTCTGGAGCCATATACCTTCGGGTACCAACCTGAAAAAGATGTTAAAAGCAAAGAGCACTCATTCATTAACTTTATGAACTAACACTGTATGATTTTAAAAGAATCAAAACCAAATATGGTCTATTACCAGGGTAAGTATACCAGCCTATAGTATATAAATAGTAAGTTCCTTTCTGTTTATACTTAAAAAATATATCAACAGACATTATGCTAGTACAGACTTGGAAGTTTTTTTTGTTCCCCTTTCTAGGTGTAATTACAAAAAACTGAACTGACTGTTAGCTGGGAGAAGGCCGCTGCATACTTTTCAATTGTACCTTTGCATACTGTTTGAAATGTAGATTAAAAAAAAAAAAACAAAAAACTTTGAGGTCTTTTCTCTGTGTTTAAGAAAAACTAATAAAATGTTGTAAAAATCATTAGCCAAGTAAAGGGCACATTGATGTTAAAAAGTTCTATTTGTACAAAATCTATGTATTTGTTTATCATGAATTCTTCTGTCTTGGAGTCCTTTATTTGTATCTGTCCCCAACAATTTGGTATTTCTTAGTGCTGTAACTATGGTTACTAAGCTAGTACAGCTAGCTTTGGTTGGTGCTTAACAACATTCATATATAAATGCTTAATAATATTTGTGAGATAGCTGGGTACATCACAACACACTTGTGATGTATTAGGACTAGAGAGTAGTCTAGATATTGGTACGCCCATAAAGCTCCATCCTTAGGTGGCTATAATCTCTACTCTAGACTAAAAGTTGGGCAATTTATGCAAATATACATGCAACGGAGAATTTTTTAAGAATAAAAACAGATCACTAAGACTAAAGTTCAAGGAGAATACATTAAAGGTAAAAAGTAACTCTACTTTTTAAAAATTTACTACTCTGAATATTTTAATTGGACTGTCAGTGAGTGTTTCCCTAAAGCCTACTTTTCTGTTAAAGATAAATCTATGCCATCCAAAGTACCTACCTTTTTTATTATAAGATTATTGGTTTATCTACCATGTTGACATAAAATGTCGCCTCTTTTATATGCGTTCTTTCTTTCTACTATATAAAATGTGCAATAACATGCAAGTCCCTCCAAACAGTTTTGAAATTTTCTGGTCCATGAAATCTAAAGTCAATGAGTCATCTGCCATAAGCAATTAATTTTTAACTCATCACAGAATCCAATTGTGAAGGAGTTAAAATATGACGTGAATGAGTCAAATTTTTTTCTCAAAAAATAGAGGAGGGATGGCTTATGAGGTACCAAATTAAGACCATGTTCCCAGAATTTTGTCTTACGAGAGTCAATCATTCAATTAGCTTAGAAATTTGTCCTCAGGCTTCCTACACAATCTTGGTAGTATTCTCCACAAAATTGCCTCAATTCCCATATACATTTGCAGTCGACTTTTCTAGAGCTATATGGCTACTGACCATTACCCCAAACTAAATTCTTAAACCATTAGTCAGTACTGCCAAAATTTGTTGTGCCATGATTGTTTAAAACCATGTCCTCAAGAACTAATAGGATACGCTGGGGAAACGAAAGCTACTAATTAGTTGGCCAAAAATTTACATGACATGAAAGATGAAGAAATGATAATGCCAACGGCCTGAATCATTTAGCTTTGTAGAAAATGTCATCTTTTAGGCTGAACTGGTTTCCCTGATTAAAAGGTGACCTTGGCCAGGAGCAGTGGCTCACGCCTATAATCCCAGCACTTTGGGGGACCGAGGTAAGCGTATCACCTGAAGTCAGGAGTTTGATACAAGCCTGACCAACTTGGTGAAACCCCATCTCTACTAAAAACACAAACATTAGCTAAGCATGGTGGTGCATTCCTGTAATTCCAGCTACTCAGGAAGCTGAGGCAGGAGAATCACTTGAAATTGGGAGGTGGAGGTTACAGTGAGCCAACATCATGCCACTGTACTCCGGCCTGAGTGACAGAGCAAGACACAGTCTCAAAAATAAATAAATAAATAAAAATAAACAAAAGTTGATCTTGTTCCAATGTCAAAGTTTCTGAAAAGAAAATGTACAGATAATGTTTTTTTCCCTTTTGGCCTTCATAAATGTTCCCATTACTAAGATCTCAGTGCACATAGAAGTGCACAGAGGTGTGAAGAGTTACACACCTAATTCAGGGGTTTACAATGGTTCTGAACCCTGGAGAGAATCTGGAGAAAAGCCATCAAGCTGATTAAAGGGTTAATGAAGCAATAAACAACAAGAAGCAAGAAACTATTACTGCATGGGAAAATGGACAGGGAATCTTAATACACTGTAGTAAGGACAGTGACTAATTATCCTTCTGCTCTTGTTAAGCTGGTGAAAAAATTAACAGACTAAAACTACTGAGATAATATAAAGAAATCCCTAAGAATGAGGTCTATTAAAAGGTGCTGGATTATTCTTTGATCAATTTTTCAAAAAGAATCCTATGACATGTGTCTAGGGATTATTTTATGAAGTGCTTGATCTAAACCACCTGAGTCCTCTACAACCATATGAAAATTTCTTCCTGAGAAACTTAAAGATATGACTCGATTAGATGCTGATTTAAACACCACAACAATTTTGGACTAATTCAGTCCTGACATGTCATTTTAAGAAAATATAGAACAAGTTTATTTTTTCTTACATTTCATAATCATCATCCTTACCTGTCCGTGGGTATCACCTGCAGACTTGCCAGCCTCAAATTTTAAGGCCAACCCAAAGTCAGCAATGCAAGCTGTCAGGTTGTTTTTCAACAGCACATTTTTACTTTTGATGTCCCTTGCAAATAAAAAGAGTATTCAAATTAAGTTTAAACAAGTTATCTTTTTAAATTTTTTTATTGAAAGTGGAAAAGGGGGGAATATATATACTATGAAAAAAGTTTATTAAAACTATGAAATGCAGAGAAAGGGGGAGAGAAAAAGCTCAGAGCCCCCATGTACCCTTAAACACAAGAGTACAGTGACAAAACTCCTATTCACAATACGAACAATAAGAAGGAAACCTACCCATAAGGCAGTTTTATTATAGAGGTTCTTATATTCTTCCACCTGGCTGTAGAAAAGTATCTTATGGAATGCATAACAGACACAATCTTTTTACCATACACAGACACTGCTCTAGCTAGATCCTGGTGTTCTGAAAGGGGTAACAGTACTAAGGCAGTAACATATCCTATTCTACACACCTGTCTCAACTGGCTTATCCTAGAGACTACTATACCCTAGTTAAATATATGAGTGACTATGCCATGACTAGTGGTTAAATTTATGTACAGACCCATAGACCACGAATGGGATATTGAAAGCACAAGGAGACACTCCCAAATGCCATAAAAGCCAATCGGTCTTAGCTTCAAAAGACTTTCAGGCCCTTTTCCTAATAACTTGGGGAGTTCTTAAGAATTAATTCCCTGTGTGGCCAGGTAGGGCAAGGGAGAATCCAAGAAGAGGCCATTAGACTGCATGTAAGAGAGTGAGAAGAAGAGTTATTTCTGAGGTAGATGTCATTTAAAGTTTGCGAAATCAGAACCTAAATTAGAGGTTGACTTACAATAATGCCCCCCAGCAACCTAAAACATCACCTGGTAGCACTGAACTAAGTATCTGTTCCGGGATTCAGTTAATGCCTACTTTTAAAACAACCACCTTTAAAGTGAACACGAGATAACAAATTGAATCCCATGTTCAAGAAAATTAAATACATGGAAAAGTGAATTCCATGTTTAAAAAACAATCATTTTTCCTTTTATGGGCATGAAAACTGTTGTGTCTAAGTACTATGTCTTCGCTGGACAATTGTTGAAGTGATGCCTCTCTCTATCTTGGCTAAAGATAATAAGGTGATTCAAAAAACAATCAAGGAAGACATTCAAAGTCTCTCCTTCATTACATGCCCTTGTATAACAATCCCTAGTAAATCATGTTTTGAGTTAAAACAAATGTCTTTTTCCTTACAGAGATAATATAATTTATAAGATAGAGGAAATACAATTTATTTTCAACCATGCTTTCAGAAATGAGATGAGGTAGATCATCAAACTTTACCAATGATGTTAACATATATATTATAAAAAATACTTCCTGGCCAATCTCAAGGCAAATTTTAAAAAAGAAATGAAAATCAACTGTCTTGTAAAGCATGACTGCTGCATAACAAGGAGAAAATTAAAATTTACCCAGGGGCTTAAAAGTTTAGTAAATATATACTCAATTATCTGGGAAAACAACATTTGTCTACCTGTGAGATATGGCAGGTTTGTGGCCATCTTTTAGGCCAGGTATATCCTCATGTAAATATGCCAATCCTCTAGCCATGGTTTCTGCAATATGACACAGTTCATTCCAAGAGACCACATTAGCCTTAAGAAAGTCTGACAGTGAACCCTAAAGAAAAGAGGGAAAAAAAGAAACTTATGTTCTGGACAAAGGCCATATGTATAAGGAGACGTTTCTTTTTACCTATAGGAGGTTATGGAAGGCAGTATATCTTTCCTTTCAGGGAAAATTATATCCAAGAAACAATCTTTCTGGAATGGTTCAAAGTTCCTTCTATTTCACATTAATAAACCTTTGACCAGAAAGAAATACCACTGAGCCTTAAAGATTTGTTACAAGAATAGTCAATTTCCACCAATCTATAAGACAAGTTTTTTTTTTTTTTGAAGACTAGTGGAAAAATCTAAAGTTCTAGAAAATATTTTAAAAACTGAAATATCGTGACTATAGAAATGTTACATCATGGAACTAGGAGAACACAAAATTACAACATAAAAACAACAACTAATATATAGAATATTCCTTTAGAGATTACTGTCATCCTTTAGAGGTCAAGAATTAACTGAAGTAAAAAAAAAATTTATATTTCACAATGATGAAACCAATTACCAAAAACATAATTTCCTACTTCACTATTGGTACTTTCGCACTAGCTCTGACAGTTCAAGGATCAGATAAATCTCCTGACTCTGGTTTTGTCCCTAAACAAGACTGATTAAAAATGAAAAAAAAAAAAAAAAAAAAAGTTCATGTAATCAAAATGAATTGTAAATGGTAAATGAAAATTACTAAGCATTATCTATACTAACATAAATGTTTGTAAGAGTAATTACAGCACAAGAAATAAGGGACAAAAGGGTGGTTTATATGAGTAGAGTGTTCATCGTGCTTGCTTCGGCAGCACATATACTAAAACTGGAACGATACAGAGAAGATTAGCATGGCCCCTGCGCAAGGATGACATGCAAATTTGTGAAGTGTTCCATATTTTTTAAAATAAAAAATTTTTTTAAAAGTTGCTATCTTCGCTCTTTTATTATAATGAACTACCTTTTAAAACAGACTTTTATTCAAGAATTATTTTATTTTCAGGTTAAATATTAATCAACTATAACATGTCTAGAAAAATAATTTTGAGGGACTTATAGCCAACATTAGCTAGGCAGGCCAACCCAGACTTTACTAAAGTAAAATGTTAATAGTTTTACCTTTTCATGAAATGCTGTGATTAGCCAAAGATCCACATCAACACTGGTGCCTCGTTTTTCTGCACCAATGAACTGTAATATGTTCTCATGCTTCATTCCAGGCAAACTGTAGACTTCATATTCATTTTGCCATGACTGTTTGTCCTAGAGTCAAAAGGAAACAATAATAAGAACACAAAGAATATGAGTAAATAAACCATGTCTAAGAGATTACTCAAATAAGTTCCAAAGTAAAACAAAACAGAACAAAAAAGGATGAAAAAAAATTTCTGTTCTGTTGTGTAATAAGAAAAAGCTCTGACAATAGGTTAACGAATTCATCCTAAAGACCTGCCCTGTCCATTCCCTCAAAACATACTTTTCTGTGTCTCTAGTTTACAAACATAGAAGTTGATCCAAAATGCTACATTCTGTATCTTATGATGGCAACACATTTGCTTATAAGTTATTGCCAAATATTACATTGTAATTTCATCATGTTGTGAAGTTACTTGTGGTACTATTCAGAATAATCTCCCCAAAAGATGAAATACCGGTAGAATGACTTCCTCAAAACAGAAAATTTCTTTTCTAAGACTAACATAATATCGAACAACCTTTTAAAAAATGTTTAGCATACCCTGCAAAGTCAATGAGAAAGCAAGTGGCATAGTTTGCAATGCAATAATTTAAGACACCATATGTTCATTTATGCCTGTAAGCAATCCATGCCTACTAAATACCTACTTATAAAAGATTAGTGTTTTTTTTTTTTTTTTTACTACAAAAAGACAATGATAGTGAGGGACACTGTGGCATAATGGTTAGAAACTCATAGAAACCCTCTGAATCCAAACCATCCAAACTTAAATCCTGGCTCTCCCACTAACCTTTGGCAAGTTACATAATCCTTCAGTGTCCTCATTAAGTAGAACAGGCATTGCAGTGTCTGTCTTACAAAATTGTTGTAGCATATGTTGCATTTTATGTACATGTCAGTGACATACATAAACATATTAGTGAGGATTCATGTATGTAAAGCACCACTACCTGACCCAATAAAAGCATTCACTAAAATGTTAGCTACTGTTGTTGGGCTAAGTTATTATCATCCAAATGTTTTCCTCTGATCTTTATGCTTTCTTGCACATGGAAATAATTTCTTCCCTTATTTATGAATCTTGGCACAACAGAATACACTTTTTCTCTGAAAACTAAACTGTGGTTTACAACTACAAAAAAAAATGTAATACAGTTCATAAACTCTATGTAATACAGTTCATAGCCTGGACAGGCGTTAAAGGAGGTAAGAAGGTTAAAATCTAGGCATATTAAGACAAAGAAATTGCTGATATGACAACTTTGGAAAAGGAATGATCCACTCTCTAAGTGTAGTGGTAGCGCCTGTGTCACCAAATTCAGCCAAGATGTCAGTACCAAAGATATCATGAGCCACCAGGATATACAAGCAAGAGGCAGTGAAGACAGAATCATCATAAATCTATACCACCAACAGAAGAAAACAAAACAATAGCTCAGAGGTGCATCAGATCAGAGTTTTATGAGAAGTCCAGCCAACCATTCAAAGAAAAACAATTCAACAGTAAACCAATTATTTGAAGTCTTGATTGTCTCTGAAAATGCATCAAAAAACTAAACACTCAAAGTAGAATGAAAATAAATCCAAGTCTAGTAATATACCTCCCACTAGCAATTCTAAAACAAAGCATACCACTCTTTTGTTTCTCTGTTTGCTTTTTCTGACAATGTAAGGGGATATCAAAATTTAACCACTCAATTAGACTTGTTTATTGGAATCTTTATTAACATTTCTATAGAATTTTCATTGGCAAAAGATCTCCTATGCATTCATTTATTTTAATTCCACCAGTCCAGACAAACATAATGATTGTGATACTAATAATTCCATTTCTCAGATGCAAAGGCAGCCATTAAAAGAGCTAACTGCTTTCCCAGTATCACAAAGAACCATCTTGAAACATATGGCTTCTGTTTTTATACAATTTCTGAGTTATGATGACCTAGCTATAAAGCATATATGTAAGATGACAAAACTGCAATAAACATACCTGTATTGGAAATATTTTGACAGCCACATATTCATTGAGCAACTGGGCTTTCCAGACACAACCAAATCTTCCCCTTGCTTTCACTTCTAATAACTGCAGTGGCTTCAAACCTAGTAATGGAGAAGGTGGGGGTGGTCCTGGATCCTATAGATAAATGACAATACTACTATAAATAGGCAGAACATGATATATACCAACTCTGAAAATGAGAAAAAAAGTGAGTATACTGAAAAGTCAACTGACAGAAACAGTTAACACATATGGATGACATTCATTTCAATTTTGCCATAATTAGATTACCAATTACCTATAGTGATCACAAGGCAGGCAACCCGAATTAAGAGTTTTCATAATAACATTCAGCATTATTGCTATATCGTAGCGCAAGAAAAAAGATCTAAAATATTTCTGATCCAGTCTCACTAATTTTCCCCACTAAGATTTTCTGTGAACTATGAATACTAAAAATATTTCATTTGTTTCATCCAGTTTGTACTTCCATAGAAGAGGATTTGAAAAATGCCAGAAACAGCAAATTATGGCTATATATAAGTGAAAATTGCTCCTTAACATCTACTACTTTTTCCAGTGACTGTTTAAAATTTTTCTTCATTAATCTCAGAGACACCCGCAGTCATTCTTTAAGCATGTTGCAGACAGGTATATCAAATATAAAGCACATACCAGAAATATGTCAGTTAATATTTCTTTAACCAAACTGTTTGATTCATTCTAATTTTCAACATATTAACAATTCATCCCTTTGATCTGAGATAAAAAATTATTTGTGTTCTGGAATTGACTGACTGGCAAAGAAATACAAATAAAAAATCCAGAATAGAAGTGGTCATCATAGTAGATAACAGAATATGGTAAACAAAAGAAAAGTACACTGCTATAGTTTTATTAAAAATAGAGCAAACATAATATATATAAATAGGAATACAGAGTCTACAAATCACAAGGGAATCCTCCCTATAAAAGCAGAATGCAACCCTTCATTGAAAGTATTCTCTCAGTTCCCTATCTGCAACTAAAGAAAGATGCAGAAAGCCTTCTGAAAAACTTCCAGAGAAAAGCAACAGAATGGTTCAGAGGGCTGCATAATGAGTATTCTGAGGAGGAACTAAAATTTCTGTGGCAAAAGCGACTGATATGATGACACTGGGTGGCACCTCAGACACTTGGAAATGGTATGTCATCCCAGATCAATGCATCTCTCCCTGCCTTTCTCTTTATCTCTTCTAATGTCTCAAAGATAGTATCTTCTTTAGGCATCACTCGGCTTACTGGTGCCACTCAGGAGTTTTTAAAGTTTACTATATATTAGAAAGAACCTCAGCAACAGAAACATTGCAAGGTGTTATACAGAAAAAAACATGGAATTTCTTCTTCTAAATAAGACCATCTTTATAAAATTACTTTAGAATTCCTATTTAAACAGTAAGATAAAACAGAAGACTTCTTGTGACTCATTTCAAACTCAGACATTTTTTTGTCTACAAAGTTACTCGTCCTTCCCACATTCAAAACATGAAAGGTTCGTAAAGCCAGAGTCTTTCTGTTTAGCAGAGTGACGGGTCAAGGAGATCACATACAAATCTTACAGGAAGCATGGGCTCTCAAGTGTAATTCTCAGTGGAGGGGATACAAGAACCTCTAGAGGGTTTTTATTAAAACTATGCCTTCCTTCCCTCATTCTTCAAGTGATCAGCTCTATCTGAGAGATTCTATTGATCGAAGCAGGCTACTTATAAGAATGGAGACAGGAGAAAAAAGCTTGAATACTCTTCAAGAGGAAAAGAAACCATTCAGTCCTCAAGGGCAAAGAGTTATTATGTAACTGCATAAAGACATATTTAAACTAAATAGAAAATGTTAGAAAGGTAGAGAGGTATGTTTCAAAGCAGAGGGGATGCCAAAAACTAAAGTATGCAGAAAGTGGTTAAAAGCTGAAGAGGAAAAATAACTCGGTAGAGGGAATACAACTCTAAATTACAATATTAAGATTTTTAATAACTTTTATGTGCAATGACTGGTAATGTCTCTCTAGTTAATATACACATTACTCATTCTCTGTTCTAAAGGATACCAACATGAATATGATTAAATCTACAAATTAAGACAGATTATTTAATCCACAATTAAGAATATGTCAGCATTTCAAACTATGATTTTAGCATAACATTAATTTTAGAAAACATAGTAATTTTCAGTATCTATATTTAGAAAAAAAAAATTCATTAAATGTTTTCCAAATGCATACACTTCAAGTTCCCATACATTCCCAAGGCTCTGTTTAACAAGTTTCTAAGATACCATTATATCAGAAAGAAACCTTAGTTACCCTCCTATTGTAATTTATTCAATATTGTATAGTAACAGCCAGAAAAAATATTGTTGTCAAAATTACTTAAAAGATAAAAGCTTCAAGTAAAAAGAATACAGGCCAATTTTGAAAGGGTGAGAAAAAGGTCTACAAGATCTTCCTGTAGAACAGGCGTCCCCAGACTTTTTACACAGGGGGCCAGTTCACTGTCCCTCAGACCATTGGAGGGCCGCCACATACTGTGCTCCTCTCACTGACCACCAGTGAAAGAGGTGCCCCTTCCTGAAGTGTGGCGGGGGGCCGGATAAATGGCCTCAGGGGGCCACATGCAGCCCACGGGCCATAGTTTGGGGATGCCTGCTGTAGAATGCCAAAACCTTTAACAATGATATGAGCTTTTCAATGTAATTTTAAATAATATTTTTTAATACTCAAAGGATTGGGTTCAAAAATGAGTAACTGTAGCACAGATTATAAAATCTCTAATTCGTTTTAAATAAAAAATTACTAGAATGAAACTTTAAATTCATCTCTAAGTTTTACTCATCCTATAATCTAAGAATATTAGAAATGATTTTTAATTAATTGGCATCATTATAGTAATTTATCCACAAAAAAAATCAATACTTGATTCTAAAAATAAAAATTTATATGAGCCCCTGGGAAGATAAATGACATAAATGACAAGCAATTTCTGATGTCATCCATAAAATATGACTTTACCTGGCTACTAAAGAAAACAATTGGTGGGGGGTGGGGGGGGGGCGCCAGAGGCAACTATAAAAATTTCAAAATTCCTAAAAACTTTCTCTAAATTTCCATTTATCTTACAACATCCATGCTATTTGATAAAACTAAAAAGATGTGCATTAGAACATGGTTCTGATTACATTTCTTCTTTACTCATTTCTATATGAGAATTATGGTATCAGAAGACATTATATTGAGAAGACATACTGAAATGATAACCTGTAAAAAGTAATCCCTTGCCCCCAAACCACTATCCAATATCATACTAAAACCAACAGTAAAATAAATTATTAGAGGTGGGGAGCTACAAAGTCATCTGTGATCATTTTCTTTATTCTGAATTCTCCATTTGAAGGGAAAATCAGATAGCAAAATATCATCAAAAGTTATACTCCTGTAGCTAATTCATTTGCTAAAGATGCCAAAGATGAGACTATCTAAAAATATCAATTTCACATTTAAATACAATGGGCTGGATTAGAAAGTCAGCCCCTGTTAAAAATGAACACATGCTGACACTTAAGCTAATGACATACTGTAAAAATTAACCAATACAAGGTTTTTGAGGCTAATGGAGCCATTAAAGTGTTAACTTCTAATCAAGTAAAAGTTTTCTCCACATCCTACCTTAAATAAATATAAATACTGTTAGTCCTACTAAATCAAATCAATTATGTTTTAATAATACAAGTTGGGTGAGGGGGAACCCTTTATGACATAAATGTATAAATTATAGAGGATGCAGAGTAAAGCAATAACAACAACAAAAATCTAAGGACAAGATGTTTAATATGCATCCACAGAAAGTTCCACAACCATAAAACAAACATCAATGCGTCTTACCTCTATCATTATATGAAAGGCGTGCTTGTGAAGAAAAAACACAGGCAAAAGAAATTACGATTCGTATCCAGAATGAAATGAAAAATGACACATCAGTTACAAAAGTGAAGGAAAGAGAATAATGGTTTAGTATTTTAAAAGTTGGCAATGATCCAATATTTTATATTGTTTAAAGATAGGGAACACTTTCCTTATAAACAGAGGAAAGTAATATCAAAAAGAACCCCTTAGATATGAGAGATAGGCAGTAAACAAATTCTTGATTCCAATACAATCCCAAGTTAACTGATCCAATGATCTCATGCCAGCAAATAAACTAAATCAAGTCTTAAATAACGATTATTTATTTTTCTAAGAGCTTCTAGAGTCTAAACTAAACAAGGAATTTACAAATTGGAATCGCCTTCTGGACACTAGAGGGCAGTATTGCCTCTAACAAAAACGAGCTAGCAGCCCTAACGAATTTATATACAGCTAAAATCAGTTTCTCAGACTTTCTGACAGTTGTCTTAAGAATCTCTAGAATTTCCTATTTCCTGAACTGCCTCACTTCCCTTTCATGGAAGATAGAATCATAATGGTGAGACAGAAAAACATTTCTGCTGGCTATGTGTGTGCACCATAAATATACCATGGCAAGAAAGTAAGACAGGAAAACAAGATCATCAGAATTAAGTAAAGCACAGTGACAGACGAGGCCTATCATCAAACCCACTCGCCCGGCACATCAAGGTGAAGCAGTTAAACAATGGTGGCCCTGGGAACAAGTAACCACACATCTCACATTCTGAAGACACTTACAGACACTGATAAGAGAACAAGATTTTCATTTTTCTAGTCATCCCAAACTAAGTAAGGATCTAAATTTAAAATTAAGAGAAATATTATCACCAATGTTAGGGAATGCTGAGCATTCCTCCAATGGATGATGGTCATGTTACCCAGTTTCCAATATTTCTACAGAGAACAATAGCGCTGACAAAACAGAACTGACTACTCATTTATCTGTACCAGTTGCTTAACAGGTTTTCTTCCTTCTAGATTTTATTCCTGTGATAATGATACAAGATTATTTATAATTCATCCAAAAGGCTGAGATAATCCTACTATCAAAACATCTTATCAGTACTCCAGAGTAAAATTAATCCCTTCAAAGAAATACATGCCAACTAAATAACTAGACTATGTTTTCCAAAGGCTCAAGAATCTCTCAGATCTTGTTTAAATACAGGTGTTTTCAGAGATAAAGATGCCACTACTAGCACTGTGCAAGTAGGTGCTATCCATACATCTTACCAAAAAGTATGTCTCTGCTCAATACATTTCCCAAGAAATAAACATTAGGATAAGCTATAAAATAACCCAAACTGACACCAAGAACAAGCCTCAAAATATAAACTATGCAACAAAATATGAAGGGTGAAAACAGATTCAAAAAAATACATTCACTGAAGTATATGAATCAATACAAAATAACCACATATATATTTGCTTATTACACTTCTCAATAAATTAGGATTAGAATAAACAAACAAGAGACACCAGCAACAGTCCTCAGTGTATAAACTACATGACAAAATAAGAAGGAGAAAGCAAAATTTTTTTAAATGGCCAGGTGTGGTAGCTCATACCTATAATCTCAGCATTTGGGGAGACCAAGACAGGAGGATTATTTGAACTCAGGAGTTTGAGACCAGCCTGGGCAACATAGGGAGACCCCTTCTCTACAAAAAAAAAAAATTTAATTAGCTAGGTATAGTTGCACATGCCTTTGGTCCGAGCTACTCGGGAGTCTGAGGAGGGAAGACAGCTTGAGCCTGGAAGGTTGAGACTACAGTCGGCTGTGACTATGCCATTGCATTCCAGCCTGGGGGAAAGAGCAACACCTCATCTCCAAAAATAAAAACAAAGTAAAATAAAATGCACTGAAATATACAACTAAGCAAAAAGCAAACAAAACTGTTTGAATTCACAACACAGAAAATATAGCTTCAATGTTACATACTGTAATTGTAGGTGAAAATCGAACCTGCTCAGTGCCAGGCACTGACTAGCCAGGCTCTCATGAAGCTTGCAATAGAGTGCAGGACAGAAAGACTAATCAACAATTCACACTAATAAAAAGGAATTCAGTACCTTGAACATCTGCAAAGAGAAACCTGACTTATAATGACAGGTGAAGTCTGAGAAGATTTCCCTGTGGAGAAGATCCTTGAGAAATGGAGTAAGCACTAGGGGGAAGCAGCTCAGGTGAAAAACAGAGTTGGGACATCCTAGATTCCTGGCTTATGCAACCAAATGGATAGTGGTTCCATTTACTGAAAACCAGGTTTGTGAGGGACAATCATTACCTGTGAATGGTAAGTACTTGGAGACATATAAATGGAGATATTTAGTAAACAGATAGGTAGGTCTGGAATAAAAAAAAAAAATCTTTCTAGAAAATAGGGATTTCTGTTTATATACTATAAACACCTGTACCATAAACATGTGTATGATACGTACTACAAATTTTCTTTTATTTACCATTCAAACCATTCCAAGAAATATCTGTATCTCTGACTAGAGAGAGAGAGAGAGAGAGAGAGACTGATTTTTTTCTGAGAGTGGAGATACCTCACTCAACAACTTTTTAGGACTGCCAAGAAGAATTAAGGTCCTCCTACCCAAACTATGTAAAAACTGACAAATTCTGAATTTGTTTCCTCTTAATATCAACTTATTATTTTACATTCTAAGAAATTTTATAATTTTAAATTTAAAAAAGACTAGACTGCCATGCAGAATAGAAACAGTACCTATAAATAATACAGTATACATGAGGACAATATTTCTGAATTAGGGAAAGCAAGACATACATTAAGAGATTCAACATATTGACATGTCCATTACACAGTGATGATTCCATCCAATTAGATCACCAAAATTCCTCTGTAATAACTCCTACTTCCTACAGTTTCTCTCATTGTACTCCTCTTGAAAGCAAATCAAAGAGAGGCCAAGGCAGGTGAAACGAAGTTTCTGGATATGTTGTCTAAGCACCTCAGGATAGCCAGCACTGGAAGGTCTAAAAGAATTGTAGGCATGCCTGTTCTCCTTCTGGGGTTGCTGCTCAAAAGAATCAGTTTTATGACTAGCTACAGAAGTTTATTTTGATTTATTTTCATATCTGTATTCTGCAAGTGAAGCTGAAAAAACAGAAAAGGACCATGTTACACATAAATAAATTGTCAGATGGTAAAATGGCTGTTTATCTACAAGGCCACATATAGTCACTATGAAAACGAATTTAAATGTAATTTATGTACTCTGATCTCTTTATCCTACTTTAGTGTATTTTTTTTTTGGTTCTGTCACCCAGGCTGGACTGCAGTGGCATGGTCTCAGCTCAGTGTCACCTCCGCTTCCCAGGTTCAAATGATTCTCCTGCCTCAGCCTCCCAAGTCGCTGGGATTACAGGCGAGCACCACCACCATGCCTGGCTCATTTTTCTATTTTTAGTAGAGACCAAGTTTTCCCACGTTGGTCAGGCTGGTCTCGAACTTCTGACCTCAGGTGATCCGCCTGCCTCAGCCTACCAAAGTGCTGAAATTACAGGTGTGAACCACAGCACCCAACTCCTACTTTGGTTTTTTAATGAACTCTACTTAATTATTTATTGAAATAAGCCATTCAATCAATGGGCAATAATCCTTGGATATAAACGCCCAGGCTTTGCTACCCACTAGGGTGACTCTAAGCCAAATCACTTCAACTATCAGTGCCTCAATTTTCTTATCTATAAAAAGGACTTCAAAATCACAATAAGATACCATCTCACACCAGTTGGAATGGTGATTATTAAAAAGTCAAGAAAAGACAGATGCTGGAGAGGCTGTGGAGAAATAGAAATGCTTTCCACCGCTGGTGGGATTAGTTCAACCATAGAGGAAGACAGTATGGTGATTCCTCAAGAATCTAGAGCCTAAATACCATTTGACCCAACAAATCCCACTACTGAGTATATACCCAAAGGACTATAAATCATTCTATTATAAAGATACATGTACATGTATGTTTACTACAGCACTATTCACAATTGCAAAGACATGCGACCAACCCAAATGCCCATCAATGATAGACTACATAAAGAAAATATGGTACATATATACCATGGAAACCTATGCAGCCATAAAAAGGAATAAGATCATGTCCTTTGCAGGGGACATGGATGAAACTGGAAGCCACCATACTCAGCAAACTAACACAGGAACAGAAAACCAAACTCCACATGTTCTCACTCAATGAGAACACATGGACACAGGGAGGGAAACAGCATACACTGAGGCCTGTCAAGGATTAGGGGAGCAAGGGAGGGGGAGCATCAGGACAAATAGTTAATGTATGTGGGGCTTAAAACTAGGTGATGGGTTGATAGGTGCAGCATACCAACATGACATACATATACCTGCATAACAAACCTGCATGTTCTGCACATGTATCCCAGAATTTAAAGTTAAAAAGAAAATTAAAAATAAACTAAAATAAAATGGACTTAAATAGGACAAACCCCATGGTACTAACAATGAGTTAATATATGTAAAGTGATCTGTAGAGTAACTAATATAGTACTCAAAATATATCTTTAATTACACTAATTTCAAAGTATTAACATATATCAACAATAATTGCAGAAAAAATAATTGTTTGTGCACAATTCTGAAGTTGTTACTCTGATAGCAGTAATAGCTAACACTCATTGAGCACACAGCATTAGCTAGCCACTCACATGTGGCTCTTCTCCCAATCAGTACCGAACTAGAATCAGACACTTTTCCTCCCTTCCTCCACTCTTTGCCTAAAAGTGTTGAAGAAACTCACTTTTTACACTCTTTAAGCCTTCAGTCAAACAATCAACCTTGTGTTAGTTCACCTACAAATTAACTGTAGGCCCCAGAAGGTAAAACAAGTACTGTCCTTGTGACACTCTTACTATACACACAGCATGGTGCCTGGCACACCACAGGTAATCAAGCATTGGGTGAGTGGTTAAGCAAAAACAAAAACCCTGAACAATTTCTAGCTCATCTGCTACAAACAGCTTTAGTAAACAATGGGACATTTTTCATTTCTATTATCTTAATTTAAAAAAAAAAAAAGATCTGACAGCAGTGAAGTAACTAGGAATGAAAGAACAGGTCTAGGATGAGGTCCAGGAAATGAAGAACACAGGAAAAAAACAAACTCACTCTCTCCTAAATACCATTTCCTTGCCAAAGGAGGAGGATAAATCATATATTCTGGTCTATATGCACCAATCCCATTTGTAAATTGACAGATGAGACCCTGCATGAGCCAAAGAAAACCTGAATTCAAGATTCCAAAATTTAAACAGAAGTCACTTTTAGAAATAAGGTACATTGATTAATTTTAATGTGCAACTTTACCTTATTTAAAGCTATTGATAAATAGCTTTAAACTTTAAATTTTTTCCCTTCTCCCATTCCTCCCTTTTTGCTTTTGGACACAGAATTTTAGACAATCTCCAACTGGCCTCATCTGAACATTTGTAAGTGTAATAAATAATATATGCCTGATGGGAGTAATTTTTTTGTCAAGCTGCATGTCTAGATAATTTATGACACTTCTCCCCACAATTAGAAGTATATATTAAAGTAAGTTGTAATTTAAATTACCAATACAAAAATCACACAAGGTAGGACACAGAACAACATCTATAGTAGCCCTGTACTATTTCTTAGACACACACACACACACACACACACACGCACGCACACACACGAATACTCATGCATAAGACAACAGCATTATATCATATTTTAAACATACTAAAAAAATACAGCTGCAAATATCTGTGAGATGTGAGTTCTATTAGCAGAAATCTAATACAAACTCTAAGCTTTAAAAAAAATCACACTATACACCTTAAATACATAAAATTTTTACCAAAAAATCAGACTTTGGTATTTCATAAACATACAATAAAACTCCATTACATTTCACTTAAAAATAAATATAATTTAATAAAATGAAGGTAAAAATATCAATCTGTAAAGCCATCCTCCATATGCTGTTAAATTAAAAGAATCCAGTTGTGGAATAGTTTATAGTTTATAAAAAAGAAAACATGTATACTCAAAAAAATAAGGTTAAGGAAAGGTATCAAGGGATATACACCAACCTGTTAAAATTGGTTATTTCAGGAAAGTGACAGAGAAAAGGAGAGGGGAGGAGAAAATTATTCTATTTTTTCATACTTCTCTCTGTACAGTTTGTCTTGATACCATAAGCATGTACTTATAATTAACTTTTTAATTAGAATAGAATTTTAAATGAAGAGAGAAAAAGCAGAAGAGAAAGAGATGTATTCATAAACTCCAATCAGTAGTCAACCTATTTCAAGACATTTTCTATGAATGTAATATTTATTTTCTAAGTATAACTTGTTATTAAAATATTAAATACTCAGTAAAATTTAGAAAATTTCTCCTGCACCCTCACCCAATAAGAAAGCAGCATACTCTCCTAAATTAACTTGGCTGAAAAATGTTTTCCTACCCTTACAGAATATATAGACTCACTTACAAAGCATTTTCACAGATAGCTTGGTTTCTCAGTAGATAGTAATTTGACATAGCATGAAAGGACAACCTATTATTACTTTAATGCTAAGGTCAAAAGGATTATTTTGTATGACCAATTTAGGTATCCCACAGCCTTTAGTCCTTATCAGACCCACAGTCAAGACAAACTAACATAATGTAAGGATTGAACAGGCTGATGTTATTTAAGAATTAATTTGCAATACTGAAGCGCTTTATAAGCCTTTAAAAGTAAACAAGAAGCTAACCTCGTGCGTTGTAAAAGGTAGGTCATTTCTAACCCTTAGAATTAATTTTCTTACCAAGTGGTATTTTATCAGCACAAATATAGATCTTATAAGCAGGAAGCAAACTCACATATGGTTATAAAAGCGGTGCCATTTTACTGAAACTGCATTAACTCTAACCACAATAAGACTTCTTAATAATAGAGTCCATCAATTCCCTCATATTCATGACTCACTGTCACTAGAAAAACCAGTTTGCATTCAGTTTACTCAATGCACATAATAAAAGCATCTTCCTATATGTGGGAAGATAGTTTCAGCACAGGCAAAAGAAGTGACCTGGGTAATGAAAAGGAATACAATGCTTCAGTCTGTGATTACAGAAAGAACTGAATAATGTCATTCTCTTATAAAAGCCTGAAATACTTCTACTTATTTTACAGCCCTTCCCCCACAAAATTACGGCCTCAAGATTTCTCTCAAGGCAAAGCCCTAAAGCACCTGAATGCTTATTAAAGTAATCCCTGGACATACTACATTATCTCAGTATAATTCCAAATGCAACAAACTCAATTCAGCAATTCGGCACTTACTGAATGATTATTACATACAAATACTATGTAAGACACAGTAGTAATTACCATACATACCTCATCTTCAACAGGCTTACAATCTAGTGGGAGAATGGAACACATTATGAGCCCTTCTCAGCAAGAGTTATTTATCTAAATGGCAAATGAAAGAATGACTCAAGTACTATTTTCTCAAATCTATCAAGGATGGATTACAACTAATACAATGCTAGATGCATGTGACAGATGTCTTGGAGTGTAATGGGATGAAAGTACAAAAAGACAAAGGGAGTATGGAAGACCACATGTCCTGCTCCAAACTTCGTATTTTTTGCTGTGGCTCACTGAGAGCCCACATATATTTTAAGCACAGAAGTAACATAATCAAACATGTAAAATGCTATTCTGGCAATAGTACAGATGAAAGGAGAGAAACTGAAGCAAAAGACCAACTATGAGATTATAGAAATAATCTTAGCCTTAGGAGTAACAATCTCTTGAACGATAGGTAACAGGATCAATAAGGATGAAAAGGTGAATGAACAGGACTTGGTAAATGACAGAGCCAAGAATACTTGTCTCCAAGGCTCTCATCCAGGATGAATAAGAATAAAGTGATACCATGAAACAATGACAGAAATACAAGACTTATGAATTGTAAGTGAATGAAGCCACTATAAATGGCTTTAATTAAATTAAAAAAAAAAAACAACCACCACCAACAAGCTGCTTTTTTCTATGCCTTCAACTGTGCTAAATTTATTCTAGAATTCATATTTTTATTTATTACTAGGAACCATAATGAAAGACCAGACTTTAAAGTACTTATACCCTTCCATCACTTCTTCAGGATAAAATACTAACACAACCAGGAAAAATTATAAACAACTTGATGTCTTAGAGATAAAGAATCCCTCATCTAACTGCCAGAACCTGCTTAATAATAATGAGAACAATGTCTTACAACAGACCAGTTCATTCACAAACCAACCTTTAGCCAAGGCTTTGAGGAAAAGTCTCCCTAAGAATGACAACTTTTATGGCACTGTCTAAAAGCACTTAAAAGAATCCAGAGGAAGGATGTTCCAGAAATCCATGGCAAGACTGTAAGATCTTTTCCTAACTGGTGTGGAATTAAAGTTGAAATATGAGGACATGAATATGGGGTGAAATAAAGAAGTCACCTTAAGACTTCAAATATATAATATCTCTCCTACCTACTCTGCTTACCCTTCAAAAATGTCTTAACTAATAGGAATTGGCAGTATCCACTCAAGCACAGAAATTTTTATCTACAACTCAATCATATGTTCATAACCCCTATTCTAAAAAGGGTTCACACACCATATTCCAAAATGTACTTTAGTATTTTTGGAACTTTTTTAATGGAAAAACACATGAATATGTCCTATATTTCTATGACTTCTTCTCTTTCATTTTATGTGAGACAATGTTAATGTAAGATGATATTATTCCTTATTTTAGTAGTCACACAAACTATTCAATATCCAAAAGTAGGAAAATAAATTAGCCTACAGGATGATTTTGAGATGGTAGAAATATTTACTGAATTATATAAAACAAAGGCATTTGCTTTCTGAAAAAAGAGGCAGAACAGCATAAGCAATAAGAACAAACCTTTAGTGTCAAAGAGTCCTTGGGTCAGATTTTTTTAATCTATAAAATAAGGATTTTACAACATAAACAACTATGTGAGGTAATAGTAAATTAGTGTTTTCCATACCTGGCTGGTCACTAGAATTGACTGGGAAGCTTATTAAAAACATAACATCCCAGGCCCCATTCCATATTTTCAAAAGTGTGGTCCCAAAATTTGTATTTTTTTTTTTTTTTTTTTTTTTGAGACGGAGTTTTGCTCTTGTTACCCAGGCTGGAGTGCAATGGCGCGATCTCGGCTCACCGCAACCTCCGCCTCCTGGGTTCAGGCAATTCTCCTGCCTCAGCCTCCTGAATAGCTGGGATTATAGGCACGCGCCACCATGCCCAGCTAATTTTTTGTATTTTTAGTAGAGACGGGGTTTCACCATGTTGACCAGGTTGGTCTCGATCTCTCGACCTCGTGATCCACCCGCTTCAGCCTCCCAAAGTGCTGGGATTACAGGCTTGAGCCACCGCGCCCGGCTCCAAAATTTGTATTTTTTAACAAATTCCAAAGATGGTATCAGTCCCACAACTTGGAAATATTGGGGAAAAAAAGTTATTTTATGCTTTTTATGTTCCTATATAATTTATATCTTTATGTATAATGTAACAACAGAACCCTAGTACACTGTAAAACATTTAATAAATGCTTGATGTAATTATCATTATTTTGAAATAGGAGATAAAGCTAAGCCTTTTGTAACATCATGGCCACGAAGCAGTCTTGCAGACAAGTGGTCTTGCAGAACAACAGTTTGCAAAAACCTCTCAGCAAAAAGAAGACTTGAAACATGACATCATACTGCTTCAGAGACTGCAAGAGATGACAGAAGTGAAGTTCCACACTGATGACAATGCCCTTTTTCCACAAGATAGTTTATGAATGAAGGAAAGCATAAAGTCAGGCCTGTCTTGTATTTTTCATAGCAAAGCTTGACCATACCAGGTCACTCTATTACAAAATCTTTACATTCCTTATTTTTCAGAAATTCATACAAATTCACAAAAAATTCATGACAGAGCATCCAAGTACTAAATAAATGCGTGCAGTAACTTTAACCATAATGAATATCTAAAATCTACAGAGATACATGGATACTCACAGAAAAATCTGTTTCTTATTTATGAAAAATAATAACATCTTTCCTTTTTAGAAGTCCAAACCCTTGAGTTATTTAGTATTTCTTTAAAACTTTACCTCATACATAGGCTATAAAGCCCTTTAAGAAAAGCTTTAAGCACATTTTTGTAACAATACTGTACACACATCAGTATTATCTTTTACATTACATTTTAAAACTCTTTCTATAAAAAATCTTAACAAATTTATTTATAAATGTGGTTTCCAGCTTGTTTCTATCATCTCACAGAGCTGGTAAATTCAGGAAACTATTATAATACCAATTAATCTGTCTTCTAAATGTTGATACTAAAACAAATTTTTTAAAAGCTATCACTGACAGAAGGTAAAGTGAATCCTATGGCCATTTAGAGTAAACTTCATAGACTAGGTATTAAAACTTTTTATTTTAAAACACTTTTCAGAAATGATTCTTAATGAACACAAACTTAGTTACTAATATTTAAAAGTTTAAATACTCAAGGTGTAAAAAATAATGATTACCTAATTACCGAACACGGTATTGTACCTTTGGGTTTATTTGTTTATATACACATCTTACAAAGATTATGGGAATCCATGATCTAATGGTAACAGATTGCTGAAAGCACTGAGAAATAAGTGTGTTATATAAATAAAGCTTAAAGGGAAGGAGCTGTTTTGGTCATTAAATTATAGGACTTTACCATTTTCTTCTACCAAATTTTAACCATTAATCCTTCTGGTATTACAGAAGCAAAGTTATATCAAGAGATCCAGAAGGCTGAGGTAATGTGATCTTAAGAGTTAAAAGAAACACAGTAAAAACTAGAATTCAGAGATGTCTCAAGCAAGTAAAACCAAAAGTTATCAGCTTTCGTAGGCCTGTAGAATATTACATGATTCAATGAAAAGTCCTTATAAAGCAGTAGACCTGCACAAACTTTCGACATGGTAAGAGAATATAGAAAATTAAATGAATTTAATTGGATTACCCTCTACACCTGTATTTCCAGAAATATTTGGGGTGTGGTGTGTGACAATCAAGAGCCTTAAAAACGTTTTTAATCTTCGGTACACACTTGATATGAGGCAACCCCCCAAAAATACTTGATCTACCAACAACACATGGTAACAAAGGTTGCTTTTCAGCTTCTCTTCCCAAAAAATATTTATGTCTTTCTGAAGTCTTTATGAAATCCCTCTTCCTGGGTCTATCCCCATGGATAAAATGTTCTGGCAAGTGGTCTTGAAAAAGGCACAGAAATTTAGAAATGGAAGAGGGGACAGAGGGCAAAGACAGGGTTATGATTTCACTTCTCCATCATAAATGACTTCTCAAGAAGCAAAGCAGGTTAATACGTAAAAGTATTAGAATGAATGTAGAGCTCTCCAAAGAGAAATAGCAATGGGAATACCCCTTCATTCTACTTGACCTCAACCCTTAAGTGAGAAAAGTTTAGGACTGTATGTTATTAAGTTTGCAAAGCTAGCTATAGTTCTCATGACAATAAACATTCAAAAATTAACTCCAAAGGAAAATAACTTATAATAAGTTAGTGGGTTTCACCACAATAATATTTCTCAAAAATATAAAATTTAAAACACTACAAAGTACAGGACAATAACTTACTTGAGTTGGAACAAGTACAGGAGGGTAGGCCATCTTGTGATGCCTGTACACCCAAAACGCACAAATGACAATTCCCGCAATTAACATAAGTGGCACCAAGGAATAGAGCAGGATGTTGTAATAGGGTGGCTTAGGTGTAACTGGATTTGAAGTGGCTGTGAAAAGGGGAGGGAAAAATAACTCAGATTTGGTCAACAAAATTCTGTAATAAATATTTGTCAGTCTCAAATTTGGGGGGGAAAAAGAATATAAGGAGGTAGGGCTAAATTATTCCATCAACACAAATATATTTTGTTTCCAATCTATAGTTAGGCAAACCTATGTATTTTCCCTATGAACTTACGCTGTGTGACTTCCATCTCCGGAAAGTAAGAAAACTTTTCATTACACATATTGCCCTCACAGCAACAAAAATATACTTCAGGGCTGTCTTTTTTTTCTACACAATCAGTTCTATAAATAAACAGAGAGAAAAAATAATTAAAATCAATATTATTATACTGACCCTACAATAGGTGCTTTTATTCTGCAATAAAATAATAAATTAGTCATTTATATTCAAATTCAAGATTTGCACTAATATCTAATAATTCTTAAAAAACAAAAATGTTCCTGGCTTCCTGTTACTATATCTCTTTAAAAAAAAAAAAATCAACAACTGATTTTATAACAATTACACTGACTACTAGGGACTATTGCTATAATCTGGTTTTTTAATGAGCATCCTAAGGCAACCATCTTTTTTTTTTGAATTTTTAATTATTAGAAAAGCTTGAAGAGGAGCCATAAAGTCAATGAGGCAATTTGGTAGAATGCTTTGGCTCACAAGAAATATAGCTTTCCTATTTTGTGAACACAAAAACTGTATGTAAAACTGAAAACTATAGAACTGTGGATGTGTGTGTATGTATACACATAAATACATGCACACATGCTAAACGATAAAAGCTCATATCTATTGGGTGAAACATTTCAACAGAAGAGACCCAAACTAGGCTGAGGAATTAAAACTGTCTTTGTTTTTTAAAGTGCAGATTTAAATTCCTTGAACACAACGAACAGGGTTGAGATGAGCAACAAGTAGAAAACAAATACTTAACAATAATCATATAGGACCTACTAACTCAAACTGATTAGAATTAAACTAAATTAAATAAAGCAGCCTTCAATATAGAACTTTAAGTCATGAAATGTAGTATATTTAAGCCTCTAAAACAAATCCTAATCATCGACTAAGAAACAGCTAAACCTATTTTAAAAAACCAACATCAGGTAAACTTAAAAGATGTATATTAAAAATAAACTGAACATTTCAAATACTTGTCAGAATGGTGAGGTAGAGTTTAATTCTTAAGTGAAAAGCTGAAGAAATTTCAGGGAGATAGGAGTTTTAACAATATCAAACTAAAATACACTCAACATCAACATCTATTTGGCAGAAGGTTTTTTAAAGACAAATGAAAGCTAAGTTTTAACAGTTTATAAAAAGAAATGTATAAAATTAAAATCTGATATTTAAAATCATGCCTCAAATGGCAGCAGATTAACATGATAACTTAGCCTAATTCATTCAATAGTTACTTTTCACCATTCAGTTTCATTTTTCTTTTATCATTCTTTTCTTCCACACTTTGACAATTCTTGAATCTTCTTTTCCTCTTACTATCCTACTTGTTTTTCATCAAATTTAGAGTATAAATTTAGAGTATAACTTCAAGTATAGCTTAAAGTTAACATTTTACCCCCAGACACAAAGGTGGTATAGTAATTACCATTCTAAGAGCAAGAATTTACACTGAATAACACTCTGCAGACTCCAGTGAAAATGGCTCACTACTCTTTTCGGCATTATCTGAGTCTCACGTAGCTGGAGTATGGGCTTTAGGTAAAAAGCAAAGTAGTTTTCTACTACAAAAAAGAATAGGAACCCCTGATTTCAACTAATTAATAAAAGACAGTTTTGGATAAAGATGACTCCCACACTCATTTTTCCCCAATCTCTTCCTATTTACCTTTCATATCACTTGACCACTTCTGTTAGTAGAGGCTGATAATCAAAAATGTGGCTAAAATGTATAAGTACATAGAAATAATCCCTGGAAAAGTCACATACTTAGAAGTACATCCTAAATACTAAATATATATCTAAATCTAAATGACTGTGTTCTAATTTCTCATGAAAAGTGCAGTTAATCCAATTTTCAAGGGCTTATTCAATGAATTTTGCCTTTAGTCACTATAGATAATTAAAAACAGATTCTAGGTAATCAACTGAGGCTCCTGAAAGTGATCCAGAAGTATCTAGCGTTCACTGTATACAGCAGTACTTTTTGGCTCCAAAATATCTGCTTATCTACGACTTCACAGCTTCTGCCAGTCTTCACCATCCACCCACAATAGAAATTCTGTGTCCCAGGCAATTAAGGAATCACCCTAACAGCTATGGGATTCCATACAGAAAGATCACAGGCAGTCAATAATATGACCACTGTATTTTACTTCCAGTACAGAATAAAGCAATTAAAACAAGTATGCAGTTTTCTATGAGTACCGTGATGAAATTTTGAACATCAGGTTAAAATGTCTTGTAAGGTAAAGAGCAAAGGCCCTACTTTTCAAGAAAAAAATGTAGTAAGATCTATTTCTTCCAGATACATAAAGAAGGAAAATGAAACAAAATTAAACACTATGATTAAGTTTTATTCTTCTTGAGGATAGATTTTTCAACAGACTCTTTTAAAGCAATTTTTAAAATGTTTTCTTTAATGCTGGCATGTTTAAGGATTATAATTCTAACAACACTGGGGAAAACAGTTTTTATTTTAGAGTTATCCCTACATGGTAGATTATTCAAAATATATCAAAGATAAAACATAAATATGCCATGTTTATTTTATTACTTTAAAATATACTGTCATTAGAGAATATTATAATGTTCTTTTTAGCCCCATTTTTTAAAAAAAGCAAAAAACATTTAATTGAAAATTCATGCAGTAATCTTTCCTCTTTCAAAAACGGGAGAAGGAGAAGGTTGAAAATTATACAATACTATCATAAGATCTTAAATGCATCCTTACCTGTCATAGCAGTTGATATCATCCAGCCAACAACCTTGTTTCACTATTTCAATGGAACCAGAAATATTCTTCCAAGTGGCAAAACAATGCCGCCGTTTATCTTTGTCACCATAACATGGTTCAACACCAGTTTGATTGGTTCTGTCTTTTTCCCAATTAGCATTAAAGAAAAGACACTCCTGAGTTTCTGATCTACCAAGTATAGCACCTATAAGGTAATAAAAACAACAATATAACCACATTAGCTCTTAATATAAGAGACTGTTCCCTAAGATAGCAATTTCCGGTATTCCTAAAATATCAATAATGTACTGTCTACCCACTGTTATAACTTTGGGTTTAGGTTTCCAGGTTAATCCCTATACTTTAAATATAAAAATAACCATTATAACAGGAAATAACCATATATATCACAAGATTTCTTTGGCCAACACCAAATAATCATATATATCACAAGATTTTCTTGGTTGAAAATAATTATAATAGGAAATAAATATATATATATATATCTCACAAGATTTCTTTGGACAACAGTTTCACTTCAGTTGAGAATATCCTTGATGAAAAGCCACAGAAATTGTTAATTGGCCCTTGAATAGACTACTTTTTAATATTCTGTGTGACAAAATAAAAACTAAGCAAACAACTCTGCTGTACAGTAAATACAGTTGACCCCTAACAACTCAGGGGGTAAGAACCACTGACTTTGCACACAAACAAACATCACTATATAACTTTTGACTCCCCCAAAACTTTCCCAATAGCATCAACAGTCGATTAAAACATTTTCTATATTATACATATTACATACTATATTCTTACACTAAAGTAAGCTAAATAAAATGTTACTTGAAATGTTATTTGAAAATTATAAGGAAGAGAAAATACATTTACAATACTGAACTGTATTTATCAAAATACGTTTACATCTTCTGTTCACAAAATAAATCTGTCTCAAATAGTAACCACAGCTGCAGACCTCAATCTATGGTATATATCAAATCATTCAACTTTTTCTTGTAATGTCAGGATTTTTCTTAGGATCAATTCCAGTATCACCAGTGGCACTTTGTATGGGTCCCATGGTGTTATTCAAGGTTCACGGTATTGTACTAAACATAATGAAAAATATGCTAGAACCTCAAGAGATCACTTTTTACTGTGATATGCAATTTACTGGAGAGACAAACTGCTCAAGCTGAGAAGATTAGCATCATACGGTGCTTTAGGCAGATATTCGCAACACTTGAGCTCACCGTAATAGCAACAGGAAGTGGCTATGAAATTATTACAGTAGCATAGTATGTACTATAGTTAATTCTATGCAATTACAATTTAATGCTGTATCTTTACATTTGTTTACATTTCTCTCAATTGCAAACTGTGTCATGTATGGTCTTTAAGTGTGTGTGTAAGTTTTGATAAATTTTAACTTTTTATAATAGATTTGTGTATATATTATGGTGGTAAATGATAAAATAGACTGGTTTCTACATATATTTTATGCATTCATGACATATATCTTTTTCTTAATTTTTTTCAATATTTCCAGGCTACAAAGTTCATTTCTGAGTTTTTTCAAATAGCCCAAATCTTCTTTTCCAACACATTTATTGAGAAGAAATTCATGTATAGACTGACACAATTAAGACCCATGTTATTCAAGGATCAACTGTACAATGGTTGCCTCAAGAAAAAGTCCCCATATGACTGACTTATAAACTAACAAACTATGGTTATTTAGACTTCGGTATCTGACAGATATGTTCTCAAAAGTAAACCAAGTGAACCTGTGACTTCTAGAAAAGCAATTAGCAAGTAAGCATTTCCAATGATAATATTTAAGTTTTCAAGTAAAAATAAAAAATTTCAAAAACTTTTACCTACTACCATTAGCATGACACGTTTCAAAAAATACTCAAAAGAATTTTCTGATTAGATCAGTGGTGATATTGACTAATGTGACTTTTAAATATTGAATAATGAAATGTGTCAATATTTAGAAAGTCTATATAATTCAGAGAACCAATATTTTCCAAATGAATTATGTATAATATTACAAAAGTAGTCATGGGTTAAAAAATTCACTCAATGTACATGACAGAGCAATAGATTTTAATGTTACAAAAGACAGAAAGTTAATTAATGGTTTCAGGTTCCCCACTGCAACTAGCTTTTACAAAATTATGTCTCATCTGGAAAACAAGGAAAGAAGTATAAAGAAGAATTCATACTTTCTGATTTTAAGACTTGCTATAAAACTTCAGTAATAAAGACAGTGTGGTTATAGTGAAAAGACAGACATATGTATCAATGGGACAGAATAGAGAATCCAGAAATAGACCCACATATAAATGGTCAACTGATGTAGAGAAAAGATGTCAAGACAATTCAACAGAAAAATGATAGTCTTAATAACCACAGATGCTGGAGCAATTGAACATCCATATGCAAAAAGAAAAAATGTCAACCCATTTTTCATGCCATATACAAAAATTAATGCAAAACATATCATAGACCTAAAATAATACATAAAAGTACTAAACTTCCAAAAGAAAACATGAAAAATCTTTGTGACCTTGAATAATAAAAGATTTCATAGAACAACACATATGACCTACAAAAGAACTGATAAACTGAACCTCACTAAAATGAAAACTTCTACTCTTTGAAGGCTAAGGAGATACAAAAAAGTCACAGACTAGAAGAAAATAATTGCAAAACACATTTTTTAAAAAAGGACTGATGCTTAGAAAATATAAAGGCCTCTTACAAGTCAATCATAAAAAACAAACAAACAAACAAACAAAAAAAAAACAAAAAAAAACACTGTCCAATTACTTAAATGGTCAAAAGATTCAAACAGGTCCTCTGCCAAAGAAAAAAGAATGGAAAGGTTTTTTAGAAAAAAGCTACTCAATATTATCAATCATCAGGGAAATGCAAACTAAAACCACAATGAAATGCTAACACTTATTAGAATGCCTAAAACAAAACAAAAACACAAACAGACAATATCAAGTATTGCTAGAAATGTGAGCAACTAGAACTTTCACATATTGGTGGTGGCAGAGCAAAATGGCCCAGCCACTTTGGAAAACAGCTTTACAGCTTCTTAAACATATACCTACCATACTATCCAGAAATCACATGTGTAAGTATTTACATAAAAACATATTTCCATGTAAAAATCTGTATATGACTGTTGAGAGTAGCTTTTTATCTCCAAACTCTAAAAGCATTCCGATGGCCATCAATAGCGAATGGATAGGCAAACATCCATACAAAATGAATGACTTTGTGATACCTACAACAACATGGATGAATCTCAAACATTATGCTAAGTGAAAGAAGACAGACTCAAAAGGCTGTCCTGTATGATTCCATTTACACAATATTCTGGAAAAGCCACAATTACAGAGACAGAAATTAGCTCAGATATTGCCAGAAGCTGAGAGTGAGGGAAACGGAAGTGATTACAAAAGGGCATGAGGAAACTTTGCGGGATGAAGGAAACGGGAACACCATACCCTCACTGTGGTAGTACATGATTGTATAATATGTATTGGTCATACACTCTAATCAAAATTGATGGAATTATTTATCTTAAAAAATACATTTTATTCTATGTAAATAAAATTGACCTCAAAAAAAAGAAAAGAAACTGTCGTATCTTGAGTCATGGTATGGTATTAAAGAAAAACACCCACAACAACTAAAAAAAAATTATTAAAATATTATTCCTTTTTTTTCTAACTATATATCTCTGTATGATCAGATTTCCTTCATATGCTCCAATCAAAATAACATATCACAACAAACTGAATGGAGAAACAGAGGAATCCAGTTTTCATCTACTACAACAATCATTAAAGAGATTATAAAAATTTAATTTTTTTGTTTTGGAAAATATTTTTCATAAAAATCTATTCTTTACTAACATATAATGAATTATTGCTATTTTAAATACATTAATATTTAAACACTTTCCTTAATTTCTGATATAATAAATATTAATATATATCACTCATATTTTAAAAAAGTTTTGGAGTCTTTAATTTTTAAAAGCTCTAAAGAAGTCCTAATACTAAAAAGTTTGAGAGCAGTAGCTCTATAATGTACTGGGCACAGAGATGTAATTATAAGTTGCCAGTATTTGTGGGCAGTAATGGTGCCATGGACTTCCTCTCAACTATGGAAGAAATTATAGCATGAACTGACAGTGCAAACTATGCTCTGGTAACTCCATCTCAACTGTATATAAAAGAAGGGGCCCAGCATAGTGGCTCATGCCTTTAATCCCAGCACTTTGACAGGATGAGGCAGGTGGATCACCTGAGGTCAGGAGTTCGAGACCAGCCTGGCCAACATGGTAAAACCCCTTTTCTGTTAAAAATACAAAACTTAGCTGGGTGTGGTGGTGTGTGCCTGTAATCCCAGCTACTTAGGAGGCTGAGGCAGAAGAATCCCTTGAACCCAGGAGGTGGAGGTTGCAGTGAGCCAAGATCGTGCCACTAAACTCCAGCCTGGGCAACAGAGACTCTGTCTCAAAAACAAAAGGCGGGTGGCTGCTACCATCACTTATCTGTGTGCAAACAATAGGCACTTTCTAGATTATTTTCAGAAACACGTTTAAAATATGAGCAATGTAAGTTTCCTCCTTTACCAAATAATGCAAAAGCAATATTCAATGCCCCCACTGTTATCTTAAAACAGGGATGGTAATTTTTTATGTAAAGATCCAGACAGTAAATATTTCAGGCTTTACAGGCCATGCGGTCTGCCACAACTACTTCACTCTGCCCTTATAGCACAAAAGCATCCACAGAAAATACATAAATGAACATGAGTATACTGCATTAAAACTTTATCTATGGTCACTGAAAATTGGATTTCATGTAGTTTTTATTTTACAACTCACAAAATATTGTTCTTTTGGGGGATTTTTTTTTTTTTTTTTTTGCCACCAACTAAAATATAAAAATCATTCTTAGCTCCAAGCTGGATTTGGCACACAGGTTGCGTAGTCTTCCACCTCCTGTCTTAAAACAACATCCTAATCCCAATAATCTGTCTAACCTACCTTTTCTTTATTTTGTTGGGAAAGGGGGCTCTGTGAATTATCACCCATTTAATTCACTTTAAAAACCACTATGCAACTATTTCCAATTTCCAAAAGAAAAATTCCACTCAAGCATAGACACACCCCAAAAAATAAACAAAACTGACAAAAAAAAAAAAAAAGTTCAATACTGCGTAGAGTAAAAATGCCAAATAGGTTTTACCTGTGGTGTCAATTCCAATCAACATTAATAATGGCTGCCTGGAGCACTACATCAAGAAAGATTTTGAGGATATTTTTAGAGACGATTTTATAGTATTAGAAGGGAAGGGGAGCAGTAATGGTGACTTATATTTGCCTTCTTAGTCTAGATAAAAGATAAACTAAGGGCCATTTTATTTATTAAAAAGGTATTTCCACCATTTTTTTTAAAGGTAAATAGGATTGAGGATGGTTTTCTAGATCTAAACTAGACTGATATTTTTCATAAGTAGAAAGAAAATGGGTTACAGGGAATGCTGTGACAATCTCCCCACAGTCTCTAACCCATCAAGTCTCTAAAAAAACTCAGTATAGTAACATAATATTTACAAAAATAAAATTATATGTATTTTTTTATTCTTAAGCTTACATTATGACTTTAAAGCTGTAGTTATAAAAACATGGCATGGTTATTTACGTATATTAAGTTTTAATGACGTCTCTCAATTTAAAATTTTATCTACCCATAGGTGTAATCTATCAAAGTAACTCTAAATAGTTGCTACTGCCGTTTCAAAAGAAATAAATAGGGATAAAAGATTTGCATGCAGAGTTTAGCACAGCAGTTCTTAACCAATGATGTGCATCAGAATCTCCTATCTAACATTCCTACGTCTGAGTGCCATTGGGTAGGTCCTGGGAATGGGTAGCTGAAAAGTATATTTTGGGAATACATATAAATACATACACACATACACTATAATACATACACACACACACACACACACACACACACAACTATATATATAGTACACGAATGTGTGTATACACATAAACATACACTTTACACTATACTAATGGAGCCATGAACTTCCTCTCAACTATGGAAGAAAAAAATAGCATGAACTGACATATTGCAAACTCCTCTGGTAACTCTGTCTCAACTGTAATCGAAGGACTGCTACTTCTAATGTATATAGAGTATAGTGTATGCCCATGTGTGAGGTTTACTGTTGTTTTTGTTTTTCTGCAAAGACCTGCTAGTAATCTAATGCTCCTCCCTAGGTAAAACCCACTGGTTTAATAGACTGTGGCCTGAATCTGGAATCTATTTCACAAACTGTGACCTTGGACAAGCTACCAAACCCTCACTACCTTGTTTCCATATCTGTAAAATTAAGTAGATTGATTCAATTTCCAAATTATTTTCCAAAACCATAATTCACACTCAGTTTAGTTATAGTAAGACTAATTAAATAATCTAGTATCAGAGTTAATTTATATAATAGTTCTATTTTCAAAGTACTGCTTATGGGGTTAATGACTAGTACTGACTGTTTCATTCTTCCTACCATTAAAAAAAAAAAAAAAGCAGCAAACAGAATGTGAAATTTGGCAGAATATTTTGCCATAAAATAACTCTACAAAAGTCTACTTCTATGAGAAAAATTTCACCTCAAGCAACTGAATGTGTGGACAATTCAAGTTTTGTTTTTTGAAAACATTAAGTATTAATATGTCAACACTGATTTTATAGAATCTATTGCAGAAACAAGAGACTTCCCAGCTCATTTTATGAAACCAGTATTATCTTGATATCAAAAACAAAGCAAAAAAAGAAAAACACAAACCAGTATCTCTCATTAACTTAGGTGCAATAGTCCTCAACAACATTTTAGCAAAGAGAATTCAACCATATATTTTTAAAAAGAAAAAGTACTATATCACGGCTAAGTGGGATCTGCTCCAGACATACATGGCTGCCTCAAGATTCAAAAATCAATCACACAATCTAACAAATCAACAGACCAAAAGTGAAAAATCATACAGTCATATCAGTGGCTGTAGAGAAAGCAGACAAAATTGAATACCATTCATAATAAAAGAAAAAACTATCAGTACACTCAGTAGTAATAGAAGGGAACTCACTCAATGTCATAAAAAGCACCAACAAAAAACCTACAGTTGATGTCATACTTAATGGTGAAGGAACAAATGTTTTCACTGAACTCAGAAACAAGTCAACAATTTCAGACTTACCACTCTTATTTAACACAGTACTGAAACACAGTACTGAAAGTTGTAGCTACTGCAATAAGGCAAGAAAAAGAACTTAAGGGCAAACTGTTTAGAAAGGAAAAAGTAAAACTGTCTCTATTTGTAGATGACATGCTGGTATATGGAGAAAGTCCAAAGGAATCGAAGGAGAAGGAGAAAGCGGGCGGAGGCAGAGAAAGAGGCGAAGAAAGAAGAAAGCAGCAGCAGCCCTGAACTAATAAGTGAATTAAGTAAGGTCACAAAATAGATAAACAAGACATAAAAATTAATTGCATTTCTATTTAGTGAAAATGAACAAGTGGAACTATAAGTAAAAATGCAACACCAGTTATAATTGCTCCAAAGAAAAAACAGGTACAATTTAACAAAACATGTATAGGATCTCCATGATTAAAATTTTAAAATGCTGACGAAAGAATCAAAGAAAATCTAAACATTTGGAAAGACAAACTGTTCATGGATTGGAAGATTGAATATAAAGACGTCAATTATCCCTAAATTGATATATAGGTGTAGTGCAATTCATATCAAAATCTCAGCAAGTTTCATTGTAGATATAAGCAAGTATATTCTAAACTTTTTTGGAAAAGAATAATAAAGTAGGAGAAATCACCCCACTTTCCAGACCTTAAGGCTTACAATGTGCTGCAGTGATCAAGACAGTAAGGTACTAACAGAGAGACAGAAACATAGATCAGTGAAAAAGATACAGAACCCAGAAAGAGAGCCACACAAATATGCCTAATTCGTTTTTGACAAATAAGCAAAAGCAATTCAATGGAGAAGAGATAGCTTTTCCAATAAATGGAGCTGGAGCAATCAGACATGGTTCAAGCAAATACATTTTGAATGTCCTCACTTTATTATTCTAGTGGTTCCTGAAAGCCCAGCTCTAGTAGAAAGCCTCCCAGAAAAACCTCTCATATGGTGACAATTTCCAAGTTTTCTCAAGGTACATATAACAAAATATTAAAAGTCTTATAATCGAGACTCCTCCTTCTCCCAAACTGCACAATTCTTGCAATCCAATGTAAGTGTTTTATTTTATATTTACTTACTGATTTTTAAATCAGTTGTCTATATATGTTCTTTTACATGTCAGAACTCCAATGGAGTAAGATTTTAAATATTCACACCACAAAAAAATACGTACTGCATATGAGGTAATACATACGCTAATTTGCTTAAATTAGCCATCCTACTATACATATATACACACACACACACACACACACACACATATATATATACACACACACATATATTTCAAAGCCTGTGACAATAAATATATACAATTCTTACTTGTCAATTAAAAAATGAATTTTTTTTTTTTAAGAAGAATGATGGATACCTGATAGGACGAGAGGCTACGTGAATTAGAATGGCCTAAACTGACATGTCTTTATTTAGGCAGATGATAGAAGGTGATGATAAAATGGCATGTCCTTCAGTAGACTGTCAGTTTCTTGCAGGCAAATGGTATAATATTTTCATGATTGAATCCATAATATCTAACACAATTCTTGAAACTCAGAAGGCACTCAATTAACATTTGGCAAACTGACAAATAGAGGTAGTCAATAAAAAAATATCTGGCTATAGCTTAATATAAAATTAAAGAGTTATTTTCTTTTTAAACCCTTCCATCTATTACATTCTTTTATCACGTTTTCACTAGTTTCCCGTTCTTTAAAATTTTTTTTTTTTTTTTTTTTTTTTTTTTAGAAAAGATCTTGCTCTGCAGCCCAGGCTGAAATGCAGTGGTGCAATCATAACTCACTGCAGCCTTGAGCTCCTGGGCTCAAGTGATCCTCCTGCCTCAGCCTCCTAAGTAACTAGGAAAACATCTGTGTGTCACCACATCCTGCTAATTATTTTTTGTATAGATAAGATCTTGCTATTTTGCCCAGGCTGGTCTTGAATTCCTTGTCTCAAGAGATCCTCCAACCTCTGACTCCCAAAGTGCTGGGATTACAGGTGTGAGCCACGCACTAAGCCTTGTCTTTTTGTATAGTTAATAAGTTGGTTAAAATGTGTCATTCTCAATATGATGAAATAGCTAACCATTTTCTCATTGGCATTAAGGAGTTTTTGTGGTCTGTAGCTCTGAATTAAATCAATGTAAAACAAATGTTCCAAAAAGAAAAAAAAAAAAAAGGATGCCACTGGGTCTAAGACTACCCATCTTACTTGAGTTCTAAAGACAGACAGTACTTAATGAATGATAACATGCAAAAACACATTATAACAACTGAATTAAACCCCACAAACTACTACTGTTTTCCCTCTACTTTTTGAAACAGGTAGATGAAATTTAAACATTTTACGACTATCAATTTCATTACACTTTTTTTCTGATTAAGATGACAGTTTTTCAATGTCTTTCACAGCCCTTTGACTAGCCTTACCTATCACAATTCTCCTATGTATGCAACCAACCTTAAGCAGAAAAGTAACTGTTTTGGCAGCCTCCAAATTCAAGGAATTCTAATGCTGTCTGAAATCATCAAAAAGTTATTGAGAAATAGTATAAAGAGGTATGAAACAATCTCTTTCCTAAACTTGGGCCTACCACAGGCAACTTAGTCCTCTGGGAAGAGTTAATGAAGTTTCAAATGCAATAAATCCAGCTTAAAAAGCAATTCTTGTTTCCCTTTCACATGTCATTGTTCCTGCCACTCTGAGGACAAACCACAAGTCCAAAGAATCAGCTACAGAATGTGGATTAAACTGAATGATGGTTTTAAACCAAAACATCTTATAGTACAACTTTTTAAAAAGTATTAAAAATACTATATAAAATAATAATTTTAGGTAATTGGGAAATTCTGGTATAGTATAATCTTTTATGGCACCAATAAGTAAATGTATACAGAATTTTATTAGTTCAATAAGTATCATTTAACAGTCTCTCACTATGCTTAGTAATCAACCTACTGCCCAGAAACTTGCACGCTACCATAAATAAAATGAGTATCAAGCAAATCTCAACACAAAGGATTTCCCAATTTTCCCCCAATAAAAAGTACCAATTTGAAAAATACAAACCTTTCCATAAGTACATCATATAGTCCAATATACAATTTTATTAATTTAGTCTTATGAATTTTTTAAAATCACAAAGCACACAAATTTTACAAAACAATTTTATTCAAACTTTACATACATCTTCAACAAATATCATCTCATCACTTTCTTTTTGAGTAATCTATAAGTATTATAAAATGAATAATTTCTCCTACCATTTAAGTTGTTCTGAGAAACAATACTTTTGGAAGTCATATCATAATACCATCATTTAAAATGTTTTTCTAAGCCACAAATATCCATTCATAATGATTCTAAGATGGTTGGTTTTTTAATTGTTCTCCAGGTATACAATATGATATTCACAATGTAACTACTTATCACTTTTAAAAGCTTTTCTCACAACAAATTATAAGACTGTAACTCCTTGTCCACAAATAATATCTAATTTATCTTTTTACTATACCCATCTACATATTCCCTCAGGAAACCTCTACAGACATTCAAAAGTAGTACTGACTGGTATCATTTCAAGCTCATCTATCTTCTCCAAACATTATACTTCTATTCAAAATAAAATAATTGAGAGAGAGCTCAAAATATTAAAAACTTTGTAAGGTCTCAAATATAAGATGACTGTTTTTTTTTCAGAAATTGATTTTAGAGAAAACTTTGCTTTATACTGGACATACACAGATCAAGTATCATCAGTGCCTAGCACAGTATAGGACATCAGTTAAATTTATACTGTAACAATCAATTCACAAGACCTAGAATAAAGAAGTAAGAAGTAAGAAAAAAGAAGGCCCTACAGAGAAAATTAAACTAAAGCAGGCTATTAAGAAGAGACACAACTATAAGGTAAACAGAGGTAGGGAAGATGAACACCAAATACACAGGGTTGTTAATAACCAGAGTATTTGACAAGACTGCCCTCACTGGACTAGAGCATTCTATATTCTGTAGCATTGAATATAGCCGGGAAAGGTTTGGAAGTCATCAAAAGAACAGAGGCAGTATTTTAAAGATTAATCAGAAAACAATGAGTAAACTGTGTTAATAGAACAAAACTCATGATACTACACAAACTACCAAATAAAAACAAGTGGTATATAATTTCCATGCTGATTAAACGTCCAAAGGTATCAAAAGTATTGTTAAATTAGAATACAGAGGTCAAGCTTTTGCTTTCCACAGTCCTTATTTGTTTTCCCTAAGCATATGAAAGTAAAAGATAAAAATGATTTGATTTATTGGGTTGGGTAGTTAACTGTTTCTAAATGTTGTATCTTATAAACTTCTGAGAAAACAAAGCTTGCTTCTATACATATTTATCCTATGTTTCACTTCATTGATAATTATCTTCCTAATATTTTAGTCTTTCTGTCATGAAAGATACACTGCATATTGCTCAGAATAAGTAAGATATCTTCAAAGATATCTAGCACACAACAGAAAATTTTTGTTGCCTACAGCCACAAAATGTGTAGAGTATCTACAAATGCCCAGGTTTTAAACGGATTAAAATAGTTCTATGGAGTTCTCTAGCACTAACTCAAAAGATGAATTACATCAAAAAATATGCAGGTAAATACAAGTTTTACCTAGACTGCGCAAAACAGATTTCTTTACTTTTTTTATTGCATTTTAGGTTTTGGGGTACATGTGAAGAACATGCAAGATTGTTGCATAGGTACACACATAGCAGTGTGATTTGCTGCCTTCCTCCCCATCACCTATATCTGGCATTTCTCCTCATGCTATCTCTCCCCGACTCCCCACCCACCGCTGTCCCTCCCCATTGCTCCCTAAAAGACCCCAGTGTGTGATGCTTCCCTCCCTGTGTCCATGTGTTCTCATTGTTCAACACCCACCTATAAGTGAGACTATGCGGTATTTGATTTTCTGTTCTTGTGTCAGTTTGCTGAGAATGATGGTTTCCAGGTTCATCCATGTCCCTACAAAGGACACGAACTCATCCTTTTTGATGGCTGCATAATATTCCATGGTGTATATGTGCCACATTTTCCCTGTCCAGTCTATCATTGATGGGTATTTGGGTTGGTTCCAGGTCTTTGCTATTGTAAACTGTGCTAGAGTGAACATTCATGTGCATGTGTCCTTATAGTGGAACGATTTATAATCCTTTGGATGTATACCCAGTAATAGAATTGCTGGGTCAAATGGTATTTCTATTCCTAGGTCCTTGAGGAATCGCCACACTGTCTTCCACAATAGTTGAACTAATTTACCTTCCCACCAATAGTGTAAAAGTATTCCTATTTCTCCACATCCTCTCCAGCATCTGTTGCCTCCAGATTTTTTAATGATCGCCATTCTAACTGGTGTGAGATGGTATCTCAATGCAGTTTTGATTTGCATTTCTCTAATGACCAGAGACAATGGGCATTTTTTTCATATGTTTCTTGGCCTCATGTATGTCTTGTTTTGTAAAGTGTTTGTTCATATCCTTTGCCCACTTTTGAATAGGTTTGTTTGTTTGTTTATTGTAAATCTCTTTTAGTTCTTTGTAGATTCTGGATATCAGCCCTTTGTCAGATGGGTAGACTGCAAAATTTTTTTTCCATTCTGTTGGTTACCAATTCACTCTAATGACTGTTTCTTTGGCTGTGCAGAAGCTGTGGAGTTTGATTAGGTCCCATATGTCTATTTTGGCTTTTGTTGCCAATGCTTTTGGTGTTTTGGTCATGAAGTCCTTGCCTACACCTATGTCCTGAATGGTTTTGCCTAGATTTTCTTCTAGGGTTTTTATGGTGTTAGGTCTTATGTTTAAGTCTTTAATCCATCTGGAGTTAATTTTAGTGTAAGGTGTCATGTTTCTAATACTAGATGTTCTTCTTTGAGGGGAGGAGAAGGGATAATGGTGACTGCAGCTAGAGGTCAATATTTGCATCAGAATTTATAAGCTATTTTTTTTTGACTGCACAAAAACCAAAATCGAGCATAAATTTAGAAGAATAAGAGATAAAAAGTCAAGTCACAAAATCAGAACAGAGCTCCTAAAAAAGACTGATTAAAAAAACAAACATGCATACAGTAGTTCCTACTAGTTCCTACTAAAACCAACCTCTAAAAGTGTCAATTATACTGAAAAAGCTAAGGTTTTTTAGTGCTTTTACTTGGGAAGACACAAGCCCTCTTTTTAATAAATCATCAAACTGCCACAGAAAGAGTAAAAATGGATCACTTCTGCTTGCTATGAGGATAATGTGAAATCACCTTTGAAGAACCAGCAATGTTAATAGTGAGAAATTTGATAAAACAAAACACAAAAACCTCATCATAAACATTTCCATCAAAGCAATATTTGGTCATTCAAAACTAGTTAATGAAGAAAATTAACAATATGTGTTAGAGTAACTTTAAATACAGTAGAAGATGGCAAACTGATCATTCATAATGCCCTTAAGTAACAGTGGATATAGAATCACTTAACAAGCTGTAATCACCAACAGTTTTTTTCATATTTATAACAATGTTGCTTCAACTTTTAAGGAGCAAGATTACTAGTATTAAAAAAATTATAAAATTCTTGTTTATTACTTTTGTGTGTTATGTAATTTCTTTCCTACTTGAAAACTAATTTTATGAATTTGTTCCTATACAATTGTAAATACATTACAGGTCTTTTGATACCCTTTTTCTTCTAATTGATACACATCCTAGAGGTAGTCACCTTTCCTATTTGGCTGCCCTGGGCAGCTTTTAAGCATTATGAAAAGCAACACTGTTCAAAAGTTATCATAAAGTCCAAGATGCCCCAAAAGACTTTTGAGAGATAAGTAAGATCTATTAGGAAACAGAATAAATGTTCAAGTAAAATTTCTGCAATGGCAATACAAAACCTGTCAAATCTCATTTTTTTTTTTTAACTAAGCCCCTTCCCACCACCAAACAATCACCTCTAAAGGAAAACACAAAAATTTTCTGGCATTCTTCTCAGAATTTTTTTTCCCCCTAGCCTGTTATACCCCATACTTAGTACTTACTATCACTGTGACAAAATATTACAAGATTCCATCCATCTAACTCAAGTAATACACTTATATTACTAAACTAAAAGCACAACTAGTACAGAATAAACTAAAAATATAAACATTGTATGTTGTGGCACAAGACAATGTGCATGCTGCATGTGTAAAGAGAGTAAAAATACTTGGAAGTCAACATTTAGCCACTAGTTACTTAGGGCAGACGTCCCCAAACTTTTTACACAGGGGGCCAGTTCACTGTCCCTCAGACCGTTGGAGGGCCACCACATACTGACCTCAATGACCACCAATGAAAGAGGTGCCCCTTCCTGAAGTGCGGGGGGGGGAGGGGTCGGATAAATGGCCTCAGGGGGCCGCATGCGCAGGGGCTGTAGTTTGGGGACGCCTGACTTAGGGGCTTCTTTTTGTTGTTGTTTTCCTTCGAAAGGGAGTCTCATTCTGTTGCTCAGGCTGGAGTGCAGCGGTGCAATCTTCTCGGCTTACTGCAACCTCTGCTTCCCAGGTTTAAGGAATTCTCCTGACTCAACCTCCCAAGTAGGCGGGATTACAGGCGAACGCCACCACACCCAGCTAATTTTTGTATTTTTGGTTAAGACATGGTTTCACCATATGGGCCAGGCAGATCTCGAACTCCTGACCTCAAGGGATCCGCCCCACTTTGCCTCCCAAAGTGCGGGGATTACAGTCATAAGCAACTGCACCTGGCATTATTTAAAGACTTCTAATGTTAATTCCTGACAAATTAAAAAGGCAAGCACCTACAATGTATTTTGATATTGTTAACACTTAAATGACTAATTATCCCCACATGGCTCCAAATAAGAGACCAAGATTTGAATAACTAAATTTCTCAAATCTCTTTCTTAAAATGCCTCAACATAAAAGTTTCAGAGTCCCAAAGAAAGCGGCACATTTGTAACAGTAGAATTTCCTTTTATAAAAGAGACAAGCAGCCACTCTTTTAAAAAAAATTCTTTATAGTTTCTTAATTCACTTAAATTGTAGACCCAGTTCAATACAAATGGTATATTTTTGTATTAACAAAATGTTTAGGGGACCTCATTTCTTAAACTTTTATTTAAATACAGAGATACTCTACACAGGGCTTGTTGTTATTTATCTTAGTAACTGAATGCAGGTTAGTTGGCATCTTTTTTTTTTTTTTCTATCCTCTGAAGAAGTTTTTAAGACTTTTGAAAGACAAGTTAGATATATGAAGAAGGAATAAATTTTCAAAACAAATTTCTTAATTTGCAATGCAACATTTTAGGCAAAGGAAAGGGAAAGGGGGAAAGGGGGAAAACGGAAAAAAGGGAAAAGGGAAAAAGGGAAAAAGAGAAAAAGGGAAAGGGAAAGGAAAAAAAAAAAAAAAAAAAGGCCAGGCACAGTGGCTGGCTCACACCAGTAATCCCAGCACTTTGGGAGGCCAAGACGGGTGGATCAGTTGACGTAAGAAGCTCAAGACCAGCTCCTTACGTCAACAAGGTGAAACCCTGTCTCTACTAAAAATATAGAAAATTAGTTGAGCATGGTGGTGCATGCCTGTAATCCCAGCTACATGGGAGGTTCAGGCATGAGAACTGCTTGAAACCAGGAGGTGGGGGTTGCATTGAGCCAGTCCAGTCTGGGTGACAGAACAAGACTTTGTCTTAAAAACAAACAAACAAAAAAACCCAACTAAGCACACCTTCTTGAGAGGAAGAGAGAAAAAGATGCTAACTCACCGCATTCATTACTAAACTAAATAACTAGACATCTATTATGTTTTCTCCAAAAAGATCTAAAGGAAAAAAAATATTTCAAGGCACAGATACACTGATGTACACTGATGCACAGGCAGAAAAAATACAATATGAAGGCATCAGAATCAAGAAGCATTTCATCTTTAAAGGTAACTGTTCTAACACTCTTAAGGAATGACTTGACATCTTGTTGGGCAGAAATATACTTCAAATTATTATTCAGTTAGTAGCCCAGAACAACGGCATTGATTTTAAAATCAACTACCAAAGAACTTCACTTTCCTGTATACAAAAAGTATATATAGAATAACAGGAACCAGGAAAAGAGCAAATTGCAAAATTCCAGATTTATCATTCAACTGAGTAGCATCTGGGACCACATTTAGGAGTACTTTGCTAGGACAGGCCACGAAAACCTGAAAATTTTCCAGATCTCAACTTCCCTGTGCCTTTTTAATAATTAAAAAGGGGGTAGGATAAATGGTTGTAAGAAAACATCTGCTTTCTTCTAATTTTAACCAATATAAGTAAGCTTCTTACAATATTATAAAAGGGACAGATTTCCATTAAACCAGGCGTCCCCAAATTTTTTACACAGGGGGCCAGTTCACTGTCCCTCAGACCGTTGGAGGGCCGCCACATACTGTGCTCCTCTCACTGACCACCAATGAAAGAGGTGCCCCTTCCTGAAGTGCGGCGGGGGGCCGGATAAATGGCCTCAGGGGGACGCATGCGGCCCGCGGGCTGTAGTTTGGGGACGCCTGCATTAAACAGAGGAAAAACAGGAGTCCAGTGTTTTCCCCTTCAGAATGAGAAAATTTTACCCTTTCTAACCCTTCCACCACTGGGCAGGACACTTTGAAATCTATTGTGGTGACATGCTACAAGAAATCTTAGAGGACACAATGTCTTTCACACAGGTACAGTGTCTTCTGCATTCAACAAATATCTAATGCTGGCGCACTAGCTGCCAGGTACTTTGACACCAGGTACTAAGCAGAAATAGTAAAAAAGAAAATAATTCCAAAGTTTAAGAAATCTCCAACTTCTTGAGAGGAAGAGAAAAATGAGAAGCTTAATTTTCAAAAGACATTAAAAGTAGAAAGTAAAAGAAACTCACAAATCTTTCAATATTTCCAAAACTCAACTAAGTCCTATTTTAATTTATCCTGCAAGGTAAGAGAGAAGGAAGGAATGATAAGTAACCAAAAGATGATAAAGACAGAGAATTTCAAGTATATATCTTTATCACTGTACTTTATTATTTTCAAAATCATGTAAATGTCTCTGAAAAAAGATTTTTGTCTTAAAATTGAATTTAGAAAATAAATAAAGAAATATAAAAACTGAGTGAAGTACCCTGAGCTGGTTTTAAAATGTTTACTGGGGCCAGGCACAGTGGCTCACGCCTGTAATTCCAATACTCTGGGAGGCAAAGGTGCAAGGATTACTCCCAAGAGTTCAACACCAGCCTAAGCAACATAGCAAAAACCTGCTATAAAAAAATTTCAAAAATTCAAAAATGCTTACTAGTTATCACTGCTTGATAATACAGAGCAGCAGCCATAACAGCTTCTCATTGGTAGGTAGTAATGATACCTTAGAAAGTAAATAAATCCTCTACAAAGGAATTCATCTTAGGCATAAAGAAATCACCCATTGATACTAGCACTCTTAATAAAACAATAAAATCACGTTCTCTAACTTGTCAAATAAAAATGTGAAGATAATTTTTAAAAAGAACATCAGGGAAGAGGTTTAAGGCATAAATCATTAGAATTAGAAAACCTAAGCTAGTTTTCTAAAGAATGTGAGTGTCACTGGAAGATGGTTAAGGCAAGTCACCAACATCTCTCACGGGACTACAGCAACAGCCTCCTTAACTGGTTTCCCAGCTTCCACTTTATCCCATCCAATCAGTTCATCCAGAAGTCAAACATTTACTAAAGCAAACCAAGTCAAGTCACTACCCCAACTTAAAGCCATGCAATGGCTTCCCACTACCCTTGGCCTTAAAATCCAAATCTTTCACAAATCTTATAAGCCTTTCCAAAATTTGGCTCTTCTTTAGCCTCAACTCACATCAGACAAGTGGACACTCTCTGAACATCAAACTATCTCAGGCCTTAATACATTCTTTCTACCACTTTCTCCCCATCCCTAATTTTCTTTTAATGAGTGTGATAATGAAGTGGAGTAAAACACTGAGAAAATGCTTGAAAAAGTTTTCTATGGTTTAAATGTTTATCCCGTCAAAAATTTATGTTGAAATTTAACTGCCAATGTACCGGTACTAAGAGGTGGGGCCTAATGGGTGGTGTTTAGGTCAGAGATTAATGCCATTATAAAAAGGGCATTAATTCCTTTTTAAAGAGACAAGACTTTTTAGGAGTGGGCTGTCTCTTGTCCTTCTGCACTCTGCCCCGTGAGGACACAGTAAAAAGACCCACACCAGATGCCTTTGCCTTGATCTTGGACTTCCCAGCCTCCAGAATTATAAGAGAAGAAATTTCTGTTCTTTATAAATTATCTCCTCTCAGTTATTCTGTAATAACAAGACAAAACAGAGTAAGCCAAAGCTGAAAAACAGTTATCACCAGTTCATGAAATGAGTAAAACCAAAATAACATCTCTAATTTGCAAATACTTCTTAAACCACTGAAAGCAGTTTAATTACATTTAGTAAATTTGAAAAACATACATTTACCATATGGTATACTCCCAAGAAACTGTTACACTAATCTCTAAACTCTTAAAAAATTAAAATAATCAGTTAAGCTTATATGATTTTTCTATAACTATTACCTCATCCTCCAAAAAGAGACAAGACTTGTTTTTCTTTTAAAGACAGGTCTCTTTCTGTCACCTAGGCTAGAGTGCAGTGACATGGTAATGGAGGTTATTGCAGACTTAACCTCCTGGGCTTAACTGATCTTCCCACCCCAGCCTCCCAAATAGCTGGGACTACAGGTAGCTGCCACCACACAGGCTAATATATACATATATATATATATATATATATATATATATATATATATATATTTTTTTTTTTGTATTTTTTCTTGTAGATACAGTGTATTGCCATGTTGCCCAGACCAGTCTCAAACTTCTGGACTCAAGCAATACAATGCACCCACCTCTGCCTCCTGAAGTGCTGGAATTACAACCATGAGCCACTATGCCCAGCCTAGGAAAGACTTCAGTAACCTTTCTCTAAAAATCTCTTAAGTTACTATAACACAAAACAAGAGAAGTCTTCCCTCAAACTCAGAGAAAAGTGGACCAAAAATTTCAGATAAACATTCTAAATCAAATAAATATCTAAATCTAGTTCATAGTTCCGGGCCCCTTTCTTAATTTAAAAAAAAAAAAAAGTAAAAGTCTTATTTGTAAAAGTCATATCTATCCACTTTAAAGGTAAATATCTCAATCCAACACTTTTCAACAATCACCAAAGTTGTTTTCAATATTGGTTTACTATAAAAGAGGAGCAGCGGGAATAATAAAATCAGACTTACACACATTTTTAGTTAATATTACAAAGTATATTTAATCTAAATCTTTCATGTTTACAATTAAAAACATTTCCTCCAAATCTTGCTTAATTGTCTTGTAAACCAAAAGAAAAAATTTTTCTCTAACACTTTTATAGTCTTGCTATATTAACACTGCCTAAAATCTAACAAAATGACAATTCTGTCCTATGTTAATTACCACAAAGAATTATATTAATGGTAGCTCAATAGATTTTGCCCTCATAATTTAGTGGGAAAAAAAAATCACACACTACAGGCAACAGCCTTTACTGTAAGTATTCACATTTCTCTGTATAGTCTGTAACTGTGAAATACAGTTTTCAAAGAGTAAAAAAAGCGCATGATAAATGTAAAGTTTCAAGCAAGGATCAAAGTTATAGAACACGGATAAGACACAGCCATAGAACATGAACACAGTCTAGCCTAGCCCCCTACAGAAACAAAAAGCTTTCATATAAACATCTGTAAAGCATATTACTCTTATTTGGTTTACAAATTTTATCAATTTCACTAACATAACTTTTACTTGAAAGGTCACGTTTACTTCAACAATAATCAATGACTGATAAGTTTTACTATCTATATGAACTAATAAAATAAGTAAAATGACTAAGCAAAGAGTCAAAGGAATTTTTTGTTCAGGAAAAGTAGAACTAGAGAATAGTTAAATAACGTTAACCTCCTTACTTTTAAATTCAATAGTGGAAGAGAGTTAAATTAACAAGGGGATATATCATTGCTTATGTTCTTCATGAATTTTTAAGGCATCCTTGACCAGGGCCATACTAATGTTTTCTCTATCATTCCAGTATTAGTATACGTGCTGCCAAAGCAAGCACCTTGCTTATGTTTTAATAAAACAAATAACTTGGAAAACACTCTGTGACTTTTGTTAGCCTATCCTGAATGTCATGCCCCTGTTTCTTTCATATCTTCACACAGAGAAATGTTTACATCCATCATTCTCTTAAAAAACAAAGATCCACAGAACCATAATAATTATTGGGAACTGTTCCTAGTCTTCTATTAGTGAAACAGTTAAATACAAGACAAAAAATTCTTACTAGTGGGCCTCTGAAAGATACCAAAATAAGATTCAAAGAAGTTCAAATAATAGGGCACTTTTCTCCAGGTTAAAAACTACTTTTGGAGTGCCAAAAATGAGATAAGGCCACTGCTGCCAATTTTTAGGTTCAGGTCTGCACAGAACATGAAATCCTGAGATCAAGACGTGTGTAGAAGAAAGTAACAGAGAGACACAGGAGTTTTAATAATAAGGCTACCAGTTACCTCTTTTCAAACTCAGTGGTCTATCTGTGCACTGAGGATATGGGGAAGGAACAGGAGCAACACAAAAGAAGAAAAGAAGACAAAATGTAGTTGAAAGGAAAGAGAGAACAACTGTATCCATCGGAATTGCTTTCAATTTAAATAGCTGGCTGGTGGATGAGTCCAATTCTAATCCCTGACCTTCCACTAAATTTGAATACCAATTCCTAGTAGAACTCACATACTTCTTATCACTTTCATCCACCTTCCCCAATTTCTAGTGAAGAACAATTCTGCTTTAAAAAAAAAAAAAAATTAAGAAGACCACTGCAATAAGCCCAAGAGGAACTTACATGTCTACAGGTGCGAAAAGCCTTGTAAGTTTGATGAAGTGAATGACAGTGATAGGCTGATGAGATATGTCCCTAGATGCCACACAGTCCAAGATCTCAGCCTTTAATATTAGCTTTTTAAAAATATAAATAAGCAATTTATGGCACATATCTCAACCTCAAGGCTAAGATACATGCCTCAACGCATGATTTTGGGGTAAATACCTAATAGAAAAGGCAACAACACTGGTATAAAGAAAACGGGATTTTATTTTTTGCTCACTTTTTATTTTATATTTTCTCTTATAAGCTATTTTATTCATTTTATAATTATACTATACAATAAAAAAGAAAAGCAAGAAGTCAGGGAGGCCAAAAATATGAGACCAAGTACAAGAACAGAGTACCAATGAGTGGATTATTTAAATGAAAAAGAGGCAAGAAGACCAAAAACTAAGGATTGACTGGAAGGAAGGCAATGCCAGTATCATTTAATGCTGTTAAGCGGTGGACACTAGTGCTGCAGAAGATGCTTCCAAGAGCACAGTACTAGGCATGCAATGAAGTTATTATCAATAGTTATTCTTTATATAAGTACATTTTACTAACAGAAGTACACTGTCTATTCTATTTCTGCTTCCCTCTTTATTTTGCCACATAATCTTAAACAATTCTCTCTAATGGATGGTAATGTTTCTGGATCCCTGAAGCTAACCTAAAAAGGTAGCCTCTCAAAGTTTATACTTCGCAGCTAAAAGAAGTATAAACTTTGAGAGGCTACCATGTCGTATGATCTTTTTATAAAAATGTTTTCTGTAATACTAAACAGCTGTGACCTGTGACATCTGTGCTAATATCATCTTGAGCCCCTATGGAAAACATATACAAACATACATGGAGTTCTGATGTACAACATTTTTATGTTCATTTTCGAACTGGAAGCATACCATTCCTATTTTATGCAGCCAGTACCTACATATTTATGCCTCTGGAGGTAATAAGAAACAGAGCAATGTTTCTCAAAGTGCACAACCTCCAAATAGCCAAAATGCTGATTTCCAGGCCTATTCCAGATCCACTGAAATTCTCCCAAAGTGTACTGTTCATCTGGGGCTCTACATTTTAAATAAGCAGCTTTTCTATTTCCATGGGGGGCGGGGGACGCTCTGCATTTTTAATAAGCAGCTTTTCTATTTCCATGGCGTGAGGAGAGATTCTATTATGTGCAGGATTAAGTAAAATTTTTAAAGCATGAAACACTGTAATGAACATAAAGTAGTTACACTGCTCAATAAGGGAGCATATCTATTTCTCCAGAAATGAAGAAAATGGAAGATTGTATTTTATTCACATAAAGGACACTCATGATAGGGTATGTTTTTGTTCTAGATTGGTTTTATCATTTATTGAGAGCAGAAGGGGTTAACTGACAGAAAAGGAGTATTATGAGTAGATTACAGATAATCCTTAAACAGAACAATGTACTTAAATGATTAAAGTTACAGAGATTGTGAAAAAAAAATTTATAATACTAACACACTCTAAACCTCTAAATTTAAAAATTAGAGCAGATATTAGTATTTCAAATTATATATCCATCTTGTTTGAATGCCTATAATCCTACTTCATCTCTACACGACTAAAGAAGCAAATAATTAAATGAAGATGAGAGATAAAAATAAGCTCATAATTTGGTGGATTGGAAATTTGTCATCAAAAACTACTTAATGAGAACTATGATCCACCTAGACTCACCTAGTACAGAAAAGTCACTGCCCTTTAGATATTATAATCTACAGGTGTCTAAACTTCAAATATCTTTTAACTTAAACCTACTTTTACAAACTTAAAAATGTCTTATTTGATCCCCCCACAACAATCCTACAGTGTAAACAGGAACAGGTATTATTATTCCTACCCAACTCCTACTCTAGATTTATTAGTACAGTGAGTAGATTCATCTTGAACCATACCAGATCTTAGAATCATCCATTCTAGTAGTTCTCCAATTGGATGTGATATGCAACAGCTATATTTGAAGTTAAATAACACTTCCTTAGCTCTACTTTCAGAGACTGATTCAGTAGGCCTAAGATGTAGATCAAAATCTGTATTATCTAACATCCAAAGCGATGCTAATGCTAGAGGTCCTCACACCACAGTTTGAAAAATACTCAATTCAAGTCCTACTAAGACCCAGAGAGGTGAAATGATTACATCATTATATGGTGGAGCTGAAACTCAATCCCAGACCTCTGTTCTCATTTTCATTATCAACACCAATCACAAAATGAGACTTAGAAACCTCTTTTTTCACCTAATAGGAATTATGTATAAAGAAATTTTCATCAACTACTAATCAAGAGATTTCACCAAGCTGAACTCTGAAAACTACTTTAAGGGTAAAAGCTTAGAAGATGTAGTATAAACATGTATTCAAACAAAACCTGATGGTAACTCTTTATTTCCCCTCTGGATACCCCAAAATAAGAGAAATAACAGGAAGATGTGTCATACTAGTCAAGGTCACTACATACATAATCTCATTTAATCCATGTAATTCTATGAAGTAGATACTGTTTCTGTCTATTTTATGGATATAAAAACTGAGACTTGAATAACTGTAACTTGCCAAGAAATACAAAGTTAAGTGGTCAAAACAGGATTAAAGTTAAGTGCATGAGCTCTTACCCACTTATATACTGTGACCAAAGTCCCTATCACTAGGTCCTCTTACTCACTGTCAAAGCAATAAATTCTGTCTAATCTTTCATTTGCTCTTAAGTCACCAAGAACTTTGTCCAGTTCTTACTTTATAAAAATCAATCATTTACCTTTACATCTTCCTCTCTACTATATTAGCATAAATCACCCTCCATGCCACCCTGCTATCCGCATTATTCCTCTACAATCAATTTTATCTGGTCATCCCAATGGTTTCTCTAGGGCAGGCATCCCCAAACTTTTTACACAGGGGGCCAGTTCACTGTCCCTCAGACCATTGGAGGGCCGCCATACTGTGCTCCTCTCACTGACCACCAATGAAAGAGGTGCCCCTTCCTGAAGTGCGGTGGGGGGCGGATAAATGGCCTTAGGGGGCCGCAGTTTGGGGACTCCTGCTCTAGGGTATCATGAATATCCAAGAACTACCTCTCTTCTCCATGCTATGTAATGACACAGCCTAAGCTAAAAAGTCCTTGGATGAAAAAGATGTTTTTCTTAAAAAGATAACCAACTATTATATTTTGGCCTTCTTATAGAGTATTAGCCATTGCCAAGTTCTGCCATTTCCTATTTTCATTTTCTTTTGAATCTCTGCTGATCTCATCTTCCAAATGGTTTCACCATCATCAAAGTTTCATTTCACACAAGTTTCTGACTCTTTCCAAAAAGTATACAGATACCATTTCATTTAGAATTGCCTGCACAAGGTCTGTCTTAGAGATGTGTATTTGCTCCTGTTATACTTTCCCCAATTTCCTGGCATCATCACAATTTCACAATTTCACCAAATGCTCTAGACTTTAGCTGTACAATACAGTAGCCACTAGCATGTGTAGTTACAAAGCCCTAGAAAAGTGGCTAATCTGAATTGAGATGTGCCACAAGTATAAAATACACACTGGATTTCAAAAACTTAGTACCAAAAAACCTCACATTAATAATGTTCATACTGATTATATGTTGAAATGATATTCTGAATATACTGTGTTAAAGAAAATACATTACTAAAATTAATTTTATTTTTAAAACATTTAATGTGGCTTCTAGAAAATCTGAAATTTCTTTCTTTGGCTCACATTTGCTGCTTGCATCGTATTTCTTCTGTAGCACCGCTCTAGACACTCCATAGTGCTAAGCTTCTTCATTGGCCCAATGATCTCATTATAGCATATGCCATATGAGGCATTCTTAGAACATAGCCCCTCTATCTGTTCAATCATTTCCTCAAAGCTGTATCAACTAGTTCATCCAATTAAAAAATTTAAAATCATGTTTCATCACAAATAATATATGTGATGATGAATGTCTCCAATGCAAATGTCAAACAAATGGGCACAGGTGTCAAACAAATGAACACATAAACCACCCTGCCTACCCTAGAAATAGTCTTATCCTATACTTGGAAATTGTTCTCTGGAACTTTTCTTATTGCTCTCTCTCGTGTACTCAAAAGGTGCCTCCAAGAAGGTAAAGTAAAGGAAAAAGAAAATCCTTCAAACTCTAGAAAGACAAATATAACTTCTATTCATAAATATCTACATGTAAAATTAAGTGCATACAAAATGTTGAGAGTTAAAAGACGTGTTAAGAAAAAAATCATAATTTTCAGAAAAGATGCATTTAAACATCTACCAAAAATCCTGCTCAACTAAATGACTCAGGGACCACAGACTTTTACCATGGTCATCTAGTAGCATGTATGTCAAAGGAAGAGGTCAAACCAATACTTCTTTAATTGTATGGGCCAATAAATGCATCAATGACAACTTTCTTGAATTTGTCAAAGTACAACATTTGTAGATGTTTGTAATACACGAAAACATCAAATAAAAAAAAATCACTGCAGTCTGTTGCTGCCAGACTAGAAATGGGGCAAAAGAGAGAAATGTCGGTTGAAAAATATTCTGAAAATATAAAGCACAACGTAAGTTATCAATGCTTTAAATCAATTACACAATACAATGAGTATCTATAATATTAATTTTCCATTAAGACATAAAAAGAAGCTTTTTGAACCAAGGCATGGCTTACTTTTAATTGGGCTTTACATACCATGTCTAATGTGGAAAAAATAATTTATGACTTTTTTTGGTAGACGCAAAAGTGTCAGCTATCAATCATTAAAATTTTGCTGTGGTAGAATAAATATGTATCAAACCATGGCCTCCACATTTTTAACGTGAACTCAAAGGAGAAAATGCAAAGTATATGATCAGGTTTGTCACTATGTTGGGTAAAATAACTTGCATCGAGAGCAAGCAATCAGACAACAAGCAATCTTCATAACTAAAAATCTCTAATAAAGTAGGCATTCAACAAATTATTTTTCTCCTACTCATGCCAAAGACCAATGAACAAACAAATTGGGAGAAAGAAATGAGAGAGGAATGAGTAGAAAAATTTACAAGATGTCAATTGAAAGAAGAACAAGAAGATGGCAATTTAAGCAGCTCTCTAGGTGACCCCAAAGAGTAGAAGGCAAGTTTGTCTTTAAATTAAACCTTGACAGATGGCTAACAAGGGGACTTAGTCCTCAGATTATTATACAATGAGTTTTTCAATATATATCTGCTCAATTCTATTGAAACTGAAAAAGCAGTGCAAGGCCTAAGAGCAGCTATTCTACGCTTTTGCTTGCTAGAACATAGAGCAAATAGGATATTTTTTCTTTTTACTTTTTTTCCACAAAATATTGATATATCTGACATAAAAATATAATTTTATATATCATATATATATATAAATACAAAGACATCTAAGCTATTCTGCAAATGTTCTTATTTGAATAAAACCATGACCTAAAAGCAGACCAAATTAAATTATTTCTTGATGTCCCTTCAGGTTCTTAGAATTTAGGTATTAAAATGCAAAGAAAATTATTAGCAGGAGCTAAGCGCAGAATAAAGCTTATTCAATCACTAATTTAATTAGTATTAATATATTAATTCATTGGCATTTACTCAACATTGACAAAGAGAAAGGAAAAACAACTTCTTCCTAGAAAATGTGTATTTTTTTTTTTTTTAAATCAAGTCTGAGAGCCAAAGAACTTAATAAAGCAGGGGAGGTACCTTTCCACACAAGAGCTCTGGGCACAGAAGAGGAGACTGAGTTTGTAACAATAACCATATCTAAATGCTCAGAATATGCAAAACATTATGGAAACACACCAAAAGAAATAGAATAGTCTTTTTCTGCCCTTGAGGAATCTGCAATTCATTCTGAATATCAAACGTATCAAAAATTTAGAAATTATTGAAAATAATTTATAGCTTATTGGCAAACAAAATACCTAAGGAATATAAAGAAAGACTAAAAGAGATAAAAAAGATTAATTAAAAAAGGCTTCATAGAAGCAGTATATGAAAAAGATTCTAGCTATATATGGAAAGTATAAAAAGAAGTATATAAAGAAGGAAGAGGGTACTCAGGGAAAAGAATGGCACATATGCAGAAAGCAGTCTGTACTGAGAAGTAATGAAAAAGGAAACTCATTAAAAGGGAAGAAAGAAAAATGGGGTCGTCTTCACGATATAGTCAGTGGATTAAACAGGAGAATGAAATGAGATAAATCAGGGTAAACAGTTCTGGCAACTAAAAGACTCACTATAATTACCTATGATATTCAGACTTACTGCATACTGACTTTATAAATTATCAAGCCTGAAGATGTAGGGTTAACGCATAGATCTCCAATACTTAGTGCCAACTCCATACTGGGCAGCCCACGGGGTACTAGACAGGCCAAAGAATTGTACGAAATGTGACATCTGCTCTCAAGACTCAAACACTCTAACAAGAAAAATCAGAAGTGGCATGTTAAATTCAGCATTCTGGCAAGGTATACTTCACCCAAAGACTAAATCAAAAAAGGGCAGATACACAGAGTTATTTCAGATTAAAAGTAGCATTTTTTACGAAATTAATAACAAGTAAAGATGACCAGGTAGAATATTAAAGAGAGGAAAAACCAGGCCAACGCTTAATTTAATGTTATGCTACATGAAAATACCACAATGACTAATAGGCATTTAGGATATAGGTTTTCTTTTATGTCAGACATTTTTCCCTCTACTAATTTTCTTTTGCTTTAGAGAATACACACACACTAAGACCCTCTCACACAACTGAGACACCTTCACATCCCCCATATACCTCACATTCCACCTCCTCATACATCCTCCCATATCCCCCTTCAACCCCTATGCCCCTTCATATAGCCCCAAACACTTTTCCAACTCTTTTACTGGACGTTCAAGTACCTACATAAATAACGTGGCAATAGCTTACCTTCCTAACCCGGTTCAAAACCCTACACTGCAAACATGCTGTTCCCATATTGTCCCACCCCATCTTAGTTCATGCCTCTACCCTTGCCTTCACAGCAACTTCTCACCCCTCCCACCACAACCACTTTTCCAGCTATCTAGATTTTAACTCATCTTCCAAGGTTCACTGAAGTCCCATTTCCTTCATGAAGCTTTCCAGCCTACTTTGCCTCTTGATTTTTCTTTGTCCTGGATTTCTTAGTTACTCAGCTGGTATTCATCTGGTTTCTCATGCAATTTTGCATTTAAATATAAACTATATTGTAACATTTACTGTTGATTTATATATAGAATTCTCCCTTCAACTAGAGCATAAGCATAGGCCACAGCTTTCTGTTTTCTCCACAGAAACAAAATAAAAGGCACATTGCTTTTCAATGGCTCTTACTCTTTATTTTATTCCCCTATTTAACCTAATCTTATCTAACAGTTCCCCAAACACATTCAGTCCCTGGATTTCCTTCCACAACTTCACAACACCACATTTAAACACACCCAAATATAACTGTGAGGTTCTTGCAATCATAAACTGGATATTGGCTTAAGGGAATAAGCAAACGTCAGGGAAGAATAGTCAGTCTCTATGAATGATGCAAAATCAATTTCAACACTTTTACAAATAACCTAGAAAAGCATATTTATAGTAACACCTCTAGGTTTACGGATTTCAACAAGCAATTCTGAGCAGCAAGTTACCAAGCCAAAAGGAAGCAAATGTAGAAAGTTCTCTAAGAAATATGAAAGTAGGTATTAGAATATTCTCTAATATTAAAGAAAAAAATAATGCAAGGTATTTTATTAAATAATTCTCTCTGAGAGAAATCTAGTCGTCAAGAACTGCTTTGAAAGATATGAAAGAACAGTGACAGAAAGTACTTAGACCCAAAATGGGCAACATGCTATAATCTTTAGAAAGAGAACTGAAACAAAAACAAAAACAAAAACAAAATATCTTATCTTTAGCAAGGAAACAAAAAAATAAAAATAAAGGCTGGGCATGGTGGCTCATGTCTGTAATTCCAGTACTTTGAGGAACCAAGACAGGAGGATTGCTTGAGCCCAGGAGGTGGAGACCAGCCTGGGAAACATGGCAAGACCCCCATTTCTACAAAAAAAAAATTAAAAAATTAGCCAGTATGGTGGCATGCCTATGGTTCTAAGCTTCTCAGGAGGCTGAGGTAAGAGGAGGATTGCTTGGGCCTGAGAGGTTGAGGCTGCAGTGAGCCATGTTCCCATCACTGCACTCCAGACTGGGCTACAAAAGGATACCCTGCCTCAAAAAATAAATAAATAAATAAAAAATAACAAAACCAGAAATGACTAAAACTTTGCACACACACATTAAAAAAAAAAAAAAAAAAAAAAAAAAAAAAAACCCTACCAGATTACCCACATCAGATATGGTCCAGAAAATACAGAGCCTTTCCTCAAAATTCACAAGTTGGTGTTACTTCCTACTTTGTAAGAATTCGCAAAGGCTGCCCATTGCTACAGCAGAAAAAAAGGAAAGAAAAACCTTAAAACATGGCATCTAAGTCTCTATTTCATCTGTCCCCAACTTATTTTTCTAATTTTATGTGCCATAACATTTTCTACCTCTCCTCTCCTGTCCAAAAGGAGTATTCAGCATATCTATAAACACTATCATCTTGACTGCCTCAAGATGATTGTGTATGCTAGCCACAAAGGGACTTGGTGACATCCTGTCATTCTTCCCAGGTCCAGTCAAATGCCACTACCTCCTTGTATTATTATTTTCGCATTTCAGTGAACATAAACTGAGCACCAATTCCACCAGTGCGGAGCCACTCACAGAGGATACAGAGATGAATGAGAAAAACCTGTTAAGTTATTTAACAGGAAGAGAGAAAGGTAGAGAAAATACTAATAATGTAGAAAGTGTAACAATCAGTAAATAAATAAGGTGCTATGGGAACACAGAGCATCTAACAACTAGTTAGGGAAGAGGTGAGATAGAAAGGTGTCCCACAGGAATTGCAGGAACTACATCAGTGGAGTGTAGAGGCTCAAGGCACAAGGGTAGTAGAGATAAGAGGTTTTCTAGTGTTATAAGATCAAAGTGGGAGGCAGTAAGTGGCAGGAAATGAAGCTGGAAAAGAATAATCTTGGGGGTTACTGTGTGTCATGGTAAAAAGCTTGACCTTCATCACTTGTAAGTGACAAGAAGTGAGTGAGGGGTTTTAAGAAGTTAACTGTCAGGGGCAGATCTGTACATTTTGATAGATCCCTTAGTTTCTATAATCTCCACAGTTTCTAGCAAAGAGTGTAGAAGGCAAGCTTTCTGTTTCCCTGGTGCTTTTTTGTTTACTTTGTTTTGTTTCTGGAGTAAGGAAGGAACAAGTCCACTTAAGAATCCAGACAAGCGATGGTAAGGATGGAACTAACACACTGGTCATGGGAAAGAAGCAAGTATGGACTCAATAAATATCTGGAAAGCCAAATTGACAAGACTTAGATATTGCTTGGATTTTGAAGAACAGTACGAAGAACACACTGAAAATGGCAGCCAAGTCTCTGGCTCTAAATGATTTCAATTTTAATTTTCCCCTTTCTGTAAGCTCTCTCCTGAACCTAACTCTCGAGCACAGAAACATCTTGATCCTGTCTTTCTTCCCCACCTCTTTACATCCCTTCTAGGCCAACATTTCTTGAAAAGTAACATACCACAGCTGAAACTACCTCCTCATCTACATTTCACTACTCATCTCCTATAACATGGTTTTTGTCTACACCACTTTACCTAAATGCCTCTTGCTAAAGTTACAAATAATGTCCTAATTGATAAATCTAGTGGTGACTTTTCAGGCTCTATATTATTAGATATGACATTTTTTAATACTTTTTCCATCTAGATTTCTTACAATGAAATGATACTTGTTTTCCTTCTACCTTTCTGAACACACCTTGGTCTACTCTACAAGCTCTTCAATTTCTCTCCCTGCTCTGAAAATGACAGCGTTCTCCAGTTAGATATTTAGTATCTTTTCATTCCTCATTCTGCCTAGTTGATTTCATGTTGTACATCTATTCCTGAATACTCAAATCTCTGTACAGCTTAGATATACCTCTACTACTTATTTGATATCCCTACCAGAATATGCCACAAGTACTTTGAACTCAACTTGATAAAAAACCTAACTCAACTCTTCATTCTAAAGCATTAATGATAATAGTACTCTTCTGCTCAAAAATGGCCCTTTCACAGCCTTCGGAACAAAATTAACACTCCCTAGCAAATCCAGCCCCTCATGACCTCACCCCTACACACCTTTGCAGATTTGTCCCCCATCACTGCTCCAAGCTCCATATGTGACTTAAGATCTCAGTGTCCTGAACTAACCTCAGTTCCTCAAACACATAATTATTTATGTGCCTGTATAAATCGTTTCTTCCGCATTTGGCCATTCTTGGCTCCTTTAATCTCTTTCTTCTGAATGTACAGTCCTTGAACCAAGCATGGCATTACCGGCAGCCTCTTGGAAATGCAGAACCACAGGTCCCACTCCAGACTTAACAAATCAAAATCTGCATTTTAACAGTAAGTCCATGTGATTCCTATGCATATTAAAGCTGGAGAAGCACTGCTTTAATCTGTCATGACGTAGTAATGACGACTACGGTGATATACAAGTATCACTGAAAAGGACAACCCCAGCACACGCCATTTTCAGAGTCTTAATCTAACTTATTCCCTTAATACACTGCTTTGAGTAGTCATGTATTTTGTTTGTTATTAACTCCCCTGTTTTCTTGGTCATTTCTATCCCTTTGGCTTTAATGCTTGATACCATTTTGCTGGCCATCACATTGACTCCCCTGGGCTTACTCTCTAACTGTCCTGAGGTCTTGGAAAACTTGTCCATACTGACCTGTCTCATGACCAGGGAGCACACTCACCAAGCCTGACAGAGACAATATAAAATATTCCTCCCTCTCTATTTACCTGGTGAACTCCTAATCATCCATTCTTCAAGATCACCTCAAGTGTCCTTATGGGAAAAATTACCTAGCCTGTCTTTAAAAGCTTCTTCTGCAATCCCAAGGCACTCTAACACAGATACCATGTGCTTCATAAATGCTGGTTTACTAATCATTCTCCTCCCAGTAGGCTATGAATCCTCTTGGGTAAAGACCGTGTCTTATTCATCTCTTCTCACAGTTCTGACATATACTTAATGGTTACTAAATGACTAATAAATAAGTCTGAAGGGACATCGGAATCAGCAAGATAACTCTGACATCTCCTACACTTAGTGAAAAAGTGAAGATGAGATGGGATTACTTCAACAGGAAGAGTATGTAGAGCAAAATTCCATTAAGGATTAAACTCTGAGAAACAGCAATACAAAAAGGATGGGCAGAATGAATAATGAGGTAGCAAGGGACTACAGAATTGGGAGTGTAACAGGACAACAGAACTTTTGAGAAGGAACAGGCAGACAATAACGTCATACTTACGGAAAAGTCAATTCATAATCAAATATAACTAATAAGAATCCTTTAGATTAGGCTACTAAAAAATCCTTAATCTTTAGGAGAATTATGTCGCTTACTTTAGATTAATAGTTGTTTAAAGAGGGAACAAAAGGTACAGATGTGGAGCCGCATACAGAGGAGCCATTTGATGAAACTGGATGGTGAGAGGAAAAAGGAAGACTTTGACATTAATTTACTCAACAGTATTTATTGAGCAGCGGACACTAGGACTATGGTGATAAACATGAGGGCCACAATCCCTATCCTCATGGTGCTTTTATTTTAGCAGCAATAAATTCAGAAAGAGACAAGGCCAAGAATTCAAACGACTAGATCAAGTAGAATCTGAAATGCATCCCTCACCTAGTGAAGTCCTAAAAGATACACCAAACCTCCGGGAAAAAAAAAAAAAAAAGTACTTAGGGTGGCAGATATCATTAATCTTAGTAATCAATGTATCTCACGTTTTCATATTGCATTTTTTGTTTCCAAATGAGCATTTTTAGAGTATATGGTTTATCATGCTAAAGTGAATGTTTTCTTAGACAATTAAAAACTTTATACTCTTTTTGTAAGCTCCATAGTACTTGGCACACTGAACAGAACATAGCAGGGTCTCCTTAATTCCTGGTTGATTTCAACAACTAAATGGATTATTGTTTAATTATAATGGAAATTATAACTAAATGGATTATGGCTATGGTATTTGTTTTTCTATTAATTCAATCACTTGATTCAAATAAAGTCCCTAGGGATTTGCTACTTGTCTTCACTACTCCTTTGTCACCTTTTACTCATATTCCCTTGCCTAAAACACACAGATATAAGAGATTTCAGTTTCTGCAAGCTAATCAATACTTTAAAAGTTACAGTAGGCTGGGCGAGGTGGCTCACGCCTGTAATCCAAGCACTGAGAGGCCGAGGCGGGCAGATCACAAGGTCAAGAGTTTAAGACCAGCCTGAGGAACATGGTGAAACCCTGTCTCTATTAAAAATACAAAAATTAGCTGGGTGTGTTGGCAGGCACCTGTATATTCCTAGCTACTCAAGAGGCTAGGTAAGAGAATCACTCGAACCCAAGAGGTGGAGGTTGTAGTGAGCTGAGATGACACCACTGCACTCCAGTCTGGGCAACAGAATGAGACTCTGCTTTAAAAAAAAAAAAAAAAAAAAAAAAAAGCTTACAATAACAGGCCTGGTGTGGTGGCTGACAACTGTAATCCCAGCACTTTGGAAGGCCAAGGTGGGCAGATCACAAGGTCAGGAGTTTTCAGACCAACTTGGCCAACATAGTGAAACCTCATCTCTAATAAAAATACAAAAAATATTAGCTGGGCATGGTGGCACATGCCTGTAATCCCAACTACTCAGGAGGCTGAGGTGGGTGAATCGCTTGAACCTGGCAAGAGGAGGTTGCAGTGAGCCGAGATAGTGCCAGTGCACTCCAGCCTGGTGACGGAGCAAAACTCTGTCTCCCTCCCCCAAAAAGTTACAGTAACAGAAAGTTGGGGTCCTTCAATTTGGAAAAACAAAGTATACTACATCATTTAATCAATTTGTCTTAATAATAATGTGGAGAGGGGAACCACAAATCCCAATGCCAGAACCATTCATACTTACCTAACATGTTCTTCCTCACTCCCCCAACACAGGAAACTGGCACCAATGAGCAATTAACGACCACTATCATTAAATTATTTTCTAAATATGAGTCAAAAGCAACATAGACCTGTTTTCTTCTACATGAGCAAATTTCACTTAATTCAACTTATCTGAGTCAAGGTATAATCATTTCAAAAAGATGCATTTCCTTTGAACATTTGATTCACTAATTACTCAAGTGGTGATCAGAGTAAATGAATTCTGACCAAAGTTCTAATTCTGGCTCACTATACAACCAAAAGGAACAATTTCTGTTACTCAGTTTTGTTTTTTTGAGACAGAGTCTTGCTCTGTCACCCAGGCTAGAGTACAATGGCGCAATCTCGGCTCATGGCAACCCCCGCCTCCTGGGCTCAAGCAATTCTCCTGCCTCAGCCTCCCAAGTACCTGGGATTACAGGTATGCACCACCGTGCCCAGCTAATTTTTGTATTTTTAGTAGAGACGGGGTTTTACCATATTGGCCAGGCTGGTCTTGAACCCCGGCCTCAGGTGATCCACCCACCTTCCAAAGCGCTGGGATTACCAGTGACAGCCACTGCACCAGGCCAGTTACTCAGTTTTTAAAGCAGCTGTGGACAAACAATTACAGCTAACTCTCAAACACAGGATTAAACTGTGAGAATTCATCTGTATGCAGACTTTCTTCTACCTCTGCCATCCCTGAGATAGCAAGACTTATCTATTTTCACTTAATGAAGAGTAAAAATATTTTCTCTCCCTTATTTTTCTTAACAGCATTTTCTTTAGCTTCCTTATCATAATACAATATAACACAGAAAATAGTATATATGATACATATAACAATCAAAACATGTGTTGATCGACTTATGTCATCAGTAGGGCTTCCAGTCCATAACAGGCTATTAGTTAAGTTCTGGTGCAGTCGAAAGTTATACCTGAATTTTCAATCTCAATCAGGGGGTCAAGCACCCCTAATCCCCACACTGTTCAAGGGTCAAGTGTACTTTCATTTCAGAGTTGGAGAAAGCTCTGCTATATCAGCCACAGGAAACACAGCAGACCATCATTCACCTCAGTTTGACTAGTCAGCAGTTTTCACCACATCACAGGCTTCCAGGGGTGCTGGCAACAGTAGCTACAGTAGCTGCTGTTAGCGTGAGCAGGATGGGGAACCTTGGCAGAACAGGTTCAGAAAACATCACACAGTCCTGAAATTGGTAACTCATACTTTAGCATACTAGAATAGAGTCCATCAAATAGATTTATGCCTTACAGACCTAAGTTCTGCTACTTACTTAGTTACGTAGCCTTAGGCAAGTCACTGAGTCTGTTTCCTTATTTATAAAATGAGGATAACAAGTATCTCACAGGGTTAGTCAGTCACACTATCATGAAAACTTAATAGCACTTAGCATTGAACATGCTCTAAGTGGTGGTTGTTAATGATAGTTTTTACAAATGGTAATCATTAGCAATAGTATTGTTATACATCATGGTTGTGCTGTGACATAACTTACCAGTTCCAATTTTGACCAAAGAAATGTAGTAATGTGAAAATAATGTAAAATTCTGGCACATGTGTAATGAGACTGATCTGGCAATGGCCCATTAGGAAAACAATTTTAAATGTTCTTAAGAGCAAAAGTGATTGAGAAAAGCACTTCAGCAATCAACGGCAGGATTTACCCACAAATTTACTTCAGGCAACAATTATCATGTGTGGATTTATAGTTATAACATCAAGCTAGCCAAGTAAGAACCCCCCTCAAAAAAAAAAAAAAAAAAAAAATCTGCCCAGAATTAGAGTTCACTTTGGTGCTTCCTATTGCTATATTGCTACTTCTGGCTCCCCAGATTCTAAACATGGATTTCTCAAAGTGTGATACAAAGATTATCTGCAAAGCGACCAACTCTATAAATCACTGCAAACACTAAGGGTGGGAGACAGCGGAGGAGGACTCTGTAAAAGCCAGAAAGCATTTTTTACTACTACAAAAAAACACTGAACTTGAAAGTCAGGGTTTTAGCTATAGCTCCACTGATTACTGATTTAAGACAGATTATATTATCTCAGGGTTTGAGTTAAACCAAAACAAAACACAGAACCTAGTTCAAACAGGCTCAAATAGGATCAAATAGAAACAGACATGAAATCACTGAGAAAACTGTAAAAGAAAGAAACTGTTTACTCAGAAATGTTGATATTCAGATGCTGAGAAAATAAAACAATATACACTTTTTAGAAATTTCAGTTATTCCCCTAACACATTCATATCGCTTTATCTTTCTCTCACTTTGGAAGGAAGGTTTTGAGGTGTTCTCATTAGGTAATACAGGTTGAGTATCCTTTATCCAAAATACTTGGGATCAGAAGTGTTCTGGATTTGTTTTTTGTTTTTCGTTTGGACTTCAAAATATTTGTGGTATACCAGTTGAGCATCCCAAATCTGAAAATCCAAAATTTGAAATGCTCCAATGAGCTTTTTTTTTTTTTTTTTGAGCATCACGCTGTCACACAAAATGTTTCGAATTCTGAAGAATTTCGAATTTCGGATTTTCAGATCCACGATGCTCAACCAGTGTGCTACTGAATGACATGCTACTTTACACTTTTCTGAAAAGATCCTCCCCAAAGTCATTATGTAAAACAATACCAATAAATTACATAATTGAAAATATTAGTATTCTTCCCTAAACACCAGATGATGTTCTAGAATTATATCAGAGTCAAATAAATATAAACATCATAAATAAAACAAACACTATTTGCATCCTAAACGAAACAGCATGGCCATCTACAAAGGTACAGTTTCTCACTAAATATACTGGAATGCCCTCAGTAGTATTAATACATTCACTACATTAAAGTTTGTTCATATTCAATAAACAGTTCAGAGCTAGACACTGGTATGCAATACCAACCAGCATCAGCAATTAATATTTATTTTGTTATTTAAAATACTACATGTGAGAAATCATTCAAAGCACACTGCATATATCAACTCATTTATACTCTGTAACAACTGTACAAAGTAGGTTACCCTTATTATCTCCATTTTCCAGATGAGGACCAGGCCAACTGGCTTCAATACTCTTAACTTAAGCTGAACACTAACTTTACATTGAAGAAATCTGTAAGAACTTAGGGTCAGCTGAGAGCCTGACACATTAACAAGATACTCTAACACAGAATGGTAAGCAATACTGTAAGGGTAAGTGATAAGGCTAAAAATTATTAAGTCTAGGTTTTCAGATAATACTACATAGTTAAAACTCATTCCCTATGAAATAGTAATTCCCATTGCAAAAGCAAGAATCTCAACTCGGCCTGGAAAAGATGAACACATTCTCTAAGGGTCTCTCATCTTTCTGTTCAATTAATTAACCTGTCTGCTATAGTTTTGTTACTTTTTTAGTGAAGAATTGCCTTCTTATCAATCTTTTTCTTCCTAAAACAATTCCAAATCAAGTTAGAGATCAGAATCAACATAAATTAGTTTTTACCAGAAACTAAGAACAAGAGATTTCTTAAAAGACATGTATTATAATTTTTAAGTACTTAAAATGGGTAACTGACTCTGGACTAACCAAGTGTTGTTTAAAACAGGCTTTCCCTTAATATAACTTTTAAAAGAACTATTTTCAATTAGCATATCAAAGCTACTAGTCTCCACAGCCAAGACTTCTGCTTGTAACACAATTAATAGCACACCCTGTTTTACCTACACCCACTTGTAAATTGCCACCTGGGAACAGCCAACCCATCTGGGTGGCCAGGTGGCCCTGCTACTTGGGTTTCCCTCCTCATTCCCCTTTCAGCTAAAGACATGATTATATTACCCTTCCTCACTAAACCTCATCCTCAATTCTGTGCTATTTCTAGCATGAATTAAGATCCCAACTGGTGGTAAGGAATGAAGGAGCAGGGATAGTACAGAGGGGAAAGAAGAAAATAAAGGTGAAATCCCTCCTCTCTTACATACTATGCTATCCTTTCTACTGAATTCCTAATCATACTCTTCACACCTTTCACTGGCCCTGTCCCATCACTAAAGCCAATGCCTTGTCTCAAGAAATCTAGTGAGCTGCCACCAACTGGGATGATTTTTTGTCCTCTGAAACACAAAGGAAGTCGTACATGGCTTCTTTCCCTACAGGGAAAATAACATGGTATAATGGAAGAACATATTCTAAAATAAGGTGAGCTTCTGTTTCAATCCCAGTCGTGAGCTTTTTAGCTGTATGACCCTGTTTTCTCATCTGAAAAACAGTTAACTACCTCATAAGGTAGCTGATTACCAAAAATGTACTGTTGCAAAAAATCAAGAGGCTGCCTTTACATTTTTCATGTGTCTCTCATATACAGTAAGGGAAACAAACAAACTCGGGATCAGTAACCCAAACCCATAGAAAACAGGCTCTTAAACTTTTCTGACCACAAACTGCAGTAAAAAATATGTTTTTCATTATGACCCAGTACATATACATACAATCACACACATAATTGAAGTTTCACAAAACAATACTATGCTATGTGTGATTCGTTCTAATATTTTCTTTCTTTTTTGTTGTGGTGACCCTTCACACTGATTTACAACCCTCAAATGGGTTGTGACCTGCAGTTTGAAAAGAAACTACTTTGCACTCTCCTTTTTCTCCACCTTTCTCTTCCCATGCTCTCCTCCCTGATCACACACAGAAAGCTTTAGTATTGTTACCATTCCACCCTACAGGAACCCCTAGAAGAGCATCTCCTAGGATGCAAAGCCCAGCAGGTAGAAGACAGAGCAGGGAAGAAGGAAATTGTGAGAGTGCTGGGGAGAATATGTGCTGCTTCTGGTCCAAGAAGGAATACTAAATCCATTTTCCCTCAGACATAGTTATTCTTAGGGGTAAAATAAAGTTGTATCGCTAGATCCAAACACTGGAAGTAAAAGAGGCTTGTGGATTAGCCTAGGAACTTAACCCACATATATGACAATAATTCTATAAGAAAATGCTCCTGAACAAAGTTTTCTAAACATAATATATTTCTAAGTTGGGGGAGGGATGCCACGTATACAGTGTCCAAGAGATTGGCAAATTACAGCCCATAGGTCAAAATCCAGTCTATATACAGCCCCTGAACAATAGTTTTTACATTTTTAAATGGTTGAAAAAAAATCAAAAGAATAATACTTTGTGACACATTAAAATTATATGAAATTCAAATTTCAGTGCCCACAAATCAAGCTTTACTGAAATACAGTGACATTGGTTTATTTACATATTGTCTGACTGCTTTTATGTTACAGCTGGCAGAGCTGAGAAACTGCAAAAGGGATTGCCTAAAATACTTACTATTTGGCCCTTTACGAAAAAGTCTGTGGACCCCCATTCTAACTGCTCGAAAGCATTCAACATTCATTGATAAACATTTGTTAAGTATCTTTATGTCCTAGGCATGGAGGAAACTATAAGTCTGATACGGCCCTTCTCATAAATATTAATGGAAGGCAAGTGAAAAAATGCTCAGAGGAATAAAAAGCAGTTGGTTTGCTGTAGGAATTACCAGAGTGCCAACATGGCAAAAGATAAGGATGGAAAGGGGCCATTTCATATAGCACCTTTAAGATCACTGTAAGGAAACCCTCTAATATCTTATATTCAGTTGTTTATGAAATTGATCCCTTTATTTGCAAACAACCTAAAGATAAATGTCGAACCATTAAGCATCACAAATTCTGAATTCGAAGTGCTGGTATAGTTCCCTTCAATCCTTCCTATTACTCTTTACTCCTTGAAAAACATCACTGTATTAATTACAAATATTTGTCACAGCATTTCCAAGTTTTAAAAGCTACCTGTTCAGCAGAAAGTAGGAGAGAAAAAAAAATTTAAGTTGCATGTACAGCCATAAAAGTGAATGGGATCATGTCCTTCGCAGGGACATGGATGGAGTGGGAGGCCATCATCCACAGCAAACTAATGTAGGAATAGAAAACCAAATACCACATGTTCTCACTTATGAGTGAAAGCTAAATGATGAGAACACATGGACACATAGAGGGGAACACTGGGGCCTATGGAAGAGTGGAGGGTAGAAGGAGGGAGAGGATCAGGAAAAATAACTAATGTGTACTAGGCTTAATACCCGGGTGATGAAATAATCTGTAAAAACAAACCCCCATGACACAATTTATCTATGTAATAAACCTGCACACGTACGCCTGAACTTAAAATAGAATTTTTTTTTAAAGTCACATGTATATATGTTTATGTGAGTATGTTTGGGCTTGTGTATGTAGCCTTTGATCCTACTCAAATCTTTGAGGTAGGTACTATAAAACAGAAACTAAGATTATGGAATTTTCCCAAGTTCACATGATATACCACACTGCGGTAAAGAGGCACAACACCCAGGTTTTCTCCCTGCAGAATGTTTGCTCTTTCTATTATATCAACCCAAGAAGGTGCATAATTAATTATATTGACTGAATCTGAAGATAAAGTATTAGGGCTTTTATTTTTTAAAGAAAACCATTCTTGCCAACAAACAGCTACATACGTACCAACAATATGAGCTTTTATTTCTGTTAACTAGCCTTAACTGATAAATCACGTTTCAATGGTAGATAATTCTATTACCTATAACAGAGTAGCCTCCTCTAATCTTCTGTTCTCTGGCTTAGTGAGCTGATTTCCTTCCACCATAGATGCAAGGCTAGATATTAATTACAAAAATACTGTCTAATTGAGGACTGCTAAATATAAGTTGCTAGACTAACTAGAAACTACAGTTCTTGATGTGGGATATTCTAGGGCTGCAGTAGTAAAAAATAAGATCTGCAGATAAAAAGTCAAAACTACTCTTCAATGATTCAAAAGGAAAAAGAAGTATAACCACTCTTCTTCTCTATCCCCAACCTTTTACTTTTACTCCATCCTTCAGAAGTGAGGATCAGCTTGAGTAGTTTATTCCTTCTAAGAATCATTCTGATAAAGGTCATTACTGGATAAAATAGTACCTGACAGTTTGTTAGGCCCTCTCAGCAATAAAAGCTTGCTAATTTAATTTCATCTATTATTTCTAACCCTCTCAGCTAATGAGTAATCTCTATTTATGTTTTAACAAAAAATGCAATTAGCAATTAATTTCCTAATTCAACACCCAAGCCAGGGTTATGTATCTCTAAAGAACAAAGAAAGAAAATAAGAAAAGATTACCAAGAAAGATTTGTTATATAATATAGAATAAAAAGATGGTCAGTGGCTAGTCAACCATTTTTCTGGCCATTCAGAAAGGTGTTTTATTCTACTTTGAATGCCTGCTAATCAAACTGCTTTACTATTATCATATCCATCTTGTATATGTTATCTTGCAATTACTCATTATTTATCATCATTATCATTTATTAATTGACTTTTCATTTCTCCCCATATAATTTTAGTGATAATTACAAGTTCATTTCGAGTCTTACGTTATATAAAATTAATTAGCAAATTGTAGTCACTAATCCTAAAATATTAAACTCTGCTACCAGGTAAAAGAAAGGCCTAGCAGTTCATTTTCTAGAACTGCTTTATTTAAGGTAATAATAAATAAAATGACCTATAGTATTTATAGGGTAAAACTGAATTTTATAAAAGGTGGCTTATCCAAGATAGTTAGCTTTGCCTGCTTCCAAAATGAAAAAATTCCAAATAACCAAATGAAAAGAGGCAGGCACTATAATATCTTAAAAATTCGGTAAAATGTAACATCTCTTCTGGTTTTACCTCTGTGTAATAATGCAGTTTTTCCTAGGCAAAGATGCTGCAGCTGAACTTCTGCCATAATAAAGAGCTTATTTCCCTGTGCCAAGCACCACCTCCCCACCACCAACAGGAGAGGCTTGAAATCGTTCCAGATAAAAACATTCATGCTGAATACCTAGAGTTAGAGGCTGTAGCCCTGAGTAAAACTAACAGCCTAAAGTATTAAGTATTTATCCTTTTAGCCTTTATTGTAAGACTCTGATAACCTGAAAACATATCAAATTTCTAAGAATTAAGATACAAAATACACTAAGTTTCTACTTCTGAATCTTCAACCATACCAACAATTTGGTATATGACGTCTGAAACAGTAAAGAGGTGGTAAGCTTATGAAAAAAATAGGCACCTGAAAAGGAGTAAAGCCAGTTTCAGAGAGAAATAGGAATGCTTAAATAAATATGAATATAAATTAGCAAATGAACAAAATGTAAGATAGAAATTTGTTACAAAAATTCAATAACCTCTAGTCTGGATTTCATTATTTTTTTTTCTGAAAATTTGTATTCAAAGTTCACATATGCACAAGAAATATATCCATTCAGAGTTTTTTGTTTTTTGTTTTATTTTTTAAGCAATGACAAGCAGGAAAAACAAATAAGATGACTAAAATAAAAAAGGAAAGGAAGACTGATAACTTTAGGCAAGCTTTACATTACAATCAGAGAATGTTCAAAACTAGAAGGGATCTTGGAGAGTCTCTCCAGTTTACACTGATGCAATAGGTTTCTAACTGGTCTCACCTCTTCACTCCCATACTCTTCTAGTATTATTTTTCAGATAGCTGCCAAAATGATCTTAACATATAACCCAGAGCCTGCTCTTAAAACTCTGTGCTTCCCACTGCCCTTTGCATTTTATTCTCTTTCCCCTATTAGATCAAAGACCTGCAAGATCCTGTCCCTGTCTCTCCAGTACCATCCCTGCATTCATTGCTTCAGGCAGCTAGTTAAATATTTATTGAGCTTTGCCTCTGTGCCAAAAACTGTGCCATGCATTGGAAGTGTTAAGAAAAAGTCACAACTCCCACCTTTCCAGTAAAGCTTACACTCTAATAGTGGAAAGGACAAATAAGAAAAAAGTAAATATGCCAGGCACGGTGGCTCACACCTATAATCCCAGCACTTTGGGAGGCCAAGGCGGGCAGACCCCTTGAGACAGGAGTTCCAGACCAGCCTGCCCAACATGGTAAAACCCCATCTCTACCAAGAATACAAAAATTAGCCAGGCATGGTGGCACATGCCTATAGCTCCAGTTACTAGGGAGGGTGAAGCAGGAGAATTGCTTGAACCTGAAAAGCTGGGATTGCAGTGAGTCAAGATCAAACCACAGCACTCCAGCCTGGGTGACAGAGAGAGACTGTCTCAAAAAAAAAAAAAAAAAAAGAGAGAGAGAGAAATAGGTAGATAAAGTAAACAGATGTGATATGGGATAAGGCAAATAAAGAGTAATCCTCTCAGCACCCTGTTAGTTTCTGTCAGAGCACATATGACAATTTGTAATTATGTTATTCATTTGACTACTTACTTTATGACTATAAACTCCAGAAAGGCATAATCATATCTGTCTTCATGTTCAATGCTGTATCCAAAGCACTTACTATAGTGTCTAGCATGTAGTTCAATATTGATTTGTTAAGTGAAAGAATACCTATTTCATCCTCTTTAATTCAGGGATGAATAAAGTGAAATCTTTATGGATGTCAAAGGTCAAAGAAGAGTGAGTAGGAAAGTAGGAATTTGAATGACAGACTCTTAAGTTTTAGTCCAAAATATAACACAATCAAAATACTGATCTCCAAAAACAGTCATTGAAAAGCTTTGTGTTTTCAAAGCTGTAAGCAGCTGGTACCTAAAAACAGACTTGAGACTCTTTCGAAACAACTTCTACTAAAAAGTTTAAGAGAAGTTGTCCAAGAAAAAAAAATACTTTATATTCTCACTAATAAATAGAGACAATTTACTCCCTTGTTTCTTTTTAATGCATGCTAAAACAATGAGACCTTAAAGAACTCTTCGTAAGGAACCACAATATCTGAATGTTCTAGATATTTCTTGGCAGCTATCTGGCTTTTTATAATGATATGTCCTTTGGCTATATCACTTAGTCAGAATATTATTCCACATTAACTGATAAGTAATTTACCTACAAATGTAAATATCCCCCAAGAACCAAATCTGCTTTTTTGTTTTTTGTTTTTTTTTGAGACAGAGTCTCGCTCTGTGGCCAGGCGCAAGGCTGGAGTACAGTGGTACAATCTTGGCTCACTGCAACCTCTGCCCTTGGGTTCAAGCAATTCTCCTGCCTCAGCCTCCCGAGTAGCTGGGACTACAGGTGTGTGCCACCAAGCCCAGCTAATTTTTGTATTTTAGTGGAGACAGGGTTTCACTGTGTTGGCCAGGATGGTCTCGATCTCTTGACCTCATGATCCGCCCACCTCGGCCGCCCAAAGTGCTGTGATTACAGGCATGAGCCACCGCACCAGGCAAATCTATATATATATATTTTTTAATGTTTTACATACTATATCCTTTTAAATGGGACTTAGATTAAAAACTAATATGTATGTAAGATCTACTCTGGACTAGCTACTGTGTTTGTGTTATATGTCATATCAATTCATGTAATACATCTTGGTTTACAAATTTTAAAAGTTAATCTCAGAGTTTTAGAAACTTGCCAAGATCTAATAATTTGTCCATGCCCCTTCCTCTTGAAATAACGCCTTGGAGCATTACTTATGAAGATGTGAAGAAAAATGGACTTTTCCCTTAAAATAAAAATTTTAAAGTTAATAATCATAACTAGGAAAACTCCTCCCTCTAAGCCTTATAAATAGGCTTACTTTTATTACAATATGTAAAGACTTGATTCATTTTTAAAATCTTTTGAAAGGCAGCCCCTCCCCACATGTATAGTCAGTCCTTCTAATCTAATAATTATATTCTTGCTTTACATTTACTTTCTTTAGCAAGATTAGGGAATAAAGTGATTCCCAGTGTGACTAAAGAAAAAACTAGCCCGAAAGAAGGGTCATTGAAAAGTTTTAGGTTTAAGTGTGAATACCATATACCAAGTTCAGAAAAGTATCTAAATCTACTTCTTTAGAACATTATAATTTACTGTAAGGTCTCATACAGATTTCAAAGAATATAATCTAGATGACCAGTATTAGTAATTACTGTAATTTCTGAAATCTGACCATTATTTAAACCAAACAACATATTCAGCCACTAATGTTTAGAATTCTTTAGCTAGATATCACAATGGAGACATATCCATCACACATACAGTGTTTGCCTTTTTTTTAAGGCAGTCTCACTCTGTCACCCAGGCTAGAGTGCACAGCTGGACTGCAGTGGTGCGATCTGGGCTCACTGCAACCTCCACCAACTAGGTTCAAGAGATTCTCCAGCCTCAGCCCCCAAGTAGCTAGGACTACAGGTGCGGGCCACCATCCCAGCTAATTTTTCGTGTTCTTAGTAGAGATGGGGTTTCACCGTGTTAGCCAGGAGATGGTCTTGGTCTCCTGACCCTGTGATTCGCCCACCTCGGCCTCCCAATGTGTTGGGATTACAGGCGTGAGCCACTGTACACGGAATCAATGTCTACCCTTTTAAGAGAATATTACATACTATCATATTTTATTATGTACTCTTATTTTTCCACAACTATATCTTTATTTTCATTCATGCTTTTATCATCTAAAACTATATCTGTAAACTTTTTTAGTTTTGAAAACACTTTCAATTTTCCTCTAGCTCATTACTTCTTTACCAATTTTATTTAGTAGTGCTAACATCCTACTTCAAGTTGCTTTTCTGTTCTATATCCACATATATGTATGTGAGACATTCATCAGGATATGTATCATCCACTCTTAACCTCCTCGTTTTAATTAGTTTTCATCTGAATTTAAGAGTTAACCCCCTGAGACTGTCCTATTTCTTTAAGCAATTATAAACTATCTTCATCACATAAATCTCTTCCTCAGATTTAGTCAAAATTTCTCCATCCCACCTTGCCTTCCATCCATGGTCAAGTTTACTCTCAAATGCCTATTGTGTTCCTGATGCTATTTTCTGTCTTTTCCTTCATATTAAGATGAATATCCTTCCTAATCTCCTGCTAAGACATTTTTTTCTAGTACTAAGCTCTCTCCTCCAGCAAGTCTTTCCTAAATTAAAAAATCTCAACTCCCCAAAATTACAATCTAATTTTGTTTCAGCACCTTCATGTATGCTTAACTTATTCGACTAGTCCAAAACAGAGAAGAGCTTAGTCAGGGAAGATCCATGTTCTCCCTTGAGACCAGTTGTCCCTATATTCTATACCTAGGCACACATTCTCTATTGCAGATTAATTAATGACCATATTTTTCAGCGCATATATTTTTCACTGCACATATTTACATATGTAGCTTCCTTTTCCACTAAGAGTACTAAGTAGAGAAAATAAGGATTGTTGAACTAGGTCACTATTTCTTAGTGATTTACAATACAATGGCTGGTCAATTAATCAATTAATGGGTCATGATTAACATTTTTTAAACGAAATATAACATGAAAATAAGTGTCCTGCACACAGTTGAGAGTGCACAGTTCATGAACCTTTCATTTCTAATACACACACACACATACACCCACCCCTACTACTACATGGGAACTTAGTCATAATGCAACGTGTAATTCTTAGTGTGGATTATAGTCAAAAAAGTACATAAGCCATGGAACATGAAGATACTAAGATCCCTTCTAAATCTATATAATTCAAATTACAATTTAAATTTGAATGTAAAGATACCAAAACAACCAGCAAAATCATCTAATATCACTACTGAACTCTAATCTTAAAATTATAGAACCATAAAGCTTTCAGAGAAGAAAAAAAAACATAATCCAAGTTCATCACTTTAATACGTTAAGAGGACACCTCTGGCCCAGAGAAGTGAAATTTCATTTTATTCATTTGATAAACATTTGCTGAGCACCTGTTGTGTACCAGATTCTAGAAATGGACATGCGGATAAAGGAAAGATGTCTTCAAAGAGTAGAAACAGAAAAGTAAACATTTGCACAGTCTAAAGTGGAAGCAGGCAAGTAAACATTTGCAATAATTACTGAAATCAAGGCTCCATTTACAAGGCGTTAGATGAAAAGAAAGCAACTAACTTGATCTGGGTTGGGTGACAGAGAAAATGTTTCGAAGAGGTGATACTTCTCAGTCTTAAAACCAAAAAGGAGTTAGCCAGATAGCAGAGGAAGAATAACATGCAGGAAGGCATCATACTGAAATATAATAAAGGATGACACATTTAAGAAACTGCAAGTCAAGTCTGTATGGATGGAATATAGTACTCATGCTAAGGAGGAGCTGCAGCAGAATACCTAGCATTTAATCTTCAAAGCACACTCTCAGGTAGGCATTATTAATATGCCCCCCTTTGTGTAGACGAGAAAACTGAGACACAAAAGGTAAAGTAACTTGACCAAGGTTAAGTTATGAAACCAAGATTTAAACTAATTAATTCTACGTCCAGAATCTATACTCTTAACTAATACCAAGAAGTTAGAGAAAACAGGCAAGAATCAAACGATGAAGGACTTTTTATGACATTCTAAGACTATAGATTCTATGCTAAAGGTGACTCAGTCAGTGAAAGGTTTAAAACAAGGGTGACATACTCAGATTTTTAGTAAGATCACTCCGACAGCTATGCAGATGGACTAGAAAGAAAAGGAAGTAATGACAGGGGACTGGTTAATCTTAGGTAGAAAAGTGCTATAATAACCAAGTAAGAGAAAATGATAGATGAGCTAGATACTGGCAGCGCTGACACCAGAGCTCAAGTCTACCAAACTCTATGACCACATTCTTGATCACTAACTAAGTGAACTTCCCAATTTTTTCCTTTAGGCCAATCATTCTAACAGTTCAAAAAAATCAAACCTCAGAGACAAAACATATTTTCTTTAAGTCCCTTTATTAAAACAAAGCCTGACCTCTAGATGCACTGGGTATACAAAAGTGACTAAAAAGAAATCTAGGTGGAGAATGACAGAAAGTCAATTGATGTCTCCAGCAGTTCTCTTATCTTCTTGATGATTCCTCCTCCTCCTCCTCCTCCTCCTCCTCCTCCTCTTCCTCCTCCTCCTCCTCCTCCTCTTCCTCCTCCTCCTCCTCCTTCCTCTATACACTATTCCTTGAATTTTCATGTTCAATAGTCAATTTGAAATCAATGTTCTGTCTAGACATGACTATTATAACCTAACAGAATTAAATGTACCACAGAGGAAGTCTAATGTGGTCCTATCAGCGGCAATAAATGTACTCTCGGGTCTAGTCAAATTTTGGCTTAAACAGACACGAATGAATAAGAAGAAGAAAGAAACTTATTCTGAAGCAGCAAAGAGTTAAGGAAAACTTCAATATTAAAAAGGAATAAGAGTAGTCTAAAGTTTAAGCCATTTGATTCCAAGAGAGTAAAACTACTCCGAAGGGGGTGTGTGTCCAGAAACCAGTAAATAAAAGAACAACAGTGGAAAAGACTATCTGGCCAATTCTCAAGCATTCTAAATTCAATCTGTTTTCATTCAAAACCATGGGTAAGCCCTCTTGAGCCACCCATGATGCTAGGCAATGACTGGGTTCCACAAGCAAAGTAGTATAAGGAAGTAAAGAAGGGTCAGGGAAAGAAAAGGGAATAGACAAAGAAGGGAGGAAAACGGAAAGGGAATTATAATGAAAGAGAACAGAAGAAATGATGAATTACAGAGCAAAAAGCAAAAAGTGAAGGCATACCAGTGACCCTGGTATCAAATGTTGCCAACCTTACCTATAAACTGAGACAATATGACAAGTGGCAACATACAGACCATGAAAAGACAAATTGAAATCACAGACTTAGGAGATATCAAAGATGAGAAAATCAGAGTGGCACTTTAAAATGTCAAAATGCAACAAAATAGTCTTAGAATCTAAAGAAACAATTTAGAGAGTACTGAAATCTCATTTGGTTTAGTTGTTCTTCACTTCTTAAGAACAGTGAATCCGGTGGACCCAAAAGGTGAAAATGTCAGTATCAGAGAGAAGGATATGGAGAGGTGTGTTACAGAGACAATATGAGGCTCATTTGGATACCATTTGTGGGAATGACTTCAGAATTTTCCTCTCTATGGTATAGTGCTACTTAATTTGCTAAGAGTTTCACTGTAATTCTTATCTTGGTTGGCTGGGTTAACTTCCTTAAAACCAGAGTTCAAAACAAGGTAATTATTTTATTAATTATGGTCAAGATTTAACCTTAAAAAGGGAAAGGATCTGCAATAGATCATAAAATATTACTTACTGTATCATAAATTAGTCTAATGGTAACCGAACCCAGCTAATGATTCTCAAGAAAATTACGTAACTAAGAGATTAGGTTAAAGTTTCTTGAAATTAAAGTTAGACAAAAGAAATATATATATTTTTAAAAAACAGAATTTCTACCTTGAAACCATTCAGGGAACATGTAATCGTGAACATATTTCAGGCAACATGTTAAACACACACACATACCACCACAAGGCAGCCCAATGATGTCACTAAGAATAAACGCAAATATCCTTAAAGATCATATCATGGCAAAGAAAATCCTGACTCTAAGGCAAATACTTGATACCTTAACCAATCATTCATCATGTCCATTAACATTCAGTCTTCATGAGCACTCTATCAAAATAGGTGATGGGAGAGTTTATCCATAAGTCATCAAAATATTTTTATTATAGAATAATAGGATGAAAGAATGTGTATATCTATAGTCTGTTTCTCCAATGTAATCATATTCTAATTTTAAAAGATAACGAAAAGATAAAAACTTTCAATACAAGGTCACCTGGAGATCATCAATACCATGTACTTGTAAAACATAGATTACAAACTTTAGGGGGAAGAGAGCAAAACCCTTTTAATAATAAACTAATGCTTTTAAATATTAAGAGTTAAGAACTGAGTTTTTCCTTTTTTTTTAAATTTTAAAATTTTAAATTCATGGGTACATGTGAAGGTCTGTTACATAGGTAAACTCATATCATGGGAGTTTGCTGTACAGATTTTTTTACCCGGGTATTAAGTCCAGTACCCAATAGTTGTCTTTTCTGCTCACCTCCCTCCTCCCACCCTCCATCCTCAAGTAGACCCCATTGTCTGTTGTTCTGTTCTTGGTTTTCATATTTTCTCATCAATTCGCTCCTACTTATAAGTGAGAACATGTGGTATCTGGTTTTGTTAGAATTTTTTTTTGTTTTGTTTTGTTTTTTACCTCTACACTACTGACACATTAAGCCAGAAACCTCTTTGTTGTGGAGGGCTGTACAGTGTATTGTAGGACAACCAGCAGCATTCCTGCCCTCTACCCAACTAGATGCCAGTAGCACACCCTGCCCCCTGTTGTGACAACCAAAAATGTCTCAAAATGTCCCATGGATGGGGATTTGGGGAGGTAAGGAGGGGGAAATCACCCCAGCTTAAGAACTACCGGCTTAGATCACAAATAGAAAAAAAAAAAAATGCAAAATAAATGGCAGGAGAACTTTGTTCCATTTTTTTTCTGGTCTCCATGTTTCAAATGTATATATTTCAATTTGACCACAAACAGCATTTATAAGAGATTCTGCCTTTTAGAAAACAAAGTGTTAACATCCATCACTTGTTAGCCAAAGTTCAAAAGATTATCTGTACTGCCAACTCTCCCTCCAACCACACATACGTTCACACATACACAGTATTGCCTAGCTAAACTGAAGAAAATGTAACACAATTACCATATTTCCATTTCCTATTTCATCAAATAGATTGACCATACTGCTCCAGCTCCCACAAAATCCAAAGGAATTCTCAACTTACTTCAATGCAACTCAAATACCACAATAGCTGCATCACTCTAGATAGGATAAACCTAAGTACTAAGGCAAGTATTAAAGTCATTCTCATACTTTAACAAACTGTGGGGAAAGATACAAATTAACGACAATGCTATAAAAAGAAAACTTAAGATTTATGTTTTGAAACAGAATCTGAGGAGGTATGAGAGGAATGAAAAAATTCAAAATCAAAGAGAATCTGAAGGCACTCCAGGATGAGGGCAAAATTTAAAATGTTTCCCCTGGAATCAGAAAGAGGAAGAAATTATACACTTGGCCATATCCTACAGGAATAGTCTGCATAATCAGTCTCCAGAATACATATCATGGGATAGAATTTGAAAAACCAGAGTCCACGAAATAGTAAACATTCCTCCTAAACACCTGGAACAAAACTGTTCCTTACTATTGTTTCCCATTTTGATTTAAAAAAGAAATAAAGTATCTAGAAATGAAAAACAGACAAACTGAGAATTTTTAAAATTCTCATAAAAATAGTCACCTCATGCCTCCAATATGCCAGATTACACATTTTGTAGAAAAATCAATTAGTTGGAGAAACACAATAATCCTTTTTTAGCGTGCACCTGATCCAAAACAAAAGCTTTTTAAAAATCAGACATTTTAAGTACTCAAATTCTTCATGTGTAAATATGGATTAGGGCCTTTAAGATTATTTCAATTATCTTCAACAGAACCACATATTTTTGTTCAACTGGGAATGTTCATCTTAAAAAGCCTATGCAACAACACAATATTAATTTAATATAAGTGGAATATCTATATGCCCTATAGCAACAAAATCACTTTATTTCAAAATTATAGCTGTTAACCTCCTGGCCCACTGAAAATAATCCTGGCCCAATGAAAATAATCCCACAAGAAACTAATGCTCAGTTATTTTTACTACCAAACCAAGCAGAGGAAGCTGTAAGAGCTGTAGCGACAGCCTGCTTTTCCAGAAGTAATACCTTGAGACTGCTCAAGAATAACCTCCTTCACCAATTAGTGTGACTCAGGTGGGTTTGGGAGGGAATAATGTCCACAATTCCTTGGTCAGTGGCCATGATGCCCCTCCTCCTCAAGGGCAAGAGATCAGAACAAGGGATTTGAACAAGAGGAGTTCACCAACCACAACATATAGAAGCAGAAAAAAAAAAAAAAAAAAAAAAAGACTACTACTGGAAAGATAAAAACTACATGGTTAAATCATGTCACAAAAGCAAGATGTTTAATGTTATCAAGGCCTTCATTCATTTCAGACATACCATTGTTTAGCTTCCTCCCCAAACCGTGCACAAAAAGAACTGTCAGCCTGCCTTAAGCATGTTCCTTCTTCCATTTAAACAGACATGATTCTTTTGGTTAATCTCTGGCAATGATCGCCATTTCACAACACATTCAGCCCACCCGGAACTGATCAATACCACTACAGACATAAGACTAGACTTTATCCATTTATTAACCACAAGGAAATGTACCATTCAGCAAAATTCTATACATTAGAAAAGATTCTATTTAAAGGGGGTTGGGGAAGACGGACACAAACACACATACACACACACACCCCACAGAGGTACACAAAGAAGACTACCACCCTTTAATTTTCCTGTGGCAAACGAGATAAAGACATGGCCATGAAACCTGTCAATTCGCCCCCCTCCCACCCGTCCTCAGTAATTCTATACCACAAGCTGGTAACTGAATATTAAATTTTACGATAAATAGATCCAATCAGACTTTTAAAATGTTTCATCTATTGAACTAACTCTCCTGTTGTGTACAACTGCACACCTCTGAGCTAATGATGTATTCATTTATAGAATTTCAAATACAAAAGACTAGATAGTTTTTCCAACCACTGGTTGCAACCACAGAACGTTCTCACAAAATCGAAATTTCCAATATAAAATGGCCAGATTATTTCCCCAACCTTGAGCTAAAACCTATTTTATGAGTCTATTATATTTAACAAAAACAATTTCACATGGGTTGTTCTAAACCGAAAACAATGCTTCAATACAAAGCGTTTAAAATAAGTATTCCGTAGGTAAGCAAAATCTATGCCCCAAAAGAGCACACAAATGGTGGTTAAACACCACCAGCACATTACGAACACCAAGCGGCATACCTCTTCTGCAGTGGGTTATAGTTAATGCTCCGACAACAACTACAACTATTTTTAACACTGCTGGACACTGAAGTTGAAGAAAACGTGAGGGGAGACCCAGATTAATCTGCTGAAAGGATGTACTGCTTCTCACAGCCAAAATTAAGCAGCAACTGACTTGATTTATGTCGTGATATTCACCAGTGAAGCACTAATTAAAAGATGACAAAAAGCAACCCTGGGTTTAGGGGAGCCCACACTAAATACTCCTTTCAGGTCTCAACCTTTGCATAAATTGTCACTTGTGGTATTTGCGGCTTAATTGCAACCCAACCAGCCCTGTCATCTAGTGTGATGGCCACAAAACATGACTTTCTCACTTCCACAACAACACAGCACTCACTCTTATCAGCTCGCCAACCCAACTCCAAAGGAGAAAAATGCATGGAGGTTCCCCGATCACAGTCAGACCTGGGGGGTGGCAGCCGAGGGGCGCGGGGTGCTGGCAGCCTCCCCAGGCTCCACTGGACTCTCCGACCCGACACCAGCCGCGGCCCCAGCAGCGGCCGCCGCGGCCGCAGGAGCAGCCCCGCCGCGCCGCGCTCCCCGCACCTACCTGAAGAACAGGAGATAAGAAAGACGGCAAACGCCAACTTTGCAGCAGCTCCCATTTTCCCGAGGCGCCGGGGAATCCGAAGGAAGTTCTCGCTAGATATCCAGTTCCCTGGGTCTTCCTCGGAGACAAACCTCCTGGTGTAAAATCAACCGTCATAAAACATATTCGGAAGCCCAGACCAAAAAAAAAAAAAAAAAAAAAAAAAAAAAAAAACGTTCACTGGGTTTAAAAAACAAAAAAAGAAAAAAGAGCACAACAATAAAAAATAAAATGCACCACGGGGAAAAACCGCCACACACACGCACAACACACAAAACCAAACAACGAAAAGCCAACAACAACAAAAGCGGGTTTAAATCACTGTCAAAATCACTGTCAGCTCCGCTCGCCTCTCCGGTCTCTCGAAACAAAACGCCAGGCTGAGGCGACGAGGCGGCGGCGGCGGCGGCGGCGTCCGCTGCCGCCCGGACAGTCTGGGAACCGACTGGGTCCGACGTCCGGACCGACCTTCAACCCGGACACCTAAAGTCTCAGGACCACTGGCGGCCGAGCTCGCGGCGGTGGCGGTCAAGGCGGCAGCGGCGCGGGGAAGGGGCGGCGGGCGGCGGCGGCGGCGGTGCAGGCGGCGGCCAAGTTCTGGTCCAGGCTCTGGCTCCGGCTCCGGCTCCGGGCTCCGGGCTCGGCCGCGTTTTCGGTCTCCTGGCCTCCGCCGGGCTCCGCCCCCCACACTTCCGGTTCCGGCCCGAAGCTGGAAGCCAGGCGCAGCGGAGGAACGCTCGGCGGCAGCGGCGGCGGCGGCGGCGGCAGCGGCGGCAGCGGCGGCGGCCCGGCGCAGCGCGCGTGCCGGGCCGGGAGCGCGAGGAGATTGTCGGGGAAGCGAGGCGGGAGCGGGGGAGGGGTGAGAGAGCGAGGGCGGGGCCGAGTGGAGGGAGAGGAGGCGGGGCGGACGGAGTCTTGATACCGCGAGGCCTCGGCGTCCGGCCTGCTTGGGCGAGATCCCGCGACAAAGGGGCGCGGGCGCCTCAAAGTCCCTGAGCTATGCCTGGGCTGTGGCCGGGCGCGCCCCGTTTGCAAATCGTCCTTTCACTGGCGTCTCTGGATCGCCCACCCGAAGGGTCGGGGAAGCCCAAGAGCGAGAGGACCCCGAGGTGGGGCGAGTGGCCGGGTGCTTCTCCGAGGGGCGTCTGTGGCGCCCAGTCTTTGCTCCGGCGGTGACGCGCGGTACGCTCGGAGCCCGAGGAGTCGGTGGAAGCCGTGGGAGCTGTTTCGCCGCGCCCGCCGAGCTGCCCGGGCGAGCTCGCGACGCGCGAGCTGGTGTCTGCGCCCCCAGACTGAGCAGTGCGTCCCACCGCTGCAGTTTTTTGCACACGCGTGCTGTCTTGGTGACTGAAAAAAGCAAAAAAAAAAAAAAAAAAAAAAAAAAAACACGGAGGAAGGGCTGTCCACCCGGTCAGGGTATTCACGCCATTGATCACGATGCCCAACTTGAATCCATTCCCGCCGTTCTTTGTACACACAAAGCGTTGTGTTGACAACTGTTTTGCACGTAATAGGGGCAGAAATATTGGTTTACTGCGCTTGGAAGAAAAAAACTGGGAATTTCGATCTACATATTTAATGATCAGACAAGTGTTTACATGTTCAAATTTTAAGCTCTTTTAGGGCCTGCTTTTACTCCTTAATCCATGTTGACTGCTTACGAGCTGGTGTGCTAGGCACGGAAGAATGGGATCCAACAGGTAAAAACAGGATGGATCCCTACCTCAAGTAGGTTTTAGTATTTGCTGTATTCATTTGGCTGCAGAATACAAACTAAAGACCATTGAAAGTACTTCCTCTGTCATTTACCACACTTTAGTGAGCTTCGGGAAGAGAGAGATCTTGGTTTTTTCCCTTATTTTATTCCAGCACCCAGAAGTATCAACTGGCACATGATAAGTGCTTAATAAATAACTGTATAAATGACTAAGGGATAACTGCCTTTCCCTTAGGTACAGTCTTTAATGTACTCTACAAAGTTTTGTTTTTTAAAATAATAAAAATAAAGCAACTGTACTATATGGCTAATTTATGTTTTACTTGTGGTTTACTGATTCCCACCTTTTCCCACAAAGCCAAGTCTTCTCACTTATATTTATAGCAGTTTACTTCCTCTAAATTACTCCGTATTTCTATTAAGTTCATCCTGTAATTATCTGCCCATTTCTGCAACTTGTCAGGGTTATTAATAATCATTGTGGCTCTTTAAACTCTCTCCAAGATTTCCAGTTCTCAAGTGGTGGTGCTCAGAATTTCACTGATATTTGCAACAGTTAAAATCCCAAGTCGGTATTAAAGGTGTCTGATCTCATGTAGTTCTCCCATCTTTATGAGTTGGTCAAAGGAATATGTATAAACCTTCCATTCTCTAGTTGAATTAAGACTTTCACTAATGGTTCTGGAATGGAAGAGTATATTTTACTCTAGAAACACTTAAAGTTCATTAAAGAATGTGTTGTCAGGGTCAGGCCCCACTGTTGTCTTATCTATCCATCATTTCAATATTTCTTTAATTGTGAAACCAGAGCAAGTGGAATAACTGGAATAGTGAGTAATGCAACTGAAATTTGAAAATATATTCCTTATCTTAGCAACTGACTTTGCCAATATAAGAGCATGAAAATCCTTTCTGTAGTGTTAAAGACAAGCAACCAGTCTTCACTAGAACATTCCTTTCTAACAAAGACAAAAAATAATAGTAATAATCCCAGGGGAGTAGTATTAACAACCAGTAACAGTAGCTAGCTATTCTGTTCCTAAATGTGTTTACTTTGCCCCCTCACTTTTTTAAAAATTCAAAACTAATGTAACCTAAAATGACAAGGAGTTGTGACTAATTCCCAATGGAGCTTCAAAACTTAAAAAGAGGTAGCTACGGCTAACCCCATTGTCCTTCTTTTCTCCTTATTTTCTAGAATCACTTTTTTAAATCCACAAATCCAACCCCTTCCTAACACATTGCAAAGTGTACAACCTGGTTTGGGAAGGAAAATGAGAGAGGAAAGGAAAAGGAAACATGAATTCTAATCGACCAGAGCATCAGACATTATGAGATAAATATCTTTAGCTAACGTCATTGACTCTCCAACCCCAAGACCTAGCCTTGTGGCCACTCCAGTGCCAGAAGTTTTAAGTTCAGAGTCCTGCCAAGTTCAATTGAACTGAAAATTATTCCCACATGGAAGAATCTTGAGAAGCCAGTTCAATCTAGAATGTTGGCTGAATGAGGAGGTAGAGGTAAATAAGTGAGACAAACATTTTTGTGTTACAAAGTCACGGCTCAAAAGATGTGAAAAAGTTTAAATCTTAAGTTCTGAAGTAGAGCTGGAAATGAACCGGGCTGTAATGGAACTTGCCTTTGGATCCACCAACAGACACTTAAGCAAGACATTTCTACTCTTTTCCTTCATCTTCAGGAAGATGACTGAAAACCTTTGGAGTATGAAGGATGTTGAGTTCCCCTTAAAAGAAGGATTTAGAAGTATTTCTGCTGCTTTCTAGCTACTATACAACTCTCCTGTGTTCAGATAACATGGGCATTCTTGAAGTGGCACAAGTAATGAATTTTTCTATGCCAATGCTGTAAGGCATAATGCATTGAATAAATTCAGTAACTTGGTGAGTCCAAGGAAGGGAGAAATGATCGATGTATCTTTTATAAATATCACCCTCTACTTAAGTGCCCAAGGTGGGAAGAAAATTCTCTGCAAGCTAGCTTTTGCTGCTATTTTTTCCTCCCCTTTTACTTATGTTCTTCTATATAGCATTGCACTGTGCCAATGGGGTCAAAAAGAGACATATCAAGGAGGATAAGAACATGGGAATGGATAAGGGGCAAAGTAAGTAATGGATGAGACAAACGGTTTTAGGTGAAGAAAGTGAGTTAGAAGAGTTAAAGAGAAACTAGCTGTGATGTAATACAAATCTCAACAACCAACTGGTTTCTGTCTAACATCCCAGAGGTAATATTTGACTTTTTCGCCCTGCTATCACCCCCTTCAAAATTCAAGAAATACGTAGAAATTCAAAAATAACAGGCTTAATTTGGCAAGGATTCTTTCCTACCCTCCACTTTAATTGCATGACCACAGTTGCTTAGTTTGCTTGAACAGGTACTAGGACTCAATTCCTCCCCAGGCTGATAACCATAGTGCCTTCTCTAAAAACTACTGGGCAACTGTCAGAACCCACACACCCAAGTAGTTCAGGATGGTGGCGTTACTGATGTGCCCCCGTTGGTTGGTAGGAGGTAGGAAAGGTGTTGGTTTGCACAATAACTGTTAAAGGAGGTGGCACTGGCTTTTAGTGTCCTGGAGCTAGAATGCTGAATACTCTGCAGGAGGTTGGGCATTTAGCGTACCCAACAAAGAATAGTTCAGAATTTGAGACCTTTTACCTTAAACCAATCTCAAATGGAAGGAGTAAACCTTCCATTTGAGGAATGGATGAGTAAACCTGCAATAACCAAAGTGTAGGTCTTAAACTAGTGCTGGTTTCAAACAATTTGCTACCAATATTTAATGAGATATGTATGGACATAGACAACATTGTTTAGAAAGTTTTGTAGAAACTTGATAATATTTATGTCTGTTGAAAATAACTGTAAAATAAGCTTATATTTTCTTTATTATTATTTTAATTTCAAGTGTTTTGTTTTTGGGTTTTGTTTGTTTGTTTGTTTTTGAGATAGGGCCTCACTTTGTCACTTAGGCTGGTGTGCAGTGGTGAAGTTACCACACACTGCAGCCTTGACTTCCCTGGGTCTTCCCACTTTAGCGTCCTGAGAAACTGGTACTACAGGTGTGTGCCAAACATACCTGGCTAATTTTTTTTTCCAATAGTTTTTTTTTTTTTTTTTTTTTTTTTTTTGTAGTGATGATGCTTTGCCATTTTGCCTAGGCTGGTCTTGAACTCCTGAGCTCAAGTGATGTGCCTACCTCAGCCTCCCAAACTGCCCAGATTACAGGTGTGAGCCACTGCACCCAGCCTCAACTTCTTAGTAATTCAATTTTATTGTACTTTTACCTCACGAAGGTCTCATAGATTGGAAATTCATCATAGCAAATCTGAGAGTGGGTTTCCTACTGGAGTAGAAAGCAGGCTATATACACAATTCTTCCTCAAAAAATGTCCTTCACCTACTTTGACAACTGCTTAAAATCTCAACTAAAGCTGTGATGTTATACTCCTGCAATTTTCTAAAATACAAGTCTGCATAAGGGTCAGTCATTTTCATTACACTCTGTGTGGCATTCATTTATTCAACAAGTAAGTATTAGGTACAGAATTTGTGCTAGGTTTTGATTGTACAATTGTCGGATGAAATAGATAGTCTCTACCATCACTGAGCTGACAGCATGACGAAGAAGGCAGGAAAACAGCCAGTAAACAAATAATTCCCAAATGGAAAGGATTATTTATAAAAGCAGACCGAATGCTGAGATAAAGAGCAATGGGATAGTATAGGAAGAGGGGATCTATTTAGAGAAAATGATTCAGTAAGGACTTACAAAGGATGCGACATTTTAACTGAAACCTGGAAGATGAAAAGGAGATACTCATGAAAGAAGCTAGTGAAGAATCAACAGTATGTATGATATATTTAAGAAATTGAAAGAAGGTTCTCATAGCAGTGAGGAAAGTGGTATGAATAAGGAGAGAGAGGAAAATAGGTTTCAGTCTATGCAAGAGCCTATAGACCAAAGTAAGGTCCTTGGATTTTATTCAAAGTGAAGTAGCAAGCCTTTGGAGGGTTTTAAGACAGGGAGTTGTGTGGTCTGGCTTATGTTTAAAAGATCACTCTGGTTGTTACATGAAGAATGAGTTGCAAGAGATTACCAAAATAAGCAGATAAATTAGTTAGAAGGGTAATTACAGTAACTCAGACATGAGATGATAATATTGTAAACTAATATGAAAAGAAGTGGGCAGATTTAAGATATACTCTGGAATTGGAGTCAACAAGATATGCTGATGGATTGGATGACTACTACTTTTTTCTTGAGCAAATGAGTAGAGGTCATGTCATTTATTGAGATGGGGAAGATTTAGAGGGAAGAGACATTATAGGGCAGAAATTGGATAGATGAATAGTGAAAATATTCAGTTTTTAAAATGTTATATTTAAGATGCCTATGAGACACTCAAATGGTGATAGATGTAACATAAGCAATTGAATGTACATGACTGAAGTTTGGAGCAACATGCAATGCTATAGATATAAATTTGGTAGTCTTCACAGTACAAATCGTATTTAAGACCATAGAAATGAATGAGAGGATCTAAATAGGGAGTAGAGAGAGAAGAATAAATTTAGCAATCAAGTGGAGGATTAAAAGCCAGGAAATGGGATAAAGAAGTGGCAGGCAGAGATGAGATAAAAACCAGGAGAGACCAATGTCACATATGAGCGTGTTTTACAAAAGGAAGATAGGGACAGTGTTGAATCCGATACAGACATACAGCAAAATGAAAAACAAAAATGTAATCCATTGGATGTGGCATCATAGAAGGAACTAATGTCCTTGACTAGTTTCAGCAGAAGCTAGATGGAAATATTTAAAGTCAATAGTAAATGAAAATTTAGAAGCATCAAAAATAACCAAGTCTTGGCCAGTCACAGTGGCTCATGCCTGTAATCGCAGCACTCTGGGAGCCTAAAGTGGGCAGATCACCTGAGGCTGGGAGTTCAAGACTATCCTGGCCAACATGGTGAAACCCCGCCTCTACCAAACATAGGAAAATTAGCCAGGCATGGCAGTGCATGCTTGTAGTCCCAGCTACTCGGGAGGCTGATACATAAGAGTTGCTTGAGCCTGGGAGGCGGAGGCAGCAGTGACCTGAGATTGCACCACCACACTCCAGCCTGGGCAATAGTACAAGACTCTGTCTAAAAAATAATAAATAAATAAATAAATAAATAAATAACAAAGACTTAAAGACATTTGGCTATTTAAAAAAATCAAATAAAGGTGGCAGTGGCTAAAGGGAAATACACAATCAAGAGAGGATTTTATTTTGTTTCTTTTTTCAGAGAACAGATCATAAATTATATCTGTAAACTCATAGGTATGGTGCCATAGGAGGAAAGATTGAAAATGCAGATGAAAGGAAAACCTAATGGGCAAAATACTTGTGAAGACAAGAAAGACAAGCTTCAGAACATGAGACAGATAGGTTGGCCTTTTCAGAGAGGGGCTGTTCTCTTCCTCTTCTTCCTCTTCCTCCTCTTCCTCCTCCTTTTGAGGCAGGAAGGGCAAGCAGAAGCAGATGAGTTTACAGAACTGAACTCTGGAGAATAATGGCAATTCCAGCTAAGGGCTCTTCTTTTCTCTGAAATATAAAACAAGGATTTCAGCTTAAAGCGAAAGCAGCATGATAAAAGGTATGAAAGAGTCCTAAGTGAGACTGGAGAGAGAGAGGTTTATAGTGGAATTGTGCGGGTTGAGTGCCCATTCGAGATTGGTGACTCCAGTCTACCCAGCTGTGTGATTATTTTCTGCAACGTGGAGGTGTTGGCAGGCATGGAGAAGGCAGATGATTGAATTCTTACATGGCTGGATTTGTTAAGTAAGTGATTTTGAGAAAGAGAGGAGTAAGGAAGTTATGGGAATCATATGGGAGCCTTTGGAACAATGACTCAAAATTTGAATTGGATGAAAAGAAAGGATAGTCTAGAAGAGGCTATGTGGACAGAAAGAATTGATAGAAGAATGGATTAGATCGGGGTCCCCAAATCCCAGGTCACAGACCTGTACTGGTCTGTGGCCCGTTACGAACCAGGCCTCACAGCAGGAGGTGAGCAGCAGACCAGCAAGCATCCTGCACTCCACCTCCAGAGAGGAGCAGCAGCGTTAGATTCTCATGAGCCCTATTGTGAACTGCACGTGCAAGGGATCTAAATTGTGCACTCTTTATGAGACTCTAACACCTGATGATCTGAGTGGAATAGTTTCATCCTGAAATTATCCAATCCCCCCATGAAAAAAACTGTTTTCCACAAAACCAGACGGTACGTGGTGCCAAAAAGGTTGGGGATCACTGGATTAGAGGACTGACACCATTAGGAGGATCCATTGCTTCTTGGCAGATATTTAAGCAAGTGAGCTAGAAGGATAGGAGCTATGATCAGAGACTAGGAATTAATAAGGTTTTGGAGAGGAATTGTGTCTGGTAATGACAATGGCCAGGGAATTACCATAGTAGTGATAGAAAAAATGGTCACTGATGATGAGGTGGTCCAAGTATTGGGATGTCAAAGTATCCAGGGAGTTGGATGAGTCAATCTGTGTTGAGATAAAATTATCATAACATTTTAGGAATAATTATTATTTAATACTCTATTTCTAAAGATTATGAATAAGAAAAAGAATAGGTATAAGTTTAATATTATTTGGCTTGAATATAAATTTGTGCATTTTGGTGACAGAGAATAATACAGAATACTTTTGAACAGTTTTTTTTTTAAGCCTGTTTAAAAAAATGAACGATTGTTTTTCTTTAATTTTTTTTTTTTTAGGCTTAACTACATTGGATTTTCCCACCTGCTTAAGAATGCAAATTAAACAAAACACTTAACTGCACTTTATTGTGCTTCATTTTAACTTAAATCAGAAGAATTTTAATCAAAGCCATACCGAAGCTTTAGGGGAAACTGAATTGTAGGAATGTTTGTAGTGAATTTAACTGGTCAAAATATACCGTGTGCATTTCTTCATATTCAAAAGCAGTTATTATTAGCTATTCCTGAAATTAATTAATAATTTTATCCCATTTTCTGGTGAGCAAATACAAAGGTTAAATGGCTTGCCTAGGGGCACCAATTGAATCAGTAGCAGAAATGGGATTATAACTCCAAGCTACTGACTCAAAGCTTAGTCCAATGAGCCATGCTGTTTCTCAAGTAGTAAGCATATTAATAGTTTCTTCAAGCAGGAAACAGAGCTCTAAATGGAGCATGTCCCATCCAGAAGACCTATGCAACACAGTGAAAAGACTTACTTCTTTTACTTAGTTAAAACAAACAAATAAACAACAACAAAAGCAAACAAAAACACCCCCTGGCCACAGAGCTGTTAAACTTGCCTTTTTGTTAAAGAGGAAATAATTTGCATCAATTCAAAAGGTAATACAAAATAACCGTTACAAAAAGACACTAAATTGTATCGTTATAAAACCAAAAGGATGTCTGATATTGTTTTTCAATGCTGTCATTAGACTTCGGTTACACAGAATGGTGAATTTGCTGTATCAGATAAACACCAGGATAATTCAGGCATTCAATTTACCCTTTGTTATTTAGGCTAATCATAGAAAAATAGCAATTGTACAAATTTTATTTAATATTTGAATAAATGCCTTCCTGTCCCTTTTCTCTTATTTCAAGTCCACCCAGGTACATAATTGTTTTTCACTCAATTTTAACTCTGTAATTTTAAAATCACAAATGAGAAGATTATTGAAAGTAGATTCTTTTTAAATTGCAAATTAAAAGTAAATAATTCTATTTCTGCTTCTGGCTATAACAGAATACCTTGTATTACATCAACTCGCCTATTATGAACAACTGTTTAAAATAATTTATTCAGCAACTGTTTGGAGCCACTAGAGAGGGACTCAGGAAGATAGAACTGGGGGGGACAAAGAATCCAGAAAGGAGAGAAGTACAATGAATTGAGCCCCACATTCACCTAAGCTTTCCACTTTGGTACTTGCAGATTCATGGCATAGGTAATAGAGGCTAAGAAGAAAGCAGCAATCTGGGCTTATGTAGTTTCAGTGGATTAGGCAGACAGATGTTGAAGTTTGAGGTGCCAAAGTGATTAGGACTCGACGAACTAAGGTCCAGGAGTTGAGAAAAACCATAAGGGAGTGAGTCCAAAATTCTGTGCAATATCCCTTCAAGGCATCTGCTGACTCCTCAACTATGCAGGGTGAAATGTAGAGAAATTAAGGGTAAAGAAGCAAACTGGAGGTTAAAGAGTTTAGCGAAGATTTTGGCAATTTTGGAGATGTTGGGAACCAGACATGGGACTTCAGGGACCACTAAGGAGGGAGAGCCCAGGTAAAATACCCCAGGATTTCAGATGAGAACTCGAGAAGACTATTTTTTACAAAGTAAAGGCTGAGCTTTAAGATTTAGGACAAACTGGAAGTTGATGCGCCCCCAGAAATCTGACCAACATGACTAAAGTGATATGATAAGTCCATATATTACGTGACTGCTGGAGCAAGTTAAACTCTTTCTGGAAAAATATAACTTCATGGAGAGTTTTTGCAATTTTTCACAATGCCTAGCATTCATTGAAAAGTTACCAACCATGTAAAACATAGGGCCAAAGGAAAATGCTGTAACCAAAACTAGAAGAATTAAAATAAATTAAAATGTGGGTATACAGTAGATTAAGTGCAGCAGAGAAAACAATAGTGAATTGAGAGGAAGGAGGTAGTAAATATTCAGATTTAAACATAGAGAGTAAAAAGGATGGAAAATACAGAATATATCATAAGAGATATGTAGGGCAATTTAAGAGCTCTGATGTATATGTAATTAGAATCCCAGAGGGATAGGAGAACATTAATTGAACAAAAGCAACCCTTGAAAAGATGTTGGCAGCCAATTTTACAAAACTAATGAAAAAAATATAGTCATGAATTTCCGAAGCTCCACAATCTGCATTCAGGATAAATTTGTTTATAACTACACCAAGAACATTGTATTCAAACATCGGAAAAACAACGATAAAAATAAAATACTGACAATAGAGAATAAATACACATTACTTTCAAAGGAGCAAAAATAAGACTTAATGCTGAATTTCCAGTAGATACTATGGATACAATGGAATGACATCTTCAAAGTTCTGAAAGAATACAATTGCCAAGCAAGTATTCTATACTCATAAAAATATCCATCAAAAAGGAACGTTAAATAAGTATATTTTCAGACAAACAAAATTGGAATCTGTTGTTAGTAGACCTACACTAAAAGAGAATGTAAATTTTTTATTTATATATTTTTTTCTTTTTTCTCTAGTTTCTAGACCTAAGCTTAATTTTTCATGCTTAAACATGGAACTGTAGAAAAAATTAATAACAGGGAAAAATTAATAATAAAAAGTAATAAATTAATAATCACAGAAAAAATTAATAAACACAGGTTTCATGTTTAAACATGGAACTGCAGAAAAAATTAACAGTAAATATATGAGTAAATCTAAATATAAACAATAGCAATAATGTATTATAGGGTTTAAAAATAGATGTAAGATTAAAATACATGACAGCAATTGCACAAAAAGTAAAAAGAGAGTATTTTAGTTAGTTCATGCTGTTATTACAAAATATCGTAGATTGTGTAGTTTAAACAACAAGCATTTATTTCTCACAGTTCTGGAGACTGGGAAGTCCAAGATCAAGGTGCCAAAAGATTCAGTTCTCAGTGGGGCCCTCTTCCCGGCTTGCAGCTGGGCATCTCCTTGCTTTGTCTTTGCATAGAAGGAGGTAGGAGAGAGAGAGAGAGAGAGACAGAGAGAGAGAGAGAGAGAGAGAGAGAGAGAGAGAGAGAGAGCGTGAATGTGCAAGTGAGCTAGGACTCTGATCTCTTTATCTTCTTATTAGGGCACTAATTCTATCATGGGGCTCATCCTGAAGCACCCACTTCCAAATACTATTACGCTAGGGATTAGGGATTCAATACATAAATTTCATTATGGACATTCCATTCATAACAAGGAAAGTGTTGCAAGTTTCCTGCATTATTCAAGGAGTAATAAATGTACTAACTTAAGGTAGTCTGTAATAAGCAAGGATGAATATTAGAATCTATTTTTTAGGGTAATCAATAAAATAATAAATATGTAACTAACAATCTAGTAGAGTAAATGGAATAATAAAACTTTGATTAATCTAATAGAAAGAAAAATAGTAAAACAGAGAAAATAGTAAGATGGTAATATAAACTCAAGTATGTCAATAATTGCATTAAATTAGTTGTATTAATACTCCAATTAAATGACAAAGATGGTCAGAGTAAATAAGAAAAATAATAACCAACAATATGCTGCTTACAATATATACATTTTAAACATAAGAACTCTTGAAGAATGAAAGTAATAGTATGAAAGATATAATATGAAACTATAACCAAAAGAAAATGGTGCAGCTGTACTCATATCAGGCAAAGCAGATTCTAAAGCAAAAGGTATTACTAGAGAAAACAGTAGTTTCATAATGATAGAGGGATCCATAGAATTTTAAACTTAAAGATAATAATATAGTCTTAAAATACATGAAGAAAGACTTTTATAGAAATAAAATATAGAATAGACAAATTAAAGAATCATAGTTGAAGATCTCTTATTTTAGAAACTGATGGTGAAGAGCACTATACCTAACAACAGCAGAATGTAAATATTTTTCTAATTATCATGGAACATTGCTCAAAATCAACTATATATAGTTGGAGCAAATATCAGTAGATTTCAAATAAATTATACAAAGTATATTCTCTGACCTCCATAGAATTAAGCTACAAACTATTAAACTATTAACAGAAAAGTGAGCAAAATTCCCCAATGTTAGGAAATTTTCAGTATACTTTTAAATTACCCATGGACCTGGGTTCTGTTAGCAAAAATGTGACATACCAAAACTAGTGCTTGCAGCTAAAATGCATAGCAGGAAACATAGTTATAAGTGCATTTAGTAAAGAATAAATGCTGAAAATCAATGCTCAGTTTCCATTTCAAGATTCTAAGAAAGGAACAGCAAAGTAAATGAAAGAAAACAAAAGGAAGTAAATGATAAAAGTTAAAAACAGGATCAATAAAATATAAAGTAGAAAAATATTTAAAACTTTGTTATTTGAAAAGATCAATAAAATTGGAAATGCCCTAGCAAGTCTAATCAAGAAAAAATTAATATTTTCAGTATTAGAAATTAAAAGGGGACATCACCTTAAAGATATTTTAAAAGTTAGAGGATATTGTCACATTTACAGCTAATATACTTGAATATTTTGATGAAATTGAAAAATTCCTTAAAAAAGAAAACAGGAAAATGGATACAGGATGACTAGACAATCTAAATCTTCCTGTATCTATTAAATAAATTAAAATCTTTAATAAGAAACTTTTCACAGTCTGCCTCTCTTTCACACACACACACACACACACACACACACACACACACTCCAAGTGTACATGATTTCACCTGTCAATTCTTCCAAATAGTATAAGAAAAAATGACACTATTATTACATAAACTCATCCAGAGAATTTAATATTAATACCAAAATCTAACAAAGACATTACGAGAAAGAAAATTCACAGAGAATTTCATGAAGAGACAAAAAAATTCTTATAGAAAAATTGGCCAATAAAATCCAGTGATATATTAATAAAGCAATATGTCATGATCAAATTGTGTTTATTCTAAAAATAAATGGTTAATTTCACATCAAAAAAGTAATTAATAGTATTAACATAATAAAAAGAGAATCCCCTTGATTTCAATAGATATGTTTTAATAGATCCAGAAAAATTATTAAATGAAATTCAATACCTGATTGTAACTTAAAAATATAATTATTAACAAACTAGGACTAGAAGGGAACTTTCTTCATCTGATAAAGAGTATCAGCAAAACGAAAAAACAAAAACAAAACTATAGCTAACATCAGACTTAAGGATGATATGTTGAGATTTTTCACCTTTAAATTGGGAAGGAAATATCATTCCTGCTATCATTGCTTTTATTCAACACTATGCTGGATGTATTAGTATTACAATAAATAAGGATTAGAAAAGAATAAATAAGACTGTTCTCACTATTTACAAATGTCATAATTGTAACATGTAGGAAATTAAAAATAATTTACAGATAAACTGCTAGAATTACAAAGTGAATTTAGCAGTCTCTTGATAAAAAGTCCATTTGGAATTGTATATCAGTATACTATCAACAATTAGAAAATGAAAGTTTAAAGACAACACAAATCGCAGTAGCTTCTAAACATATGTTACCTAGGAATAAAACTAATACAAGATATTAAAAACCTCTACACAGAAAGCTACAAAATATTACTGAATGAATCAGGTGTAGTGGCTCATGCCTGTAATCCCAGCACTTTGGGAGGCTGAGGTGGGTGGATCACAAGGTCAGGTGTTTGAGACTAGCCTGGCCAACATGGTGGAAACCCATCTCTACTAAAAATACAAAAATTAGCCAGGCATGGTGGCACATGCCTGTAATTCCAGCAACTCAGGTGACTGAGGCAGGAGAATTGCTTGAACCCAGGAGGCAGAGGCTGCACTAAGCCAAGATTTTGCCATTGCACTCCAGCCCAGGCAACAAGAGTGAAACTCCTTCTCAAATACCAAACAAACATGTGTGTGTGTGTGTGTGTGTGTGTGTGTGTATACACACACATATATGAATGAAATGAAAGAGGATCTAAATAAAGGTATATACCATGTTCATGAAATAGATAATGTTATAAAGATTTCAATTCATTTTCATTCACTCCTGGATTCAATACATTGCCAATGAAAAGCACAACAGATTGTGCTGTTGTTTTAGTTTGGTGGCAATTAGATAAAGTGATGCTAGAATTTAGATAAACTGATAAAAATAGGCAAGCTAATTTTAAAATATGGAATTGAAAATTAGATGGAGTCTGAAATGCTCAAAATAATCTTAAAGAGCAAAGAGTGCTCAGATCCAGATGTTAAGACTTATTGTAAAGCTACAGTAATTAAAACAGTATGGTAATGGCTCAAGAATAAAAAATACTGAAAGAACAAATCATACAGTCCAAAAACATATCCACATGAGCACAGTCACCTATTTTATGACAAACATGCCATTGTAATGTAATGAAGAAATGTTAGTATGTTCTGTTAATAGTTGGATCAACGGACATTCTTACAGATAAAAATGAAATTTGTCCCTTACCTCACATCATACATAAAAATCATATTCTATTTCTGATATATCATAGACTTTAATGAGAAATGTTTAGCAACAAATCTTCTAGAAGATAACACAGGCAAATATATTCATGACCTTAGGATTGGTGAAGATTTCTTAAAGATAACCAAAACAAAACAAACAAACCACAAAACTTTCTAAGCATAAAAAAAAAGATGAACGCTTGAACTTTTATAAAATGAAAAATGCCTGTGATCAAAGACACTGTTAAAGAGAGTATATAAAGAATTCCTCAGACTTATGTTTTAAAATAGCCAAGAGGGATCCAAGATGACCAATTAGAAGCAACTCGGGATTGCAGCTCCCAGCAAAAGTGCAGCGGGTGAGTGGATGTCACATTTCCAGATGGATTTTTATTGCCCACAGACCAGGAGATTCCCAGGCAGAGGAGCTCCATGGGTTGCCAGCGCAGCTGGTTTGGCCAGCGTGGCTGTTTTGCCAGTGCCCCAGTGCAGTGGTTCTCCATACAAAATACACGGGTCCAGCTGGTGATTGGAGCTTGTGGCAGACAGAGTCACCCATTCAACTGATTAAAAAGGGGACTGAAACAGGGAGCCAGGCCAGGAGATTGCTGGGCAAAAAAAACACTACAAATCTCAGCGCGGCTCTTTCAACCAGCGCAGTGAGTCGCCACACAGGAAATCACACAGATCCCGGTGCCTTTTCAACAGGTGACTGGAACACCTAGGAGACAGAGTCAACTGTTCAACTTTAAAAAAAAAAAGGGGGGGGGGGGCTCTGAGGCAGGGAGCCAGGTGATCAGGAGGCTTGGCTAGGGAGCCAGGTGATCAGGAGGCTCAGCTGGTCCCACCCCCACAAAAAAGAGCAATCAGAAACCATCTAGATTGAGAGTCTCACAGCAAGCACAGCTGAACTCAGGATGGTCCAGCTCTGTGAGGTAGGGGCGTCCGCCATTACTGAGGCAGTCCACCACTACAGAGGTAGTTTGCCATTGCTGAGGCAGCCCAACATTACAGAGAGGGTCTGCCATTATAGAGCTGGGCCACCATTGCCGAGGCAGTTCTAACTAAGCCTGTATAAACAGGACTGCAGGGAAGTTCACACGGCAGCTGGGCAGAGCCCACAGCAGCTCAGCAAACCCTCTGCAGGCAGACAGTGACTAGGCTGCCTTGACGCTGGGCAGGGCAGCTCTGAAAAAAAGGCAGCAGCACAACAGAAACTCATAAATAAAGCCCTAACACTCCAGGAGAGAGGACTTGGAGGAAAAAAAGGAGGGGGCTTATGAGTTCTGCTGAAACAGATTTAAACATACTTGCCCAGCAGCTCTGAAAAAACAGCGGAGCTCACAGCACAGCACTTGAGCTCCTATAAAGGTCAGACTGTCTCCTCAAGCAGCTCCCTGACCCCCATATATCCAAAGAGTCACCTCATAAAGGAGAGCTCAGACTGACATCTGGCGGGTATCCTTCAGGAACAAAGATAGCAGAAGAAGAAATTGGCAGCAACCCTTACTGTTCTGCAGCTGCTGCAGGCAATCCCCAGGCAAGCAGGGCCTGGAGTGGACCTCAGCAGTCCTACAGCAGAGGGGCCAGACTGTTAGAAGTAAAACTAAGAAACAGAAAGAAATAACTTCATCATCAACAAACTAGACGTCCACTCAGAGACCCAATCTGAAAATCAACAACCACAAAAATGACAGGTGGATAAATCCACAAAGATGGGAAGAAACCGCAAAAAGGATGAAAGCACCCAAAACCAGAACGCCTCTCCTCCTACAAGGGATCACAACTCCTCACCAGTAAGTGAACAAGGCTGGATGGAGAATGAGTGTGATGAATGGACAGAATCAGGCTTCAGAAAGTGGGTAATAAGAAATTTCTGTGAGCAAAAAGAACATGTTTTAACCCAATGAAAAGAAACTAAGAACCTTGAAAAAAGATTTGATGAAATGCTTACGAGAATAAATGACTTAGGAATATAAGTGAACTGATGGAGTTGAAAAACACAACATGAGAACTTCGTGAAGCATACACAAGTTTCAAGAGCTGAATTGACCAAGCAGAAGCAACGATATCAGAGGTCAAAGATCAACTCAGTGAAATAAAATGAGAAGGCACGATTAGAGAAAAAGGGGTGAAAAGGAATGAACAAAGTCTCCAAGAAATATGGGACTATGTGAAAAGTCCTAATCTACATTTGATAGGTGTACCGGAATATGACAGAGAGAATGAATCCAAGCTGGAAAATACTCCTCAGGATATTATCCAGGAAAAATTCCCCAACCTAGCAAGGCAGGCCAATACTCAAGTCCAGCAAATACAGAGAACATCACAAAGATGTTCCTCAAGAAGAGGAACCCCAAGGCACAAAATCATCAGATTCACCAGGGTTGAAATGAAGGAGAAAATGCTAAGGGCAGCCAGAGAGAAAGGTTGGGTTACCCACAAAGGAAAGCCCATCAGACTCACAGCAGATCTCTCAGCAGAAACCCTACAAGCTAGAAGAGAGTGGGGGCCAGTATTCAACATCCTTAAAGAAAAGAACTTTCAACCCAGAATTTCATATCCAGCCAAACTAAGCTTCATAAGTGAAGGAAAAATAAAATCCTTTGCAAACAAGCAAGTACTCAGAGATTTCATCACCACCAGGCCTGCTTTACAAGAGCTCCTGAAAGAGGCAGTAAACATACAAAGGAACAACCAATAACAGCCACTTCAAAAACAAACCATATGGTAAAGAGCATCAACACAATGAAGAAACTGCATCACTAACAGGCAAAACAGCCAGCAAGCATCAAAATGGCAGGATCAAATTCACACATAACAGTATTACCCCTAAATGTAAATGGGCTAAATGCCCTAAGCAAAAGACACAGACTGCAAATTGGACGAAAACCCAAAACCCATCAGTGTACTGTATCCAGGAAATATCTCGCATGCAAGGATACAAAAGGCTCGAAATAAAGGGATGGAGGAAGATTTACCAAGCAAATGGAGAGCAAAAAAAAGCAGGAGTTGCAGTTCTCATCTCTGATAAAATAGAGTTTAAAGCAACAAAGATCAAAAGAGACAAAGAAGGACATTACATAATGGTAAAAGGATCAATGCAACAAGAAGAGCTAACGATCCTAAATATATACACACCCAATACAGGAGCACCCAGATACATAAGGCAAGTTCTTAATGACTTACAAAGAGACTTAGACTCCCATACAATAATAGTGGGAGACTTTAACACCCAAATGTCAATATTAGACAGATCACTGAGACAGAAAAATAACAAGGATATCCAGGACTTGAACTCAGACCTGGACCAAGAAAACCTAATAGACATTTACAGAACTCTCCACCCCAAGTCCACAGAATATACATTCTTCTTAGTACCACATCACACCTACTCTAAAATTGACCACATAATTGGAAGTAAATCACTCCTCAGCAAATGCAAAAGAATGGAAATCATAACAAACAGTCTCTCAGACCACAGTGCAATCAAGTTAGAACTCAGAACTCAGAAACTAACTCAGAACTGCACAGCTTCATGGAAACTGAACAACTGTCTCTTGAATGTTGACTGGATAAACAATGAAATGAAGGTAGAAATAAAGATGTTCTTCAAAACCAATGAGAATGAAGCCACAACATACCAGAATATCTGGGACACATTTAAAGCAGTCTCTAAAGGATAATATATAGCAATAAATGCCCACATGAGAAGCAAGAAGCGATCAAAAATTGACACCCTATCATCACAATTGAAACAGCTAGAAGAGCAAGATCAAAAAAACTCAAAACATAGCAGAAGACAAGAAATAACTAAGATCAGAACAGAACTGAAGGAGATAGAGACACAAAAAACCCTTCAAAAAATCAATAATCCAGGAGCTGGTTTTTCAAAAAGATCAACAAAATAGGCAGACCACTAGCCAGATTAATAAAAAAGAAAAGAGAGAATAATCAAATAGATGCAATAAAAAATGATAAAGGCGATATCACCACAGATTCCACAGAAATACAAATCATCATCAAAGATTATTACAAACAACTCTATGCACATAAACTAGTAAACCTGGAAGAAATGGATAAATTCCTGGACACTTGCATCCTCCCAAGCCTAAACCAGAAAGAAGTTGAAACCCTGAATAGACCAATAACAAGGTCTGAAGTTGAGGCAGCAATTAAGAGCCTACCCCCAAAAAAAGCCCAGTCCAGATGGGTTCAGAGCTGAATTCTACCAGACATACAAAGAGGAGCTGGTGCCATTTCTTCTGAAAATATTCCAAACAATCCAAAAAGAGGGAATCCTTCTCAAATCGTTTTTTGAGGCCAACATCATTCTGATATCAAAACCCGGCAAAGACTCAGCAAGAAAAGAAAACTTCAGGCCAATATCCATGATGAACATAGATGCAAAAATCTTCAATAAAATACTGGCAAACCAATTACAACAGCACATCAAAAAGCTTATCCACCATAACCAAGTAGGCTTCATCCTAGGGATGCAAGGCTGGTTCAACATACACAAGTCTATAAACATAATTAATCACATAAACAGAACCAAAGACAAAAACCACATGATTATCTCAATTGATCCAGGAAGGGCTTTGACAAAATTGAACAGCCCTTTATGCTAAAAACCCTCAATAAACTAGGTATTGATGGAACGTATCTCAAAATATTAAAAGCTATTTACGACAAACCAACAGCTAATATCATACTGAATGGGCAAAAACTAGAAGCATTCCCTTTGAAATCTGGCACCAGACAAGGATGCCCTTTTCACCACTCCTATTCAATATAGTGCTGGAAGTTCTAGTCAGAGCAATCAGGCAAGAAAAAGAAATAAAGGGTGTTCAAATAGGAAAGGAGGAAGTAAAATTATCTCTATTTGCAGACGACATGATTGTATATCTAGAAGACTATTGTCTCAGCCCCAAATCTCCTGAAACTGATAAGCAACTTCAGCAAAGTCTCAGGATACAAAATCAATGTTCAAAAATCACAAGCATTCCTATACATCAATAACAGACTTAAAGAGAGCCAAATTAAGAATGAACTGCCATTCACAATTGCTACGAAGACAATAAAATACCTAGGAATGCAATTAGCAAGGAACGTAAAAGACCTCTTCAAGGAGAACTAAAAACCACTGCTCAACAAAATAAGAGAGGACACAAACAGATGGAGAAACATTCCATGTTCATGGTTAGGAAGAATCAATATCATGAAAATGGCCATACTGCCCAAAGTAATTTACAGATTCAATGCTATCCCCATCAAGCTACCAATGACCTTCTTCACAGAACTGGAAAAAATCACCTTAAACTTCATATGGAATCAAAAGAGAGCCTTCATAGCCAAGTCAATTCTAAGCAAAAAGAACAAAGCAGGAGGCATCACACTACTGGACTTCAAACTATACTACAAGTCTACAGTAATCAAAACAGCATGGTACTAGCAACAAAACAGAGATATAAACCAAAGGAACAGAACAGAGGCCTCGGAGGCAATACCACACATCTACAACTATCCAATCTTTGATAAATCTGACAAAAAACAAGCAATGGGAAAAGGAGTCCCTGTTTAATAAATAGTATTGGGAAAACTGGCTAGCCATGTGCAGAAAGCAGAAACTGGTCCCCTTCCTGACACCTTACACTAAAATTAACTCCAGATGGATTAAAGACTTAAACATAAGACCTAACACCATAAAAACCCTGGAAGAAAATCTAGGCAAAACCATTCAGGATATAGGCATAGGCAAGGATTCCATGACCAAAGCACCAAAAGCATTGGTAACAAAAGCCAAAATAGACAAATGGGACCTAATCAAACTCCACAGCTTCTACATGTCAAAAGAAACAGTCATTAGGGTGAATCGGCAACCAACAGAATGGGAAAAAATTTTTGCAGTCTACCCATCTGACAAAGAGCTGATATCCAGAATCTACAAAGAATTAAGAGAGATTTACAAGAAAAAAAACAAACAAACCTATTCAAAAGTGAGCAAAGGATATGAACAGACACTTTACAAAAGAAGACATGCATGAAGCATACCATCTCACGCCAGTTAGAATGGCGATCATCGAAAAATCTGGAGACGACAGATGCTAGAGAGGATGTGGAGAAATAGGAATGCTTTTACACTGTTGGTGGGAGTGTAAATTAGTTCAACCATTGTGGAAGACAGTGTGGCGATTCCTCAAGGACCTAGAAATAGAAATTCCATTTGACTCAGCAATCCCATTACTTGGTATATAGCCAAAGGTTTATAAATCATTCTACTATAAGGACACATGCACACGAATGTTCATTGCAGCACAGTTTACAATAGTAAAGACCTGGAACCAACCCAAATGCCCATCGATGATAGACTGGACAGGGAAAATGTGACACATATACACCATGGAATATTATGCAGCCTTAAAAAACAATGAGTTCATATTCTTCGTAGGGACATGGATAAACCTGGAAACCATCATTCTCAGCAAACTGACATAAGAACAGAAAATCAAACACCACATGTTCTCACTCATAGGCAGGTGTTGAACAATGAGAACACATGGGCACTGGGAGGGGAGCATCACACACTGGGTTCTGTTGCGGGGGAAATAGGGGAGGGATATCAAGGAGTGGGGAGTTGGGGAGAGATAGCGTGGGGAGAAATGCCAGATATAGGTGATGGAGAGGAAGGCAGCAAATCACACTGCCATGTATGTACTTATGCAACAATCTTGCATGTTCTCCACATGTACCTCAAAACCTAAAATGCAATTTTAAAAAATTGCCAAAATTCTTGAACCAGCAATTCACAAAAGAAGATTAGCATATGTCTCATAAACATTTAAAAATGTATTTAATATCATTAGTAAGGAGTGAAAATGCTCACTGAAACCACAATGAGACATTAATGCACACCCACCAGAATAGCTACAAATTTAATTTTAATGACTATTTCGTTGTTAGCAAAAGGTAGATCCATTGAAATTCTCATACGATGCTCAAAAAAACATAAATTGATACATGGATTTTTGAAAGATATTTCACTTTCTACTAACATGTCTACTATAGTTGCTTAATTTATGATGCAGCAAATCTAATTTTAGTTCTATAACCAAGTTAAGTGGGTAACATATGTCCATGACATGTGATGTCATGTGCAAAAGTGTCCATAAAAGTTTATATGTAATAGCCAAATTCTAAAAACAACCATAAACAGTAGAATGAATAAATACAATGATACATATGTAACAGATATAAATCTGTGATTATAAAACAACTTTATTTAGATATAATTTACATCCCATAAAATTCACCTTTGTTGTGTTCAATTCAGTGGTTTTTTGTTTGTTCAGAGTTGTGCAGTCATCACTATTACCTAATTTTATAACATTTTCATTACCATAGAAAGAAGCAGTATGCTCACAAGCAGTCACTCCTAACTTCCCCTCCATCGCTTGGCAACCATTAATTTATGTTCAGTCTCTATGGATTTGTCTATTCTGGACATCTTACATACAAAGAATCATATAATATACATATTATATGTTTTGACTGGTTACTTTCATGTAGTGTAATACTTTCAAGGTTCATCAAGGAAGTAGCATATATCAGTACTTTTTTTTTTTTTTTAATGCTGAAGAATATTTCACTGTATGTACGGTATACATTTTATTTGTCCGCTCATCCGATGATGGATATTTGGGTTGTTTCCATCTTTTGTCTATCAGGAATAATACTACTATGAACATAAATGTTCAAGTTTTTGTGGTAGTATTTATTTTCATTTCTCTTGGGTATGAACCTAAGAGGAGAATTGCTGAGTCATTTGGTAACTAAGTTTAACATTTTGAGGAACTGCCAAGCTAATTTCCAAAGTGGCTGCACCATTTTACTATCCTATGAGTAGTGTATGAGGGTTCCAATTTCTCCACCTCCTTACCAACACTTGTTATTTTCTCTCTTTTTTTTAAATTTTATTTTAGCCATCCTAGTTAGTGTGGAGTGATAGCTCATTGTGGTTTTTCTTTGCATTTCCCTCATGATTAATGGTGCTGAGCATCTTTTCTTGTACTTACTGGCCATTTGAATATCTTCTTTGGAAAACATCTTTTCAAATAATTTCCCTATTTTTAAATCAAGTTATTTGTCCTTCTATTGTTGAGTTACAAGAGTTGTAATACCTTATACATGTGATTTAAAAATATTTTCTCCAATTCTGTAGGCTGTCATTTTCAGTTTCTTGGTGGAGTTCCTTTGAAGTGCTTAGGGTTTTATTTTTATTTTTTATTTTTTATTTATTTTTTTGAGATAGTGTCTCACTCTGTCACTGAGATTGGAGTACTCTGGCACGATCTCAACTCATTGCAACCTCTGCCTCCCAGGTTCAAGCAATTCTCCTGCCTCAGGCCCCAAAGTTGCTGGGATCACAGGTATGTGCCACCACTCCCAGCTCATTTTTGTGTTTGTAGTAGAGATGGAGTTCACCAATTTTGCCAGGCTGGTCTCAGACTCCTGACCTCAAGTGATCTGCCTGCCTCGGCCTCCCAAAGTGCTGGCATTACAGGAATGAGCCACTGCACCCAGCCAGGGTTTTAACTTGGATAAAATTCATTTTATCAATTTTTTTTCTGACTCAGTGTTTTCTACAAGAGTTTATAATTTTAGATGTTACATTTAGGTATCTGCTACATTTTGAATTAATTTTTCTATATGGTATGAGCTGGGGGTCCAGCTTCATACCTTTGCATGTGGATATCTAGTGGTCTCAAAACTGTTGAAAAGACTGAGCTGTCCTTATTGAGTTGTCTTGGCAACCTAGTTAAAATCAATTGAAGATGGTGTAAGAGTTTATTTCTGGATTCCCAATAACTCTATGCCAATACCACACTATTTTTTTTTTTTAATCACTATAGCTTTGTAGTAAGTTTTCAAACCAGGAAGTATTAGCCACCAAGTAGATTCTTGTTTTTGAAAATCATTTTGGCAATTTGGAGTCATTTGAATTTCCTTGTGAGTTTTGTTGGTGGTGGTGGTTTTGAGATGGAGTCTTGCTCTGTCATCCAGGCTAGAGTGCAGTGGTGGGATATTGGCTCACTACAGACTCTGCCTCCCAGATTCAAACTATTCTGCCTCAGCCTCCCAAGTAGCTGGAATTGGAGGTGCATACCACCATACCTGGTTAATTTTTGTGTTTTTAGTAGAGACAGGGTTTCACCAAGTTGGCCAGGCTAGTCTTGAACTCCTGACTTCACTTGGCCTCCCAAAGTGCTGTTACAGGCATGAGTGACCGCACCTGGCTTCCTTGCGAATTTTAAGATAAGGTTGTCAATTTCTGCAGAAAAGCTAGCTGGAGTTTGGATAAAAATCATGTTCAATTTGTGAATCAATTTGGTAATATTGCCATTTTAACAATTTTTTTTTTGAGACAAAATCTCACTCTGTTACCAGGATGGAGTGCAGTGGCACCATCTCAGCTCCCTGTAGCCTCTGTCTCCTGGGTTCAAGTGATTCTCGTGCCTCTGTTTCCCAAGTAGCTGGGATTACAGGGGTGCACTACCACACCCTGCTGAATTTTGTATTTCTAGTAGGGACAGGGTTTCACCATGTTGGTCAGGCTTGTCTCAACCTCCTGATCTCAGGTGATCCGCCTGCCTCGGCCTCCTAAAGTGCTGGGATTACAGGTGTGAGCCATTGTTCCTAGCATTTTAACAATATTAAGTCTTCCAATCCATGAGAATGACATGTCTTTCATTTGTTGAGGTTTTCATTCATTTCTTTTTCTTTTCTTTCTTTCATTCTTTTTTTTTTTTGAGACAGAATGGAGTGCATTGGCACTATGTCAGCTCACTGCAACCTCCGCCTCCAAGTAGCTGGGATTACAGGTGCATGGCACCACACCTGGCTAATTTTGGTATTTTTAGTAGAGATGGGATTTCACCATATTGGTCAGGTTGGTTTTGAACTGACCTCAGGTGATCCACCTGCTCGGCCTCCCAAAGTGCTGGGTTACAGCCATGAGCCACGGTGCCCAACTTCTTTCATTTTGTTAAACAATGTTTTGTAGTCTTAGCACTCACTGCCCTTCTTTTGTTAAATTTATTCATTAATTTAATTTAATTTAATTTAATTATTTTTGAGATGGAGTCTTGCTCCTGTCACCCAGGCTGGAGTGCAATGACACGATCTCAGCTCATTGTAACCTCCACCTCCCAGGTTCAAGCAATTCTCCTGACTCAGCCTCCTGAATGGCTGGGATTACAGGCGCCTGGCTAATTTTTGTAGTTTTAGTAGACACAGGGTTTCACCATGTCGGCCAGGCTTGTCTCAAACTCCTGACCTTGTGATACACCCATCTTGGCCTCCCAAAGTGGTGAGATTACAGGCGTGAGCCACTGCACCCGGACATTAAATTTATTTCTAAGTATTTATTTTTTTGCTAGTGTAAATAGAATTGTCTTTTTAAATTTACTTTTAGAATTTTTATTGCTAATGTATAAAAATACAATTGATTCTTATATTAATCTTGTATCATGTAATCTTACTAAATGTATGTATTAGTGCTAACAATGTGTGTGTGCACATTCACATTCCTTAGGATTTTTTATATAAATAATAAGATGATGCCATTGGCAACTACGGATAGTTTTACTTCTTCCTTTCCAATGTGAATTTCTTTTACTACTTATTCTCTAATTGCTATGGCTAGAACTTTCAATACAATGTTGAACAGAAGTGGCAAGAGAGGGCATCTTTGACACATTCCCAACCTTAGTGGGGAGGTATTTAGTTTTTCGCTTTTAAGAATGGTACATTTTGTAGATGCTGTAAATTAGGCTTAGGAAATTCCCTTCTACGCCTAGCCATTTGAGTGTTTTTTAACAGAGGAGTGTTGTATCTTATCAAACGTTTTTTTTTGCATCTATTAAGACAGTGATTTTTCTTCTTTATTTGTAAGATGTATCACATTGATTGATTTTTGAATGTTAAACAAACCTTGCATTCCTGGGTTAAATCTTATTTGGCCATGGTGTATAATCATTTTTATATGTAACTGGGCTTGATTTCCTAATATTTTGTTGAGGACTTTTTGCATTTATATTTTTAAGGAATACTGGCCTATGGTTTTCTTTTCTTGTGGTGTCTGGTTTGATATCAGATTAATACTGACTTCGCAGAATGACTTAGGAAGACTTTCCTTTTTTAAAACTTTTTCAAGTGTGTGTAGAGATTGGTATTCTTTTTTCTAAACATTTGGTAGATATCACCAGTGAAGTCACATGGGCCTGAACTTTTCTTTTTGCAAAATACGTAATTATTAATTCAAGTTCTTTACTTTTTATTGGTCTATTCAGATTTTCTATTTCTCCTTGAGTTAGTTTTAATAGTTTGTTTTTCTAGCCATTTGTCCATTTCGTCTTGTTTATTTGTTGTCATACAGAGTTTATCATGTATGTTTATAATCTTATTTATTTCTGTAAGGTTATAGTTGTGGCCCATTTTTCCTTTATGATTTTTGTAATTTGAGCTTCTATTTCCAGTGTTTTTTGGCTGGGGGCAGAGAGGGTCAATATAGCTAAATGTTGATATTTTCAAAGAACCAACTTTTGGTTTTGTTTTCTCTATTTTTTTTCCTGTTATCTATTTTATTTGTTCCCTCTGTTAATATGTCTTTATTTCCTTCTGCTTGTTTCTAATTTAACTTGCTGTTATTTTGCTGATTTCTTAAAGTGGAGTTTGGGTTACTAATTTAAGATATTTCTTCCTTTTAAATATAGATAACTATAGTTACAAATTTCTGTCTGAGCATTGCTTTTACTTCATGGCATATATTCTTGGTATATTTCTTGTTTCTATTAATTTTAAATTTAATTCTATTATGGTTGGAGAACATATTTTGAATGATCTCACTCTTTTAAAATGTATTGAGGCTTGTTTTCTGGCAGAACACACAGTCTGTCTTAGAAAATTATTCCATGTGCACTTGAGAAAAATGTGAATTCTGCTATTATTAGGGAGTGTTCTATAGAAGCCTGTTAGGTCTAGTTGGCTTACGTTGTTCTAGTCTTCTCGTCAGTCTTCTCCTTTTATTCTATTCATTATTTAAAAGGAAATATTGATGTTTCCAACTATCTATTTTTGAACTGTCTACTTCTTTATTCAGTTCTATAACCTTTCACTTCATGTTTTTGGAGCTATGCTGCCAGGTGCATATATGTTTATAATTGCTTGCCATGGTGATGGATTGGCCCAATTACTATTATAAAATGCTCTTTTTTTTCTCTAATAGCCATTTTTAATCTTCATTTCTATTTTTCTGATATTAATATAGCCAATCAAGGTCTCTTTTGAGTACTAAGTCTCTTTGGTTACAACAACCCCAGAGATTTTTACTGTTATTTTAATTTCAACCTCTTTGTTCTTTGAATCTAAAGCATATCTTTTAAAGACTTTAGATTCAATAGTGGGGTCTTATTTTAAAAAATCTCTTTTGCCAATCTTTGTCTTTTGATTCAAGTGTGTAATCTATCCACATTTAATGTAATTACTGATAGAATTTACACCTGCCATTTTGCTATTTGTGTTCTATATGTCTTATATGTTTTTGTTTCTCAGTCACTGCCTGCTTTTGTATTACTTTCTATTGTAACATTTTAATGCCTTTATTGTTTCTCCTATTATTTTGAGTTGTTTTCATAGTGGTTGTCATGGAGATTGCAATTGATGTGTTAAAGCAATCTGCTTTAGATTAATACTAAGTTAATTTTAATAATGTACAAAAACTTTGCTCCACTATAGCTCCTTCCTTCCCCATTCTTTTATGCTATTTATATTTATCATACCAATTGTATTTTTATACATCAAAAGAGTCCTGTGATTGTTTTATGTAGATATCTTTTAAATCATTCAGGAGAAGAAAAATGTAATGAACAAAATTACATTTCTATTATTTATTTTTTGGCAGTTTGACTGTTATTTGTCTAGAGATACCTCTCTTCACATTTATTACATTTGGGTTTGTTGAGCTTCCTAGATCTACAGATTAGTTTTTCTTCAAATGTGGGAAGTATTTGGCCATTGTTTCTTTAAATAGTCTTTGTCCCTTTCTCTCGCTCTCCTCCTTCTTCGAGTTCCATTATTCACGTGTTGGAACTCTTGAGTGTGTTCCACAGGCTCTGTTCATTTTTCTTCATTAAAAAATTCTCAGCCGGGAGTGGTGGCTCACACATGTAATCCCAGCACTTTGGGAGGCTGAAGAGGGCAAATCACAAGGTCAGGAGATCGAGATCAGCCTTGATAACACAGTGAAACCCAGTCTCTAATAAAAACACAAAAACTAGCCAGGCGAGGTGACACACACCTGTAATTCCAGCTACTCAGGAGGCTGAGGCAAGATAATCACTTGAACCTGGGAGGCAGAGGTTGCAGTGAGCTGAGATTGTCCCACTGCACCATCTGGGTGACAGGGTGAGACTCCATTTCAAAAAAAAAAAAAAATCCTCTTTCTCAGAAGTGACAACTTTAATAGCCCCTTTAATTTTGCTGATTCTTCCTCTGCCAGCTCAAATCTGGTCTTGAACGCCTCTGGTAAATTTTTCATTTTAGTAATTTCATTTAGATATTACAAATATTTTCTTTAGTTCTTTTTTAAAAAAATGTAACTTCTATATATTTTTTCATATTCTCTGTTTGATAAGACATCTTTCTTACACCTTTCTTTAATTCCTTAGCCATATTTCCTTTCATTTTTTTTAAAAATGTTTTTAGTGGCTGATTTAAATGTTTTGCCTAGAAAGCACAACATCTGGAATTCTTCAGGGGCAGTTTCTATTAACCACCTTTTCCCAATGTGTATGGGACATACCTTCCTGTGTCTTTTCATGTCTTATATTTTTTTGTTTTTGAAAACTGGACTATTTTTATAATATAATGTCGTAGCTTCAGAAAGCAGAATTCCTCCATCTAGCATTTAATGTTGTTACTGTTTGTTGTTGTTCTTTTTTGTTTTGTGACTTTCCTGGATTAATTCTGTAAAAATTGTATTTTTTGTTGCATGTAGCCACTGAAGTCCCCGCTTCTTAGCTTATTGGTCAGCTAATAATTGGAGGAAGATTTTCTTAAGTGCCTTGAAATAAATAGTAAGTCTCCCGGATTTTGCTCAGAGGCTTTGTGTGTGTGTTGGAACATGTCTTCAGTATTTGGGTATCTTATAAGCCTGCCTTAGCCTTCACTTCCTACTTGCACAGGGCCTCAACTTGTGCTAGAGATGAAAGAATAGGGCTTTGCCAGATCTTTCTGGGGCATGCATGTGGCCTTCTAGGTTTCAAGGAATGTGTTGGAGTTTTTTCACATCCACTATACACATCTCATTTTCCAGATTTTCCAGTTAAAGTTTTTTGGCAAGACTTTTATTTGGCTAAAATGCTTAGGCAGCTATAACATCAAACAGTTGTCACTGAATGCTTCTGAAAATTGTCTTGGGGATAGAGCTCTCCTTGCTGAGTGAGCTGTTGAGTCAGGTAAAAATGACAAGTTTTGTGAATAGAGCTTTTCCAGAGAACTGCTAGACAGATTGAAGAGTGACAATTCACTGAGGAATATTTGGGAACTCCACACTCTTCTGCCCCTCAGTGACTGCTAGGGTGGCTTTTACAAAACATGCAAGTCTGCTGATTTTCAAAGTTATCCTGGATCTGCGTGGGAAGAGGACTATGGTACAAAGTCAAGTTAAAATGCCACAAAACTCACTGTTCTTACTAAAATCCAGTTGTATTTTTAATTAATGCTACTGAGATTGGTGCAATTCTTTTGTTTCTTCCCAGACTTTTGAAAAAGTCAATTTTGATCATTTTTACTATGCTTTTATAGAGGTAGAGATTTTCAGAGGTCCTTACTCTGTCATTCTACAATGGCTTCTATTTTGGTGTTTTCTTAAATTGAAATAGCCCGTAGTAATAAAAAGAATGAACAACTGCTTTATGCAACAGCATAGATGAGTCTCATAGAAATATGTTGAGCCAAAGAAGCCAGAGACAAAAGAGTGCATACTGAATGATTTTATTTATGTGAACTTCTAAGAAAGTTAAAATAAAAGTTGGGACAGTTGTTATCTTTGAGGAGGAGGTTATTAACTGGGTTGGGCATGAGAGAACATTCTAGGATATTGGTAATTAAATGACCCAATTGATGGGTATATAGGTATAGTCACTTATTAAAATTATTTGAGAAATATACTTTATGAACTTAGTTCTATGAATGTATACTCTTGTAAAAACAACTTTAAAAACAAATAAAAGTAAATGGTTAACCTTGAGGCCCTTCTTTAATTCTTGGATAAATTATCTTGCATAGTTTTGTGCAAGGAGAAAAGGTTTTATACTCATAGTAGAGAGATTCATACATGTGCCACTGAGACGTAGGAATGATTTGTTTCTAATAGTAGTGCTACTACTAACGAAAACCTATATGTCTACAATGCTTTATAGTTTTTTAAACTTTCACATATGTTATCTAATCATTTGTACAACTCTCAAAGTTGGATTTCCAAATGTAATACTTTCCAAATGTGGAGAATCAGATGTAGACAGAGTCATGGGATTTGTGAGGAGACAGTTAGGATTGTCTTACTCTTGGATTATTATGCTTTTCTACTTTGCTTACTGCCATGTCTGTTTCTTTAGAATATTACTGGTCACAAACTTATCAAAATTAGATAGGTATACAAGGTTTTAGAATCTCTGTTAGGTCGTTCATGAAGAACAATATTAATTCTTGATTCTACAGATAATCTCAAGATTTTAGGGATAAAAAGAATTTTGAACTTTATCTTTTAATGCTCTCTTTGAGACAGAAAGGTATTTGTTATCCAAATTAAACATACCTTTTTTTTTTTTTTTTTTTTTTTTTTAATGAGACTGCATTACACTCTGTTATCAGGCTGGAGTACAAGTAATGTGATCATAGCTTACTGCAGCCTCAAACTCCTGGGCTCGAACAATCTTCCTGCCTCCACCTTTTGAGATGCTGGGACTATAGGCACATGCCACTGCCCAGCTATTTTTTTTATTTTTCATTTTTTGTAGAGATGGAGTCTTGCTGTGTTGCCCAGGCTGAACTCAAACTTCTGGCCTCAAGCAATGGTCCCACCGCAGCTTCCTAAAGTGTTGTAATCACAGGCATGAGCCACCTTAGGCATGTCTTTTGATGAGACTTCCTAATGCTTATTAGTTACAATCTTACATAGTTTTTATAACAAGAAAGTCATTCGATGATAATAAGTATTTTTTCTACTTGCTCTTTCCCTGCCTTCTTTTCAAATGTAGAATGATTTATCATAATTCTATGATTCCTTTCTAGATATTTGAAGACTATTAGAATTTATTGTTACCTTAGTGATCTTTTCTCTACTTCATTTAAGCTTTCCTCCTGTCATGTAGTAAACCTTGACATATGGTTGAATTTTCTCCCTTTCAGAAAAGATCCTTGTCTTGTCATTTCATCTGCATTACAAGGCTTTCTCCTGGAAAACAGTACCCTGATTAAGACCTGGTCAGTGATCAATGCAGAGGTTTCGGTTTGTTTGTTTCTGATACGTCATGACACTAGATAATATTCTGCCGTCTTATATAAATTTGTAACATCGATTTCTTTTAAGTGATTTAATCTGCTTTTGCCCTCATTAAAGGTAATCAGATTTGTGAAGATGACTTAGAATTTAATCATGTTTTCTTAAGTAATGGGCGTTCCAACTAACTTTGCATCTTTGGCTAGTTTCATAAGGATTTTCTCAAGATAAATTCTGAAATCACAAATGAGAATAACAAATAAAGCAGTAGCCACAAGGCTGCTGAGTATCTGTGGATAGATACTAGAAAGCCTTAATTTGTTTTTTAGGCAAATGAAGAAGAGTATGTAAGTGAGAAGATGCTATTTATAAGGAGGATAAGGGGCTTGGGAAATTTATTTATGCTTTTGCAATTAGGTTCTGAATACTTGATGAAACACCACTCTCAAATCCCAAACAGAAAGCAACTTCAGCTGGGTGTTCTCTGCCCTTCATCTTGAGCAAAAGCTTACCTTTCAATCATTTAAAGATTCAAGCCGGAGGGATCTCTCTTCCAAATACCTCTCTGCAGACTGATAGACCTTTTCCTCTCTGGAGCACACCTTTTCCATTATATTCACCAAAATATAGTACACACAATCTGATCAGTCTCACAACTATATTATTATCCTCTTGGACAATCTCAGTGACAAACTATAGCTAGATGAGCTGAGTTACTGCTGTATATCGCTTAATTAGCTCAGTACAGGCTGAAAGCAGTTAACCGTCTCTCTTAAGCAATCTCAATTCTTTCATTGGCTGCTCTCCCCTTGAATCCAAACCCTTGACATCATTTTCCTTTCTAGTTCACTCTACTTCCATTTTCAAGCCAAGGGCAAATAAACTTTTCTTTAAAAAACTGTATCTGATAAAGGGTCTTTTTCTGCCTGGATGAGCTTCAGATTAAAACTGCAATCTAGTAGCCATCTGAGTACCCAGCCTATCCAGAGTCATTGGGATTGAAACCACAGAAATCTCATGATCAGCCTTCTTTCCTTTATTTTGGATATGTAAAAATATCTAGAGATCTCGTGAGCTCAGCCTTTAGTTACCAGCTTTTTCTGAGCATGTTCTTTTTTTTTCTTTCTTGTGTTCTTTACTGAGTGGACTCAGAATTTGCTTAAACTCTTGTTTCCTTACAGCAACCTTGTGTACATCATATTTTCTCCTCTCTACCTCTAAACATACACAATCAACATCAACAAACTTGCCTGAGTGGCTCCCATTCTCTAGCATTCAGGGATCACTATAACTTTGCTATTATCTCTGTACTTTTCCCATTGTATTATCAAATACAATAAAACAACAGCACATTTTACCTTGATTATATTTTAATCCCTGTGTCTGAATTTAAATCCAGTTTGGGGGGATGAAATGAAGGGTAATTCAGAGGATACTTGATAAGATGTACCACAGCAAAAGAGAATGAGAATGTACTTTAATGCTTACCAACGTTTAAACATATGCAAAAGCTGAGGGAGAGTATATTGAACCTTCAGGGGTCTACCACCTAGCTACTACAATTATTATAGTATGCTTATGCTTATGTTTTTATTTCTGTTTTGAAGCTAGAGTCTCGTTTGGTTGCCCAGGCTGGAGTGCAGTGGTGCCATCTCTGCTCACCGCAACTTCCGCGTCCCAGGTGCGAGCTATTCTCCTGCCTTAGCCTTCTGAGTAGCTGGGATTACAGGCACGTGCCACCACGCCCAGCTAACTTTTGTGTTTTTAGTAGAGATGGAGTTTCACCATGTTGGCCCCGCTGGTCTTGAACGCCTATCCTCAAGTGATTCACCCGCCTCAGCCTCCCAAAGTTCTGGGATTACAGGTATGAGCCACCGAGCCTGGCCTGCTTATGTTTATTTTTTAAACAAATGTTTTTGGTCACTATACTGTATTAAAATTGTTTTCCCCCAAGATCAATCTGCTGTTTATTCTATATGCAGTCCTGAAACCTAACTGAAAACACAGGGGGAGAAAACGGTAGTGGGGAGGAGGGGAGATAAAGTGAACCGAATATAGGTCTTTTAATTCCAGTGGTAGCTCTTTCATATTATTGTTATCACATACGGCAAGTTGCAATGCAAAGTATGATAAATTCCCCTTTGAAACAATGGCTAAGGAATATTCTAGATTATTGGAGTTTACTGTTTTTTCATCAAACTAGTGTTATCATAGTTACCCTACACTGCATTCTTCTGTGAACTCTCTGGACAGAAGATCGGATCAGTTTCAATCTAGGCAGGCTGAGGTCTAAGGCTATCTACTTATGATGAAGTATTAGCAGCTGCAGCAGCTGCAAGACGAGGGAAGAAGCTTTCAAGGCAGTAAAATGGTACAGTCTGGTTTACCCCACTTGTGAGTAGTTGAACAATTTGGCAAAGTTGCAGCTGAAGAGTAGTTAGTTACAGCCATGCTTCTAGAGGAAATGAATCAAACGATAGGGCAAAGCTGTGATGAGTATAGTTGTTTTCATATTTCATTGATTTCCAAATGAAAGAATTCAAAACATATTGTTGTACTTATAGGGAGCTGAGCTGGGTGGTTTGTTAACTAATATCCTAGAGGAGAGAAAAATGACCTTGGTAAGTTGGTTAAATGTTAATCTGAAACCAGAGTGTAAAATCAGAGGCGACACATACAAGGTGAGCCTTAATCACAAAGAAACTCTCATAAATTCGATTTGAGAAACAACCCTCTCCACCACACTTTTCATTTGACAAACTTGCACTAAAACAATGTTTCCACCTTGATCAGAAAAGTTTAAAGTTCTTTAGACAAACTGAAATCATTTCCCATGTCGATGGCAAAATCAACAAAGGTAGAGGAAAATTCAGCTTTCAAAATAACATTAAAAAGTTTACAAGGAAGGTGAGGAGTAGGTTTTAAAAAAATGTTTAAGAATGTTTAAGAATAGTTGAAGAAAAGGAAAAACTTAAAGGAGAACACATTGTATTTGGGCAAAATTCCCTTTCTTTTAGGTAAAGCCATAACAATAAATAAAAATGTATGTTACTTACTTCTCTCTCCAAAGTGTGGCATTAATGGTATACTTTTTAGTAGGAGTCCTCTGTCAATGAAGAAGGTTGTTTGAATTGACTTCCCACTCTCCCTAACAGCAAATGGTTTGGCTTGTGACTAATTTTGTGACACAATAGCTTTTCTTGGCAAGAACAGTCTCCTCAAACCCCTTCTTTAAAGTGTCATATATTCACACAGTTCAAACTTTAAAAAAATATTAAAAGGCCCAGTGAAAAGTTTTTCTCTCACTTTGTATACTATTTGCACAACCCTCTTTCACACCACACAGACAATTGTGATCACCGTTATTATTTTCTTAAATGTTCTTGCAGAGTTTGTTTATGCATATACCAGAAAATATGAATATATAGTCTTATTCCTTCACTTTTTACAAAAAGCAGCACACAATATACACTATTTTATACATTGATTTTTATTTTGCATTTATCAATACATCTTGATGCTCAATACTAGTTAGCTTTCTCATTCTTTTTTAAAATACCACTGTGTAGTTCTCCATTCTGTAAATGTACATTAACTTTGAAACTATTCTCCTGCTGATGGACACCTGCATTGTTTCAAATTGTTTCGAACATTTAAAACATATTTAAAATTTTAAATAATACTGGCATGTTTATGTGTAACTGGCAGTTACAAGTAAGTCATTTCACACATGGGCAAGTATATCTACAGGTATAAATTCCTTAGAAGTACAATCGTGGATCAATGGGCATATGCAATTTTGGTTTTAATAAATACTGCAAAATGTCCTTCCATCTCTCTAATATAAAAGAGGATCTGTTTTCCCACAAACAAGCTCTTAAGCCATTACCAAACTGACAAAATGGCATTCCAGTGTAGTTTTGACATGTATTTATCTTATGTTAAGTAAACTTGATCATCTATTTATGTTTATAAGCCATTTTCATTCTCTTCTATGACTTGAATGTACATATTTTTGTGATTTTTCTATTATGTGGTTGGGCTCTTAATAGTTTCTAGTAGCTCTTTATGAGTCAGAGAGATTAGTATTTGTCTGTGATTTGAGTTTCTCAGTTTATCATTTATCTTCTGACTTTGTTTATAGCTTTTCTGTTAAATTTATCATTTTATGAATTCTGAATTTTAACTCACAAATATAACGCCCTTCTTCACTGCAATGTTAATAGAAATTCCTGTGTTTTCTTCTAATATTTATATGCTCTCTGTATTTTATTTGTAGATATTTAATTCCTTCAAAATTTATACTGGTTTTACTGGAGTATGTCTCCTCTCAGCATCCATTAAGATCCTTCCTGCCAGAAATTAAAATTATATATCTGGAAAATTAAAGAGACTTGACAGAAAGAACTATTTAGCAAGGTACTGGGGCACAAAATTAACATACAGAAATCAAACAATAAATAGCGTGAATATACAATGGAAGAAAGTACCCATTTAAATAGGAAAAAAGACACCTCTCCCCTCAGATAGTCTATTATTATTTATTAAAGTGTTCATCTTTTCCCTACTGACCTTAAATGCTGTCTCTGTCATATATTAAATTGAAGTATGCTTTTGGAATTATTTCTGGACTTTCTATAATGTCCTGTTGCTCAGTTTGTGTATTGATGAACCAACCCCACAGTTTTAAGTATTTAGGTTTTTACAATATGTCTTAATATCAGATAGTGCCAATTCCCTCTCTGCTCCTTTTTCCCAGAGTTTTCCTGGTTTATTTTTGGTAAATTATTTATCTTTATAAACTCTGCGATGTTTGCCTTGTCTCACAAAAACCCACTGTCAATCTATTTCTTATGGGGTTCATGTTGAAATGATAAATTAGCTGATAAAGAATTGATATTTTTTGACTGTTAATTCCACTGATGAGGTACATCTTCTCTTTGTTCAAAATTTCTTGTATGTCTCTCAAAAGTCCCTTACACTTTTGTGTATTTTATTTTGCTTTTCTATGTAAGTGGGTCCTTTCTTCCATTACATAGTCATAATGTTTATTGTTTGACTTCTGTATATTAATTTTGTGCCCTACTACTTTGCTAAACAGTTTTTTTTAGTTAAGTCTATTGAGTTTTCTAGGTGTATGATTGTAATATCTGCGGTAAGAATCCTGATGAATGCCATGAGGGAGAAGAAATTGTGCTTTGCAAAGTTTAATGAATGAAGGTTTCTTCTGACAAATCCCAGAAATGGCAAACATGGTTATATTATGGACTCTTTGGTATCCTAGACCAGAACAGGTGCTGACATGTGTTCAAAACATATAGAATTATTTTAGGAGGAATATACATGAATGAAGATTGTATTAAAACAGGAATACTTCATTACTATCTTAACCTCAGCCATTATTCTTGCCATCACATCTTATATTTATACAGTACCCTCTTTATTAAAAAAAATTAACAAATTGAAGCTATCTATTTGTTACTATGCTGTTATTACCAAAAATTAAAAAAATCTTTGAGCTATTTATGTAAGGCTCATTGGAGTTTAACTTTAGTACAGTATGGTCAAAGAAATTTGGGTGGGTGTGGTGGCTCACACCTGTAATTCTGGCACTTTGGGAGGCTGAGGTGGATGGATCACCTGAGATCAGAAGTTCAAGACCAACCTGGCCAACATGGCAAAACTTTTCTTTACTAAAAAAATATAAAAAATTAGCTAGGTGTGGTGGTAGCCACCTGTAATTCCAGCTACTTGGGAGGCTGAGGCAGGAGAATCTCTTGAATCTTGGAGGCAGAATCTTGGAGATCATGCCAGTGCACTCCAGCCTGGGCAACAGAGTGAGACTCCATTGCAAAAAAAAAAAAAAAAAAAGAAAGAAAGAAAGAAAGAAAGAAATTCAGTTGTAGGCAACCAACTATCCATCACTCTTGTAGTATGATTGTGTTTAGGTAGCTTGAATGAATTGCTTTGTGTTTGTGATGGGCACAGCAAATCCTCCTTGCTGAAGTTTCTAAACCTGCCTCACCTAACAGTGATCTCCTTTGTTGATCTTCAGGGCATGGTGTCTCATCTGTTTAGTTTGGGCTTTTATTTGACTTTCATTGACTTTGCAGCCAAGCCTGGTTTTCTTTCTTTGATATGTTAGCTCAAATACATAGGTGAACTCAACCACTTAATTATGGGCATGTAATTTTAAAAAATGGCACATACTGGATTTGATGAGATAATCTAATTTTTCCTACTAAGTGGAAAAATAAATGTTTGACTTAAATAATATCTTGCTATCTTTTGAAGAAGTTGTCCAACTGTCTTTTGCTGGGAGACACAGGCTTCAGTTTGCTGAATTTCTGCCAGTTTTTTTTTCTATATATACAGTTATCTACCTTAAATTAGATGGGGACAACGTGTCTTCTTTAAGTGCTTCCTAGGATATTAGTACCTTTAAATGCTAGTTTCTGAAGAGCTGCAGCTGTCACCCAAGTCTTAGTACTGAGCTCGCCATTATAATGTGAAATTTAGTATGTTGAAGATATTTTCATTTGCGGTACATCTCAAGCCATGTTTCTTATTGTTAGAGCAAACATAAGCATGAATATTGGGCAGTTGTGTCAATTAATATAAAATACGTACAATAGAGAAATGAATTTGTGAATTATATAGATTTATACTACTGGTACTAAAATTTTGATTTTGCTCTAGTAAATTCAAATTTATTGCCTTGTTCCAGCTATGATTTTAATATTTTATCTGTCTTCTACAAAATTCTCTAAAGAAAGCCAAGATATAAAATGCTTTTAAAATCCCAGATTTTTATATAAATTTTAGTTTTCTCTGAGACATTACTTCTGAAATAAAACCAGTGAAGAAACTTCAGATCAGGCAACATGAAGAATTGAAATCTTAAGGCCCTTATTATTGTCTTTATTATCTGAGAGATACTGGCACTTGCAAGACTTCTGTTGACTCCAAATGGAAATTACTTATATAAATGTTCCTGCAGAATCTGTGTTTATGGTCTAGAGACCTTAGGGAAAGTTAGAAAGGGTGTTGTCTTATTTTATGGGCTTTCTTGTTTGCCAACATACTTGAAGTTTCAATATTCAAAAAAGTCATTCATATAATCTCTTCTTTTATTGATGTGCTTTGAAAACGTTCAGGTACCTACTTGCAAATGTTTCCCAAGAACATTTCCTTATATCTAGGGTGTGCCATTACTTTTGTCCTCTTTCTTTTCTTTTTTGGATTATTTTTAAAACATAGTTGTTTTCAAAGGTAGTACATCTTTCAAAGGAAAGAAGACTTCCAAAAGAACAGAGGTCAAGCCATGCTCAGGTTTCTTCATATGGTCAGCAGCAGAGCAAAGGCATGCCCTTTCTATTGTTTTGTAATTGACAAAGACAGGAGAACTGTTTCACAAAGAGGGCCCTACTTATATTCCTGGAAGTCTTTGATTATGTCTTTCTTCTGGTGTAAATTAATATCAAATCACTAAGTAAGAACTTAAAACCATCCTCTACCTTTTGGATGGTGGGAATGTGGCAGCAGGTGTACCACAGGAATAGGGCTAAGATGTTTTTAAAAAATTTTTAGCATTTTATAACATAAGTTATATAAAAGATTATTTCCCCCTCCCTTCCTCCCTCTTTTCCTCCCTCCTTCCCTTCCTCCCTTCCTCCCTTCCTTCCTTCCTTCCTTCCTTCCTCCCTCCCTCCCTCCCTCCCTCCCTCCCTCCCTTCCTTCCTTCCTCCCTCCCTCCCTCCCTTCCTTCCTTCCTCCCTCCCTCCCTCCCTTCCTTCCTTCCTTCCTTCCTTCCTTTTTTAACAGGGTTCATTTTGTTGCTCAGGCTGGATGCAGTGATGTGACCATGGCTCATTGCAACCTGGAACTCCTGGGTTCAAGCAATCCTCCCACCTTGGTCTCCCAAAGTGTTGTGATTATAAGTGTGAGCCACTGCACCCGGCCTCCTCCGGCATCTTCTGAATTGTTTCTTCCTTGTATTTGTCCTTTCCCTTTTGTACTTAGTGAGATTTGCCTTTCGGTTCAAGGATCTTTTTGCACTCTTTGTCCAGTTTTAGCCTAGTGACAACCACCCTGCTGGGGTGAATTTTCACAGGGACAGTTCGCCTTTTCCTGCTACATCTGTTCAATGTAGTGTTTCTTCCTCTAAACCTGGACTATTTTGCCAGTTTGCTGGCCTTTGTAGTGTCCTTGTACAACCTGTAATTTATCATCCATTTGGATGAACACAGATTGAACATTTTGTTTCTGTCTTAGCTCTTTGGAAAGTGGGAAAGACATAATCTTCCTGTGAATGTGGGAAGGTGCATTGAAATGGCGTCTCCAGTTCTTGCTCTAGTCAGATGTCACAAAGGGATTGGATTTTGTTTTGGCTGCTACTGCTTCAGTGATGGTCACAAAAGAGAAGAGAAGATGGGGTTTTCAGAGCAGTTTCTCTAGCCAGAATCTCTTGGCCTCCTTGAGTGTATAGGTGTTCCATTTACTCCGTACTCAGTCTCTTGCCTGGCCTACTGAGTGTTTTTCCTTCTGAAAGTTTGTACTTGTAATTTTCACATACTTGGAATCCTAGTTAGGCATTTAGTTGTACTCATTTGCACAAAGATTTGATGGCATCCTTTTTTTTTTTTTTTTTTTTTTTTAGACTGAGTGCATGATCTTAGCTCACTGCAACTTCTGCCTCCTGGGTTCAAGCAATTCTCCTGCCTCAGTATTCCAAGCACCTGGGATTACAGGCACGCACCACCATGCCAGGCTAATTTTTTTTATTTTTAGTAGAGACCGGGTTTCACCATGTTGGCCAGGCTGGTCTCGAACTCCTGACCTGAAGTGATCCACCTGCCTTGTCCTCCGGAAGTGCTGGGATTACAGGCATGAGTCACCGCACCCAGCCCCATCATTTTTTTTTTTTTTATTGTTGTTGTTTTGGTGTTTTTTTTTTTGTTTGTTTTGTTTTTTTTTAAGTTCAAAGAGACATGATAAAAGAATGGACTCTGGAGTCAGATAAGTCAGACTTTGAGCACATTACCCATTTGCTGACTTTTTCCACTTTTAAATTAGTTATGTAACGTCTCATCTGTAAGTTGTTTATAATAAGACCAACCACATAGGAGCTGCTATGAAAATTCCATACTTGTAAAGTGCTACCCAGAGCCTGACATGTGGTTGGCACTCTGTATGTATGAGTTTCTTTTAAATTAATTGGGATATTTGCATGCCTATTCATTTTTGTAGAAGGGTTTATGTTTAAAAAATTTTAAAAACATACTTTCATTCATGCATCAAATATTGTTGTGCTCTTCTTTGTGTCAGGTATAGGTTTAAGAGGTGAAATTATGTAGTAAACAAAACTTAGAATAGACCAGGCACAGTGGCTTATATCTGTAATCCTAGTGCTTTGGGAGGTTGATGCAGGGGACTTACTTGAGTCCAGGACTTCAAGACCAGCCTGGGCAGTATAGTAACACCCCATCTGCACACAAAAAATATTTAAAAATTAGCCAGGTGTGATGACTCATGTCTGTGGTCCCAGCTGCTCAGGAAACTGAGGCAGGAGAATCACTTGAGCCTGGGAAGTTAAGGGGCAGTGAGCTGTGGTCAAGCACTCTAGCCTGGGCAAAAGAGGGAGACCCTGTCTCAAAAAAAAAAAAAAAAAAAAACAACAACAACAAAAAAAAAAACAACCAAGAAAACAAAATGAAAAAACTGAGACTATTTAAAAAATATTAAATTTATACAAGAATTTATATTCTTCTGGAGAAGACAAACAATGGACAATGTAAACATGTGAAATATATATCAAATGATGATCACCATTGTAGGAGAACAAGTTGTGCCAGGAGCACGTAACATTTGAGCAGAGACTTGAAGGAGGAGGGAGTGAACCACTTGAATACCTGGTAGAAGAGAGAATGGCAAGTACACTATCCTGAAGCAAAGAGGCAGGTTTGTCTGGGTTAGAGTAGGAGATGTAGCTGGAATATTAGGAGAGGCCACATCATGCGGGACTTTAGGGACGATGTAAGGACTCTTGGTGTTACTCTGAATGGAGGGGATTGAGAAGAGGAATGACAAGATCTGACTACCGTTTAAACAAAAAGCAGTCTGACTCCTCTGTTGAGAAGATACTGCTAGAAGGACCAGGGCAGAGGCAGGGAAGATCAATGAGGAAGTTACTGTAGTAATCTGTACAAGTGATGGTACCGGCTTGGATCAGTTGTGGGTGGCAGAGGAAGCAGTCAGAAGGGGTTGTAATCTGGATATATTTTGCATGTAGGGGCTGAAGGATTTTTGTAAGGTTTAAGAAAAAAGAGGCAAATAAAATTTTGTATTACTCTGAAGTTTTTAACTTAAGAAACTGGAGTTGTTGGTAAATGAAAGATTGAGACATTAACATGTTTGGAAATGAGAATGAGGGCTAGATCACAAGTGTGGATTTAGATAAGTGTGAGATTAAAATGCTTATTAGACTAAGAAGAGAAAATGTTTATTAGGGTTTTAAGCCATGTAAGTAGACTTTAGACTACCAGAAGATGAGTATATATAGACAAGAGACTAAGTCCTAGGACCCACTAGCACTAGCATTAGGTTGAAGAAAAGCTGTAGATGAGGAGGAACTATCAGACTTCCACATGTATTGCTTATAATAAAATGTAATACGGGGAATACATTTTGGGGAAATCTATCTATATTCACCTCACTTCCCAATTCAAACTTTTAGAGAGTGTGATGTTTGCTTCCGTGAAAAAAAAATGCTATTGGTTAAGAAGCTTAGAACTCCAGAAAACTTCAGGAAATTTCTATAGAAAGTAGACCAAAACATTATCTCCATACCAGAGACACTAAAGTCTCTAAAAAAAAAGAAAAAAAAAATCCCCAAAGCCTTGAACAAGGATTAGCAAATTTAGAAATAGCTTACAAATACATCTAAAATAGAAAAGTGGGGTTATAAACAACACTGGGAAGTGATGGCCAGTGTTTTCAGTGAGCAGAGCTACATAAGTCATTTAGAAATGGTTTATGTTGGCCAGGCAGGTCTCAAACTCCTGACCTCGAGTGATCCGCCCACCTTGGCCTCCTGAAGTGCTGGGATTACAGGCTTGAACCACAGTCCCCGGCCCTCCAGCTCTTATATAAGAAAGAAATCAATGATTATTTATTTGAGCCATTGTGGTTTTCACTTTCACTACAGAGGCCAGACTGGAATCCCATGGCCCTTTTAACAGAGGCCAGTGTGCTAAAGTACAGTAGTGGTTGTTCTCTGTTATCTGTTGATAGAGAAAACACATAATGACAATGAGGTATTATAAATGCAGGAAGGTTTTAAGTAAATTTTTATTTAATTAATCACAGCTACATCATACACTTGAAAAATAATAGTACTTATATAGATGAAACGTATTGCTTGTTCACTCTACTGATGTTGCGTGAACTGGTATGTGGACTTAAGAACTCTTTGCCAAACCCCTTCTCTAAACTACTTTTTGAAGTCCATGGATTCAGGCCTTAAGAGTTAAAAATGAGATTTGGGAGCCAGCTCTGAAGATTTTATGCAAATAAAACCTGAAATGCTAGTTCAACTGTAAAGCCGTTGACTTTAACTAGGTAAGTGAGGAGAGCAAAGCCCCAGAGAGTCCAGTCTCTGTAGTGGACATTGTGGTCATTTCCCCAACATCACTTTGCTACTTTCCGGCTGCACAACAGGCATTCCATTTGGGTGAGTATACTGGGTTGGATAATTTCTCCTCTCAAATTCATACTCACCCAGAACCTGTGAATGTGACCTTGTTTGGAAGTAGGGTTTTTGAAGATATGATCAAGTTAAGACGAAGTCATACCGGATTAGAGTGGGCTCTAATCAAATAACAAGAAGAGTAAAATTTAGACAGAGACACGGAAGGAAGACACCATGTAAATACAGGGGCAGAGTTTGGAGTTTTTATGCATCAAGCCAAGGAACACCAAGGATTGCTGGCAACAACCAGAAGCTAGAAGAGGTGAGGAGGGATTCTTGCCTGAGCCTTCATAGGGACCATGGCCCAGCCAACACCTAGATTTTGGCTATAGAATGAGAGTAAATTTCTATTGTTTTAAGTTACTCAGTGTGTGGCACTTTGTTACCGCAGCCCTATGGAACCATACATGTGATTGATCCTGCCCTCAGCTGAAGGCTTGCATGACAGTCAACATGTCTAACGGCCAGTACATGATCCACCCAAACCGAAGAGATGTCTGCTGCATTGCTAGAACAGGGTCCACATGAATACTTGCTTCGCAGATATTAACTTTTTAACTGCTGGGCAGTGGAGAAGTCAGAGGCATTCCAGGCTGGATTACTGACACAATACTTTAGGGGAGGGAGAGGGGAACTTAGAACATTGGCTACTTATCCTGTGGTATAGAAGCATTTTGATATTTTAAATACCTATGGGCTGTAGAGTGTGTGTCAATTACATGCTGAAGTTGGTCTCTAGGAATATATCTTTCCTCTTTGCCACTACAAATGACTCAAGAATCACCCAAATTGGGCCAATCAGAATGAGGCTGAGACTTTGATGTGTTTTTTTTGGCTGAAGGAGAATACGCCTTCTCTTGGGAGATATGAGAAATAACAAAACTAGCCTAAGGGCACAACCAAAAATCAAAGAATGAAAGAACTGAGAGAATGGCAGCCAAGTGGAACTGAAACTCTGATCATTTGCACCTGAGTATCCCATCCTCTGAACTATTACTTATATGAGCCCATAAATTCTCTTTATTATTTATGCAAATTTGAGATGGATTTCCTGTTGTTTATAACTAGAAGTATCCTAGCTGATATACAGTCCTTGTGACTTTCTTGGTAGATATTTATTGGGTCCTTCTCTTTGAAACATTTTATTTTGATGTCTGCTATTGTGATTATTTTAAAATTACCTTTTACCTTTGTGTTCTGTTAATAAATACAAGTAAATAGGACTTTGCAGAAAGACTACAATAGGCCAACTGTCTACTAAATCCTTAGACTACAACTCAAAAAGCAAACAGACATATGTGCACACACACACACCCTCATACACACGCTCCTGCAGTTTCCCCTGCTGAACTCCCTGCCATATATAACAAGAGCTAGTTTGCATTATAGATGCAGTAGATGGGCAGAATGGTACAAATGAATGGAAGAGGATCTGTAATTTCTGGGGATAGTAGAAAAATAAAGGAAGGTATTAATTTAAAGAAATGTGGTTTTATGAATGGAATTTTCTTCTATAACAATAACTTCAAAAATAAATCAAATGGTAGTGCAAGGGGCAATTTAAATACAGAGGCTAGCAAAGGAATGGAGACGGAGAGAGATGAATAGTGGAGGCCAGGGGAAAATCATGAAGTTTAAACTCTTTTTCCTGTATCTCAGCCTTCAAAATAAATCTTTCTTTTGCAGTTCTGGGGGCCATTTCAAAAACAGGGTTAAGGAAGAGCAGAGACAAAGTACCAGGGTTCTCTGTGCCTCACTAAAAGTGAAAAATTTGAGTTGACTCAACTGATTTAATTTATCTTGAATTACCGTTCATGCATTTGCATACTGAATTTGCAGCTTCTGCTTTATACTCCTAATAGCAGTTGCTGTGTATATATTGTTAACAATAAATATTTAAAAATGCAATTCCAGATTTAGCCAGCATTTCAGTTACTTACGACTGATTTTGAAATTAGTATATTGCTTTCAGTAATAAAGAAAAATGATTTTAGAAACAAAACTGTAAAAATGATAAACTAGCTTTTCCAAGTATGCAATTCAGATTAAATTGCTGGTGTCTGAAGAATACCGAACTGAGATTTTATCAATACATGCAGTACCACACATTTCTTATTTTAGTTGCTAATTAGTATTCAGGTGTGCAGTGGAATACATGAAATTAAATGTGAATGCTGCTTCATTTGTGATTTAGCATGTACAAGTTACTACATACTGTATTACCCTGTCTATGCACAAGCATAATAGTTGTTTTTTCTTTTTTCTTTGCAATAATAATATTTTCATGTATTCATTTTATTTAATCTTCTAAGGCCATGATATGAATAAATCTTTTTGGTTTAAAAAGGCAGTACCTTCTGTAGTTTACAAATGAAAAAATCTGAGAGTCATTTTTAAAAGGCTTCAATTGAGGACTTAGTTTAATTGACCCAATAGCAAATAATTTTTAGTTTTTCTGTCTATTTTGTTTCACTTAATTTGTGATTAACAGCTACATAAAATTGTGAGTCACCTAATGGGAAGCAGTTTTATAAATATTGCATGCCATTTTATGTTCTTCAATCTGTACTTCCCTTATAAAGTATTTTTATGTTAAAAATTTTTCAAAGTTAATGTGTAAGGAAGTAACTAGCTACTTTAGTTAGTTAGATTTCTCTTCCCTGAAGAAAATTACTATAATGGTTACTTTTGCTAAAATGCAATTACTGTCACTGTAACAATCAATCATATTTTTATATAAGAAACTTTAACAATTTTTGAATGCATTAAGAAAAGTAAATGAAAAAGACTCAGTGTGAAATAAGACTAGACACCCAAACCACCCTCTGCGACCCGACATTTGATAAGAAAAAAAATTTTCAGCTACCTCTTTTGCAATATATTTTATTCCCTTATCTAAGATCACTGTGAAAGTTAAACCATAGTAGTAAGCAAGTTTCTTAGAGCATCATTGAAAAATGCTGTGTATATATTTAACAACTATTAGACTATTCTTGTTTCTGGTGAATTCAGTTTAATCTTAACCCAACAGAATCTGTAGTCTTCGAGTTTCACAAATTAACCCAAAAGACACCATTTGAAAAGGTTTAACATTTGTTATACTCCTATAGATGAAAACATCTGTACATGAAAAATAGAGCTTAGGAAATATGAACTGTATTAAGTCCCAGCTTTAATAAAGAGATCACTAGTTGAGATCAGCAAAATATTTTTGTTTCAAAATATTGTGCAGTCACATACTTTACAGATAATATTTCCTGCCAAAAGCATCTATAGTAAATATACTAATTATGAAGACAGAATACTAAATATACCATGAGATTACTGCTACTCAAAATAAAATTCTATTTTTCATAAAGTATTGGGAATATGGAAATAGATGACTTGATCCACACTGTTATTTAATAATGTGTATTGACATAATGAATACTTTTGTAAGTGACATTAATCAAAATATATCAAAGAATAATATATTATGATTAAAATAGATTATTTTATGAGCTGTTGCACTAAACACAAAATTAATGCTTAGTAGCACAGGCAAGCATAGCTCTGTTCTCTCTTCTAATTCATTGCTGCCTGATCTCTACCCCTATGTCTGTTTCTTCTCATTTTCCCTAATATATTTAATGGAAACTGTATCCAACTAGTTTCTCCTAAACTAGACACATGAGAAATATTTTCATTCCTTCTTCTTCCTTAGCTTCTTCATTCAACCCACTACTTAATTCCCATTCTAATCAGAGAAGTCTCTGTAGGCTTCCACTATCTTCCTTTAGGCTACTTGTCTACAACCTTCTATAAGCCTTCTCTACAACCTCTATAAGGGTTCAGTGTTATCAGTCTTTTTCATTTGTCACAAACCCTTTTCCCTGTTTTCAGAGTTATCTTTTCAAACTCCTTGGCATGATATACTGTTCTTATCCCGTTCTGTCTAATCTCATCCCCATCAGCTTCCTGGGCACTCCTAACCACTGTCCCCTGTCCTGCCAGTGACCCAGTTAGTCGAAAGAGTTCTACAGCAGTGGATGCTGCCTTTTCTTCCAGAAATACCCTTGTCTAGGCTTCTGATTAGAAAATTGCAATTTTCCCAAAAATATCTCATCTAAAAAGCCTTCTCTGACACCTTCAGGAAAATGAGATGTTTGTTCTTCTGTGCTGTAATAGTTGTTTGGACATAAGTGGCGTATAGAACTTTCTGTGTTTCTTGAATTTTCCTCCACCACTCTGTGAACTTATCCAGGGCAAGGACATATCTTACTCTTTTTAGTATCCCTAGTGCTTAGCTCAGTGCATGACATAAGATAGCCCCTCAATATAGAAGGAAGGAAGGAGTGAATGACAAATCCTTTAGTACTTTTAGTTGTGAAATGGTTTTAGTACTATATTATTTCTGGATTCACATTCTGTCTGGAAATAAAATCATTAAGAAAAATAGTCGTTTAAAGTTATGCTGTAAAAATTAGTTTTTACCAATTTACCTAAAAGTAAAATCCATTACAATTAGAAGGCACTCTTTGTTGTTAGAAGCCTCTCCATTCACCTAAACACATACGCATATAAGAATATGGGAAAATTCATATAAAAATGTGAGTTGTGAAAGACCAATGTGTAACAGCTGCATGCATGATTATTTGTTAATAGAAAATCCCAAGCAAAAGCAAACCATTATAGGATATCAGTTGGACATTAGATTTCTTTGATTTCCCTCAAAGCTAAAGCTGGCTTGTAAAGAGTTTATCTGGTGGCAATTTTTTGAATGTATTTTAAATTGGGATAGTAGCAGACCAGTGCTATCTATAGAAAATTGCATTTGGTTCTATTGCCAGTGTGTGTTTCTCTCCCTATATTCCATCTGTTATTGGAAAACTAATAAAGGTGCTTCTTTATGCCACTGCCATGCTTTCTAGAAAAAGGAAAAGAATAACAAAGTAAGTGTCAACATCCTCCTTCTCTCAATTAAAGGAGGCCTTACAACTCTTTCCTTTAAAATACATTTGAATCAGATATTAGTCATTTTAATCTGACCAGAACCACCATGTTCTTTAAAGAGTTGCTCTTCCCTCATGCCTGGGGACTTGGTGGAAATGTCAGTCTCAGTGAAGGACCAGCTTGTGGCTGTAGCAATGGGCAGAGGACTCAAGCCTGTCTGATGATGGCGTCTCTTCCTTCTGCCTATAGTGTTTGATCTAAGTGGTGGGCATGTGACCCAGGCAGGACAACTTAGAGTCCTTTTTTGAGGAATGTCAGTGTATGTATGTGTTGGAAGAGAAATGGCTTATTTTTTGCATTTCAAGATACAACAGTGCACACGGGAATATGGGCACTTAAGTTTTCTGCCATGTGAACAGGGTCCATTTGGTGTGGGAAAATGTGAACCTAGCACACACTGATAAGCAGAGGCTAGCATAGTTGAGATTCTGCCTAACCCTGATGATACAATTTGTACTCCTGAGCTTAAGCTAAGCCTGAAGCAAGAGTCATCCTTGAATTTCCAGGTATTTGAGGCAAGATATTTTCTTTTCTTTCTTTTTTTTTTTTTTGCTTAAGCAAGTTTGAGTTGGATTTCTATCATTTATAGCCAAAATAGTATACATCAGAGAGGAATTATGCTGAGAAAAACCAAGTGTTAATACTCCTTAAGCATAAAATTTAATGTTAAATAAATGAAAAGTACTCATAATCTGTTACCAATCCCTAAAAGGAATAATATCCAAATGTGACAATAAAGATAAGCAAGGGAAATGGCTTCTGGACCTGAACTCTCTGATATCTCTCTGTATTTCCCACACTACAGCACTTGAAAGTTCTAGTGAATCATTTTACTTTATGTCTTCCTATTTCAAATACTACTTTTAATTCATGAATAGTAAGAGTTCTAACAGAGTATGCTGGCTTTGTACCATGTCAATTTCCCCAAATTCCCTTCCTATGTGGTTTCAGGCAGGGTTTGGAGTGAACGGGAGCCATTTTTAGGCTTTGAAGATTGCTGTCAGGCAAGTGCAGCTGCAGTTTGTGTGTGGTATCACAGATCTGCTGCTGGCAAGGGGCAGCTGCTGGACCCACAGCTTCTACAGATCCTTTAGGCTCCTTCAGATTCTTAGAGTCCTGGGCATGTAAAGCTCTGTGCTAGAGGATGCTGGCCTATCCCACATGTCACCCCCAGTCATTGGAACTCGAGGGAGTGAATGATTTGGTGAATGTTTAGTTTCTCCTAAAAGGTTCCCGTTTGTCCTTGGTTGCTCCTACTTCATACCCATCTTCTCCTCCTAACTGCTAACCCTCAGGCTCAGAACCAGACCTAGAGGCAACAGACATCCTCAGCTGTGTAAGGGCTAATTCCTCTAATAAGTGAATTCCTTATTCTCTATCACTCATATTCGTCCTGCTTACCTGATTAAATCCCAACTCATTTCTCATTATTCATTTCTGAAGCCATGTAAGATTTTATCTATTACTGGAAAACAAAATTGATGTGGTTGAAATAATTAAGGCTTTATACTCAGGCTGATTAGTCTTTACCTTCCACCTTTGCTACCTATCTGTGTGGCTTTAACTAAGTTACTTAATCACTTTATGCCTTAGTTTCTTCAGCTACAAAATAAGGAAAAGTATATGTCTAGCAGTGGGATTGCTGTCAGGGCTCACAAGGAAATAAACATTTGTTTTGCCACTAGATTATTTTTCATTACCGCAACCTCAGTATCTAGCACAAAATTGCTACACTGTACCTATGCTTTAATATCTTCTAAGTTGATGCATAAATATGTGCTTAATACATGTAGTCTTTTCTTCTCATCATTTATTTAAGGAGTTGCGGTAAATTATTGTTCAGACAACATTTTGTCTCTTCTCCCTCAAATGCCTCCATAAAAGAGGTGCATTTCCCCATCCCATTGATGTGGATCTTGGCCATGTGACTTGTCTGGGCCAATAGGATGTTAGAGAATACGATGTGAGCAAAGTTTTGGCATATGCTTCCATACTAGGATTTTTTTTCTTTTTCTTCTGGCTCCACCAAGATAAGTATACACCCCAGGTAGCTGCTATCCCATCAGTAGTGAAGCAGAATAGTCCTTGTCCAGTCTGAAGCAAAGACATTTCAGCTAACCCACTGGCACATGGCAAAAAAATCAATGCTTATATCTTTTTGATTTGAGTGTTGCAGCAGTTTGTTAAGGAGAAATGGCTATCTGTTACAAAAGGGTTTAATTGCAAAGACAAAATTGGTATCTATAGATTTAGCATGAAAAATTTTGAAACTCAACTGAGACTATATGTCTATTATAAAATATATATATTTGAACAATAGTTTAAGACTATCTTTGTCCAGATTAATTATCTGCTAATACAGTCTATGTGGGCCAATTATGGTCATTGTCCTGGGATAGCTGTAACAGCTATTCAAAGAGCATAAAACTTGGTAGCTATCCTCGAGAGTACATGAATATATCCTCAAGAAAAATGAATCTTCTTTTAAAAAAGCAGTACTTCATCCCAGAGCCCTACAACAGGCTTATAAATAAGTTCATGATGTTGCTTTTCATTTGGACATGGAGAAGGAATTCTGCAATACTTAGAGGATGTAACCTTGAAGAAGAAACTTGACTTTGTTTCCTCATCTGTAAGATGAGGATAACAACAGTTACCATCCAATGGAATTGTGAACCTTAAAAAGCATGTATGTAAAGCTCTTAGCACACTGACTGGCTCATAGTAAGCAGTCAGTAGAAGTTGGCCCTTGTTGTGGTTGTTACACCTGTGAGTGACAATATGCTTAGCCAAGAGGCCTGGCTAATTCTGCCACTCTAAGCTATAATACAGTGATAGAGTATTCTAGCCTGGCTCTGTGGTAGGACAGGCAGTCTAACAGCAAGAATTTGGCCATGGGGAAAAATCTAAGAGATCAATAACTTTGTCCTTCCCAAAGGAAAATAAAGTAGATTGTAACTTCTTTTTAAACAACAATTCTTGTGGAATCTGTTGGATCAGATTTCAGCTTTTCCTTCCTTAGGCTAAAAAGACCAAATACTAGTTATTTGTGTTGTTCATCTATGAATTATCTGCACATTTTTAACATTTCTCATTTTATTTTGTGAAGACAATAGATCCAAAAAGGTCTGATCGGAATCAATCACAGTGGAACAATACTGGTCTGGCATAGAGTACGTATTTTACTATTTTATTCTGTCTCACAATCCTTGTCATTTCTCATTCTATCTTCCTTCATTCTAAACTATGCCAATGGTTTGGACTGGCATTCTCAGTCATGGACTGGGCCTTGATTGCATTATTGATATCTCATCCTTGTGGCCCTTGTAATTGATTCAGTTAGGCCTGTGATCCAACCTGGAGCAAGGAGATCCTGAACCAAAGATTTGTCTTTGACTTTTGAAGTCTTTCCTTTCTTTGCTGGTGTGTTATGAAGATATAAGGCTTACACCTGCTGCAGATGAAGCCACTAGGGGCAAATATATGGAGTTGAATGATAAAATCAACACCAAGGAAGGTAAAATGTAGAAAATACAGATAAACTGGCTCATTGGCAAAATCAATGAAGCTGCTAAATCCAGCCTTACCTGAAGAAATTCAACAACTTCAGCCTTACATATTTCTTTTATTATTTGAGGCAGTTTGAGTTGGGTTTTCTGTCACCTGCAACATAAAGAGTGATGCCCAATGTGCCACACCCTTATTTATATGCCTAAAACTCAGGTGATCAATAATGACGATAAGAATCTTTTTAGGGGGATGGTAAATGAAAGTCCTGCTTCTGTATTGTGACACATTCAGCTGGCTGCCCATTTTTCACTTTTTCTTTTGACTTAAGCTGTGTAAGCAAAATAGGAATCCCTTAATTACATTTTCAAAACTCTTAAGAAAATGTGATGTTAGATGCAAAACGAAAAAAGCAGGGCAAAAAGTCTATATACATACATACTCACAAATACAGTACAAATATAATTCTATAGAAAAACAATGTCAACTATGTAAACACACAGAGGAAAACATTACTTTTATGACAAAAATAATAAACATGTATTTAACAAATTCCTTCCTGCCATAGAGCTATTAAAATAGGATGTTGTCCTTCTTAGGCATAAAACACTCCCTATCTAGACAGTCCTGTGACATTTACATTACACTCAATTGTCACACAATCATTTCACTTAACAACTAGATTGTGATCAAACATAACGGCACATTAATTCCCTAGTGAGACAAGTTAGAATATAGTGTGCCCTGCTGTTTTGTCACATTTCCTTCTTTTTATTGTAACTTTCTTTTAACATCACCAAATTTGGTGCTTTTTTATCAAAATGATTGACTTCTTAATTGGAAGATTTGTTTGATGGTTAGGCTCCATATCTTGAATTAGAGAACTTTGCTTAAGATTTACAAGAGCCTGTGAGTGGCATTGTCTTCACTGGCCTTACATAACACACATATTAGGTACAAAGTTTCTTATTCTTGAAGTTGTAGTTAAAAAACAAAGAGAAAGTAGAAGAAGAACTTTCCAATCTTGAAGGCAAATGTAAAATGTCTTATTGATTTTTATGCACTATCTAAGCATTATTCAATTTTATTGTTCCTATTGTGATGTATACCTTTAAAATAGTTGTCTTTCTGACAAAGCAAAGGAAATGAGTTATTCCAAGTGGAGGGTTAATAAAGCTGACATTAACTTAACAAGCATTTCATGGGCTGGCGGGGAGTAGTGGCTCATGCCTGTAATCCCAGTACTTTGGGAGGCCGAAGTGGGTGGATCACTGGAGGCTGGGAGTTCAAGACCAGCCTGACCAACATAGAGGAACCCCATCTCTACTAAAAATACAAAATTAGCCAGGCATGGTGGCACATGCCTGTACTTCCAGCTACTCAGGAGGCTTAGGCAGGAGAATCACTTGAACTTGGGAGGCAGAGGTTGTGGTGAGTCGATATCATGCCATTGCACTCTAGCCTGGGCAACAAGAGTGAAACTTTGTCTCAAAACAAACAAATAAACAACAACAACAACAACAAAACCAAGCATTTCAGAATATCATTGACATGTTTGGTAACAAAATAGTATAATGCATGTATCTTTCCAGTAAGTGACATAATAGCTAGAGTGTTTTTTTAAAAATTTGAGCTGCCTTTACCATACATGGCTTTTTAGGGGTATGCCTCTTACTCTTTGCAGGTGGGAATGGGGAGGGCATTGTGGTAGGAGAAGGATGGCAAGAGGAGTGGTAAAGACCTTTGGGAAATTTGCTCAGAGTTAGTTCAACAAGGAGGTGAATATTCTGTAGCTTTCTCAAAGATGGCTTTTGAAATATTGATGACACAATGGAGCTACTGTTATGGTAGCAGACATGAAATTTAGACTTATAACTTAGGGTTTTTTCCTGCATTTTAGTGAGAAACTCAAGGTCACTATTTGAATTAAAGTATACATTTGATCCATAGTAAAACGAAACAATTACTTGTAGGATGACACGTTATTTTGATTCAACCTGGATGTTAAGTCATGTATCTTGGCACATTGAATCCTAGCAAATGAGCATTTCTTTTTCTATAAAGATATTTGTAGTAATACACTCAATTATAGATAAGACGCTAGACAATTTTTTTAAAAAAAATTTTTCTTCCTTGCCAAAGATTCACAGCAGAAGCTCAATAGATGCTGTATGCATGAAGAATGCTTATTGAATACCCACTGAATTTACTATAGCATTTGAAACAGTATATGTTTACCAAGGTTAGATTTGGTTCTTTCCTGATGTAAGCATTTTATTCCACTTGTTCTGAGCTTATATTATGTAAAATGCAAACACACACACACACACACACACACACACACACACACACACACACACATCTTTAGGTACTTTACAAATCTACAGAAAATATGTTACATATGGTTTTTCTTCCCCACTCAGTGTTAGGTTTAACAGTTGTTTTTAGAAGTTATTAACAGGCAAATTAAAAATTCAAAAATTTAGCTGTGGGTAGTGTTGGAGAATACTTTTAATATATGCACATTTAAAGTAATTATCAAGTATTAAAATCATCTTGAAAAATATGAAATCTATCATTATTTTCCACAAATTTGAAGTGTTGCCAGACCTTTAGCTCATTTTCTATATTCACAATGAAATATGTTTAAGATTTCTAAGGTGCGTGGACAGATTTTATACTAATAACTTTTCGTGGGCCTTTGTAAGATCTCTCTCTCTCTCTCTGTCTCTCTCTTTAAGAGATGGGGATCTCTCTCTCTCTCTTTCTTTCTTTCTTTCTTTCTTTTTTTTTTTGCCAAGGCTGGAGTACAGTGCTGTGATCATAGTTCATTGGCAGCCTCAAACTCTTGGACTCAAGCAATCCACCTGCCTCAGCCTACTGAGTAGCTGGGACTGTAGGCATGCACAACTATGCCCAGCTAATTAAACAAAGAAATGTTTTAAAGGTGATACCTTGCTGGCCTCAAGTGATCCTCCCACCTCAGCCCTTCAGAATCCTGAGACTGACAGTATATTATTGTATAATTTAATAGTATATTACAGAATTATAGAACATGGATTCTCAGACCCTAACTCTAACTTTGTTTAGGATATTTAACTTTTTTCCTCAGTTTCCTCATTTGTACAATGGGAATAACTGTATACTTGATTATAGGACAGTTTCCAGGATTAAACTGGTAAGTACAAACCACTTAGAAATGTGTCTAGCATAGAGGAAGCTTGATAAATGGCAGCAATTTTTAATATTGTTGATGATTTTTATTTTACCCTCTCAATGTTTGATGTAAAATAATCCTACTTAATGATATTACTTTATTGTGTTTTCAAATCACAATATGTCACACCAAATAGACATTAACAGTCTCAAGCCATATATTAATCCATTTAAATGAAAATTTCAGAATATCTAATCAATATTTTCACTAACATTTTCTATTGCATTATGTAAAGAAGACAAGATAAAATTTTCTTTATGGATGTCACTAACATTCTGATGAACTCAAAATAAGGTATTTAATATACATGTTACAGAATGCATATAATTCTAACACAGTAACTTTCTCATTTCTAGGGTGCTTCTGATGTTTAATTAGTTAACATTTAAACAGTGCTTTGTGGATTAAAAGAGCTATGTAAGTGCTAAACCTCCATTGTTAGTAACAAAAGATCAAGTTGAAAGAGTACATCAAGAACACTTGTATTTTATTGTAATTTTTTCTCTTCAACTTTGTTGAAAACTGCCATTAAGGTTTATTCTCCTAAGAGATAAAAGCAGAGTACTCTTTTTATTTTTTGAGGGGGGCGGAATGGAGTCTTGCTCTGTCGCCAGGCTGGAGTGCAGTGGTGTGATCTCCACTCACTGCAACCTCTGCCTCCTGGTTCAAGCAATTCTCCTGCCTCAGCCTCCCAAGTAGTTGGGATTATAGGTGCCTGCCACCATGCCTAGCTGATTTTTGTATTTTTAGTAGAGACAGGGTTTCACCCTGTTGGCCAAGTTGGCCTCAGACTCCTGACCTCTGGTGATCCACCTGCCTCTGTCTCCCAAAGTGCTGGGATTACAGACATGAGCCACTGCACTCAGCCAAAAGCAGAGTACTCTCACTGGAAATCTCAGTGCAGTTAACCCAGTGAAAAATGGTGGAACTTTGACTAAGCCACCTAAAACTAATGACTTCCTTTTCATTATCAGTGGAGTAAAGATATCCTCTTGCAGTCATCCTCCATTCACTGAGAAATAAGAAAAATGGAAGAGCACAGCAAGCTAGAGAATCCCTTAGAGACTGAGCCCAACCTTTCAGTCCTCAGATACTAGTAAAGAAAACTGTAATTGTATGCTTTAAGTGGGTGAATGGTATGGTATGCAGATGACGTCGCAATATAGCTCAAAAAAAACTGCATAGCCTGTGTGTGTGTGTGTGTGTGTGTGTGTGTGTGTGTGTGTGTGTGTGTAAATGCCTGCTGCTTTGGCCATTCTCTAAACTGGGTGGCAGACTTACCTCACCAACCCTGTTCTCATTCCATTTGTGTTCTTTGATGGATTGTGGAATGCAGTGATGCTGGTCAGATAAGAATCCCAAATGATCTCTTCTTTCTGAAGAGCAAATGGCAGACAATAATGAAAAGTTATTCAGTTTTTTTTTTCTTTTTCAGATGGCATTAACTTTTCAGGGGTTCTGAGGAGATCTTATTGACTCATTAGACTTTATTTTCACACTTTTCCCCCACTCGATTTCTTACCCAGTCTCCAGCTGTTGGTTTCTGACATCACACCCAGGAGGTCCATTTCTTTAGCTCAATGGTTCTCAACTGGAGATTCTTATGGGACATTTGGAAATGAAAGGAAACATTTTGGATTACTACAGTCAATTGGGGCAGTGGACAGGGATAATGAAGAATATTTTGCATGAGCAATCAATTATGCTACAAGGACTTAATCCATCCCCAGGCTTGATATTGCATATGGTGAGAGGTACTGATAGAGTCTAGCACAAGCCTTTGGTTTCTTTTAACACGTAAATACCAGAGTTGTCATTGTCATTCAGACTTTACCCTAAGTTTCAGATTCTTTCCTTAGAACTAGTTTTAATATGTAGACTCATAAGAGGTGGTAAAAAGATCACATATATCTGAATTTTCTGGAGAAGATGTTCTTATGAGGGCAAAGAAGATGGGAAGGAAAGAATCTGTGGCAGGCACTGCTGGTTTGCAAAACCATAGCAATTTCCAATCCCCTTCTCTCTTGTCTCCTTTCACTAGGAAGGCTGGAAGAGACAATGTACTGCCCAGGTTTCCTTTTAGATGGGTGGCCATGTAACAGAATGCTGACCAATGATACATAAGTAAAGCCTGCTTGGGGTGGGAATAGGGGTTTCTGATAAAGTACTGCTTTCCTGATAAAAGGAATGGCTGATGTTATCCCTTTCTTTTCTTCCTGCCCTGACTATGAATGTGATGTCCAGAGCCACCATTCAAACATAGATAAAAATCATGCAGAGGAAAATCCAATACACTGACTATGGTGAAAGGGCAGAATAGAATGTGCCTGGGTCCTCAGGCATACTTGAGCAGCTGAGCTATTCATGGCAACTGCTACCCTTAATCTTGCTATATAAGAAAAAGAAACTCTTTATTCGTTTGAAACATGTAGCTAGTCTATTACTTGAAGCTGAACACATTCCTAACAATACAGAACTGGAGGAAACAACTATATGTATGCATAATTTTGCATATATCTATACTTGTCCTCTTTCCAGAACATTCTGTCAATCAAGATCACCCTACTCAGTCCTCTGAAAAGTAGCCAAACCTGACAAGGCTCTCATTAAACTAATTTCATCATTTATTGAGAGTCTACTACTTGAAAAGCAATATTGCAAACATAAAAATCATAAGATACAATTCGTATCTCAGTGAGCTTTAATTTTGAGACAAATAAGAGAGACAAATAATTCTACTAAATTATTTTGATCCAATCTACATTAAAATCCTTAATATCATCAATCTGAAAAACTCAGAACATGTTTTGAAAGTGGGAGAGATTGGAGACAGAGAGGCCAGGTAGGAAGTTTCTGTTGCCATTTAGGTGATGGCAGCGTCCACAACACAGTCTGGCTCACTAGGTGCCATTACTCGGTGGCCGAACACATGATATAAGGTAGAACTTCTGAATCACCAAGGATGCTCTCCTTTTGTATTAATCCATTTTAACACTGCTATAAAGATAGTACCCGAGACTGGGTAATTTATAATCAAAAGAGGTTTTGATTGATTGACTTAGAGTTGACTTATAGTTCTGCATGGGTGGGAGGCCTCAGGAAACTTACAATCATGGCAGAAGGCACAGGGGAAGCAGTACCCTCTTCACAAGGCAGCAGGAAGAGGAAGGGCAAAGCTGCCAAACACTTTCAAACCATCAGTTCTTGTGAGAACTTGCTGTCATGAGAACACCATGGGGGAAACCACCCCTATGATCTCATCACCTCCTACCAGGTCCCTCCCTTGACATGTGAGGATTACAATTCAAGATGAGATTTGAATTGGGACACAGAGCCAAACCATACCATCTTTTTACTTGAACAATTGACCTTTCAACTGCTTTCTCCCATTTTCGTGATCTTGCTTGCTGTAATCACCCATTTTCATGTCAAAAATTGATTAAGCAAACAAACAAAAATTAAGCATCTTTAGTGTGCTTATTAGGAAGAAGGGTTGCCTAGTGGTCAAGATTGAAGACTCGGCTGAGCATGGTGGCTCACGCCTGCAATCTCAGCACTTCAGGAGGCCAGGGTGGGTGGATCACCTGAGGTAAGGAGTTTGAGGCCAGCCTGGCCAACATGGTGAAACCCTGTATCTACTAAAAATATGAAAATTAGCTGGACATGGTGGCACATGCCTATAATCCCAGTTACTTAGGAGGCTGAGGCAGGAGAATTGCTTGAACCTAGACGGTTGAGTTTGCAGTGAACTGAGATTGCACCATTGTACTCCAGCCTGGGTGATTAAAAAAATAAAAAGTGCAGACTCTGGCTTTGAACTCTGACTTTGCTACTTTGCAAAGTAGATTTGTACTTTGACAAGTTCCTGAACATCTCTGTGCCTTGGTTCTATCATTCATAAAATGGTGATAAAATTAATACCTACTTTATAGTGTTGTTGATGTGATTCAATGCAGTAACACTTGTATATAAGTGGGTAGTAGAACAGTGCCGGGCTTATAGTAAGTACTCAACAAATATTTGCATTGTGTATACAGCATTCAATGAGGTAATAAGGAATGCAAAGAGTGTTGGGGCTATAATACTGCCACTTAGGAGTTTAGCATTATTGGGAGGAAAGGACGTGAAGGGGCAATCAATTTTTTGAAGTCACCGGGAAGAAGTGGCAGACTTGAGCTAGGTCTAACTGTAGCTGCTCTAACATACAGTGTCTGATCCTTTATTTTCTTCAAGCCAGGTTTTCTATGTGATGATTTTTAATGCTCACACACACACATCCCTGCAAAACTTCTCTACCACATGAAGTAAAGAGGGCAGCTGCCATGAGGGCTGAGTAATTTTCCCAAGGCAGCTCTGAGGTGATCTTTGGACATAGACCCTCTAAAGAAGGCAGAGTAGGTGTCGTCTTCTTCTTGGGACTGGGGAAAGGAGATGTGAATGGGTATATTTTTTATATTGTTCAAAAAGGATTTATGGTAGCTTATGTATAATATAACATGGTAGCTTATGTATAGTATAATATGATAATAAATAGAGGAAATTTTAGAGTAAAACAAAAGAAATAAGAACAGGAAAAGAAGATTCAGCCTGGTTTTGGAGTGGTTAAAGATAATTTGCTGGACCTTGCTAAACTGAAAGGAGAAAATTGAGCTAATTCAATTTTAAGCTAACAGTGAATTGATCAAGATACTTTATACGAATGACTGGCCTTTGTCTTTATTTTACTTCTTTTGACAGTGGCATTTTTTTCATCAACAGTTTTTATAGTTTTATATAAATGCATTGTTAATCTCATTGTTCAGGAATGCATATAACCCAACATCAATTTGTTAATGTATGAGTTTTTTGAGATTGGATTACATCATTACGCCCACATAAATATGTAAACTTCATGCTGCATTTATTTAACATAACAAAACCCAGTTACTAAAACATCTTTTATTCCTTTCACTTTTCACCACATGAGATTGTTTAGAAGAGTGTTTTCGTTCCAAGAACATAAGACATTTTTTAAATAAATGAGAATTTGTTTTCCTTGTGAGAATGCAGGTTGTCTATTTGGACCATTAGAAAAGTCACTCTTCAGGGATGAATGCTCCAATTTGAACAGGGCTCTGCAGGAACAGTAACTTGTTGGAGGTGGGTGCAGGGCAGCTTAAAGTGTTCAAATAGCAGGGGTAGAGAAGTCTGTCCTTTGTATTTTCTGTTTTCTTTTGTCATCACAAACATGTTTGAGCCCATAAACAGATCCTATCAACTCAGCCACAAGTAGGGGACTTTGAATCTGTGACAGCCACCCTTCTACCCTTCCTGTTTCCATCACCTACATTTATTTATTCCAGGGCAGAGGTGAGAACACAAGGAAGGGACAACTGACTAATCACCCATTCAAAGATGCAGCCATGTAGCCAGAGAACTTCATTCTTTCTGGAAAGGCATAAAGGTGTGCTTCTTTGCAACTCTGCATCTGCCCTTAGCTATTTGAAGCCAGAGAGGTTAGATATAGGACAGATGAAAGTGTTGATGAGGAATGGTGCCAAAGCATTGCCACTGGTATATCAGAGAAATTATTTTGCAATGAATTGAGAAAGGATCTTGAAACCAATTTTTTTTTTTTTTTTTTTTTGAGACAGAGTTTCGCTCTTGTTACCCAGGTTGGAGTGCAATGGCGCGATCTCGGCTCACCGCAACCTCCATCTTCTGGGCTCAGGCAATTCTCCTGCCTCAGCCTCCTAAGTAGCTGGGATTACAGGCATGCGCCACCATGCCCAGCTAGTTTTTTTGTATTTTTAGTAGAGACGGGGTTTCACCATGTTGACCAGGATGGTCTCGATCTTTCGACCTCGTGATCCACCCGCCTCGGCCTCCCAAAGTGCTGGGATTACAGGCTTGAGCCACCGCGCCTGGCCCAATTTTTCTTTTTAAAATGTTTGTCATTTGTAATAAAATTTGGGATTGGCTATTTTTTTTTTTTTTTGTAACAGCAAAGATATGGAAAAGAAGAATTTTTGAAAACAAAAGGCTATTAGGCAAACTTTTAATTCTATAGGGTTTTGTTTTTTTGTCTGTAAAATTCACAAACATAATATTAATTCAGTTGGTGGTAACACTGTTGAAATGGAAAAGAAAAAGAATAATGAAACTGAAAGAGTAGTTTTGTATGGTAAAGAAAAATATAGCTAAGAAACATTACAGGTGATCAGTATGCCTTAGTTTTATAATTAACAATTTACCCTTTGATGTGCTTTAAAATACCTATAAATGGGTAGGCCTGCTCTGGAAAGAAGGAAGGAAAGAAGAAAGGAAAGAGAGAGAGAAACAGAGAGAAAGAAAGAAAGGAAGGAAAGAAGGAGTTTAACTCTGTGTCTTTCATTTTGATGTTATATAACAATGATTCTTAAATTACTTTTATTAGAAAATTAAATAAAAATGTGTGAAACTTAATTTGCTAATGAACACACACAGACACACACACACACACACACACACACACACAGAGCTGGCCCTCAGTATCAGCAGTTTCTGCAATTAACTGAGGATCAAAAATGTTTTTGAAAAACACAATAAAAATAACAGTAAAACAATAAAAAACAGAAAAATACAGTATAACAACTATTATAATACTTATGTAGCATTTACATTATGATATATATTACAGGTAATCTAGAGATGATTTAAAGTATATGGCAGGATATATGTAGGTTATTTGCAAATATTATATCATTTTATATAAAGAATTTAAGCATCTGAGGGTTTAAATATCTTTGGGGGTTCTGGAACCAATCCCCTGGGGATACCAGGGATTATTGCATGTGTGTATATTTACATTTCTCTCTCTCTAAAAAATATATTGAGAAATATATATGTACAGACCAAGAGAGAAACAGGAGAATGCTGCTAGATTTGTCTTTTTCTTCTTTCTTTGAATTGACCTCATCCATAATGAAAGTTGGTGATTATGATGCTCAACCTAACTCCTCTATTTAAATCCATTTATATCTAGGTTTGTAGTTAAAAGAGAGAGATGAATGATTAAATTCCTTTATTTTCAGGAATCAGGAATCATTAAAATTAGAAAGACGTTTATGCCATGGTACTCAAATCCATGGCCAGTTTTATGACTATTCCCCATGGTTCTCCAGGTACTTTGCTCCATCTCACTATGAATTATTTGAGTGATTGGGTTTCCCATAATTGACATAATAAAATATTTTATGATGGAGTGGGGGAAGACGTCTGAGCTGCTAAGCCTTAAATGGTATGGAAACATTTGAGTGCAGGTGAAGGCTTCTCTTCTGTGCAAAGATGAAAAGCTTTTTGATATAAGTATTGTAGGAAATTTGGGTGTTAAAAATGCGCATGGTACTCTGCAAGAGTATTCTAGGATAATCTATAAGACATGGTCTCCAGGGACATGAGGCTCATAATCTAAAAACAGAGTCTGCCCATTTCCAGCTCTCTCTCAGAAGTGGTCAGTGCCTGGCTGGACTATGTCTGGAGGACTTGGGTCATTATATTTGTGGCTCTGCCATCCAGCAGACTTGCAGAGAAGGTAGATGATCTTCATGTTTAAATCTAGTCATTGTATTTCTATCAGATGAATTTACTGTTAAACGGAAAGGTATTCTCTAAAGCACTGCTCATTATTATCTCTTTTCTTACTAGATGTTTGTAAGTCAGAAAATAATTATTTTTTTAATGAACTTTTATATTAAGTTGCTGTTCAGCTTCTATGCAATTGTTTTATAGCCATACACTAATATATAGACAGCCACAATGGCTTCAATAAGAATACAAATCCTCAACACTAAAATTATTTCTATAGATTACTCATTTTATGATGTTTTACTACTCAAATCAATTTTAGGGAGAATTTCCTTCCCCTTACATTGATGATATCCTTGGACCACTGAGTTTAGCCCATGTGGTTTTGCCATTTGAGGGACATGCAAAGTTCTTCACACATTGCCCTCCCACTTCCAGCATTACCTCACTGCCTGCAATTTACATAAACAATCCTGAATGTCATGAAACTGCAACCATGAAACTGCTGCCATCTTGAGCATCTATACCTTACTTTAAAATTGTTTAGCAGATTAGGTTTGGACACCTGGAGGTGGGAGAGAGTGTGGATACATTTTTTTAGGGAAAGAGATATGAAATATCAAGACTATCTATGGTCATAGGGGTATAGAGGTTATCCTAGATAGAACTACACAACTAAGGCAGCCCTTGGTACCCTGGCAGTGGTAGGAAGGTGGTATAGAGTTCATTTTAAAAAAGGAAAAATATGCAGGAAAAAGATTAGAAAGACTATGTAACATTATCTATTTCACACTTTGACCAGGGAAGGCCATATCTAGATACCACACTGGAAAAAGATCTGCCAGTTTATGGCTTTGAAAGAAGTAAATGAACAGGTAATTCATGCAAACATATTCTAGCCACCAAATGAATTTTGAAAGCCCAAGAAGTTTAAGAATATAAAAATACATTTTATTTTAAGTCTATTGGAGACAGAAAAAAGTTATATAAGGTATCTGAGATAGTATGCTAAAATAATTATAAAATAATAGTATGCTAAAATAATATAAAATTATATAAAATTATAATTTGTTATAAAATATTATAAAATAATATTTATAAAATAGTTCTAGTAATTGAGGATTGAGGTGAGCTGCAATACTTAGAAAACTCCACAGAGGTAGACATAGAAGAGACATGAGGAATTGGTGGGACTTAGATAGATAAGCAGAAAAGAATGGGGCTGGTATTCCAAAAGGCAAGAAAAACATGAACGAAGACAAGAAAATAGTTTTTTCATAGCATGTCTTGTGGGAAAATATGTGGCATTGGCTTAGTAGCTTTCAGGGGAGGGAGCAGGTAGTAAACTGATGTCAAAGACTAAAAAATAGCAATTCATGTTATACAGTAGTAAATAGTTTGGTAAAAGTATCACCTCTTGTATTTCGGAAGGCAGATGATATCCCTATTAGCAAGTAACTCTAGAGCAGGTGTCCCCAAACTACAGACCGCGGGCTGCATGCGGCCCCCTGAGGCCATTTATCTGGTCCCTCGCCGCACTTCAGGAAGGGGCACCTCTTTCATTGGTGGTCAGTGAGAGGAGCACAGTATGTGGTGGCCCTCCAATGGTCTGAGGGACTGAGGGACAGTGAACTGGCCTCCTGTGTAAAAAGTTTGGGGACGCCTGCTCTAGAGGAAAGGATGGAAAGAATCAAAGTATTTATGTGTATTGACTCCTGTTGGCTGCATTCTGAACTACATTTTAAAAAGACGAGATTGGGAAAGAATTGGTCACTTAGCAAGCAGAAATGTAAGTAATAGAGTCTAGAAATTTGGGGCCTTGATGAGTTGGCAAAGGTGACCCTTTCTCAGCCCCAATCAGTAGGAAGTAGGATTGAAAAAAATCCCTAAACCAATTAAGATCTAAGAATTTGGCAAAGATTAGAATAAGGATATGGCTTTCTAATGAAGCTTGATGGCTTTGAGGTAACTGACATTAAATTGAGACAGGAAGATTTAGAGTGAGAAAGCAAAAAAAAAAAAAAAAAAAAAAATCACATTTGAGAATTTTGTCTAAGAAATAACTGCGAGATGGTGGTTATTTAGCTAATGGAATGAATGTGAGCTAAGTAGACCAGAGACATTCTATGCTTTTGAGGGAACCATGAACACTGCAAACTTTGATTTTAAAAAAAAACTTGACTGTTCAAGCAGTTAGACAGTTTTTGGACTTTCAAGTTGCTCCAACAGGAATCAGCCTATAAAAGTTATGCAGTCTGCAAGAAGGAAATACTCCCTAGTGCTCATTTCAAACAGAAGCTGTTGGACAAGAGACAGTGGCTGTGGTTAGAAGAGTCAACTCCCAAAGAGTGGAATCAGAGGCTGCATACTAAAATCTTTTCCTATTCCTAGCCCTTCCCCATTCCAGGATAGAAGGCCCTCACAGTGCCCGCCCAACATAATTTTAGAATTGCTTTAACTCACGTTGCTTTCTCTTCCCAAATGAAGATATTTTGATGGTCATTCTGTGATCACTCTACCACTGAATTTTGGGAGTGTGTATGTGTTGAGAGGCAGACAACTTGTGTCTCTTTCAATTCATAATTTGTAAGAACTGAGGAATCTTAGCTGGATTTGATCGAGCATCTGATCATGACTCAGAGATCCTGGTTTTGGGGTAGATGTGATTGAATGGGAACTGGGATTGTCTCTCATGGGGAGTGGGTGATTTTGTTCTGTGTATAGGAGGAGGGGGTGAAACAGATATGTGGAGACGAGAAAACCAGAGACAATTCCATGTGCTCACCAAGTCTGTCTTCTTTTCCACTGGGCATGTAGCAAAATTATATATCCCAGCATCTCTTGCAGTTGAATGAAACCATCTAACTGAGTTCTGACCAGTGGAATGTGGAGGGAGGCAACATACACCTCTTCTGGGCCAGACATCTAAAGTGTCCTGTAAATCTGCCACACTATGCCTTTCCCTATCCTCTGGTTGGATGATGCCAAGTTGGTGTTAACATCACTGTTGAAGAGTGAAGAGACTGGGGTCCCAGAAGGAGTACACAGAGCAGAGTCAAGCCCGTCACTGACCCTAATCCTTTACTCCTCCCATGTCACCACCAACCTTCATTGAACTGTGATAGAAGCAAGAAATACACTGTTATTGTGTTAGGCCACTGAGTTTTGGAGGCTATTTGAGACAGCAGTTGGCAAAGCCTGACTGATACAGCCATTGATGCTGCTAGATGATCTTTTACTCCTCCTCAATTTATTCCTTCTTACATTCCCCACAACGGTCTCTTCACTGAGCTGTTAAGATTCAAGACAGAAGATGCAGCTAGCTTACACTCAAAGTTGAGGGCCCCATTGATCCCAATCTCTGTATGCTCCCAATATTCTAGTTCCCTGAGAAGTGGTCTGTGTGCTATTTTAATTAGTACTTCTATGTAGATGACTCTAAACATACTTCTCCAGTTTCCAACTCTCTCCTGAATTCCAAACATAAACTTCAAACTGGCTACTGAGTATCTTTCGAAAATAAAGCAGAGTCTGATTTATAAGCAAGAAATACATTGCTATAGTCATCATCTTCCCCTCAAAATCTGTGCCTCCTTTTTAAAGTAATGGGATTACAAACCTTTCTGTGATCTAGTTTGAGGTTTGACAGTCATTTTCAAGCCCTTTTGCCACCTGAGTCTCCATCTTCGCTCTAACACCTGACAGTTTTCCTTTGCTGCCTCCCATTTACTTCTTTCCCCTTCTTCATTAATTAGACCCTTCTCATCGCTAGTCCATTAATGGTTTCACCTGACTCTAGTCTCTTCCCTCATCAACTCCATTCTTCTAATGCTTTCCAAATTATATTTAAAAAATTGTGGCTGGATGATGACACTCTTTTTCTTTTTTTTTTCTTTTTTTTTTTGAGATGGAGTTTGCTTTTGTTGCCCAGGCTGGAGTACAGTGGAGCAATCTCTGCTCATTGCTACCTCCACCTCCCAGGTTCAAGTGATTCTCCTGCCTCAGCCTCCCAAGCACCTATGATTATAGGTGCCTGCCATGACACCTGGCTAATTTTTTTTCTTTTTTTTTGTATTTTTAGTAGAGATGGGATTTTGCCATGTTGGCCAGGGTGGTCTTGAACTCCTGACCTCAGGTGATCAGCCCACCTAAGCCTCCCAAAATGCTGAGATTACAGGCGTGAGCCACCACACCTGGCCGACACTCATTTTCTAAGAAGCTTTGATAACATTTCATTATCTACAAAATAAATCAACATTCCTTAACTTAGCATTTTGAGGTCCTTATCCATTCACTTCAACCTCTCATTTTAGTTCCTACTTGTATGCTCCAGCCACACTAGTCTCGGCATTCCTATCCCCAGTTTAACATCCCCCATTTCTACTATACGTTGCTGACAGACTCTCAATTACTGGCCCAGGGACTGTTTACCTTAGATTCACTAGTGGAACTTAAAAAAAGTACATTCCCAGCCCACTTCCTCATAGACATTGTGCTTCTCTTAATCTGTTTCACATAGTGCAATGCAAACAATCTCTTTTTGTGGGTGGCAATAAGAATAAGACAAAAATGTAGAAGCTTTCAGAACAATACAAATTCCTGGGTGTTTCTGGACTACTGAATCAAAATGTAGCATTTCTAATATACAACAGGTTTGGGAACCACTGACATGCAAGCCGAGACTAAAAAAGAATAGAATAAGATATTAAATATGTACTCCAAATAATACTGCCAAGGGAAAGAAAAGATAAATATTATTATGATATTACAGAAAATTTCTTTGAGTCAGCATGTTTATCAAAACCTAGATATGCTGGGATCTGGAGTTAGAAAAAGCAAAGCAAATTCCCCTTATTTGTGTAGAATCTTCATCATTGGAAAGAATGTGAATGAGGGGAAAGTGACTTCCTTAAAGTAGGTGCATTGTTAAAATACAAATTAAATTTAAGCTGCACTGTGATAAATGTCATATCTAGCAACAAAGAGAGCATATGTGCTCAGCAAAACTACCCTCTCAACAGACAAGAGACAAAAGCACACTGGCAAGTGATTAATGCAGGAAGACATGAGGATGCGAAATGACAAAGGCATTTGTATCCAACTGGCTTCCTAAGCCAACTGGCCATCCTGTCAAGTGGGGAGATGAGAGAGAAAAGAGCCATTAAGGATTCCACTCTCTCTGGCCTAGACCTTATGTTTCTGCCCTGAATGAAAAGAGAAAAACAGCAACTGAATAGCTCATAATAACAAATGAACAAACTGATAGTAGCAAGGACTATGACTTGCTAAGGACTCTGTGATGAGTCAGCCTCTCTGTTCTGACCTCGACATATGAATGGGAGAATTACATCCATTTGCTTTTGTTCTTGGCCTTAGCAATTGGTAAGTCATTGGATACCACACTTACCAATTTAAGGTAGGATGCAGCCAGTATGTGAATGTCATTAAGAAATAAGCAAATATTTGGATCCAGATGATTTTCTGTGACTTTTTTTTTTCCGCTATAACTATGAGGATAATCGTTTCAAGGAATTCCACATCTTGAAAAGGGTTAACAACATAGTGTTTTGAAACCAGATCTGGTCTGTTTTTCAAGCTGTGCTGTATTTAGAGATATATTTAGTTCTGCAGATGTCTTGAGTCTGTCATTGGAATTGGACTTTCCCATCAAAACCAGACACTGCTTCTTGAGGAGTCAGAATTGGATGTTCAGTGCTATTCGGTAGGACCATTTTTATTTTGTCTCCCACTGTGATGCGGCACTGCAGCAAAAGAACAGATACAGTCATTCTTTCTTTTTCTTGTCTGTCCCCAATAAGCCATTTTCCGTTGGTTGTGCAATGCAGGCTATACGTTTTTTACTTGGCCATTGCCTTGAATAAGAAAAGTCTTCAGGAGTTGTACAATTGAATCTCAAAGTTTTCAAAAAAGTATAGAAATAGAAATTTAAAATTATGAACAGGACATTTATTTACAGTCCTTCCAGAGAATAGTTGTTACAAATGGGGTTGTGGGGCGGGGGGGGGGGGGGCGGGGCAAGGAGACAGGGGAGAGAACATGATGTAAAAAAGAAAAATGTTTAACATTCAAGATTCTATAACAAGCTGCTAATTAGTCAAGGGATGAAGACTCAAGACCTAACTAACTCCAGATTATATCTGAGGTTGGATTAAACAAAAATAGGGACCATTCTTTTTTAAACTGAGGACTGATATTTTAAATGCTCTACAAATCATGGAATGTAACACAAAACCTGGCATATATCTCATCTGACTGAATAGATTTAAAAAAAAATCATTCAGGGTAAAATGGTTTTTTATTGCTATTGTGTTATTTTGTCCAATTTTCCCCCCAAAGGTGTGATTTACATAACAAAGTTAGCAAAAAAATTTCCAGGCCTAATTATCACTTTCAAAATAGAACCTGGAAATCAGCCATTGGTAACTGAAGATTACAGATTGTTTTTTAAAAAGCAAATCTTGAGTTCAGCTCAAATGTTACCCTTAAAACTGGATTGTATTATTTTGCCATATCAAATCAAGTGCCTTTTTTGCATCAAAGAAAGCAGTTCCCAAGCTAATTCATAACTCAAGTGCTGTCAATTTAGGTTATGCTAAAGCTTAGCTCTATTAAAGCTAAAATAATAAATGACAATTGTGCTTATATGGTTTCTAATGAAAATTTGCCCAGGTGGTTTTTTATACAGCTTTTTGTAAAGACCAAGACAGTAGTTGAAATCCAAAAATACATTCTTTTTCTTCAATCCACGCTTTATTACAGTTACAGTAGAGAAGGTGGTTAAGAGTATAGGCTCTGAGCTCAGCTGCCTAAAGTCATATTCCAGTTCTCTTCTTTTTAATAAGAGAATATTTTTAAAAAATATTTGAATAATAGCCTGACTATTGTGTAGTTTGATTTGTAAATAATAAATATTTTTAGGGAGGACAAGAGACTGTGCTAATCTCTATAGACAAAGAGGGTAGTGGTGACTGAGAAAGCCACATATATAAATAAATGTACTGCATAACACTGATCCTACTCTACAGGAACTTAGAGACTTTTGGTAATTTTATCCCCATCACAAACCATTGAGAATCCAATAAGCTATAGATTGTCCTATGAGTAAGAAATAAACTCTTTGGGTTGAACTACTGAAGTTTGGGGGTTGTCTGCTATAGCAATTGTAGGTATTTACCTTCACTAATAAGGCTGGATTTCTGACAATTCCAATAGGACTAAGAATATGAGATTTGAGACTGCTATAAACTTCAGTGTTGTTGGAGGATCCCAAGAAATCCTGCCTTCAGGGTGGAGTGAATAAAAGTTCTTTGTTCACATTTTGAAATGTTGTTGAACACCTACTGCATAGCATTTGTTTGATACTGTCTACGTAAGACACCAGGATAAAAAGAAGACAGAGTTCTGTCCCAGAGAATCTCATGGACTAACCAGCAGCAGCAATGATAACAAAGCTACTATTTATGGAGTGATTACAACACAGCTTACTTTCTGTATCTTCTTTAATCTCCATAAAACTCTTCTAGGTAAATGCTTATTCTATGCCCATTTTGAATATGAGAAAAATGGGCCCTAAATGAATGAAGGGCCTTGGAAGTATTGGAATCTAGTGTGAGCCTTGCTGTAATAGAAATACATGCAAATAAAATATAATGGGATTAAAGCTAATTGAATGCTTACAATGCTTATGGTATGTTGAACGTTATGTTACATGCTATATTTATGTATATATATATGCAAATACATAAAGATATATGTATGTATTTTGCATTTAATTCTAATATTACCTTAAAGGTATGTATGATTATGTGCAGTTTACAGAGAAGGGATTAAAAAGGTTAAGGGTCAGTAGGGTCAGAGAGGTTAAGTAAATTCCTCTAAATCACTCAGTTTGCAGTCATGGAGTAAGGAATTTCAATGTGTCTTTCTAGCTTCAAAACCCAAGTTCTCTCCACCACATTAAATGGTCAATGCAAGGTGAGGAGAGGAGAGACAATTGCAAGAGTCCGGGTCGGACCACAGGGAACCTTGTGGGTGGTGAGCAGCTTCCAGAAAGTTTGGCAAAGGAATATCAGATTTGTGTTTCAGAAAGAGAAATCTGGTGGCTGTTAAGAATGATTCTATCTTTAGAAGTTTTACAAACTACAATTACTGCACTACTTTCTTTATTGACTTAAAAGCATTACCAAGACGAGGTCATGAACGCAATGCTTCATTATCCCTTTCTCATTTTGGGACTGGGCTTATGCATTCTCCCTTTCCTTCAGAGTTAGGTGACTCATGCTCTTGTCCTACCCAATTTTAACTAGGTTTTATAGAGTGCTCACTACAGACTACACCTTTTACTGTGTGCACTTATTTCACATTTATATTTTCCCTCAGTATTTACCCCATGGTATTGTCATCTAGATTTGACTGTAGATGATTTTCTCAGTAACTGCGGTAATAGGATTATCCCCTGCATTCCGTAATAGTGTAGTGATGGGAAACATGTTGATTTGGTGGAATTATTAATATTTCATTGTTTATCTAGAACTATATTGTACTGATTAAGAGCTAGGACTCAATGCAGGAACTGCCTAAGAACCCTGCCATGCTGCTTACTAGCTGTTAAGCACTTTAAGGTCATTTAGCTAAATACATAATTGGAACATGGTGAGCCACTTGCTATAATAGGGCAATGTATACAGAAAGTACAACAGAAACTAACTCTAGTTGAATGCTTACTGTGTGAAGAGGATGCTAGGCATTATGCTGCACATTTCATATATATCACTGCACGTAATGAGAACACGTCAGCCCTTGCAAATCTACATGCTGTACATACATATTCTTGCACTTATTGAAGACATGGCAAACATGGAAGGTGAGCATTATTTCTAGATATTTCCTAGGGTTGTTATGAGGAGCAAGTGAGTTAATCCATTACTATGTACTTAGCATGTAGTAAGCTCTCAATGTTAAGTATACCTGATGAATCAAGAAATGATTCAAAGTAAGGCTTGGTGGCCTTTGAAACAGAATGATAGAGTATGAAATAGCCATATTCATATAGGAAAAAGAATCCCACAGTGAGAAAACAGGACCATTTTTCCAGCTGGCTTATTAGATTAAAGTACAGCAAGCTGACTAGCTGCAAAAATTGTGCTGTGTATCTATGACCACAAGTACAGAAATAGCATCAGGTTTTAGATTTAAACATCCTTGATAATTTATTGAAAAATCTTATAAAGTGGATACTTTAAGCAATTATGTGTTCACTGATTAAACCACAGAAACTAAACTTTAAGAAAATCAGCTTAACTCTTAAGTATACCAACCTAATAGATTCCAAGTCAGAAAATGCTAAATTTAAATTCTATGAAACTGAAAAATAAGCATATGAAATTGCCTGTAAATATCAATTGAATGTCATTTTGATTTCTTAACCAGTTTTATATATGTAAATAACATCTATTTGCATAAAGAGAATATTAGTTAGATGAAAATGCAATCTTATCCAGAGAATTTTGCAGGAAAATAATCTGTAGGGAGAAAAAGGGACAGTGCTCGTTAAATCAGATGGAGGTGAAAACATGAGTGCCCTGCGCTCTCAAAGATGACATTCCTCTAATTAAATATTAGAAGAATAGTCACATTTTCCTCTATTAAATATTAAAATCATCCTTGGAAAATCCAAGTGGCCACACTGATGTGTTTCCCATGCTGAGGCATGGTCTAGTGTTGGGTTGTGTTTAAACTGGCCTTTTTTTCCTCTATAACAGCTTGCTAGGTCAAAAATACTCAATAGCAAATAATTCAACCTTCACTCTTCTTCCGAGTATTCAATAGCTATTTAACAAATGATATACTGGTAACTTTAATTTCTTTATTCAATTGGATTTCCATTCAAAGAAGAAATTTCAGAGATGAATTTCAAACTATATTTTCTAGCTATGGAGGAAAATTTGGGTTAATCTTCCTATTTCAAATCCTTTTTTTTTTCGTGTGATTGAATTTCTATGCTGCTTTTGTGCTTGGAGCTATTTCTGAAATAGAGTCAATTTAGGGAAGGATGGGAGGATGAACCCCTAGGATTTTGGAACTCAATGGTTGGTTATAGGTTGGAAACAGGGTAAATATAGAGATAGTTCTATCAAACAGTACTAAAAAATACTGAAAAATAAAAAATCATCCAGGAGACCCACTACTGAAGGATTTTTGTTCGTACCAGACAAGTGACATTTAGGAACCAATAAAAACCAGGGATGATTGTTTTACATTGTTTTGTTGTTTTGTTTTTCCTTAGTGTCCATAGCCGTCTGTGAGAAGGTGGTAGTGAAGGGAAGGTTGGTTGTATGGGTGTATGTGTATGCGTTTGTGTGTGTGCAAAAGAAACATACATAGAGCTAGGAAAAGTCAGGGCCATCCTTTGTGAAGGTTTAAGTCTCCATGTGTGTCCGTGAGGTGCATTTGTCACTCAAGGAAGAAGTTCAAGTTGATTTTTTTTTGAGACAGAGTCTTGCATTGTCTCCCAGGCTGGTGTACAGTGGCGCCATCTCGGCTCACTGCAACCTCCACCTCCCAGGTTTAAGTGATTCTCCTGCCTCAGCCTCCTGAGTAGTTGGGTTTACAGGCATTCACCACCATGCCTGGCTAATTTTTTTGAATTTTTGGTAGAGATGGGGCTTCACTATGTTGGGCAGATTAGTCTCAAACTCCTAACCTCATGATCTGCCCACCTTGGTTTCCCAAAGTGCTGGGATTGATGAAATTTTAATATTTGTTCTGCCTGTTTTATTCCCTTCTGAAATTCCACTAATCCTTTAGAAAAGAAATTTGCCTTTGTGCAATCTAGTGAGTTATCCTTGTGGAAGCTAAAAGGTTTGTGCAGCAAAAGGAAAGGATGCCCATTCCAACCCATCCTCTCCTGGTTTCCAGTCACACTCTGAGCTCCAGGCAGAGGTCTGGTCCTGAAGGGCAACCCACAAAGAAGCTGGCAGGGAGGGAGCTGCTTCTGGAGAGGACCAGCAGTAAGAACAGGCTCTGACTGCACCCAGAGGACAGAGAGCACTCTTTTCCTGAAGGAGGAGGTAGGGACCCCAGGGAACAGCTGAATTCCTTATAAATGCTTCAATGCTGAACCTGTTGCCCCCATTTCCACATATACTTCTCAGCAGACACCTTACCCCTATCTGGGATCCTTCCCTCTTCTTTGATCTTTCTATACAGCCCTCCACATTTATTTAAAGATAATATGCATTTTCCTGGTTAAAAAAATGTTTGAAGATGTCACCTGTTAAGCATCACCTTCTTGGTGAGACCTCATCTAGATACCTTATTTGCAATTTGTAAACTCTCCCCCACCAACATTCCTTATCCAATTTCCTTGATGTATTTCCTACACAGTGCTTCCTACTGTCTCAAAAATATGTTTTATTTATTTATTTATTTATTTATTTCTCCAAGTAGAAAGGATAGAGATTTTAGCTTTTTTTCTCACTACTATCTATCACCAGTGCCCAAAACAGTATCTTGTGCCTAGTGACCATTCAATGATTAGCTGAATAATTTTTATGCAAATGACAAATGAAGGCCCCTTCTTCCCCTCTGTCTATGCATGAAGCATCCAGGTGACTCTCATTCTCACATGAATGGTCCTTCTTGAAGGCAAGTTACAGCCATCCAATATAATTGTGACAGTTTCTTCACATGCAGAGTTTGCATACCACAGGAGAGTATAGCATCCTGATTGTTTCCTTTAGAAAACTGTGCCTTGTCTGTGCCTTGTGTAACTCAAACACTTATGTTACTTGGTGAAGGCAACATATCAGTAAAACTACTTGAGTTATTCTTGCTTCCCCTTGATTGGTCTCAGTCAGGGATGTCACTCCTGGAATGTGCACATGCACATTCTCTAAGGAACTCTGCATTTTCCTGCTCAGGCCAGCATTGGACTCCTCCTACTGATTAGGGACATGGGGAAGTTTAGAAGAGTTTCTCCAGGGCCATATATGTATTGGAATAAGACATTATGCATGGCTAAGCTCTCCTGACATGGATTCTCAATCTTGGAGAACATGACTTATTCTGGTATCAAGAACAGCCTTAAGGATAGGAAGGAATGTTATGTGATTCACTTCAACAGCGGCTCCAGGCCAGATGGGGAAGGTGGAGATGGACAAGGGATTGCTCACATATCATCTGCCTATCTGGAAGTTTTGCCATAATCAGGGCTCTGATGTCAGCAATTCTCCATTTTTATATACAGAAACAAAATAAAAGTCTTCTGCCTGTTTATGAATTTAAATTTTAAAATATTTATGAGCAAACATTTATTGAGCACCTACTAGATACTCATTGTTGGACTAGGAGATGGAAGCTCTGAAACTTATAATGAATAAGACCCCTTTCTTGCTTTCCAAAGAACTTACTGTCTTGTGAGGGTGGGAGTTGGGTAGGGGGCAGAGAAATGCAGAAATGATACAAAAGGTTAGAAAAGGGGTTTATGGCAAGCAATGAGGCAAGGGGCTAAGCATGAAAGTAGTCAGTATAAAATTTCTGATTTTGAGCATTAGTGTTACAGAACATGCAGCTTTTATTTCTTTTGCAAAAGAAAGAATAAAAATTCTGTGATCTTTTTTATAAGACTATTAAGCTAAACTACTTCCAACAACTTAGATAAATTTGGTTATTCATGAGAATAACACCTTTTCTAAAAGAAATAAAGTTAATTTTCTACTCTTCTGCAAAGGAGGTCATTAATTATACATTTTAGATTTCATCAATTTCAGTGAAATGAGACTAACATTTTAACTAGATGTCAGGGAAGACATAAGATATTAAGTTAAATATACTGATGACAATAAATGGTTATTAAAAAACACAATTCTGTTACTCTCATAATTTTCTCACTTGGGTGTCTAATTGAAGGCCTGAGTTTCACATTTAGGCAGTCAAGTCAATGTATAGTGATCCTGTGAGCTTTAAACAAAAGCTGTTAAACCAGTGAGTCATTTCCAGATTAAGGACAGATGAATGGCATTTTTTTTTTGAATACTACAAAAAAAAAAAAAAACCAAAAAACCTAAGTCCAACGAAAACACTGGCATCCACAATAGTAACCATCTATCTGCAAAAGAATCAACATACCTTTTGTTCTGCTCCTGCTAGGAACTTACTATTTTTGAGATAGGAACTTGTCTTGAAAAATTTTAATGCATGTGATCTTGTATTTTGGTGGTGCTCATTGCCAACACAAAAGAAGGAAGGAAGAGCTTCCTTGGCAAGCTTGGCATGCGTGGTGAGTTTTCTCAGGTTGCTGTTCTATGTTCATCTTCTACCATTTTTCAAAAATTCACTCTGTTTGGACAGCCCCCTATGAGGAGAAGCAGCAGTCACACAGCCATCTCCCTGATGCTCCATGAGATAGCCAGAGCCATCTTTCATTTTTCATATAGTCTTCTGCTTGCTTGGCCTGGATTCACAAATGGAGAAATTTTTTTCCAATTTTTTTCTCTAGGAATCCAATGAAAAATAGTAATAAAATTGACTTTTTTTTTTTTTTAACTAAACCAAAGGGGTTTGGGAAACATTCACTTTCCAATGAAGATTTAAATTAAAGGCTCTATTGAATATAGTTTTGGTATTAAAAAGGTTTCTTTAAACCCTTGAATTCACATGTAAGGAATAAACTCAAATGTTCAGACAGCTGCATGATGAAAGGTTAATACATGTGGGTTGTGTTTATTTGGCCCAGCTTTCTTGTTCTACGATATATCCTTTAAGTTCAGCAAAGTGGTGAAGATCTTAGTTTTTGTTACTGCATGGAAAACTCAGTCTGTTAATATGTATTTTTCCTAGATTTTTGCATGTCATGATTTTTATAATTGTTCTGTCTCTGTTAGATTTGTTCTATGCCCGTTAGAGTTCGAGCTCTTCAGGAGACATGGTTACTGTCTTCTGTTTCCTTTTTCCCCATACAGAATTTATTTCAGGCCTCCACACATAGTGGCCGTTTAATAGATAATTGTTAACAGACTGACCTTTTTCCTCCTAGTTACTGATTGAGATTAGTTCTTGTTCAATTTTGTTTTTGTTTTTCTTTTCTTCCCCTTCATGTTGCTCTGTGCAAAATCAGTGACCTTAATCTGCAGTGTGGCACATAAGGAAAAGAGATCACCGGGGTTGACACAAATTTGAAATAGCCAAGAAATGGGTCACCCAGACTGAAGTCAACAATGTGGAGACGTCAGGAGCAAAAGAATCCTCTGCTTTGTAAGTGACCACTTACTATTAGTAACTGTCACTTTTTCCTCTTGTTTCCAACAGTCATGGACTTGATTTTCTTCAGCATGGCTTTGAAAGACCTCTAACAGCAAACACATCACTTCACAATGCTTATGTACGGTTTTGTCCTTTCTTTTCAATGTGATATATAGGCATTAAACCATAATATTCCTGTTAAATATGATTGAAGCTGAGGAGATAAATTCCTATAAAGGGCCAAGAAAGGACCCTTTTCTATTCTTTAAAAAGAAGAATCAATCACAATTTTGTAGGTTTGGGAGAGCTTACCTTCTTTTCCTTTTTCATTCTGTCATAATTTTTGCTTTATTAGAGAACAAATATTCATCTTTTTTGTATGAAAAGTTTTCTTAATTGTATTTATATGCAAACCAGTAATTACAAGTAACATGATTAGTCTGAAGCAATAAATACATGATTTCAAGAAAGTACTTCTAAAGGTCGCTACCTTTTAGTTTTTCTTACATTGTCAAATTTCTTTGGTAAAATCCTTCTTGATATCCCAATTGCTATTAATTTTTATTGCAATTATTATTGAAAAAGGAAAGTCAATTGGAGAAAAATGAATCATTGCACACACACACAAAAATTGATAGCAGCCACCTGAGTTGTGGCTTATCTTTTAGAGGGACAACTGGATAACGCTAGAGCCAAAGAAACCAGCATTTAAAAACTCATTTTAATCATGTCCTCACAGGAAAAGACTCTTTAGATAGCATGGCCTATTAGATGAGAAAAGAGAAAAGACTTTTAATCGGATAGAAATTTTTCCACATATTATATAATATGGAGTCTAGAAATACTGATTCCAACACATATTAATAATATATATTAATAAAACAGTGAAGATAATCCCACTGACTCTCACTGGCTAAATGTTTCAGTTAAACTCTTTGTGAGATGGTGTCTGTTGATTATGTCATTTGAATAAGCTATGTCTGGTGCATGTAGTTGCTAATATGAGCAGAACCATGAACTTTTCAAAAAATGTATTCATTTAAGGCAATTTTGGAATGAATATAAATTTTCTGTCCTCTTCTCTGTTCTAAAGGAAATTATAAAAATAAATTTTAGAAGGAAAAAATATGCACTGATGAAAAATGAAAAATATTTTTGCTATTTGAACCATGGACCATGTCAAATGCATTAGAAATTTAAAATTTAGTTATAATGCATTTTTTCACATATATTCAAGAAATCGATCAATACCAAAACATCATTTAATAAATATTGCTTGTGCACCCTATATGTGTCAGGGACTGTGTTAATCTCTGAAGAAGATACAATTCTTTTTTTTTTTTTTTAATGGAGGTTACAGATTCTGGAGCTTGAGAAGCATAATGGCACTCGAGGTGATGTGAGCATTCTGGGAATTCATCCTCTGTTAATCATTATTCTTCTAAAGACTAACAGAATATGAGGTATATTTGTAGGAATCAATAAGGGTGATCTTAGTCTTGGTTAAAGCAAATAGAATAGAAATGTTAGGTGTCTTTGAACTTTGACTAAGGAAGAACAGAGCAGAGATTTCACTATGTAGTTGAGGAAATGGAAAGGAGACAAGAAAGGGGAAAGGGGTCAACTACGTGTATGAGATGGAGAGAGAAAAATGGAATTAGGCAAAGAAAAAAAATGGAATATATATTGGGCTTCACTTTTCTGTATTTTATACTTAGCAATCTTAAAGAGTTTTTATTTTATTTTATTTTTATAGCTGGTGTTTAGAAATGGGAAACTAATAACCAAAGCAGTAAGTCCCTATTCAATTCTGAAAACTTGATCTCTTCTAGCTTATTAACGTGGCTTGGAAACCCTGTAAAATACGTGTAATTATTGGTGGTGAATGGCATAGCTGAGACTAGTACGTAGTTTAGCAGTATGTATGTGTTTATTGTGTTACTTGTGGATTAATAGTTATGTACGAATACATAATTTGTGTGTTTAAGCATACCTATACTTAAATCTCTTCTAGACATACTAGTGACCAATATTAACAAGTATTAAAAACATTAGCAAATTCACATATTTTCTCCATAAGGCATGGTTAATTAAACAACTGAGGGATCGAAGTCCTGTGCTATGAAAGAATGTTTGCCCTTCACACCACGGAGCCAAGTTTACCAGCACTTGAGGAATTCAAACAGGAACCTTGTTTACTAATCAAAGGCATGTATGGTAAAGGCCATAATTAAATAGATGCCAGAGAAATAGAAAGATAAGCATAGACAAAATATATTCACTTTTGCTTCCAGTTCTTTCTTTTTAGTGCCTATTGCATGAACTTCCATCTTTTGTTTGTGAATTGGTCATGGTTTTTAGTTGCAAATACCAGACTCCATTCTGGATAGTTTGAAGAGAGAGACTTCTTAAAGTGTCTCAGGCAGCTCACAGAATCTCTGCAAGGGCTATCAACCCCTTTCAAATGCAACACATTCTCCACCAATACAGGCCAAAGCTATGCTTCACCATGCCTTAGGGTTGCTGTCTCCAAGACACCAGCTGCCACCCTTCACTGATTGCATGTGGTGCCACATACCAGCAATCAGACATCTCCTGAATAATCAGATGCCTCCACTACCACATTTGTCAGATTAGTTCCCCCACATTTGGCCACTGGTCATGTTGCTACCTTCCACAGGTTTAGTCTTCTATGGGTGTATTTTCTTGTTACAGTCTGGTTCTGATGCTTGTACTGTAGCTGTAAGTAAGTCTGGAATGAGTAGCGTTTTTTGTTTTCCTTTTGTTTTGTTTAATTCTACTTTGGCAAGGATGGATTCACAGTGTGAGAATCTACCTAAATATTGAGAGTATTTAAAAGATACTAAGTAGCTATAAATAATAAAATTCCAAAGGCTATGTATGACTGAAGAAACTTGGTAAAGACACATTTGTTATGGGATGAGATAGCAATTAAAATTAGTGATACATTAACAGGGTGTGATTGAAAGAATCTAAGATCTTTTTTTGAATCTTGATGTATAGGATATAACCAAATTATAATTTCTAAATTGCAAACACCAACAATTCTGAAGTATAAATGTAACATGAAATGTATATAACCTAAGAAGTAAGGGATAAAATATATCGAAGGGCTGATATGGTTTGGTTATGTCCTCACTCAAATCTCATCTTGAATTGCAGCCCTCATAATCCCCATGTGTTGTGGGAAGGACCCAGTGGGAGGTAATTGATTATGGGGGCGAGTTTTTCCTGTGCTGTTATCATGATAGTAAGTCTCACGAGATCTAATGGTTTTATAAAGGGCAGTGCCCCTGCACATGCTCTCTTGCCTGCTGCCATAAGACATGGCTTTGCTCTTCTTTTGCCTTCAACCATGATTGTGAGGCCTGCCCAGCTATATGGAACTGTGAGTTTATTAAACATCTTTTTCCTTATAAATTAGCCAGTCTCTGGTATTTCTTCATAGCAGTACAAAAATGGACTAATAGAGAGGCATAAAAGAAGATAAGGAAAATGGAAAGACATCTTTTCTTAGCTAGAAATGTACACTGTATGTAAAGATGACAGTGATCTCAAACTCAATCTACATGTGAATGATAATCCTCATCAAAACCACAGATGAGTTTTTTTGAAGGGAATTTGACTAAATAATTCTAAAGATAATCCTGGATCCTAAATATAGCCAACAGGCCAGGTGCAGTGGCTCTTGCCTGTAATCCCAGCACTTTGGAAGGCCTGAGTGCATGGATCACTTGAGGTCAGGAGCTCAAGACCAGCTTGACCAACATGGTGAAACCCCATCTCTACTAAAAATACAGAAATTAGCTGGGTGTTGTGGCATGCCCTGTAATCCTAGCTATACCGGAGACTGAGGCAAGAGAATTGTTTGAACCCGGAAGGTGGAGGTTGCAGTGAGATGAGATTGTGCCATTGCACTCCATCCTGGGTGACAGAGGGACACTCAGTCCTGCCCCAACAAATAAAAATTAAAATAATAAATATATAAATATAGCCAGCAATATTGAAAATAATAATAATAGCCAATGGATATCATAGCCAATAAAATTCTGAAAAAGAAAAGTGGTAAGGAATAAGTAAACATATGTGGTTCTCAGTGCAGGAATAAATAGAAGGATGAAATATAACAATGAGTTCAGAAAGAGACTCATGTAAATTAGGGAACAAAATCTATGATAAAGGTGGTAGTGTAAAAAATGTGAATTATTTAATGAATAGTGAAGAAAACTGTTTTTAGTCATTCAGAAAAAAATGGAGCTCAATACTGACTTTAATCCTAAATGGATTAAATATTTAGTGAAAAACTGAAATGATAGAAGTATAAACAAACAAACAAGGGTGGCTAATATTATACACTCCTGTGACAGGGAAAGCCTTTTCCCATCACACACACACGCACACACACACACACACACACACACACACACAGTGAATTATTTATTTATAAAAATAAAGTTTCAGCATAGTAAAAAAAATTAAAAACATAAAAGAATTCAAAACAAATTTGGAAAATATTTTAAACAAATATTTGAAAATGCATCTGAAAGTAAAATCAGGTAGCAATATAGACCTGCGTTTTTAAGGAGAACCGTTCTTAATCTTTCCACACATATAACACATATAGATTGATAGTCTGTTTCTCTTCTATAATTTAGTCCCTTTGTAGAATTTTCACTGGCTTTGTGTTTTATGGTACATAGCAAAGTTATGCCGAAATATATTAAAATATTTAATTCATCTGGAAAATATCTTAAGTTCAAAGGAACATATTTCTTTTTTAAAAAAAATTTCTTGTCCACTGTATTAAATCAAATCTTGTGTACTGATTATGTTTTCCTTGAACAAAATTTTTAGATGATTTTCATTTCTTTATAAAGTAATGAAAAGTTTGCTGGGATTATGTAGACTCATTTAGCTTCTTTTTAGTTCCTGGATCTAAGAAAGGAAAGGTAAGATTTTTTAAAAGGGGGATTGTATTCCCTTCAGATTGTTAGTCTAAATCTGACTTGATAGCAGAATCCAAAGTACATCATATCCCTGATAAAGCTAGCTGCTTGCCAGACTGCTCTCTTACAATTGAACTGTAAATGGCTCACTTCAGCACATTCTGTCAACTTTATATAAACCCCCTTTATGTAACATGATTATAGATCCCCTGAACACTGCTTTGTACCTGCAGCTTGCAGACTGATTCTCTCAACGTTGTCTACCAGGCATGGCTGTGAAAAGCAGCATGGGCTGCTGGAGGTAACAGGCAGCTAGTACCTGGTTTTTCATTTTTCTAGGTGCCTGCTACTCTCATTGTAAAACAGAGTGGGCAAGTGTGTTCTTTTTCTCTTCCCCTCCAAGCTATTAATCTTTGATGCCTATGTTTATCACATCCAGAGATGTTTTGGTCTGGCTAACTTTGACCACAGGACTTGACTCCATAAGTAGAGTGCCTGATTCATATGGTCAGCACACCCTCCAGTGCAAGGGGATTTATCCAGGAAAGCATTGCTTTCTATTTTCCTTTGATGATATCATTCCTCTGATCCATGATCTGGCTGGCCTGATGGTATGGAGAGTTCTTAGGAGGTTCAGTTCAGATCAACATTTATTGAGCCTTTACTTTGTGCAAGCCCGAGTGAGGAAACTCCCAGAATTCAGAAATACTGGAAGAAAATGTTTCAGGCATGGAGTGGTGTGAGATAAGACTGAAGAGAGAAGGAGGAGTCAGATCTAGAAGGACTTGGATGCCACATGTGGGTCATTTTTTTCTGTAGGCAGTGCTGAGTCCTTCATTCCTTGCTTTTTGCATACCCACATTAGGTCCTTCAGCAAATCCTTTTGGCCAGATATCCCAAATCTGATCATTATCAAAGCTAATCCAAGCTACCATGACCTCCACCGGGATCACATCAATGGCTCCACAATTAGTCTGGTGATTAGGTCTCCTTCCTCCCACTTCTACCCCTATCTGGCTTACCTTATGCACAGAGTGAGTGTGTTGCCTCTAAAATGTCATTCACAAATGCCCATCGACGATAGACTGAACAAGGAAAGTGTGGCACATATACACCATGGAATACTATGCAGCCATAAAAAATGATGAGTTTGTGTCCTTTGTAGGGACATGGATGAATCTGGAAACCATAATTATCAGCAAACTCACACAAGAACAGAAAATCTAACACAGCATGTTCTCACTCATTGACAGGTGATGAACAACAAGAACACATGGACACAGGGAGGGGAGCATCACACTGGGGTCTGTTGGGGGTGGCCAAGGGAGGGACAGTGGTGGGGTGGGAGGTTGGGGAGGAATAACATGGGGAGAAATGCCAGATGTAAGTGACGGGGGGATGGAGGCAGCAAACCACATTGCCATGTGTGTAGCTAGGCACACAAAAATCCTGAATAATCTGCACATGTACCCCAGAGCCTAAAGTACAATAAAAAAAAAAGTCATTCACCAGTGCTCAAACCCCCGATGGTTTCATCCCATCTAGAATAAAATCCGCCTTCTTACCAAGACCTGAAATGCAAGGTCTCGCTTGAATTGGCCCAACACTCCCTCGCCCTGCCTCCTGGCTGACTCTCTCCCCTCATGCCTTTGTGATCATAAAGGACTGTCTTGACTATTCCTTCTAAAAAATTCCCCACCCCATCACTTACTCTCTCCCCTTCCATATGTATACATATTTTTATATCTGTTTGCTCATTTCCCATCTTGCCCACAGGAATGCAAGCTTCAAGAAGGTAGGGATGTGTCTGTTTTGTTTACTGTGGTATTCCCAGTGCTGAGTACTGGGTATTTATTAGATGAATTAAATGAATGAATCAATGAGTGAATTCACAACTATTCAAAATTTGGGAGTGAAATGATCAGTTTTGTGTTTCAGGCAAATCACTCTGTCTGCAGTGTGGAGGATGTATGTAAGGGGATAGATCTGGGGTGGGGGAGGAAGGTAGACAGGAAGTAAGAGAACCAGTTAGGAAGCTTTTGTGTTAGTCCTGGTCAAAAGTGTGAAGGACTGGACTAAGGCAATGGTATTTGGCGTGAAGAAAGAGGAGACAGAGTGAGAGGTATTTTAGTGATAAAGTTGTCCAAATATGATCAAATTGTATCTGGGCCTCCTTTCAGAATCTTGGCTGCATGAGGGAATGATAAAGGATGCAGGAACTGGCAGTGATCCAGCATGGGGTTGTAGGGGCAGGATGACGTTGCCTGAGCGCCTTTTGGGACAAGTGCTTTTTCATTTTAGCATTTCCCTAGGTTAAAATTGCCAAGGCATTCATTGTTTCTTGTGAAGTGCAGAAGCATCATCTTGCTGCAGATCCAAATGACTACAATGAGTTGGATGTATTTTTGGCACCAGATAGATGTTCAATAATAGTTTAATGATAGTTTCTGCAGCAATTGGGTTTACCCTGGAGAATTCCCATCTCTGTAATGACTAGGGCCACGCCTACTTAGTTTATAAGATCTGGCAAAATTACAGGGTGCGCTGATAATGCTGTGGGCTGTTGTACAAATTACACCAGGTCTGTCTCCTGTATAGAGGCCTGAGGTGCTTTTCTGAGCCCACTGTCTCTAGAACCTTCAAGAATACTGACTTCAAAGCATGTGCTGCACTCTTAGGAGTTCTACAAGCCATGTACCTAACAAATTAGAAGGGGACCCACAATGCCTAAATTGTAGAAGTATTTGATCTGCTCGAAATTTTTGAAAAAGTATTTGTTGAAACTGATACTTAATAGAATGTCACAATTTCGTTTTCAATATAGTTTGGGAAAGTTCTTTTTAGCTTATTATCTTAGCCAAGGAAAGAATTATGTGGGCCTCAAATCTATAAACTTTCAAACCAAGTGAGATTATGAAATTATTTTGGATGATTGGGGGAGAGATCTTTCCAAAGAAAAGGTTTATCACATGGGTGATTTAAAACACTACTAGAATTGCCTCTCCAAGCAATGACCTAGAAATCTGACAATGTGATAATGAATTCTCAAACAAATAAAACAAACAAACACAAAAATCACATTGGAACATCTCACAATTGGCAGGATGAAAACTGGCAACAATAACTTCTGGAAAAGTGAGTTGGATCTTACAGCATTAAAATGAGTTTGGGGACTATAACATGAAGTCAACACTTTCATGAGAATTTTGGAATGCTCAATTTCTCACAATCTCATCATTTCTTTGCCTGACAATTGTAATTATTCCTCATCAACTTGACAGTCAAATTTGCTTCCTGTAGTGATAATATACCTGCTACCATCCTGACCATAGTAGAGAAATAGCTTTTACTTTGATAGATTTGCTCATTTTTGAAGCTAAATTTCGATGTCATTCTCACTACTCTCTTACATTATTCATTAACTAACCACTATTTGCGCTTCTGAGAGTAATTTGTAACTTTGGAAATAAAGAGGAGATACACAATTGTCTCCATGATCATAAAGCAAAGACTGTTTTATTTAAGTCACAAATTAAAAATAATTAATTACGTGGGCAAGGCATGATGTACTGCTTCAGAAAATGTTGGACATTATTGTATGCTTCCCAAATATCCAAAGTCATTAACAAATCATAGATTTAACACATGGGACATTAGAGAAAGAGATGAGGTCCGTAGGTGACTCGAGGCTGTGTAGGCCAATGTGGGGATTTTTGCTTTTATTCTGGAGGTAATTCCAGAAGGGGTTGGGGGCTTGCAGTGTTTTCACATGGTAAGACTTAAGTTTAAATGTTGCACTCTAGGTATTGAGAATAGATTGTAGTTGGGATGGGCAGGATTAAGAAGACTCTTTAAAAGGCTAATCCAGGATGGTGGCTAGGATCAGTGGGAGCAGCGGAAGCGGTGAGAAGGAGTTAGATGCTGGGTATGTTTTAAAAGCAGTGCTGTTGGATGGATTGTTGATGAACAAAAGATGCAACTCAAGGTTGATTTCAGGGGAAGGAAGGGATCGTCATTTATATTAGATTTTTAGTCATGCTGTAACAAATTTCCACAAACTGGGTGGCTTAAAATGACAAAAATGTATTCTCTCACCATTCTGCATGCCAGAAGTCCAAAGTCAACATGTCAGCAAGGCTCTACGTCCTCTGGAGGTTCTAGGGAAGAATCCATGCTGTGTCTCTTTCATCATCTGGTGGCTGTTAGCATTCATTGCATTTCTTGGTGACATTTCTCCAATCTCTGCCTCCCTGGTCATGTTGCATCCTGCTCTTCTGTCTCTTAGGGTACTTGTCATTGAATTCAGGGCCCACCCAGGCAATCTAGGATAATCTTCGGTTAAGAACTTTTCCTTAATTAAGTTTACAAAGTCCCCTTTTCCAAATAAGGCAATATTCACAGGTCTTAGGGATTTGGGCTTGGACATATCTTTTTGGAGGCTACACCTGACAACAGCCTGAGTTGTCAGATCAAATAATTAGGTATTATTATGAAAGATATTTATTGCATTGGCCATGTTAAATAATAGATAATTAAGTCTCCACAAAAATCCAACATTCTGCTCAAATTTAGCCATTACCCTCATTCTTCATGAGGTACTTTAATCCAAACTGTTAAAATATATGAATTATTCACATTTGAATTTTAATATTTCTCCCTTTTACCAATCTATAGTTTGCTAAGAAAGCATTTATTTATTCACCAGATATTTATTCAGTGTCTAGAGTGTGCAGTCACTGTGCTGGGCAATTCGAAGATACAAAAATAATTAAGAAATGATTTCTATCATTAAAGAACTTACATGTAATAATTTGGCCCAAACTTGTGCTTATTCCACCATACTTTGTCCTCATGTAGCTTGTGAGCACATAGCTTACTTACAGAGAGTGTTTTGTGAATGAGAACATGGATGACTAATTCTCCTTTGCTAGTTAAGAATGATAATGGTCGAAAAATCTTTCTTTTACTTTTTGTTTTGCAATCCCTGCCCCTCCTTACATTCAGAAAGTTGAAGCAATTATAAACTGTTAGCTTCAGGTTCCAAAAGTGCTTCAAATCACAGGAACAAGACATCAGAATGAATACATAGTGGGTGGAATCAGTTTATTTGGAGGAGCTTTTCCTAGAAATAACCCATCCTACAGTCTGATTTGGAGAAGAGAGTTTACTGAAGGGACAGAAGTGCTGGGAAACAAGCACCACAAAATATAACTAATGTAAAAGAAACTGTAATCTTGGAAATGGAAGCATGTTAGTGACAAATGGTCCTTATGGAGTTTAGGAAAGAAAAAGTTGGTGAGAGTATTTTTCAGTGTTTATTTATGCCCACTCAACAGGAGGAAGAAACTATATGTGGTGTCACTAGTGACCTGATCACTTGAAAAGAGACAAATTCTCTGATCTCTGAGAGATTGATTTAAATAGTTTGCACCAGGGGTCCCCAACCCCTGGTCCACGGATGGTTAGGAACTAACTGGGCCACACAGCATGAGGTGAGCAGTGGGTGAGCAAACAAAGCCTCATCTGTATTTACAGCTGCTCCCATCACTTGCATTACTCCCTGATCTCCACCTCCTGCCAGATCAGCAGTGGCAGCATTAGACTCTCACGGAAGGGCGAACCCTATTAGAAGGGTTCTAGGTTGTGTACTTCTTATGGGAATCTAATGTCTGATGATCTGTCACTGTCGTCCATCACCCCCAGATGGGACAGTTTCATTGCAGGAAAACAAGCTCAGTGTTCCCATTGAGTCTACACTATGGTGAGTTGTATAATTATTTCATTGTATATTACAATATAATAATAATAGAAATAAAATGCACAATAAAGGTAATGCACTTGAATTATTCCAAAACCATTCTCTCACCTCTTGGTCTGTGGAAAACCTGTCTTTCATGAAGCCAGTTCCTGGTGCCAAAAAGGCTGGGGACTGCTGGCTCACAGGACTTCTCAACCTCCTTTGCAGCAAACCTGGACCCATAGAACGAATACCAGATTGTTATTATAAGGAACTTGGAGACAGAGCCAGGTGCATAATGTGAGTCTAATAAAGGTTAGCTATTATTATAATTTATTATTTTACTTGTTATTTCTTCCAGAGGGATCAAACTTCTGGGAGTGCCACTGATGAAACTGAGTTTGTAAACCTTCTTTGCCTAGTCTAGACTGTTATGATTCTGGTCAGGATGTGATCTGTCATTTAATGGCTCTGAAAACAGCTGACTGGTTTTCTCCTTATGTCACAACAAGAATATTTCCTGACATTAGAGTTTATCAAATATTTGTTAAGTTGTACTTTGCAAGCATTGCTGCAACGTAGTGTCTCTGAGAGGTTTTGCTCTGTTCTATATTGAGGGGTTGAAAGTCATTAGAAGTATTTCTGTGGCTTTTTGATATGAGGAAGCACCCACTGGTTGGATTCCACCTAAAAATCAATTCCATGTTGTGTAGAAATCATTTCTATGGCTTCCTAGTGTCACTATGGAGTATCTTCTGTGTCCAACTCTAATTAAAAAATGTAAGCATTGATTGAGTTACAAGCCACTATTAAACTCTCAATAAATATTTGTTAACTTTCCAGTTTTTGTTTTTATTCTTAGACTGTGTGAGGTGTCTGAATCCTGTGAATAACAAAATTTCCAAATACTATCTAAATATCACGGTATCTAAAAGTATCTTGTGACAGTCATGTAACCTACATATTACCCTTATAAAATGAAGCTTAGGCAATTATGTATCACTATGAAAGTGGAAAGATTATTAACTAATTGTATTAAGTCTGGTCCTGTATGAAGGAATGAATTCAGAGATGAAGGTGAGATGATGAAAGAAAATTAATAAGAAACTTGGAATAATTTAAACTTTTTCTCCAGTGGATTGTTCTCAATGTCTCTTTGTTAATTCTTCATCAGTCATGTGATATACATTATACATGGTTTTGCAATGTTAAACTGTCTCTCCTATAGATATTGGAATTTATTTCTAGCAACAAGACTAGATTTTTGTTTGGAAAAGATAATTGTTGAAAGGGAAAAGAAGGCTATAATTCAATTGCCTTTTCACAGCTGGAGAGAAATTAACTTTAGCCAATGTTAGAAAAATTACATTCTATAACATTTCTTTTGCTTTGAATAAATGCAATATTAGCTTTAGTGGTGAGTCTCTAGTGTACCTGTTTCATTTTAACAAATGAAAGAAACTGAGAAATATTTAATGTCTAGCTCAAGGACACAGGGAGTTGTAATACAACTCAAATTTCTTGACTTCTAATCCAGGACATTTTTCACTACTTTTCATTCTTTTTATAGTTATTTTAATTATAAAATCACTGTAGAAAGTACTAACGGTGTGGACTGACTGTTTGTGTTTCCCCAAAACTCAGATGTCAAAGTCCCAAATTTCAGTGTGATGGTATTTGGAGATAAGACTTCTACAATAGTAATTAAGGTTAGATGAGGTCATGAGGATAGGGCCCTCATGATAGGACTACAGCCCCTCATAAGAAGAGATACCAGAAAAATTTCTGGCCCTCTCTCCACTACATGAGGACACAGCAAGAAGGCAGCCATCTGTGAGCCAGGAAGAGACCCCTTGCCAAAAACTGACCGTGCTGGAACCCTGATCTTAGACTTCTAGCCTCCATAGCTATGAGAGAACGTGTTTCTGTTGTTCAAATCACATAGTAGGTGGTATTTTGTTATGAGAGATGAGCAGCCAACAACAAATAAAAAAATGCTTTTTTCATATGGCCAAATTTGGTGATTTTCCCATTGATTTGGTGATGTTGCAAGTATTGACATTACAGTTAGAAAGTAAGAAGCATACTCATCCCTGCAATACATGCTAAATTTCTGCAACTTGCAAATTCACAGTTGTAGATAGAGGTGTATTGTATAATGTATGAGCAAATTCTGTTCTTCAGCCTGCCCTTGAGATGGGTCTACTTATGCAAGCAAAGATTAATTTGATTAAAAAGAATATTTATTATGTCTTGAAATCTTTCTTTCAAATGAGAATATGTTATTCACTATTGAATGTTCAGGGCTAAATTAGGTGATTCCTAATTATCTTGGTTAAAGAAGTTAGCAGCAGAGGGAGTTTTGCATTCTTTATTCTGCAAGGCATCCATCCACATTATTACCACAGCTTCCAATGAGATAAGAATTATTTGGCAGAGTAAAATTAGCTACAACAGCTTCTGCTCAAACCAGAAACTTAACATTTAGGAAGCAACTAATATCAAAAGTGGTTGTTTCTATTCACACTTTTACATGGACTCTTTTCACACCAGAAAAAAAAATAGCTTGATTTTTCCTATCGTAAGTCAAATCTGGATGAGAAATGTATGTTTGAGGTGGGACACTGTGGCTAAGTCTCAGTTTTGGATTAAGAACTCTCAGGAGAGGACAGCTTATTCTTGTTTAAATCCAAAGTAAATGCATACAAGGGCATTGATTGCATTGCTGACTATAATAGAGAACTATCTGGAAAGATTTTTAAAATGTACTGGTTAATAGTGGTTATCTCTGAGAAATGAGACTGTTATTATATTACATTTTTTTTACTTTATGTATTACTTTATTATTGCAATATTGTTAAGGAAAAGATAACCAATAGTTTTTTTTTTAAGCTTTTTGCTAAAGCTATGGTTTAAAAACCAGTGAGTTAAAAATCAGAAATAAAGTATATTTCCTTTTGGGAAAAAAGAGGTATTTAAGAAAGCAACAGTACAGAGACACCTAGAATATAATGTAGGTTACATTATAAAAATGGACCAGTACAGCAAAAACAAAATCTCAAATTCTCCAAAATACTTATTTTGAGATTTTTTTTCCTGTAGTGCCAGGGTGCTTGTGTAATAATAAAAATAATGGTATGTCCTATCAGAATTTTATAGCTTACCAATTAAAAGACTCTCTCATTTGAGCTCAACAAGGATGCTGTACAGTAGGGAGGGCAAATGTGGCTTTCTCATTTTACTTGTGATGAGCTGGGGCTTGCAGAAATTAAGTGAATTGTCCAGGTTGAAAGGATAGGAAATGGTTGAATCAGATGTTTAAATAAAGTCCAGTATTCTTTCCTTTATAGAGCTCTACATTCACTATTGTCACTTATCTCCCATTCTCTCCTGAATATCCAATCACGTTTTCATGCCTGTCACTCCCGTGAACTCACTCTTATCAAGGCCACCAAGAACCTCCTTCTTGCCTTAACAATGGTCAGTTTTCAATCCTTATTTTACTTGACCTCTTGGAGCTTTCTTTCTTTAAATTTTCCAAAATACTTTTTGAATAGGTAATATATGTATATTCTATAACATTCCAAAGATACAAAAGGATATGAACGGAGAATAAGTTTCTCTTCTATCCCAAACAGTTCTTATGCCCAGATGTAACCTTGTATCTAGATTATTGTGTATCCTTTGAGATAGTCTAGGCATATCCAAGGATATATGTTTCTTTATTCTTTTGTTTTCTTGTTTAAGAGATAGGTAACATGCTAAAGATATTAACATACTAAAGATACAAACTTTGACTTGTTTCATTCAGTCATATATCTTCAGGAGCCTTTCATATTGTACCTATAGAGCTACCTCATTGAATAGTATTTCATTTTCATGGTGAAGCATAATTTGTTTACATAGTTATCTGATAATATATATTCAAATTGTTTTTAATCTTTTGCTATTGAATTTAATTTTGGGATCTATATCCTAGTTTGTCATTTTGCATATGTCTAAATATACTATAGGATGAATTTCAAAAAGCAGAATTACCTAGTCAAAGGGTTTATTTACACCAGAAATTTTGATATTGCAAAGTTGTTCTTGAAAGAGAATGTGTCAATTTATATACCATCTCCCCACCACAATATCTGAGACTGTCCCATATAGCCTCACCAATATAGTGTATTATTAAACTTGTGGTCTTTGTTAATCTGATGGGTGAACAATAGAATCCCAATGAATTTTAAATTTTTTTTCTTTTATCATGAGGAAGGTTGAATATCTTTTTGTTTCCAAGAGCCATTTGTATTTCATTTTTTATGAACTGTATTCTCATATCCTTTGCTCATTTGTTTTCTTCTGGAGGTGGCTACCAAGCTGGTTGATCTCAGTCTTCTTTTATAGATCTCAAAATGCTGGACTGCTCCAGTGCTCTCTTTCCAGCTTTCTTTTCTTTATTTTGTACTAACTATTGAATGAGTTTCCCCTACTCTAAATAAGAGGCGATGCCTTCCAAACTTACAACTCCAGTTCAGGCTTCTTCTCCAGACTTTTGTATAACTGCCTGCTCAACGTCACCTAGATTTCTAATAGGCATCTCAAATTCAATATGTCTCAAGTATAACTCCTGATTAACCCTCTTCCTCTCCAAGTACTTTCCATTTCACTAAAGAAATCTGCCATTCCACCAGCTGACCAAGCTAAAACATAGAAGTCATTTTTGATTTCTCTTTTTCTCACTTTCAATAGCCAATTCATCAGTAAGCCTACTAGCTTCACCTTTAGAATATAGCCTGAAACCTACCAGTTCTAATTACTATCATCTGCTACTGCCATTTCTCTTGCTACTGCTGCTTCTACTGTGCCAACCCAGTCCTCCTAACATCATTACTTATCTAGATGAAATCAGTAACCTTCAGTTTCCAATCTTGTCTCTTTCTAGTTTATTTTCCACACAGCATTCAAGATGAGCTTTTAACAAGTCAGACCATGTCACAGATCTGTTAAGAAGTAGCTACTGACTTTCTATCATGCTTATAACAAATTCTAATCCCCTTTGATAATCTAAGTGATCTAGCCTCTACCTACCTTTGTGAATTTTATCTCTTGTCATTTCTTTCTGTAGTTTCCAAACTGGTATTCTTGTTATTCTTTGGATACACTAGGCTCATTCTTCCTTTAGAACCTCTACATTTTCTGTTTCTTCAGTTGGATTTCCCCAGATAATTGCATATCATGCTTCCTCTTTCATTTTGGTCTCAAACACCACCTTCTTAGGGGGATCACCCTATCTAAAGTACTCCCCTTATATGCCACTTTAATTTGTTTCATTTTTCTTTAGAACACCTGTCATTTGCTGAATTATAAGATCATTTGATTATTGACCATTTCTATCAATTGTACATTGCATGAGATCAGGATTTTATCTTTGCTCATGGTAGAATCTCCAGCACCTAGAATAAGTGCCTAGGACATAGTAGGTACTCGATAAATATTTATTGAATAAATAATAGATAATTACACATTTCAAAGATCTCAAAGTTTCCAAGTACCGAATACAACATATTTTAACCTCAAGTATAACTGCAATCTCTTCTTCCCCTCCCTTCCATCATTTATTTTAAAAATATACTGCATAATTATTTTATTTAATGTTATGGTACATTACTGAGATATGTATTTTTAAGCTGTGGCATATTACTGTGACATAAAGTTTTTTTTTTCTTTGTAATATTGAAGAAAGACTTCTGATATTTCAGATTTGTGGTGAGGAGAATCAGGAACATATGTTAGGAGGAATTTTGGAGAGATAAAGTTTGAGTATTATTTTCATCTTCACTACTGGTTAAAGTAACCACCATGGCCAAGTTACTCTCACTGCCCAGAATTTTAATAACTGTAGTATAAAGCTATAAGCAATATAAGTTTATAAAATATCAACTTTTATGGAGTGATTATTTTGTTCCATATATAATATTACCTTTGAGGTAGATATCATTAGCATTCCTGTTTTAAAGATGAGAAAAGTGAAGCACGGAGATTTATAATTCTTGTCCGATGTTTCATGGCTAATAAGTAGAAGAACTGGTTCTAGAGGAACCAGTCCATCTATTTGATCAAAGTGTAAGTGGTTGTAGAACGTTCTGAAAACTAATGAAGCAATTCCCATTTTTCCTTTAACCTGTGTAGAGGTAGAATGTGTGAATTTATATGGATATGAAATCACGGATATGAATTATGTTCCCCTCATATTCTAGTTTTATGACGTAACTGGTAGAAAGCTGAAATAATCCATGGAGAACAGTGTCTGATATGAAGAATCCTGGTTTTCAAGAGATTTTCACTGCCCATTAGATCAGGAGCATTTTGAGAGCTATTCAGGACTGTGACTTAATCATTTCTGTACTCACAGCACTTATAGGAGGGACTAGTATGCAGAAGGTGTTCAATGAAAATGTTCAACGAATGTTGGTGGAAGACATAAATGAATAGCCTGATTGTGGTGGGAGGGGAGAAACATCATGCTAGAAAGGATTTGTAGCCACAAATTATTGATTCAACAAATATTTATTGTTTAGATTGTAAGTTCACACTACAGTCTATGTTCCAGGTCACTTCCAATTTTAGCAGAGGGCAGGGTTCTTGAGGCACTCTTATTCCTTGACTCCATAGCACCTTTGGTTTGTTTGGATGGAGCCACTGCATTGTCTGCTGTTTGGAGCCTGCTTTTTGGTAGGGTTATTTTTGTTTTTTAGACGAAAAATCCAGACAGCCAAAGGCTCTGCTTGCCAGTTCACCTCTTATATTCTGTGGAGGGCTAGTAGTCAGGCTGTTGTTTTGCTTCAGTACTCAATCCCAGTAATGATATCCTTGTTTTTCTGGGTGTCTTAGTTCATTTTCCGCTGCTATACCTTAATACTACAGACTGGATAATTTATAATGGACAGAAGTATTTTGACTTATGATTCTTAAGCCTGGGAAGTCCAAGGGCATGGCATCAGCATCTTAGAGAGCCTTTGTGCTGTGTCATAACATGGTGGAAGGGCAAGTGATCATATAAGACAGGGAGAGGAAATCAGGCCAAGCTCAACCTGTACATTGGGATCTGCTCCCACAATAATTAAGCAGTTAGATGATAACAGCATTATCCATTCATGAGGGCAGAGCAGTCATGACATAATCACATCTTAAAGGTCTCATCTCTTGATACTATTACAATGGCAATTAAAATTCAGCATCAGTTTTGGAGGGGACATTCTAACCATAGTATTCTACCCCTAGACCCTCAATATTCATATCCTTCTCACTTACAAAGTACATTCATTTTATTCTAGTAGCTCCCAAAGTCTGAATTTGTTACAGCATCAACTCAAAAGTCCAAATTCCAGAGTTATCTAGATCAAATATAAGTGAGAGTGAAGGCATGATTTATCCTGAAGCAAATACATCCAGCTGTAAGCCTGTGAATTCATTAAAATTATCTGCCTCTAAAGTACAATGATGGGACAGGAATAGGATAGACATTCCCAAGAGTGAGAAATAGGGAAGAAAAAAGGGGTAACTGGTCCCAAGTAAGTCCGAAATCCAACAGAATAACATCATTAACTCTTAAAGTTGGATAGTATTCTTGGCTGGGTCTGTTTCACATCTTGGACACATTAATGTGGGGATGGGCTTCCAAGGCCTCAGGCAGCTGTGCCCCTTATGCCTTGCTGGGCTTAGTCTACCCAGTAGCTGTCATGGGTTGGAATCTTGTACCTATTTTGAAGCTACTGTTGCATGTTGCTGGCCCTAGAGTTCTGGGGTCTCTGAGGTGATCTGTCTCCTACAGCTCCATTAGTCATTGCCCTAGTGGGGACTCTCTGAGATGGCTCTGCTCCTGTGACAAGCCTCTACCGGGGTTCCCTGGTGCTGCGTGGCATCCTTTGAAATCTAGGTAAAGGTAGGCATGCCCCAACAGTTCTCACATTCAGTGAGCCTACAGACTTCATACCATGTGGATGCTACCAAGCCTTGCCACTTGCTTCTGCTGGAGTGGTGGGCTGAGCTTCACCTGAGTCTGTGTAAGCCACGGCTGGGGTAGCTGAGGGGCACTATATTAGAATACAGTGAGCAGAGGCAGCCCTGGGCAGCCTTGAAGATCTCTAAAATGCTTTCAGAGTCTCTCTCCCATTGTTTTAATGAAAAACATCTGAATCTCTTCTATTCATGTTAATCTGTTTAGCAAACTGTCACTTGGCTGAGCCCTTGGTATTCTCTCCTGAACATATTTTTTCACTCTTTACATGGCCAGGATGAAATTTTCCAAATCTTTTAATTCTGCTTCTCTTTTAATCGTAAGTTCTGTCTTTAGGGCATCTCTGTGCTCTCGCATCTCATTGTATGTGGTTAAAAGTAACCATGCAGCAGACTGAATGCTTTGTTCCTTAGCTATTTCTTCCACCAGCTATCCTAGTTTATCACTCTTAAGTTCTGCAGTCCATAAAGCTCTAGGACACAGATATAGCTCAGTTAAGTTCTTTGCAACTGTATAACAAGGATGGCTATTATTCCAGTACCTTGTTCCTTATTTCTGTCTTAGACCTGGTCAAATGAACTTTGCCTTCTATAAATATTTTTTCCTTTCTTTTCTTTTCTTTTCTTTCTTTTTTTTTTTTTTTTGAGACGGAGTTTCACTCTTGTTGCCCAGGCTGGAGTGCAATGGCGCAATCTCGGCTCACCGCAACCTCTGCCTCCAGGGTTCAAGTGATTCTCCTGCTCCAGCCTCCTGAGTAGCTGGGATTACAGGCATGCGCCACCAGGCCCCACTAATTTTTTTGTATTTTTAGTAGAGATGAGGTTTTTCCATGTTGGTCAGGCTGGTTTCAAACTCCTGACCTTGGGTGATCTGCCCATCTTGGCCTCCCAAAGTGCTGGGATTACAGGCGTGAGCCACTGTGCCCAGATACCTTCTATAGTCTTCTATATTTCTAGTAACATTCTGATTATGACCACTTAAGTAATTGCTAAGAAGTTTCAGGCTTTCCCTGCAGTGCTTCTTTTTCAAGCCCTTAACCAGAATGGCCCTTAAGACACCACTCATAGCAGTCAAGGCTTTTTCTAGCCTTTGCCCTCAAATTCTTCCAGTCTTTAGCCACTAACCCGTTCCAAAGTCACTTCTACAATTTTAGATATTTCTTATAGCAACAACCCCTCTCTTGTACCAATTTTCTGTCATAGCCTGTGTTCTGTTTCTATAACAAAATTCCACAGACTGGGTGATTTTATAATAAATAGAAATGTATTTCGCTTACAGTACTGGAGGCTGGGAAGCCTAAGGATGCTATGTTGCACCATAACATGGTGGAAAGGAAAGTGAGCATGAAGGACAGAGAGAAAAAAACAGCTCTGAACTCATCCTTTTTATCTGGAATACACTCTCTCAATACCTAACTATTACAGAGATAATGGCATTGTCGTATTCATGAGGGCAGAGCCCTCATTACCTACTTAACTATCTCACTTCTTAATACTGTTACATTGGCAATTAAATGTCAATATGAATTTTGGAGAAGGCATTCAAACCATAGCTCTGGGCCTACCTTGATAATTTGCCTGATATAGCAGTTGCTGTAGAATATATGTAATTTCTAGAGTCTTACCCCTGGTCTCCTAACTCTTGTGGCTGAAGACTTGATAGTTGATAGCAGACCTAAGCACTTCTTCTCCTAGACTTTTACTAATTGCCTTCTATCTAACTCCTTAAAACTTCTCCATCAGCCCAGGTTTCCTTCCTTAATGCCATATTCGTGTCTCCAGGTCCTACCAACTGGAGTTGCCACCCACTCACTCTCTGTTTGACTCTTTATATGGAGGTACAATGAATGAATGACAAAATCATCTTGGATTTCTCTTGGATGTGTGAGTGAATCTAGAGGTAAAAAATCATGGAGCTGAAGGAGAGGGGATGGAAGAAGCTCTTTTTCCTTCATACCCTCCAAGAGTTTCATGAACATTTAGTGCTTTGAACTCTGCAGATTGGTTTCTGTCTTTATGGAATGTTGCCAACACATTCTGAATGCCCCAGAGTTTACTTTCATTATTTAGATGTCCCATGTAAGTTAGTGGTCTCTTCCTAACAAGATGATAAGTTTCTTATGAGTAGGTATCATAAGTCTTCTTATTTCAATATCAGTGTGACTACCATTTTTGAGCACTTACAATACGCTAGCTGCCATGCTAAGTTTTATTTACATTAACTCAGTATTTAGAATAATATTTTAAGGAAGGTATACATATTTCTATATCACTGGAGAAGAAACTAGAACATAGTGGAATTGCAATTAAAATCCATGTATGTCTGCTTCCAAATACTTTTTTTGAGACAAAGTTTTGCTCTTGTTGTCTAGGCTGGAGTGCAATGGCATGATCTCAGCTCACTGCAACCTCTGCCACCTGGGTTCAAGTGATTCTCCTGCCTCAACCTCCCAAGTAGCTGGGCTTACAGGTGCACACCACCATGCCCAGGGAATTTTTGTATTTTTAGTAGAGACGGGGTTTTACCATGTTGACCAGACTAGCCTCGAACGGCTGTCCTCAGGTGATCTGCTTGCCTTGGCCTCCCAAAGTGCTGGGATTACAGGCGTGAGCCACTGCGCCAGCCCAAATACTTTCGTAAACAACAAAACACAGCACTGAGTTCAATGAGAGAATAATCCTTGACTTTGACTTTAGAAAATTATGTTTTAAAAATTATCCTACTTCATATCCATCAAGATCGTTACTATCAACACTTGTTAATAGAAAATTACAAGTACGGGTGAGGATGTGGACAAATTGGAACCCTGGTGCACTGTTGGTGGGAATGTAAAATGATGCAGCTGCTAAAGGATGGGAGTTCCTCAAAATATTAAAAATAGAATTACCATATGATCCAGCAATTTCACCTCAGAGTATATACCCAAAAGAATTAAGACCAGGGTCTCAGAGAGATGTTTGTACACCCATGTTCATAGCAGCAGCATTATTCACAATAGCCAAAAATGGAAGCAACTCAAGTATTTCCTTGACAGATGAAAGAATAAACAAAATGTGGCACATATATACAACGGAGTATTATTCAGCCTGAAAATGGAAGGAATTCTGACACATACTATAACATGGATGAACTTTGAGGACATTAGGCTAAGTGATATAAGCCTTTCACAAAAAGAAAAATGCTGTGTAATTCCACTGGTTTGAAGTATCTAGAGTAATCAAATTCATGGCAACAAAATAGAGTGCTTGTTTTCAGGCATCTGTGGGGAGGGAAAAAATGAGGAGTTGTCTAATGGTTACAGACTTTCAGTTTTGCAAGATGAAAAATTCAGAAGATTGATTGCACAATAATGCGAATATACTTACTACTGACCAGTACACTTAAAATAGCTAACACAGTAAGTTTTACATTATGTGTATTGTTTTCACAATTAAAAGAATGTTCTTACATATAGAGGGTGAACTGAAATACTATATAATATTGTGCTATGTCCAATAATACATACACAATGTAATTTTGCTATTGAAGGTAGTAGTTCTAATGACAAGAATGGTCAAATCCTTATGTAATACAATTGTTCTGAATTCTAGATTTAAGATATTACTACACAAAGACATGTCTGGGCATATTGAAACAATTTTTGCCAAGATCATCATGGTGTTGAATAGTGATTAAGAAAAATTGGTAAAAATTTAAAACATTGTGTCTTGTCTCTACAACTTAGTTAGAAGTGTTTTTTTGTTTTTTTTTGTTTGTTTTTTGGTGGGCAAATGCATACATGTTATATTCATGCAGAGACACAGCTACCTCACACATACTCTGACTGTTTAACTTTCTCTGAAAATATGTATTATTTAATGAGTCAGTGCCTCTGCAGTGTGACAAATTGTGCTTATCTATACTTTCCTGTCTTATATCTAACAAAATTACATGTCTGGTGCCAAATATCACGGCCAGACTTACCTGCAGGGCTTTTAAAATGCATATGTGTCATTATGTTTGAAAGTAATATCTCCTCTAGCTTCCATACTGTATTAAAGCATAGAAATCATCCACATTTTTAGTGGGAAATGTTTTTGTTATTTCATAGCTTTTTGGTATATTGAGTAGATAATTATATTGTCTGTTATTTTCCATTAATGAAGATTTGTATTGCTTTGATTTTTATAATATTATGATGGACTATTACTGACTCTTAAAATGCCAACAATTTTGAAGTGTTTTCAATGTGTAGGGTGTAAATAGATGCCTGTGGATTTGACAGGAAGCTGGGAAGTTTCCCTGCTCAAAGATATAGGCCTACTGTGGATAGTTGAAATGCCTCTGATAATGATTCATTGCTTTCTGTTAAGCTTTTTCCTCATATAGTGGCTCTTTTCTGAATTGCAAATACTCCAGGGAGGTAAAACATACTGTGTAACTCACATTCTATTATGAAATAACTGATCATATCTTTTCTATCAGAAGAGAGACTAGAGGGGAAGTACTGACAGAGGATTTGTGAAAGAAGACTACCTAAGGATGGTCCAGATCTGATAGGTATAGGTTGCAGAAGATTCCCCCTTCTATCTAAACAGATAGCTAAGTTCCAGTCCTTTTTAAAAACAAGTTTCTCAATTGCAAGTTTAAGCTTTGTCGATAGACACAAACTGAAATGGAAATCTGGGACAATTATCCAGATTATTTCATTTTTAAAAACCTTCATTAAGGCTAAATAGGGAGCTTTAGCTTAAATTATTCAACTGGACTAGTTACATTAAAATTATCTCAAATTGCCTTGCTCCCTCGTTCACCTTATCTGTTTAGAGAGACAGACCTTAGGCTGTGTCTGCCTTACCCTGTATAGATTGATTTAGGGACAAAAAATTCAATTAGTTCTATTCACAGTGGACCATCTTAGCATTGTATAAATGGCAAGTGAATGGTTTCCGGTTTCTTGCTGCCCCATTCCACTGTAAAGCCTGGGAGGGTCTCAGTCTAACACATTTAATGATCCCAGTTCAGCTGGTTCACTATGCATCTGTGTGAGTTTCCATTTGGCATTTTATTTTAAATATGTTGCCTTCAAAAATGGCTTTGCTTTAGGACAATCGAAAGAGCCAGTTGTTTGTTTGAGGAGCGAACAAAAGCAAATTGAGCCAATGTGTTGCTAGCTAACATCTACTGTGTGCTTACCATGCACCTGATACCCATTCTCTCATTAATCTGAGGGTAATTGTAAGTGGTGCAGTGACTTCAACCCTAGCAGTTTGGGGCTATAATCCATGTGCTTAAGTGCACAGTGCTGTACTGAAAGGCAGTAGAGCATGCAGGTCAAAACTGTGGGCTTTAGTCTCAGATGCTGAGTTATGTAACCTCATGTGCCTCAGTTTCTCTCCCTGTAAAATGAGAGTAATAACAGTTCCTTTCTCATAGTTGGGAGGATAGAAAGTGAATACATATAAAACTCTTAAAAGAGTACACGGTGCATAGTAAATTCCTTAGTAAATATTAGCTATATAGTATCAACTATCTTACTATAGTCCTTATAGCCAATGGGAGCAATGCTTCCCAAAAAGATTATGTGGAAATCCCTGTCTTTTCTCACTGAATTTACCCTTTCCCCATCTTTAATTCCCTCTGCACCAGTCCCTCCCACCCACCATATCTACTCTCACTTATCCACCATATATATTCTTAAAAATTGAGACTGGCTCTAGGACTGTACATTTGGGCAGGGTTATAAATGAAGATCAAATCTGCTATTTTGGTCCAGGTGGCATCATAGGCTTACTTCTTATCTTTTCACTTAAAAATAAATGTCACCATGACAAGATTTGTGTAGCACTTTTTGGTGGTAGCGTATTTTTATATTCATTATCTCATGTGCTATAGTGAACTTTTGTAAGACTGTTCCAGATATTTTTCAGATCTGAATTTCTGTAACAGGCAGATGTGACTTCCATCAATGGAAGTTGGAGTGCAGAGAAGTTAAATATTTTATAGAAGAATTACTCACCAGTAGGGTGGGGGTGCTGGGACTCTGACCTTGGACCTGGGAGCAGTAGAAATTGAAGGAAGAAGCAAGAGAAAAGCTTGGTATTACTCTGGGAATTTGAGTACCTGGGAGTGTTAATGTCAGGCCTAAGGCCAGTAAAGCAGAAAAAGGAAAGAAAAAGCAAGCAGAGAAAAGAGGTTTATAGACTGGGAAGATCAGGGAGCACTAACAGCAGCTTCTTCAAAGTTGCTGACTATTGGCATCTAAAAATGGATGTTCCTCAATGGCAGGTCTTTATCTAGGTCCTGAATTTCTCCTCATGGTACTTAATGTACTATTGCTGAGTGCCTAATGAATTGTTCTATCTTGCGCAAAGGACTTCTACTGTAGCAGCTACTGTGAGCTTAAGCGATGGAAAATGGTTTATTTGTCACATTGAAGAGGAAGGAAGACCTCCTATGAAGTTAAGAAATTGGATGAAAATGATGGGTATTCTCTGGGGTGGATGAAATTAGAGCTCTGTGGTCCAGAAAATAAACTGTGCTTTAGTACAGATATATTTATGGAAACATCAATAAACACTATGATTACACTGCAGATAACATCAAAGAGAACTATTCAGATATTATACAATGTTTTAAAAAAATCCTTCCTCATATTTGCAGGTAAAAATCTCATGTTAATCAATCAGATGGGCTACTCGGGTTTTTTATTGATACATACATAATAACTTGCATATATTTATGGGGTACATGTGATATTTTGGTACACACACAATGTGTAATAATCAAATCAGGGCAATTAGGATATCCATCACCTCAAACATTTATCATTTATTTGTGTTGAGAACAGTTTAAATCTTCTCTTCTGCTATTTTGAAATATATGATCAATTATCATTAACCACCTATTAATGATACCATTAACTCACCCAACTGAGCTATTGAATAGTAGGACTTGATCCACCAAATTGTATTTTTGTACCCATTAACTAACCTCTCGTCATTGCCCCTTTACCCTTCCCAGTCTCTGGTACCCATCATTTTACTTTTTACTCTCATGATATCAATATTTTTAGCTCCTACATATTAGTGAGAACGTATGAGATGTGTCTTCTTGTGCCTGGCTAATTTCCCTTAACATACTGATTTCAAGTTTTTTCCATGTTGCTGCTAAGACACAATTTCATTCTTCTTTACAGTTGAATAGTATTTCATCATATGTATGATATTTTCTTTATCTGGTGATCTGTTGATGGACATGTAGGTTGATTCCATATTTTGGCTATTGTGAATAGCGCTGCAATAAGCATAAGCTTGCAGATAGCTCCTCTATACACTGATTTCTTTCTTTCTTTCTTTTTTTCTTTTTTTGGGTATATATCCAACAGTGGGATAGCTGAAGCTTGTAGTAGATTTATTATTTTTTTGAGGAACTTCCATAATGTTTTCCATAGTGTTCTTACTAATCTACATTCCTACCAGTAGTATATTAGCTTTTCTCTTTTCCCACATCCTTGCTAGCATCTGTTATTTTTAAAAATCTTTTTGATAATAGCCATTTTAACTGGGGTGAGATGATGATACCTGATTGTGGGGGTATTTTTGTTTGTTTGTTTTTGTGTTTTCCGTGATGATGAGTCATGCTGAGCACTTTTTTTTATATGCCTGTTGACCATGTATATGTCTTCTTTGAGAAATGTCTATTCAGATCCTTTGCCCACTTTTTAACCAGATTCTTTTCTTGTTGTTTTTTGTTTTTCTGTTGGCAATTGAGTTGAGTTTCTCATATTATTCAGATGGTTATACCATGTTGGATGGATAGTTTGCAAATATTTTTTTCCCATTCTGTTTACTCACTCTGTATATTCTTTCCTTTGCTGTGCAGCAGTTCAGTTTGAGTGATGCGATTTGTTTATTTTATTTTTTTTTGAGACAGAGTCTTGCTCCATTGCCCAGGCTGGAGTGCAATGGTGCTATCTCAGCTCACTGTAACCTCCACCTCCCAGGTTCAAGCAATTCTCCTGCCTCAGCCTCCCAAGTATCTGGGATTACAGGTGTGTCCCACCACACTCATTTTTTTTTTTTTTTTTTTTTTTGACTTATAGTAGAGATGGGATTTCACCATTTGGCCAGGATAGTCTCAAACTCCTGACCTCAAATGATCCACTTGCCTAAACTTCCCAAAGTGCTGGGATTACAAGCCTGAGCCACTGTGCCCAGCCAATACTCATTTGTCTATTTTTACTCTTGTTTGCTGTGCTTTTGAGGTCTTACTGAACAAATGTTGCCCAGACCACTGTCCTGAAGTGTTTTCCCAGTATTTTCTTCTAGAGTTCCATAGTTTCAGATCTTGCATTTAAGTCTTTAATCCATTTTGATTTAATTTTTGTATATGGTGAGAGATAGGGATCTCTTTTCATTTTTCTGCCAATGGATATACAGTTTTCTCATCATCATTTGTTGAGGAGACTATCCTTTCCCACTAAATGTTCTTGACACCTTTGTTGAAAAATCACTTAGTTTTATTTATTTACTTATTTTTTCTTTTTTTGAGTTGGAGTCTTACCCTGTTGCCCAGGTTGCCCAGGCTGGAGTGCAGTGGCATAATCTCAGCCCACTGTAACCTCCACCTCCTGGGTTCAAGTGATTCTCCTGCCTCAGCCTCCTAAGTAGCTGGGACTATACGTACACACTATGCCTGGCTAGTTTTTGTGTATTTAATAGAGACAGGGTTTCACCATGTTGGCCAGGCTCGTCTTGAACTCCTGACCTCAAGTGATCTGCCTGCCTAGGTGTCCCAATGTGCTGAGATTACAGGTGTGAGCCACCACGTCCAGCCAAAAATCAAGTGGTCTTAAATACATGAATTTATCTTTGGGTTCTCTATTCTGTTTCAGTGGTCTATGTGTTTGTTTTAATGCCAGTACCATGCTGCTTTGCTTACTATCACTTTGTAGTTTGTTTGGAAATTCAGTAGTGTGATCCTCCAGTTTTATTATTTTTGCTCAGTATTATCTTGGCTATTTGGGGTCTTCTTTGGCTCCCTATAAATTTTAATACTGTTTTTTTTTCTATTTCTTCAAGGATGTCATTGGTATTTTGATAGGGATTGCACTGAGTCTGTAGATTGCTTTTGGTAGTGTGATTATTTCCTTAATATTAATTCTTCCAATTTATGAATATAGATGTTTTTCCACTTTCTGGTGACATCTTTAATTTCTTTCATCAGTATTTTGTAGTTTTTTTTGTAGATATCATTCATATTCTTGGTTAACTTTATTCCTAGGTATTTTATTATTATTTTTTGTAACTATTACAAATGGGATTGCTTTTTTGATTTCTTTTTCTGCTGGTTCATTGTTGGTACATAAAAACATGACTGAGTTTTGTTTTCATATTCTGCAAGTTTACTGAATTCACTTATTAGTTCTAGGAGTTTTATGGTAGACTTTTTAAGGTTTTCTCTATGTAAGTTCATGTCATCTGTAAACAGAGACAATTGACTTTCCCTTTTCCACTGTGAATGCCCTTTATTTCCTTCTCTTGTCTAACTGCTCTGTCTAGGAATTCCAGAGCTTCACTGAATAACAGGGGTGAGAATGAATATCTTTGTCTTCTTCCAGTTCTCGGGAGAAAAGGTGCAAGCTTTTCAGTATAATGTTAGTTCAGTATAATTTTCAGTATAATAGTAGCTGTGGGATTGTCATATATGACATTAACTGTATTGAGGTATGGCTCTTCTATACCTAGTTTGTTGAGAGTTTTTATCATGGAGAGATTTCATATTTTATAAAATGCTTTTTCTGTGTCTATTGAGATGATTATATGATTTTTGTCCTTCATTCTGTTGATGTGACATATCATGTTTATTTATTTGCATATGTTGAACCATTCTTGCATAAAATGTGCTGTAAATGTCTGTTAAATCCCATTTAATCATGATAAATAATCTTTTTAATGTGCTGCTTGGTTCAATTTGCTAGTATTTTGTTGAGGATTTTTACATCTGTGTTAATCAGGGATATTTGCCTGTAGTATTTTTTGTTTTGTTTTGATGCTGTCTGGTTTTGGTATCAGGGTTATGCTGGCATCATAGAATGAGTTTGGAAAAATTCCCTTCTCTTCAATTTTCTGGAAGAGCTTGGTAATAATTACCAAAGAGAATTGGTAATAATTGTTTAAATGTTTTGTAGAATTTAGCAGGGAAGCTATCAGGTCCTGGACTTTTCTCTGATGGAAGACTTTTTATTACTAATTCAGTCTCATTACTAACAATGGGTCTATTCAGGTTTTCTATTTCTTCTTGGTTCAATGCTGGTAGGTTACATGTGCCCAGGCATTTACCCATTTTTATTAGGTTTCTAATTGGTTGTCACAGTTGTTCATAATAGTCTCTAATGAGACTTTGTGTTTCTGTGGTATCAGTAGTAATGTCTGTTTTATTTACAATTTTATTTGTGTCTTTTCTCTCTTTCTCTTGGTTAGTCTAGCTAATAGTTTGTTTATCTTTTGTTTATATTTTGTTTATCTTTCAAAAAAATCTAACTTTTCATTTTCATGTTTTATATACTTTTTTTAGTCCTGGTTTTATTTACTTCTGTTCTTATCTTTATTATTTCTTTCATACCACTAATTTTGAGTTTGGTTTGTTCTTGTTTTTCTCGTTTTTTTTTTTTTTTTTTTTTTTTTTTTTTCAGATATGTCATTAGGCTGCTTATTTGAAATCTGTCTATATTTTTGAAGTACATGTCTATTGCTGTGAACTTCTCTCTTATTATTACTTTTGCTGTATCTCACAGGTTTTGGTATGTTGTGTTTTTATTTGTATTTGTTTCAAGACATTTTTAAATTTTCTTCCTAATTTCTTTATTGACTTATTGGTCATTCAGGAACATGTCATTTAATTTCCATGTATTTGTAACAAAAGTTCCTCTTATTATTGGTTTTTACTTTTATTCCATTGTGGTCAGAAAAGACATTTTGTATAATTTCAATTCATTTAAATTAGTTGAGACTTGGCTTGTGGCCTAACATGTGTTCTATCCTAGAGAATGTTCCATGTGCTGATGAAAAAAAAGTGTATTCTGCAGCTGTTAGATAAAATGTTCTGTAAATGTCTCTTAGGACCATTTGGTCGAAAGAAGTTTAAATCCAATGTTTCCTTGTTGATTTTCTGTCTAGATGATCTGTCTAATGCTAAGAGTAGGGTCCCCAACCATTATTGTATTGCATCCTATCTCTCCCTTTAGATGTAATAATATTTGTTTTATATATCAGAATACTCTGGTGTTGAGTAAATATATGTTTATAACTGGTATATTCTCTGGCTAAATGGACCCCTTTATCATGTTATAATAACCTTCTTTGTCCCTTTTTACACTTTTTGACTTAAAGTTTGTTTTATCTGATGTGAGTATAGCTACTCTTGCTTGCTTTTGTTTCTGTTCATGTGGAATGTTTTTCCCATCCCTCCACTTTCAGTCTACAGTTGACCCTGAATAGCACAGGTTTGAGCTGCATGGGTCCATTTATATGCAAATTTTTCTCAGTGAAAGTTATGCTGAGTGTAACTCTCCTGCCTCCTCTTCCACCCTCTCTACCATTTCTGCTTCTGCTACTCTGAGACAACAAAACCAACCTCTCCTTTTCCTCCTCCTGTTAAGACTACTCAATGTGAAGATAAGGATAAAGATGTTTACGATGAGTCACTTCCAATTAATGGATAGTAAATATATCTTCTCTTCTCTCATGATTTCCTTAATAAAATTTTCTGTTCTCTAGCTTACTAATTGCAAGTATATAATACATATAACATATAAAATATGTTTTAATTGACTGTTTATGTTATCAGTAAGGCTTCCAGTCAACAATAGAATATTAGTAGTTAAGTTTTTGTAAAGTCAAAAATCATATGGGAATTTCTTACTGCCTGGGGGTTGGTGTCCTTAACCTTTGTGTTGTTCAAGGGTCAGTTGTATATGTGTCTTTACAGGTGAAGTGAGTTCCTTGTAGGCAGCATATAGTTATGTCATGTTTTCTTCCATTCAGCTGTTGGGGAATTTATCTTAAAAGCTACCCTTTAAGTGGAAAATTTAATCTGTTTACATGCACATTAATTGACAGGTGGGAACTTACTCCTGTCATTTTGTTAAGTATTTTCTGGTTGTTTTATGCAATCTTTGTTCCTTTCTTTCTCTGTCATTATTTATTATTGTTTGGTGAGTTTTTTGTAGTGATAAGTTTTGATTCTTTACTTTCTCCTTTGTACTTCTATTTCACCAATGACTTTTATCATTTTACCTTTTTTAATAATGATTATCATCTTTTTGCTTTCAGATGCAGAAATCCATTGAGCAGTTCTAAGGCTGATGTAGTAGGGATGAGTTCATCCAGCTTTTGCTTGTTTGGGATTAGATGATTTTGCTAAATTCAAACTGTGTTTAAGTAACAATCAATTACTGAAGGGTATGGAAAGTTTACTTCCTACCCTCCTTGCTTTGGCATGCACCCTTTGCAAATAATAGTTTCTCAACATTGAAAGCTTTGCTGTGGGGCAAGAATTTTTTCCATTAAGAAGCAATAGCTACTGTGTGGGAGCAATTAGCTGATGTTGAGAATATCCTGACAGAGTTATTGCACCTGAAGAGATTAAAACCTTCTGTTGATGAAAAGACTGGCTTGTCAAAGACAAAAGACAATGACAAGGGCTCAAAGAGAGGCAAGTCCAAAGGATTGTGGCAGCTCAGGGATGGGGCAGATAGGAAAATCTGCTTCATCTGTGCCATGTCTCTGTACATGGTATCTATCTATCTATCTATCTATCTATCTATCTATCTCTATCATCTATCTATCTATCTGAAAATTTTATATATCTGGAGAATTATTCAACTGGACTAACTGTATTAAAACAATCTAAAGTTGCCTTGCTTCCACTTTCACTACCAGAGCAAAAGACCTGAAGAGTGGACAGGAGGAGGAGCTGATGAGGGTGTGGATCCAATCTATGTAGAAGGCTCTGCATGTGCAAAACTATACAGATAGAAAATACCCAGGGGCTAAGGATGCTGGCTGGAATATACATTGAGACTGGTAAAAGTGATAGGAGAAAAGATAAAGGTAAAAGTGTAGAGAAAGTTGAATATAAAAAGGTTTCGTCTGCCATTTGAAAAATTGGAAGTTTATTTGGAATGCCATGGAGGAGCATTTAAGCATCATGTTAGTGTTGAGTACAGATGGAAAGAATTAAGAGTGGGAGCAGAAAGACTGTGTGTAGATGCAATTAGGTGATGTTTTGCATTTTAGGTAATACTCTGGGCTGCTGAGCAAAGAATGGATTGAAGGAGGATGTGCTTGAGAGCAGTAGGGGGTGACTGAAAAAGCCTGCTGGAGAGCTAATGACAGTAATGGGGAGACACGGACAGATTTGAGCAACAATAAACTGGAAGAGTTGTTGGAACTTGGTGGTTGACGCAATGCTGGAGTCAAATAAAATTCAGAGATGTCAGGCTTGAAAATCCAGTGCTTTCTCTCTCTAAGAGAGGGGGAGGAGAAGATATGAGGTGGAAGATGATTTAAGATTGCTGCATTAGGGGAAGGACTGTTAGGATTAGCATTGCCTAGAATGGTAAAAGTCACGGAATCATTTTTTCCTGCTTTCTGGCACTGTCTCTGAAACTTTGGCTTCAACTGTCCCACTCTGTCTTCTCTTTCTCTTCCTCGCTGACTCCCTCTTATTCCACCCCATTGCTGCTTTCTTTCATCCTCACCTGGCTCTGCTAATTCTTCTTTCCCTGTTATCCCCAATCTGTTTCCTCCATCCACCCCCACTGAGACTCAGCAAACTCATACAGTTACAACAAACAGAACAAATACTGAACTAACATTTTCGTTAAATAGCTTGACTGCTTTGCGGACAGGGATTTGTCAACACATCTGTTCTAAAGAATTTTCTTTTAATAGATTTTTTGTGTGTGTGGAAACCAGATCAGCAAAGCACTGTAACTATGGCCTATCTGTGGAGACCTGGAAATTGCTGTACTAAGCAAAACTGCTTAAATGATAGTTTACCTGTTTGGAATGAAACTCACAATCTGTTCTTGAAAATTGTTGCAATTATTTGGCCAAAGGCAATTGAGGAGGGGAATATACTATTCCTTATATTCTAAGAAATATTTGTGATCAGTGTCTACAGACAATAGGCTCCCTCCTCAGTCAGATACATTGCAACACATGGACGTTAAAGATCATACCATTCAGAACAGAGTAAACCCTGTAAGAGGGAGCAGCAAGGCTGATCACCAATGCAGGTATGAACACTGCCAGATACAAAACTAGGACAGATGACACCTGGCAGATGACATGTGGATCCACCACGGATGAACTCGTATTTCTCAAACACATCCTTCATATGATGTTGTGTAAGAGTCCTGCTTACAAATCCAAGAAAACATGAAAGCTGGGTCATCTGAGAAATGTGTAAGTTCTGAAGATATTTGATCCATAGGGAAACACTCTTCTGTCTTGAGGAAGCAGTGGGATGAGGAGAGTCTCTAGCTCTAGCATTGTTTTACAGCAGGAAAGATACAGAGGTCTGCCTGGTCTCTGCTCAGAACACAGATGCATACTTTGTTGGGGTAGTGTAGCAGGTAATTAAACTTCATCTATCCTGGCAGCCAGACACAGTTGTTAAGAGCAGGAACTTTGGTCAGACAGGATCTAACTTGATGCTGCCTCCATTGCTTACTCACTAGCAGTGTAACTTTGAGTAAGTTACTTCACCTCTCCAACTTTCACTTTTCTCTGTGTATAAGAAGAATAACTTTACTCACTGCATGGGTTGTGGTGAAGAGAAAATGAGATACTGTACCTACAGTGTTTAGCATGTTGTCTGGCATGTGATGAGGGGTCAACAGACGTTAGTACTATTAGTGGCTATCTGATGGGAAGATGCAGTTGGAACTCTGGGGTTGATGTTGAAACAAAAACTCTGCAAAACAAAGCTTTTTTTTTTTTCTTTTTAAATGTCATGACATTAAGAAACTGGTCTTTGGGCATTTGGTTACAATGAATTTGCTACAAGGAATAGTATTATACCATTATACAAAAGCCCTCTTGGGGCTTGTAAAAGCCTTCTTGTTTTCCCTCTGCTCACTGTCACCGTGGTCAGCCCTACTCTGTAAACTCGTCTCACTTAAAGTCAGTTTCAGTCTCTAGCTCTCTATCTCTGATCTCTCCTCACCTGCAACCAATTGCCAAGTCACATAGGGAGTTTCTACATGACAGGTGAAGAGTCTGCCACGGAAGCAAGGGTCTTGACCCTGGCTTTGGCTATTTATTTTTGGCCTCTTGTCTTTTTCTTCTTTCTTTATCTGAATTGCCAGAGGGATTAAGCATCTCCTGGGTGAGAACTGAGCAGTGGTTCCCAATTCTGGCTGCCTCAGGATCAGTTGTAGAACTGTTAATAAAATGTAGGTGGCCAGGTGCCTGATGCCCATCACACAGAGGGTAGCTAACCTAATCAGTTAACCTGATTCTCTAGAGAGCAATCCTCGGTCAAATCAGAAGGCAAGCACTACTTGTGGTCGTATTAAGCAGTCAAAAGACCTGTGAACATCCCTCTGTAGGATGGGGCTCCATGTCTACCTCTTAGGGGCAGTGTGCCCATAAAGTCATCAATCCTGTTTGGACATTGTTCTCTAGTACAAGTAATTTCTGACTTCACATGTGACCGCTATCAATTTGCATTCATCTTTGACTCAAGCTTTTTCTGCTGCTCTGGTGCAAATGGAGAAAATGGGATACATTTGGGATGTGTGTTTTCCTCCAGTGTGGATACATGCTCTAACCTTAGAACAAAACAAAATAAAATTTTCTGTCATATTCAAAGTGAATCTGTGGGGAGTTATGTGGGCAAAAGGAAGATGGTATGTCTGCATGTCTCCTGGAAGATTTTCCCTCTGATCAGAAGCCCTTTTCTTTGTTGTAGTTTACTGTTTTATTCTATCAAATGCATCTCCTTTCATACCCTCAAACTTGGCTGAAATAGCTGAGGTTACAGACTGTTCCCTTGTAAAGAAAGCATGCCTCGCTGGGGCCCAGGCTTTTAATAGTTTAATGCTAGCATTTATCAAAGCTAGCACTGCCTCCTCACTATGAAGTTTATTAGGTAAATTTTACGGTAAAATGTATTTATCAGTGTGAATTTTAAGATTGTCTCTTGTTCATAAACTGCATTGTATCTCCTTCTTTGCTCCCAATTAAAATAGACTTATGAGCATTTCACAAAACCTGTTCCTTCACTCCATGGTTGTTCATAAATGTTACTGGAAAAGAAAAATATTTCTGGATGAAAAGATTGGGGAAATGCTAGAAAACAAGTTGATTTCTTCTCTATAGGACTTATAAAAACCTTTAACGTGGTAATATTCATTATGTAGCCAATATCCTCCCCAAATGATTTTTCCACAAATTTTTTTTTTCCACAGAACATTTCTGAGGACTAGACTTTAGGGAAAACATTTTGGGAAATACAATAATATATTAAATTTCCTAAATACGAATTGTAAACAGGGAAAAGACACAGAGAGAAGATACATATCTGCATGCAAAAATTAGTACAATTAACTTAATATGCTTTATCATAATAGACAATTTGAAATTGGATCTGCTTCAAATAATCCAGAACCTTTTATCAATATGTACCTCATACCAAGAGGGTGACGGGGATGGTCCAGGTTTGAAAAACTTTGTCAGGCAGCCATCTGAAAAGAAGTGCCTTTCTTCCTCCATTGCCAAAGTCATTCTCAGCAGTTGGCAGCATCACTGAAAAAGTGGGTGCACGAGGCAGGTGGATCATGAGGTCAGGAGATCGAGACCATCCTGGCCAACATGGTGAAACCCCATCTCTTCCAAAACTACAAAAAGTTAGCTGGGAGTGGTGGCATGGGCCTGTTGTCTCAGCTACTCTGGAGGCTGAAGCAGGAGAATTGCTTGAACCCGGGAGGTGGAGGTTGCAGTGAGCCAAGACCATGCCATTGCACTCCAGCCTGGTGACAGAGAGAGACTCCATCTAAAAAAAAAAAAAAGAAAAGTGAGTACACGATACTAAAAATGGGGTAATCCAGATCATTCCTACAATTCTTTTTTTTTTAAATTAATTTATTTACTTTAGGTGCATACTATATCTGGCATTTCTCCCCATGTTATTCCTCCCCATCCTCCCCTCCCTCCCCATCCCCTGCTGTCTCTCCCTACCCCCCTCAACTGCCCCCAGTGTGTGATGCTCCTCTCCCTGAGTCCACGTGTTCTCGTTGTTCAACACCCACCTATGAGTGAGAACATACGTTGTTTGGCTTTCTGTTCTTATGTTAGTTCGCTGAGAATGATGATTTCCAGATTCATCCAAGTCCCTACAAAGGACACAAACTTGTTTTTTATGGCTGCATAGTATTCCATGGTGTACATGTACCACATTTTCTTTGTCCAATCTATCATTTATGGGCGTTTGGGTTGATTCTATGGAAGTCTAGTATTTCTTTTTTTTTTTTGAGACAGTTTCCAGTTGACACTCAGAAACAGGTTATTCAGTTTCCAAGTGGTTGTGCGGGTTTGTGTGTGTTTCTTGATCCTGAGTCCTATTTTGACTGCGCTGTGGTCTGATAGACTGTTTGTTACGATTTCTGTTCTTTTGCGTTTGCTGAGGGGTGATTTGCTTCCAATGATATGGTCAATTTTAGAGTATGTGCAATTTGGTGCTGAGAAAAATGTATATTCTGTGGATTTGGGGTGGAGTGTTCTACATATGTGTATTAGGTCCACTTGGTCCAGCTCTGCATTCAAGTCCTGGATATCCTTGTTAATTTTCTGCTCATTTATCTAATATTGACAGTGGAGTGTTGAAGTCTCCCACTATTATTGTGTGGGAGTCTAAATCTTGTTTTAGGTCATTAAGAACTTGCTTCATGTATCTGGGTGCTCCTGTGTTGGGGATGTATGTATTTAGGGTACTTAACTCTTCCTGTTGGATTGATTCTTTTAACATTATGTAGTGTCCTTCTTTGTCTCTTTTGATCTTTGTTGAAGACCATTTTATCAGAGACTAGGATTACAACCCCTGCTTTTTTTTTTGTTCTCCATTTGCTTCATAAATCTTCTTCTATCCCTTTATTTTGAGTCTATGTGTGTCTTTGTATGTGAGATGGGTTTCCTGAATACAGCACACCGATGGGTTCTGACTTTTTATCCAGTTTGCCAGTCTGTGTCTTTTGATTGGAGCATTTAGGCCATTTACTTTCAATGTTAATATTGCTATATGTGGATTTGATTCTGCCATTTTCTTACTGACTGGTTTTCTTTCCCATTAGTTGCCTCATTTTCTTCATTGCACTTTTGGTCTTTGCCAACTGGTTTGCTTTTGCAGTGACTGGTACTTGTTCCTTTCCATGCTTAGTATTTCTTTTAGGAGCTCTCGTAGGGCAGGTCTGGTGGTGACAAAATCTCTCAATAATTCCTTGTCCATAAAGGATTTTATTTCTCCTTCACTTACAAAGCTTAGTTTGGCTGGTTATGAGATTCTGGGTTGAAAGTTCTTTTCTTTAGGGATGTTGAATATTGGCCTCCACTCTCTTCTGGCTTGTAGGGTTTCTGCAGAGAGATCTGCTGTGAGTCTGATTGGCTTCCCTCTGTGGGTGACCTGGCCTTTCTCTCTGGCTGCCCTTAGCATTTTTTCCTTCATTTCAACCCTGGTGAATCTGACGATTATGTGCCTTGGGGTTGCTCTTCTTGAGAAATATCTTTGGGGAGTTCTCTGTATTTCTCGAATTTGAAATTTGGACTGCCTTGCTAGACTTGGGAAGTTCTCCTGGATAATATCCTGGAACATGTTTTCCAGCTTGGATTCATTCTCCCTGTCATATTCAGGTATACTGATCAAGTGTAGATTAGGTATTTTCACATAATCTCATATTACTTGGAGGCTTTGTTCATTTCTTTTCACTCTATTTTCTCTTGTCTTGCCTTCTCTTTTTATTTCATTGAGTTGATCTTCAATCTCTGATATCCTTTCTTCTCCTTGATCGATCTGGCTATTAGAACTTGTGTTTACTTCATGTAGTTCTTGTGCTGTGTTTTTCAACTCCATCAAGTCATCTATGTTCTTCTCTATGTTGGTTATTCCAATTAGCATTTTGTCTAACTTTTTTTCAAGGTTTTTGGTTGCTTTGCTTTGAGTTAGAACATGATCCTTTAGCTCAGAAATGTTTCTCACTAGCCACCTTCTGAAGCCTTTTTCTGTCAATTCCTTGCACTCCTCAGTCAAGTTGTGATTCTGTGCTGTTGAGGAGTTGTGATGCCTTGAAGGAGAAGAGGTATTCTGGTCTTTGATGATGGTTTCATCTTTTTTGTGCCGGTTTTTTCCCATCTTTGTGGATTTACCTGGCTGTGGTGTCAGGGAGCTGCTTGATGAGGTTGCTTGTCTGCCCAGGAAGGCCAGGTTTCTGTAGTTCTCTAACATCACATTCCTATATAAATTCTGCTGTGCAGGGTCCAGGCATTGCCACTCCTCCAGAGAGAATTCTATGGCCATATCCCTAAATGTCAATGGTTCCATTTCTAGGCTTCCAGAGGGTCCCGGCGTCTTAGCTGCGGATTGCCCAATTTCTGCAGGTCGCAAGGCCACAGAGGCTGGGCCTCTAGGAGGAGATGACACAGAGCAGGGAAGGGGAGACCTCCATTCCTACAATTCTAACAGTACTGCCTAGGTAGGTAGGAGATTTGGGGCAAAACCATGGGACATTTCCAAGATAGGCATGGTGTTAAATTGCACCAGAGATAAGTGGACAAGATGTTAAGTGTGAAACAGCTGTTGTGGCTGGTGCTGCTCAGTAGACACGCAGACTATTGGATCATCTCCGTGGTTAGCACTCATGTAGCCAGCCATTAGAAGGAATTATATTCATGTTGCTCCTGGTCAAAGCATCCACTGATATTTATAACTCCAGAAATATTTATTGGGTGCCTATAACATGGCAGGCACTGTTATGTACACTTGGGCTATCACAGTGACAAGAGTTAAGTTACCTGATCTAATATTTATTTTTTCTTTTTTTTTAAGATGGAATCTGTCTCTGTCACCTAGGCTGGAGTGCATTGGTGTGGTCTTGGCTCACTGTGACCTCTGCCTCCCAGGTTCAAGTGATTCTCCTGCCTCTGTTTCCTAAGTAGCTGGGATTACAGGTACCCATCTCTACGCCCAGCTAATTTTTTGTATTTTTAGTAGAGACGAGGTTTTAGCATGTTGGTCAGGCTGGTCTCGAATTCCTGACCTCAAGTGATCCACCTGCCTCGGCCTCCCAAAGTGCTGGGATTACAGGCATAAGCTACCCTGCCTGGCTGTATAAATCACTGTGTCTGGCCCTTAATGTTTCTATTATCTAGTTTAATCTGTACAATGTCCCCATTTTATAGATGAGAAAATTATGGCTGTAAGAGATTAAAATGATAGATTTTTCAACTCTGGAAAGTACCTTAGACAGCATTTTAATTCAAACTTTTCATTTTACTCATGAAGAAATACGTTTGAAAGGTGACTCTATCTGACTGGAGTAGTGACAGCTAGGATCAAAAGCAAGGTCTTTTACCTTCCAGCTCTAATCTCTCTCTTTGCCATATGCTGCTTAGAAAATTGGTCTGGAGATATACGAGGTAGGCAATCAGCAGAAGTATGAGTCTCAGAGAGTGGCCACTGTCTCTGCCCTAACACAGCCAGAATTTAACACTGTCAGCTCAAGCTGCTAACTGAAAATCTAAAAACAGCAGTGGCTTAAGGACCTTGCCAAAGGATATTTCTCAGGGTAATAGGGGAAAGGGACCCCCATTAACTAAGAAGGAGGAGCTAAATGGTCCCAGAATTCCTGCTTGCATCTTTCTGGATTATGACAACATAGTGGATATGCTCCAATTTAAACTTGGCCAGACAGTAGGAGATTAAGTTTCATGACACAAGAGGTTGGTATTGCAACTCTTGTAAGTTCTCCACGAGATGATGGAACTCTTATATGTCATTACATATAGGGAAGAGATTTAAGGACCATATATATCTTATAAACAGTATTTGAAACCAGTATTTTATTTTCCTTTGATTGCAACACTAAATCTGGGAATGTCAAGGGAGAAAACATGCTTCATAGAATTGCAGAAAACTTGGTTTAAAAAACACTTAACTGATAAAAGTGTTTTTTAAAAAATCATATGAAGTAAATACCACAAATTTTATATTTCAATCTTTTAAAAAATATGAATCATCTGAATGAACAGCAAATTGAGTGGATAAATGAAAGACAGGTTTCATGAATATCAACTTATAAACATGTTTTAAACATACATGTGAAAATTACCATTTGATGGTAAGAAATATAAAGATGAAAAAATCTTGTTTCTGCCTTTAAGGAATATGTACAGTGAGAGATGACAAATGCTATAATATAAGGTTAGAATTTTTATGTTCATTTAAAAAGTATGGCATATTTGGAATAGCAAAATTATTTCTCACTATAAGAAATATAATAAAAAAGTGTGGCCCAACATTTCTTGCCTATGTGAATGGTGGGCCTTAAGAACCTGTATGCCACTGAAGTGTTACAGAATTACATAATTTACCTTTTGCAAACTTAATATGGTACAGATAGCATGATTCAAAACACCATTTGCAGTGTGATCTATAATAATAGCTGTTATTTTTTGAGATGATGTTATATTGGCCCAGATCCTTCTTAAGTCGGTTTTGACATTTGTAAGGGAGCAGTTAGCTCCTTTGCAGACAGCAAGCTCACCATCCTTGCATACTTGTATCTAAAATAGTCCTAAAATTCTCTTTATTGCCTCTGCACTGTTTCCCAAAATGAAGCATGAGATCATGGTAGTATTTAGTTATTGGTTCAGTTTCCTGTGTTCTTAGATCTTTTTAAAGCTCCTGCGTTCTAACAAAATGACCTCCTAACTGACTGTCTGATCATGTGACCAGCTGTTTACAATATGCTTCTGTTCTAATTTGATTCCTTTTGATAACATAAGAGGATATTTAGTTGTATGTTCTTTGGTAAGTATGATTTATTTTATATTTCCAAAGTCTTCAGAGACTATGGAGTCACAGAAAACAGGCCACCTAGATAGTAACATTTGAGAAGAAATTAACCAATTCTTCCGTAAAGAAATTTTTCCTAGCTAGGTGAAAGAATTCCAGTCAGTGAATGTTCCAAGCCATGCTTTGATTCAACATCATTATAAAAATATACGAAATATCTGTGTATTACGTGTATCAACTCTTATTTGCAAAAGGTATGTATGCATTTAATGTGAACATTTTTTATTTGTACTTAAATTCTCAGAGTCCATGGCTAAAGGTTTCTTTAAGGCAAAGTTGATCAATATCAGTTTTCATCTTTATTGCAAATCTATTATGCTTACATAATTCATTCTATATTCTTGTAAGATATGTCACAGTATCCAAATAACATTCTTACATAGAATATTTTTTAAATACATGAAATATCCCTCTAAGCTTGAATTATTTTATTTTGTTAAAGTTTTGTGGATTTTACCTCTGACTTTAGAGAACTGGTCTTAATTTTATTGAAAAGCATAGTACACTCATGCAAGTCTCCACGAGTGGCTATTTTTTGTTTGCAGCTCTCAACAAGAACAAGTAAATACTGCAGCAAGAGTTATTTTTAAATGTCTCAAAATAGTGTTTGTTATTTCAAGGCATTAATGAGTAAAATCTTCATAGAAAAATACTGGTCAGTTGTGTTTATTGCCTTATGTCAACATGCTTGTCATTTCGAGAAAGTGTCACAATCCTAGAAGAAGATGGTTTATACTCCTTGAGTCAGATTCTAATCTGAGAAGTGCCTATGCATCCCTGCGCATCTCTCGAAAGATCCATGGCTGCATATTGTAAGCATAGTGCTTCTTGCAGCCCATGCCTGTCAGGAAGGCTTAGGTTCTTTTCTTCATCAGCATAACTACAAATTGGGTAGCTAACATGGGAAAATGGAAGGGTCCTTATCACCTGTAGTTTTATTTTTTCCTTTCCATAGTCTTTATATTGTTGTCGTATTTAGAGTAAGCCAGTTGCTGAAGGACATGGACAGAGCACAGATTGGCATCAGGATTTGCCCACAAGTAACTATTTAACATTGAGTTTGAACTCCTTGAGCCTCAATGTATTCACTTTGTGTAATAAGAGGGTTGCAAACTGGTGGCTCACGTTTTAAATCTAATGTACACAGGTGTTTTGTTTGGGCTACATGTCCTTTTAAAAGTCAAGAAATTTCATGTAAGATTTTTAGCATTTCTTAACAAATGGAACGATCTGGCACCAAGAGGTCTCACATTCCCAAATTGCAACCTATTTCCAGGGTTCTGTAGGTTTCTTCATTTGCTATCATTGCATTTGCCAGTTTTATTATTTTTTTTCTGTGATCTAAAACGGTGTGACTTTTTGAGCTTTGTCTCAAGAAACTTTGTGGGAAAACTTCTCTTAAATTCATTAGAAATGTTGCTTTTCTTTTTCTGCCTCACAAGATCTCAGTTTTCTTCTCATTCCTTTCTGGCCTTAAGCTCTTACAAAGAATATGTATTCTATCTGTATAAGGCCCATTCTGCTCTGTCCTTTCTTTAGGAGCAATAGTGAGGAATAAGCTTGGATTTAATTTTCATGCCTCCATTTAATTTTTCTCCTTCCATGCTTTTACTTCTAGATAGACAATGTAAAATAATTTGCCTCTGTGAAAGTTAGAGACAATGGCTTTCTACTCGTAATCTAGAAAGAATGTGGAACTGAGAATAGAATAGTAAATCTCACTTTCTGAAGTTATACTGTGCTTGTTCACATTTTTGATTACCACACTGTATCTAATAAGATTCCTGCAAAGCAATGCTATGCATGCAATGATTCTCCTATAACTCTCTTTGGAGACAGAGCCCAGCTGCTGTAGTAAGGGTTAGCTGCTTCTTATGGCTTGGGATCATCTTTCATTAAAAATCACAGATGGCAGTATATCCTTCCCACCGTAAGAAGTGATATAAGTAAGATTTGGTCAGGCAAAAACGGGAGGTGTGACCATGAAAAGTTTCAACTACAACGTCTCTGAATTATGTTCAATTGTCGTATACCTTCAACTGAACCTTTATTCCCGATTCTTGGAGAGAATGAATACAGTCAATAAAAATCCACAGCAGTAAAATACCATTGAGTCTGTTGGGGGTGCTGGTGGGAATGATTAATGAAAGGAATTTATTTCTTGTTGATTTATTAATAATTGAATTTGTGCAGAAAAAATAGTAGAGACATTAGAGAGATAGTTTAGAGAAAGAAGATAACTATTTGTTGAAATAAAGCATTGTTTTCTTACTAGGTTGTTGCAACTTTGCTAGTTTAAGGAGCTGTAAAGTGAATCAAATGATACTTATTGTCAGATGTAATCCTTGAAGAGTTTGGTTATTGATAACTAAGGACCATGCAAAGATAATGTGTATTTTGTAAGATGATTCTCTTTTACCTGCTGATTAAATTGTGAGAAATAGGTAAGCCCAAATTTCCCTGTTCCTGTTTTACAGTACACGTTCCCAGGAGTAGACTAAAGCTAATGTAAATTAAAGAATTTCTATCAATTGATTCAGGGAAATAGCTAGCTTAAAATATAAATCTCTCAGCAGTAAGTTCCTGAAGAAAAACACAAAAATAGGAGCTTCGACTCAGGGAGTATAGGAGGCAATAGGGATCCTATGATAAGATTATTACTTAATGTAGGAAGCAGACTAACCAGATTCTCAATTTGTAAATTTATGCTCCTTTTCTCATTTTCTCCTCATCTCTTGTCTGCTTTCTCTTCACTCAACATTGACTATCTGTTGGAAGTGAAATAGAACATCTTTGGGTAGATCCTCTATCTCTGCACGGTTGCACTCTGCAATTTTCTTCTGGAGTAGGAAAATTCATTCCAAAAGAATGCTGGGAGCATAAGGGGGGTACATTTTGTTAGGCACAAAGGCAGTGAATAACTTAGGCAGAAAGGTTGGTAAATTGATCCCTGCTTCGTTTCTGACTAAACCTTCTAACAATTCCATGGAAAGTGGGTGGAATATTTTGAATATCTTGTGATGAAATTCCAGACACAATTACACACACACACAAAAAGATATCTGGAAGAAAGCATTTTTATGGATTCAAATCTCAAGCTCTTTTATATCTAGTTATGACTTGGCTCTGAAATTTCCTTAATAACACAAATAATTTGGTAAATTTTTATAGCAAGTTGTTCCCTGGTATCTTTGGAGCCCTCATGATCATCATCTGCCAGATTGTTCAGGGAGGGTAACATCCAGTACTGGGCAAATATTTAAAAAATGATTTCTGAATTAGAAATTAACAAAATTAAGATGGATTTGGTAACTATTTTATATGCTTCATTTATATTTAAGCTCGAAAGGGGAACTAGAGTAGATGGTCTAATACCTTCATTATGCAGATGAGAAAACAGAGGTCCAAAAAAATATAAATGTCATGTTTTAGGTTATTTAACTTCTTAGCAGTAGATTTTCAGCCCAAGGCTTTGCTCTCAGGGCCTGCTGCCTTAGATATCCCCACCAGATCAAGCTGCTGGCTTGAGTTGAATTCTAATAATTGATATTTCATTTTTGATAAAAGTTTGTTTTGTGAAGCCTGCATAACATTATGTCCTTTCAGCACTGTAAAAAGTTGCTTAATTTGAATGTCCTTGTAGCATACTGCACCAACTAAGTGTACCAGCCTAGCCAGTACAGTAACATCACCAGGCTCCAAGAACACTGTGTAACTTTTCCCACCTGATGCTAGCCCCTATCTGTCATGTTCAGCTTTAATTTTGAAAGGCTGCCCAATTTCCCTGGTATCTGACTAATCTTACTGAAAGAGGCTGCCTTTAGTGTATGGTGATTTTCAAGGAATTATTTCTCCAAAATTTGCTACAAATCAATGCACAGAAATAAATGGAGCTTTCCCATAGAAAATATCAGTATAAATAACAAGATCATACTGTGAACAGTTGACCATTATGTTGAGGCATCTAGGTTTACATAAAAATCACTGCTGTGCCAAATTGTGGAGCCGAAGCCAAGTAATATTCTTAAGCTGTCTTTTGAATGCTAGACATCCTGAAATTGTACTTTTGGATATCCAACTTGCCTCTTTTGTGTTTTCTTATAAGGATTTATAAAGTCAGACTTCTCAGTGAAAATATAAATTTTCCTATAAAAAAGAAAGAGGAATGATCTGAACACAGAGAAGGCTGATCTCAGAATATCTATTGCTCAATCTATGGCCATACCACCCTGAACATGCCTGATTTCAGAAGCTAAGCAGAGTCAGGCCTTGTTAGTATTTGGTTGGAAGAATATCTACGACTCAAAGATAGGGTTTGGAGCCTCTCTATTTTTCTGAGCCTGAGCAATCTCCATGGATTATAGCTGCCACAGATGTCACTGCCTGAGAGGAGGAAAAGATAGTGATGGGGGATAAAAAAAGGCAAGTGGGAATAGAAAAAGGCAAAGAGAAAATAAAAGGAGAGAATGGGAGTGGCAGAATTCTTTCAGAAGTGGTTCAAGTATTTCTGTGCAGTGGTCTTTCACTCTTCAGTTGTTTTTATTTAAACAGCTTCATTGAGTTATAGTTTATCTGCCATAAAATTCACACATGGCAAAAATAATATTCAACAAATTAACTACTTTGAGTTTGACATTCCACTAGTTTTTGGCCTCCATTGTTTAGTCATTAATTGCATTGGGTTTACCTACACAACATGAGGCATTTCTCTCTTGATGCTTTCAAGATTTTCTGTTTGTGTTTGTCATCCAGCAGTTTGACTCTAACGTTCCTACATTAGATTTTTTTTGTGTTGGTCTCACTTGGGGTTTATTGAGCTTTCTGGATATGCAGATTCATGTTTTTATCAATTTTGGGACTTTTTGCCAATTATGTCTTAAAATTTTATCTGTATCTTTGTCTCCTCCCTTTCTGAAGCTTTCTTTATATATGTGTTTAGTATTGCATACCAACAGGTCTTTGAGGCTCTTTTTGTTGTTCTACAATCTTTTTTTCTCTATTCTTCAGAATGTATAATTTCTGTTAATATATCTTCAAGTTTCCATGTTCTTCCATGTCACATGTTCTGTTGAAACCCTCTAATGAATTGTTTATTTCAGTTACTGTACTTTTCATCTCTAGGGTTTCATTTGGTTCATTTGTAATTTGTATCTCTTTATTAAGATGTTCTTTTTTGCTGAAGTATTGCCATCATGTTTGTCTTTAATTATTTTTAAAAAGTTTTCTTTAGTTCTTTAAACATATTTATAGGAACTGCTTTCAAGCCCTTGTCTGCTAAATCCAATATCTGTGTTCTCTCAGGCACAGTTTTCTATTGACTCCTATTTTCTCCTGAGTCTGACTCATAATTTCTTATTTCTTTGCATGTCTCATAATTTCTTTTTGTTGAATAGCAAACATTTTAGGTATCACCTTTAGCAACTCAGAATTGCTTTTCCCCTGAGGGATTTATTATTGTTTGTTTAATCACTTGCTTGGACCAAATCTGTTGTCTGCCTCCTCTGAAATGTATGGCCTCAGATGCTTCTACCCAGTTTTCTTTTTTGTTTTTGTTTTTAAGCCCGGCTTCCTAGGAGTCATATCTATGTCAACATGGTTTATTGTTCAGCCAACTATTGGTCAGTGGTTGTATTTGAACACCTTGAGTCAGTATAGTTTCAATTCTCTGTTGACAGATTTGTGTGTAGGCCAGGGAGTACCTTGAAACTTCAGACAATTTTCAAGCCTGCACCAGTTTTTACTTTCTGTTGTGCTCTCTTGAGTATCCTTTTCAGGTACTTCAATTCAGCTTTGTCAACCAGGAATGTGTGAAGAGCATAGCTTCTGGTCAATCCAGGATATTTGATGAGTTTATCATGTTCACTTTAGATGTCTCACTTTCCACAACTCCTTGTTAAAACTCTGGATAGTCTGCCAGTCCATTATTTTGCCTCAAAGAAGCCAATAACCTCAAGCTATTGTAACCCCGGTCCTCTCGCCATTTTTTGAGACAGGGTCTTGCTCTGTCACCCAGGCTGGAGTGCAATGGCTTAATGGTAGCTCACTATAGCCTCAATTTTCCAAGCTTTCAAGCAATCCTCCTGCCTTAGCCTTCTAACTTAGATTAGAGGCATGCACCACCATATCCAGCTATTTAAAAAAATTTTTGTATAGACAGACTCACTATGTTGCCCAGGTTGGTCTTGAACTCCTGGCCTCAAGTGATTCTCTTGCCTGAGCCTCCCAATGTACTGGGATTATGGGGCATAAGCCACCATACCCAACCTCCAACATCTTCTTTTTCACTAACAACACTCTAAATCACGAATCCTCTGCAGCAGCAATAGCAGCAGCGGCAGCAGTAGCAGCAGAAGCAGCATCAGGAAAGCATATTATTTTCACTGCCTGACCTGCTCTGGTTCAACTACTGGGCTGAGAGGTGAAGGAGGGATGATAGTCACCCCACAAAAAATACCAGAGATGGCCGGGCGTGGTGGCTCAAGCCTGTAATCCCAGCACTTTGGGAGGCCGAGGCGGGTGGATCACGAGGTCAAGAGATCGAAACCATCCTGGTCAACATGGTGAAACCCCGTCTCTACTAAAAATACAAAAAATTACCTGGGCATGGTGGTGTGTGCCTGTAATCCCAGCTACTCAGGAGGCTGAGGCAGGAGAATTGCCTGAACCCAGGAGGCGGAGGTTGCGGTGAGCCGAGATCGCGCCATTGCACTCCAGCCTGGGTAACAAGAGGGAAACTCTGTAAAAAAAAAAAAAAAAAAAAAAAAATACCAGAGATGTGTGCTGTTCTTATCCAAAGAGATAAATGCTTCTCAGTTTGGCCAAATTCCAAAGTGCTGAGATGGTTGCATTTTAGTGTATTGTCCAGAGGATTTTTTTGACTGCCTTTTTGTGTCATGGTGGAAGTTGTAAGTTTTCTCTGCTTAGTTTTAGTGAACAAATCTTCAGTAAAGACGAGCTTGTCCATACTCTTTGCATGTGAATATAAAAGCTCATTCCATATTCCAAAAGACATGCACTGTATTTGACAGTATGTCCCAAATGGGCATACTCCAGCATTACTCATCCTTCAAGAAGCAAACAGATTTGAGGTTCTCCCCATACCGCTTCCTTGATTTCCTTGTGAATAATCAGTGTTCTCATTTCTGAGTGCGGATAACCAGGGTGCAGAAGATTATTTTTCTTCTTGGCAATAATAGAAGTCACTTAGTTTTCAGGTTGGGAGACATAGAATGGAAGGATATCATCTTTCTGTTTTCTTAGTAATCAATATTAAAAAAATTAAGTATGTCTGCCATTTAGTGAGTACATAGTAACATACTATGTGCCAGCTACTTTGTTAAGTATTTTGCAATAAGTTTATGTATTATTATCTCCATCAGTGCGGCTTAGAAAGGTAGGTAACTTGTCCAAGGTCCCTGAGCCAGTAAGTTGTAGAGAAGGCATTCCAATCAGGTTCATTTGACATCTAATTCCATGTTGTTGATGGCCATGCAATAATGAGTATAAGCAGTGTACCACTGCTCCCAGACATCAAGTACAAATTAGGTTCACACCTGTTTTTGAGACTGACTTCTAACAATGTAGCATTGCTTGATTGTCTGCCTGTGGTGCTTTTTGTCTGTCTCAACTGAAATCAGCCCTCTCCAGTCTTTCTTCACTGGCTCATTAAATTTAGTTGTAAATTCAGTAATAGAGGAAAGGACTTAGGGAATTACGTCTTAAAAATATTTTCTTTTTCTAAATCTTTTATTTTCTCAACTAAAGGGTACATCTGGTCACAGTTGGGTCCCTTGGAAAGCAGACTTTGAAATGGAGATGAACAAATAGATTTATTATGGAGTTCTCTTGGTATTAACATATTCAAAGAAAATGGAAGAAGGCAGAAGTAGGCAGAGAGAAGAAATTAGGCTACGATGCAATTTCAACTATTTCTCAGATAACCCTATAGGGAATTTGGAAGCAAGGATCACCTTTTCAGAGTTGGGGTTGGGAAGTGGACCTTTTACAACTACATAGATCTATTCCTGGATGTGGGTCACCTGGGGAAAAAGCGTGACCTTGGGTGAGGTGGCCTCTTTAGAGATACATAGAACCACAAAGAGGGCCGCCCACTGAGAGGTATCAGCCCACAGCATCTGCCCCCAGCTGGGGAGAGGAAGTCATTTTCATTAAGGGAGATCTGGACAGCTCATTGGAGTACCCACCACAACAGTTTATATTCACATGTATTTTTCATTCATTCTTTATTCATTCATTTACTTAACCAAAATATAATATTTAAGTGTATAATTTTTGCCAGGCATTATGTGAGAGGCTTGGTATAAGAATGAAAAATATGCATCAAATTCCTGTTCTATAATGTTTATTGCCTGGGGAAGGTTGTTTGTATTTAATCTTTTCCTGAAGTCTCTTGTTTAATCAGAAATTGGTTCTAGGTCGGTAATTTAATGTGGCCTAATTTAAGCCAATTTAAATTTCTCATCCAAACTTTAAGCATTCAGTTCTTGTTTCTCAAATTCTTTTAAATTAACAGATATCTTTTTTAGATAGAATTATACTACACAGTGTTTAGAAGTTTTTACCAATTGTAAAGTCACAATTACCAGTTTAGAGGACTGTGAGCTGAGGCAAAGGAACCTCTGTATTTTAAAAAGCATTAAAAATTAAGCATAATTTTTGACAGAAAAATATGATAGGGGCAGTTGAATTTGTTACTTGATATTACCCTAGCTTCTGAGTATTATCCCATTAGTCTTAAAAAAGAAACAGTGTGTTCTAATTGTAATTACTTTTGATTTTTTTTACCCTAGGAGATAAATTATTAATTAGCGTGTATATTATAAATTACTTTTTTATTAGGTGATTTCTGTTTGACAATTGTTTCTAGTTTTTTTTTTTAAATTAAACTACGTATCTTGGACTTATTATTAATAGCTTTGGGCTCTGCTAAGAGGGAGGCTAATCGGATTTCCACTTTACGATTCCACATGCAACTGGAAACATGATTCTGACCAGCTAAGATAACTGGTGAATTATATGTAGCTGATATGAATGGCTCTGGGTGAGAAGCCATTTCTAAATGAAAGTTTTATTATCATATTTTTTTCACCATGATCTTTCACTGTAGATTTTGTTAATTTATGTTGCCAATATACATATGTCAGAAGACATAGAGTCAGTTCTTTAAAAAACTGGCCGAGGCCTAAAAAAATTTTGGAAAAGGGCAAGAAAACTCAATATACAATCAACTCCAAGTGATAAAATAAATAAATTAATGGATCACCAATAACTTTCCTATACTCAGTCTTAAGACTTAAAAAAAAAAAAAAAAAAAAAAACCAAACCCAAAAAATCTTTATAGGGATAAATTGAAAAGAAAAATCCAAAATTAAACAGCAAAATCTTCAACAACAAAATTACTACTAAAATATACCTATTTAAAAATGGAAATCACATTTTTTTTTCAGTTTACCTTTTAAATAGTCAATTTTTTTGTTTTGAGAAAACACTTTAAAAGAAAGGTGTTGTTTTGGAGGAATATATATTTTACATATTATAATACCCTGGAAAGATCTAGGATAACACCTCACGATCAGAGCCTTTTATATTTCTACAATGAAGCCTCTGGCTATTCACACTATGGAGATGAACCAAGATTGTAATAGCTGCAGTCAGTTCAGGTCAGGTTTGCCACCGAAGGAGTCAGCCCCAGACTTGAAAAAAAGATTTGGTTTTCAGAGCTCTTTGGAATTCAGAACTGAAACGAGATTGTGCACCTGTGCTAATAATGTTGGCTTTTTTTTTTTTTTCTAATGTGAATTAGTTTTTAATCGCTAGACATCTAAAGGGCCATTTATTCCTAGAAAAATATTCTGAGACCTCATCTCCTAAATAATTGAACAATCCCTTGGTGGAAAGTTGGGACAGTTGGTGTGGGTACTGGTGCCCTGGAGGGAGGCCTTTCTTATTCTTTGTTTGGGAGCTTGGGTAGTGGTAGCATCTTTAGCCTCTCAGTGGGCTTCATACCCTCACTCCATGAATGAAGTGATACAGTTGGGATGTTTGTCCTCTCCAAATCTCATGTTGAAATATGATCCCCACTGTTGGAAATTGGGCCAAGTGGAAGGTACTGAGTCATAGGGGCAGATCCCTCATGAATAGCTTAGTGCTGTCCACTTAGTGGTAAGTGAGTTCTCACATTATTAGTTCACATGAGACCTGGTTATTGAAAAGAGCCTGGCACCTCCTTCTCTCTCTCTTGCTCCCTTTCTTGCTCTGTGATATGCTCTCTCCCCTTTTGCCTTCTGCCATGACTGTAAGCTTCCTGAGGTCCTGAGCAGAGGAGATGCTGGTGCTGTGCTCCTTGCGCAGCCTATAGAACTGTGAGCCAAGTAAACCTCTTCTCTTTATAAATTACTCAGCTGTGGGTAGATATTCCTTTATAGCAATACAAAATTGACTAATCCATGAAGCTTGCTAATTTATGTTTTACCCATGAACACATGGTTGTCTGTTAGGTTTCTGACTTAGGGGAAAACTCTTCCAAGAAATAGATTGGCTTATTCAGCAGCAGTGAAACCCTCAGCAGCCTCTTAATCCCCTTTTCTTAAGTGTGATAGGACAGCTAAGGAATACTTAGAAAACTAACACCGTGAAAGAGAAAGATCAAGATAAACAGAAAAAAAAAAAAACCCTAAATTTAAAAGAAAGGAAGATCTTTATAAACAGGATAAAATTTAAAAAAACTCTCAGAGAGATTTAAGAAAATATTATATAAAATAAAGGCAACAGAAAAATAAGAGCTATAAAGAATAAAAATATTATTGTCTATAGAAACACTTAGTGCAAGAGCTGGAAAATGAAGTAAAGGAATGCTCCAGGAATGTAAAGGCATAATAAAAAGAAGTAGAAATATATGAAAACATGTGAGATAAAAGAACCAGTCCAAGAGGTCCAACATGTTCCAAACAAAAGAAGAGAGCACAAAGAAGAAATAATCAAGGAACAGAAAACAGTTTCCTTACAGCTGAAATACACGAATGTTCAGCTTGCAAGGACCCACTTGGTGAATCCATAAAGGCTCTGCTTTGAGCACCCAGGACAACAAAGGAAAAAAATAGGACCTGATATCTGCCCTTGGGAAGCCCAGTGTAGGGGCGAGTTAAATTTGCCACATTTAGTGAATCGTTCTGAATTGTACGTGTAGAACAAACAGTAATTTATTGAAAAAAGCCTGGTACTTCCTCCTCTCTCTCTCACTCCCTTTCTTGCTATGTGATATACCTTCTCCCCTTTCACCTTATGCCTTGTCTGTAAGCTTCCTGAGGTCCTGACCAGAGGAGATGCTGGTCAGGACATAAGGAATAAAGAGTTTTTTTTTTTTTTTTAACATTATTCTGGCCAAATGTTGGTGGTGCTGTTGGGGTGTGGAGAGAGAGCATGCAGCAGGTCTTTTTCTAGCAGGAAAAGACAAAATGTTAGATTCACATTCTGCTAGAATTTATTAAGGCACTTTATTTAATTTGTTTATTTATTTTTGAGATGGAGTCTCCCTGTGTTACCCAGGCTGGATTATAGTGGTGCAATCTCAGCTCACTATCACCTCTGCCTCCGAGGTTCAAGCAATTCTCCTGCTTCAGCCTCCCCAAGTAGCTGGGATTACAGGTGCCTGCCACCATGCCTGGCTAATATTTGTATTTTTAGTAGAGACAGGGTTTCACCATGTTGCCCAGGCTGGTCTCGAATTCCTGACCTCGTGATCCACCTGCCTCAGCCTCCCCAAATGCTGGGATTACAGGCATGAGCCACAGTGCCCAGCCTATTAAGTCCCGTTGAAAGAGCTTTAAGTGCCCTTACTAACTGAATATTACAGTGGAAAAGTGGCTTATAATAAAATACATATATATGGTTTCACTCACTTGTATATGCAGGTAAGCTTAGAAAATACTCTAGAACACACCCTATCTCTAGGTGGTAGAATAAGAAGTAATTTTTATTTTCTTCTTTATAATTTCCTATATTTTATGAAAGAAGTTTTGGCATGGTTTAGATGTTTGTGCCTACCAAATCTTGTGTTGAAATTTAATCCCCAGTGTGGTGGTGTTAGGAGGTGTGACCTAATGTAAAGTGTTTGGGTCATCCAAGGCAGATCATTCATGAATAGATAAATGCTCTCCTTCAGGGGTGAGCGAGTTCGCTCACCCATGAAATCTCGTTAAAAACAGCCTGGTACTTCCTCCTGACCTCTTGTTTCTTCTCTCAGCATGTGATCTCTGCACACACTGGATTCCTTTCACCTTTCACCATGAGTGGAAGCAGCTGGAGTCCCTCACCAGAAGCAGATGCTGGCACCATGCTTTTTGTACAGCCTACAGAACCATGAGCCAAGAAAACCTCTTTCTAAATTACCCAGTCTTGAGTATTCCTTTACAGCAACACAAAATGGACTAAGACCAATATGTATTGATTTCATACTTAAAAATAATAAAGCTCTAAGTGGGTGGGGGACCCTTTTTACGTTAAAATGTAAATACTCCTGGAAGGAAAAGATAGTGAAAACCTGGGATAGTACCTTGTGAAGGTAGGAGAAGTAGGAGGAACCTTCCAGGGCAGTGAGAAAGAAGGCTTGGTGTGGGAAAAAATGCAAAATGAGGAGAGTTTAAGACCCTAAAGACAGAGCCAGAAAAAAGCTTCGCCTACTTCATGGCTTACCCAAAACCTGTATTTCCTAACATATAATTTCCTAACTGAGGTAAATTGTTTACTGACACAGAAGATATGTTGCTTAGGGCCGGATGTTATTCAAGGTTATCTATCTAGGGGCAGCACAGACAGAAGGAGAATCTAGAATGAGTCTGACCAGGGCACAGAAGTGAAAGCCAAGGGTGAGAGCCCAGGACCTATAGTGAAGAGACTGGGGCATGGCTTATGTAAGACATTCTGTGGCTGCAGAGATCTTTTAAATGTGTTTAAAAATAGATATCCAATGTATCCTTGAAGCATCTATTATTCAGTGGTATGGTCCCCCTGTCATCATGTCAATACATTTTTTTTTTTTCCCTGAACTGATCCATGTGGAAGGCTATCCTGGTCAATTTAAAAAGCAGGAAAATAAAGTAGAAATATTTCCTCTCCTTCTAAAAGCTTGACAATTATTAAAAATAACGATTAGAAGCTTATTTTATAGAAACAAAAATGCTCGACTGTAACTCCTCACAATCAAACTATGAATGGCCATATGATGATCCAATTGGTTACAAACATTCGTTAGTGGAATTCAGGTCATTAGTCCTACTTGGAAAGAGAGAAAACCTTTGACTGCCATTATAGTTCCAAATGTAAGAGTATTCAGTGTTATATATATCTCTATTAATTATATAATCTTAAATAGCAGTGATAGAGAATTATCGTAGAATTATCCACTCAAGTTAAAATTTTCTTTCTCAGAAAAGGGTATTATTATGCTTAGAAGATTAAAAACAAATAATTCAATCTCTAAAAGTTATTTTTCCCTACAAAAATACTATTGTGGATTTTTTTTTTAAATTTAAAAGCACAGTGTAACAAAAGCAGGGGGAAGGTAGGAAAAGCACAGAAAGTTGATTTAAGAGATAATGTATTGCATTTAAAGAACTTCAATGCCATTACTTTTCATCACTTAACTTTTCAAAGAACACTTTCAGCTTCCTTATTTGCATGTTTCATTGTTTTCCAGCCTTCACACTGTATGCTTAAAATGCAAATGGAATAATATAAGAATAATGAGAAGTAATACTTCGAAATGTTCTGAGAAAATGATGAAAAAAAGGGCCTAGTTTCCATCTGATTGAAAAGAGGTGAGACTTGGGAGAGCAGTCAGACTACATGGAATTTTACCTTAAGCGCTAACTAGAAGCATCATTCCCATCCTTCTTTCTCCCTTGTAATGTTGAAAATCAGTTAATAGTTCTCTTTCATGATTTCCTTACTCTTGATCCATTTCTCTTATTCTTCACGCCAGTACCTATCAATCAATTAGTCTCATTTCAATGAGCATTTACTGAGCACTTATTAACTAGTCATATTGCCACAGCTGGAATGTAGAACAGATAGTCCTTTATTAAGAAAAATAGAGTTTGGCTTGAGGACAAATGTTGGGAAGTGTCTGTCTATGTCTTACTCCAGCTCCTTGTCTGACCCCCATTTCTGAGGCTCAGAAATCAGACCTACTAAGTTCCATTTTCAGACCTGCCATTTTCCAAACATGCCACATAGACAACATACCTTCTCTGATCCTCAATTTCCTCATCTGCAAAATAGAACAATAATACTTTTCTCAGGTGGCTGTGGTGATTGAAATAATACATATAAGGTGCCTACAGAACACATTTTACATACAGCATGAGTACATAGTATTGTATTCAAGTTACTATGCTCAGCAATATGTAAGTTTCAAGAAGACTAGGATGTTCTCTCTGTCCTTTGGCTTGTGATATACAAGGAAGGTATAGGATGATCAAGCCTCCAAGTCTGAATGGGACTGATGGATGTCCTAGGACATGGTTCTTTCGGTTTTGGATGGTGATGGTGCCAGTCAGATCTGGATGAGTTGATCACCCTAGAGACAGAGGAACATCTATTCAATTAGTCATGATCCCAAATCAAATACATCAAGTTGCATGCCAGAAGTACAAAGTTATGTTGAGGCATAGGGCAAAGCACGGCAAGTTCCTTCACAGAGAAGAGGGAAAGAACATTCCATGCAGAGAGACTAAAGGAACAAAGGTATGGGGGTGAGACAGTACTTGGCCTGCTTGCAGATGCCTGAAGCATTTTTGATGTGGAAAACATGAAGGTGTATGAGAGGGTATGTTGAGTTAAAGGTTCCAAAGGTGTGCTATGACCAGACTCTCCAAGGCCTGGAGTGTTATGTTCGAGACTGGATTGTTCAGAGGTAATGAGGAGATGGCCACCAAAGATGGCGGAAGCAGGGGTATGATCTATACTTCTCAAACCTCACTTAGACCTCCGCTTTTCTAATGAGAACTCATGTAGCCATTTCAAATAGATTTAAATGAACAATTTTTCATTAGCTCTCATTTTATAATTAGTCACATAATTTCATGTGTCAAGATATTTAAGTTGCCATCTTTATATGATCAAAGGTGCAAAGTAACTTTTGTTATCTTCCAGATTTGAACTTGGGAACGTCTTTGTCCTCTTTCCATTATCCCCCTTCTCTAACTAACCATTGGCACAGTGTTAATTTTTGTTCATAGCAAAGTTTTCTTCCTCCCCACTCCCTAGCTCTGTTTAAAACATAATTGTATGTGGTCTTTGCTCCTAAGCTCTCCCAACTCTAAGCCGCCCTAAATACTATGCTCAATTAATCCTGTTAAACAGCATTTTTGTCATGTCACTTTTCTATCCAAAAACGAAGTGTGGCTTCCTCTGAATCCCTTGATCTAGGTCAGTCTTGTCAGCCTGCCTTCAAATTTCCCCAACAACAGGCCCCTCCTTCAACTACTCAGGTTTCTTCCACACAGTTCTTAGAAATCATTTGTGCATTTGGGTTGGTTCCAGGTCTTTGCTATTGTAAACAGTGCTGCAATGAACATTCGTGTGCACATGTCCTTGTAGTAGAATGATTTATAATCCTTTGAATATATACCCAGTAATGGGATTGCTGGATCAAATGGGATTTCTATTTTTAGGTCCTTGAGGAATCGCCACACTGTCTTCCACAATGGTTGAATTAATTTACATTCCCACCAACAGTGTAAAAGTGTTCCTATTTCTCCACATCCTCTCCAGCATCTGTTGTTTCTCGATTTTTTAATGATCGCCATTCTAACCGGTGTGAGATGGTATCTCAATGTGGTTTTGACCATGTGTGTACCTATGCAACAATCTTGCATGTTCATCACATGTACCCCAAAACCTAAAATGCAATAAAAAAAAAGAAAAGAAAAACAACAACAACAACAACAACAAAAAAGAAATCATTTGTGCTACTCAGACCTACCTTCTTTTTGTCTTAAACTCATAGGAATCCAGCCCCTCTGTTTTATATTTTCTTCACATGTGGAATTGAATTTCTTTCTTCTCCCTTCCTGTTAAAATCCACGGCAAAATTGCAAAAAGAGAAATCCTATGTAAAACCTAGTGTTTATAAAAGAGTAGTTGCTCAAGAAATGGATTGAGCACTGTTGCCATTATATTTTGTATTCTCTGTTATAGCTTACATGTGACAAACACTTTATCTTTTATAGCACTCAGGCAAGTATGTCTGTCATTCCCTCTTGCCCTTGTTACAGCCCTGAAAGGTGTATAAAGTAAATGCTCATATAGAAGCCTTTCAGGTGAGGAACCTGAGAATGGCTAAGGTGCTTGCCCATGCTGATACAACTAGTAAGTGTCAGAGCTGGTACTAGTCTAAGAACTCTGGCTCTCAAGAGAGTGCTCTTTTCACTGCTTCTAGAGGCTTTGATTCTTTGAAGCATATCTTGTAACCACCAGAAGAGTGAAAGCTCCTTGAAAGGAGGGACTGTTATTAAAATTGTCTTCAGCTCCTGATACGTTTTGGCTCTGTGTCCCCACCCAAATCTCATCTCAAATTGTAATCCCTAGATGTGGAGGGAGGGATCTGTAACCTGGATGTGCTGAGGGAGAGAAGTGATTGGATTACAGGGCCTGTTTCCCCCATGCCATTCTTGTGGTAGTGAGTGAATTCTCACCACATCTGATAGTTTTATAAATGGTAGTTTTTCCCGCACTCTTGCTTCTCTCTTTCCTGCTGCCATGTGGAGAAGGTCCTTGTTTCTTTGCTTTCCGCCATAAATGCAAGTTTCCTGAGGCTTCCCAGCCATGCAGAACTGTGAGTCAATTAAAATTCTTTCTTTTATAAATTACCCAGTCTCGGGTATTTCCTTATAGCACTGTGAGAGTATACTAATACAGCTCCCTTAGCATGTAGCTGTATCTTGGGCATAAAGATTCTGTTTTTAGGTACTGTGGAGCATATTGATAATTTCCCAAGCTATTATCTATGTCTTTAATTTGTATCATTAAAAAATATACTTTCTGTACTTCCTGACATAACTGTGAAAAAGACTTCTACTTCTCGATTCCTCTGGGTCCTACCTTCATTGCCCTCCTTGCATTTGGGAGACATCATGTGACAAGTTGTGGCCAAGGTGGTGAGGGACAGTGCCACTGGTCTCTCCAGGTTCTCTTCTCTTGTACCACCAGAGTCACGAAGGAATTGGCCTTGAGATGTTGAAGTCCCAGTATCTGAGTGGCAGGGATTGCTACCCTGAGACTTGGAGGGTAGCTTCCCTGGACAGTGGCTCCTATCCACCATGGATGTTGTGTGAGATAATAAACTTGTGTTATTTATGTCATAGATATTTTTAGTTTAGTTCAGTTTTTGTTGTTATTAACGTTGGCATAATCCAACCTGTCCTGACAATACAAAACTAAAATATTTAATGACCAACACATTAGCATCTCAAACTCCCAGAGTTTCACTAAGAAAATAAATAATAAAGATAAGGAATTGTTCTTGATTTACAGTTGGTACAAATAAGGACCCACAGATGTTGAGAGATAGGCTTTGAGCTACCTCCAAAATGAGTCTATTATCCCAAAGTGTGTGATTTTTCCACATATGTAAGGACTAGTATAAGAAACGAAATTTGGTGTAGAAAAATGCAGCTTAATACTGCATCCTATTTGCTTCTACAAAAATGTTTCTACCCTTAGTCCTCTGTCCCACTTCACAGCCAGCTTTCTTCCCTTTTTTTGTTTCATTTCCTTCTTCTTAACTGCCATTTGAAGCCTTTCCCAGGGCAGGCTCCACTGGAAGAGGCAACACCAACCTGCCCAAGGATCCAGTTGAAGGACTGGAATGAATGTAAAAGATCTGCTGGTCTTGAGTAAACTTCTCAGTCACCACCTCCTACTTCTAGCCTTTGGGAGAAAGAGATGGGATCAAGTATGCTGTTGCTCTAAAGAAGAACATGTCTCTAAACAGAAAGGGGGGTGGGGGGAGAGAGAGAGAGAGAGAGAGAGAAAGAGAGAAGAGAGAGAGAGAGAGAGAGAGAGAGAGAGAGAGAGAGAGAGAGAGAGAGAAACAGACTGCATAATCTTATGTGAGTTTCAGTCCAATGACAGTAATTATTGGCTGTTCCATTGCTTCCATTTAAATTCTCTCCTGAGCACACCAATTACTGTTAATAATCTCAATTATTACTTGTTTATTATAGTAACACCATAGGGTTGAGGGTCTTATGCCCAGTTTGGTTAAAATTCAATTTAAGCATAACCTTACTTTCCTAACAATGTCTGTCTATCTATCTCTCTATCTTCTATCTATAAAACTTGCATAATATAAAAGAATTTGTATCTATCTATCTATCCACAGTATGTGTTATTTACTATTTTTTTTCTTCTTAAGTTTTTTTGGGGGTGGAATGCAGAAAGGAAGGAGGTTGAGACATTGAGATTCTGGGTCCAGCCTAATTAGTCTATATAAATTGTGTGGCTGACTGAACAGTTACTGATACTTCTTTGCAGCATTATGAAGTTGAACAGCTCACTCGATTTATATTTTAACGTCACAATTTCAACTATTAGGAAAAAGCTGAGGGGGAGGCCAGGAAAATGTTTCTTGGAGGAATTTTTGTTCCTAAAATAAAAGATACCAATAGACCCACAAAAAGTTTCATAAAACAAATGAAAAAGAAGTTACACTGAAGATACAGAAAATTTGGAAAGCTGGAGCCATGTGGTTATGGTCAAATAGCTGCTCCTGATGCCTTTAGATGGTACAAATTATTGGCAGACCTCAAAAACCAAAACGGGAACCCATGCTGAGATCAGATTTATTTTGCCTTGAAGACATGATATGGTTTGGCTGTGCCCCCACCTAAATCTCATCTCGAATTTTAGTTTCCCCACGTGCCATGTAAAGGACCTGGTGGGAGGTAATTTAATCATGGAGGTAGTTACCCTTATGCTGTTCTAGTGCTAGTGAGTGAGTTCTCACGAGATCTGATAGTTTTATAAGGAGCTTTCCCTCCGTTTGCTCAGCAGTTCTCCTGGTTGCCATCACGTGAAGGACGTGTCTGCTTCCCCTTCCACCAAAAGTTTCCTGCAGCTTCCCCAGCCATGTGGAACTGTGAGTCAACTAAACCTCTTTCATTATAAATTACCCAGTCATGGTTATGTCTTTATAAGCAGCATGAGAACAGACTAATTTAAGACATGTGTCTAAAGGAACTGAGACTAGAAGAAGCAGAGGAACAACTGAAAAGTGGAGATAGCATACCACCAAGGAATCACTTAATCTGGCCAGTGCTTCACGTCATCAGAATTTGGATGAGAGGACAGGTGGATATCCAGTCCCAGGCCATTCATTTGGCTTTTTCATTTTACTGCAGCCATCAGCATCTCAGCTTTCCCTCGTGAGCTGGTTAGTGATAGGGATCATAAAGGGTGTGCTAATAGTGACCACAAAAATGTCTTCTAGTAGGGAAGTAGACATCAACTATAGAAGACACTGACTAGTAACCAGTGGACAGTCGTGTTTGTTTTTTGAGAAAGGGTCTCACTTTGTCATCCAGGCTGGAATGCAGTGAAACAATCTCGGCTCACTGCAGCCTCCGCCTCCTGGGCCCAGGTGATTCTCCTGGCTCAGCAGATAGTTCTTTTTAAGCACAGAGGACTTACTCCTTTGGAAGCTCCTACAGCAATGTAGGGAAGCCTTTTGCAAGAGTTGGGCAGGGAGGCTAATACTCGATTTGTAGGGAGTGCCATTGTGATTCGAGCATTAAAAGTAGATGTACTCTGAAATTTGTAGGTAAATTAAATCTCAATACTTTGATTGTATTACTGAGCTAGTTCAAGCAGCCTATGAGAGTCTGTACACTGAACAACCTCCCCATCAGTCACTGCATAACCAACTTCTTGCCACCCTCCAGTTCCCCTGCTCTCAACCCCATGTTCCCTGGTTTTCTGAGCATAGTACTTCCTTTCCTTTGTTTTTAAGCTCAGATCCTTTTCCATCTTCCCTTCTATCTTCCCCCTAATCTTTCTCCCCAGTTTCTAGGACTGGCCTTTGCTCTGCCCCGATTCTGATTTCCTGTTCCAGCAAACTCTGAAGGCAGAAATGAAGGAACCAAATAACTTCCTTAAAATGCCAGCTTTTCAGTAATGGGGAAGGAAGGGAGGATTGGCATTCTTCTATGCAGAAAAATCATTCGCATGTTTCAACAAATAAATTATGCATGTTATTTATGCAGATTTAGGAAAAGAAATAATTTAAAAACAGTTTTGAAACCACTTTAAAAAATACTTCGGAGTAATTATATGGAATAGTTAAAAAAAAAAAAAAAACAGCACTTACCCTTGACTTGTGGTATGCACCTTGCTTTCTACTTGGTCCTCACATTGTTCAAAACACTGAAAATTCCTTCTATACCTACAATTGAGATAGGAATTGATGCACAATTTGTGCATATGAAGTTTAATAATTTTACTTAAATGATCATTATATGGCACATCAGAAACTCAGTTGTGAGGTTTCTGCAGGCCACTTCAAAGAGATAGATACTCATTCTCCAGAGAGGCTGAAATGAAGACATCATTAGTAACTCTGGCCTAATGGGGTAAGATGTTTCACATGTGTCAAGGCATCCTTGACAGAAAAAACCTACCATTATTTCAAAGTGAATCTTAAGTGAAAAATCTCAGGGCAGGTGTTCTGATTTAAGGTTGTCAATTGACAGTCAAGCTACTTCTCACATGGGCAACTCTATTCGGCTGTGCTTCTAGATCAGGGTTGTATTTTTGGATGGTTAATGCTTCTGGGTAATGCCTAAGAGATTAGTCAAGATTGAAATGATTTAATTAAATCTAGAGCTGATTTTTGGCTGAAAAATGTGTATTAGTTAGGGAAGGTTAACTATCATAAGAAGAGATCCCAACATGTATTATGGCTAAAACACAACAGAAGTTTATTTCTGGCTCACATGATGATACTGGGCAAGTGAATAGGTCAGCGGGGGTGGGGGGGGGTGGCCTCTTTCGTGAAGTCATTGAGAGGCTCAGGCCCATAGATGCTGTACCATATTCAACATATGACTTCTAGGTTTGCACAGTTTATAGATGAAAATGGTCAAGGGGGCATACATGGAAGGGTTGTATGGGCCAGACCTGGGAGTGTCACCATCACTTCTGTTCACATTTCATTGCCCACATGGAACATTTAACTGCAGAAGGAAGTTGGGAAATACAGTCTATCTGTGCTCCCAGAGGTGGAGAACATGGGTTTTAATCAGCAGTTTCTGCCCAGTATCCATTTATCAATTAATAACTTCTCTGACCTGTAGACATAGATACACTTTATTCAAAAGATGAATTTTCTCAAAACCATTTGAAAGGGAGCTCTCTTTTCCAAGGCATTGGAATACCTGTGAATTCATCCAAAGAGATATATTTAGTTCACTATACAAGTTTGCAAAACTTTAGCACCCCATGCTGCCTAGCTTTGGCTGCTTTGCCCCTGATCAAAGAAGAATAGCATTCTGTCTTCACTTCCCAAGTCAGTTATTTAGTGTCTCAAGGCAATTACTCAGTTTTTAAACAAAGCATTTAACAAAGCTTTACTTAATTCAATATTTTATCATTCAAAACACTGGTTTGGGTATGTGTTTGTGTGTGTATTTTCTAACATCAGGACTATGGTCTATATCCAGGGAATGACATAACTATGAATCAAAGTCATCTGTAAGCTAAACCCTTTAAGACTCACTCATTGTTCAGGTGAGCAAGATACGCTTCTTTGGACTTTTCTGGCATTTGAAAATAAATAAACACACCCTGGATTTTGTAGACAGTAGGGGTAAGAGGCCTTAAAATGACTTAATGATCTTGTTCATTACTGGCCTTAAATTGTATTTAATCTAAGGGTGGGACCTTACTGCTGTATGACTTGTAGAACCAGTTATGTTTCATACAGATTCATTTTGTTCATCTAAAATCAGAAGCGAAGTCTTTGTCTAGGCTAATGAGGTGGGTAAAACGACAAAGCAAACAAAACAGCTTTGGAGCCAACCTGATTATGTAGGTTTATGAAGAACAGTGAATGCTTTTGATAACTGAAACATGCAGATAATCCCGAAATCTCACTGAAACTATTGGTTTTAATTACTTCCTCGATGGGTTTGGTGCCAGTGTGGGTCCAATCAATCGCCTTGTGTATCCTCTTTCCCTTTCTCTCAGTCCCTGCTCATTACTCCTCTGATGGAGGATCAAACAAATGGGTGCTGGGAAGAAAGCAGCAAGAGGCAGTATGAGGAATGTGAGGAGTCCTGGGAAAATGGGGGCCGGCAGTAAATGATATTTTCTTGTCATTGGGATTGTGGCACAAGTCGGAATAGAGAAATGGGGTACCAATTCTGAAGTCAGACAGACCTAGGTACAAATCTCACCTCTACCATCCACAGCTATGTGATTCCAAGCAATTATTTAATTTCTCTGAACCCTAGCTTCTCTATCTGTAAAAGGTGACTGAAATGGTCCCTTTCTCATAGAGTTGTATGGATTCAATGAGATCCTGAATGTTATATTCTTAGCCAGCTGCATGGCATGTAATAAGCACTCAATAAATGTTAGCTATAATTATTATCTATGACAATTTTAGGCATCCCTTTCTTTTTGTGTTTCACACACTATTCTTGATAAGAATGAAAAGGGCATATATTGTTGAGGTTCCTCAATGCAGTGCTGTTTCAGTAGTTAACGTGGTGGCCCCTGATGCCCTCTATGACCTTAGGGATGAAACAGCCTGGTGGCTCGGAGGAGCTCTTTCTTCTCAGCTCTATTTTGTCCTTGATATAGCTGTTCTATTCACACACCTTGCAATCTGCGAAGTTAAAATTAACCTATTTGCCAACCTGCATCTCAGTGAGAAACTGAAAAATTACACCTTCTCTACACACTAGACAGTGTTTTCTAGTGCATCTTTGATGAAGAATATGTTAAAGCAAGAGATGGCTTAAAGGGAATATACTGAGTTCTATCTGTGCTTAGTTTACTCCCTTGGAAGAGTCCTCTGCAAATGTCAAAGCTCGGTTGAGAGAATAGGATGTGACATGGAAGTCGCTCAGTTTGGTTTCCACACACGGTTTTGAAATGGGGAATCAAAATGTGCCAGTGTTTCTGTCAGATTTGGGCATATGGAACAATCTAAGGAATCAGACTCTTTCCAGTAACAAGTTTAGCAACTTCCTTTAAAGAGAGGTGGTGGTGGGGGGCGGGGGGACAAAACCCAAACCCCTCATTGCACTCACAACCAATGGTTGTCTTCAGTCAACAGTTCAGAGGAGTCCACTTTTCCATTTTGTGTCTGAGTTGACACTTCTCAGATTTTACGTAGAGGCTGCCTGCCATTGCCACCCTTTGATCTTAGCTGCCCTGGATTAACCTGGTTGTCTTCTGCCTCCCTTTTATTTCAGAACTATGGTAAGTGGTCAAGGATGAATGAGTTTGCCTTGACCTTGCCCTAAAGAGCAGCTAGGTGGTAGCAGTTGTCTCTGAGACGCCTAGACCATTATACCAGGCTATGCCGATGCACACTTTTCTCATTTATTTCTTATCTTCTTGAGTGGGGTCCTGGTGAGATATTCCTCAGTTTGCTCAGGATTTATCTTCCTTTTCTTCCCTAACCAGTAATTTGTAGGGACTCTAAAGTTCCAGGTTTCAGAGACTAGAATCAGGGGGCACAAACTGGGGGTCTGATTTATGACATGGACCTAAGAATTTGTAAGCCATAACAAAGCTACTTGAGACCAGACTCTTAGAGATGTGGTAGGAGGAGAATAAGGATGGAAACAGCTCCTTCCTGCCTGGCACAGAAACCCAAAATCAGGCTGGCAGGTGTCTATGTGGTGGGTAGATTTAGGAGTATTTGGCATAACTCTGTGCCCTGAAATACTCTTCTTAATATCTGCAATTTTACCACTGGGAATTCATTCCTTTGGATCTGGGCATGTTTTAATGTTAGATCTTTCATGCCTCGTAAATAGTTTTTTAAGAGCCGACACACACACACACACACACACACACACACACACACACACACACACACTTATTTAGTTCTCAAAATAGCACTGTGAGGAAAGTACTGATATTATTCCCATTTTATAAACAAGAAAACTGAGACACAGAGGCACTGGTCGTCTGCCCAGGGTCCCACAGCTAGGAAGTAGTAGAGAAAGAATTTGAACCCAGAAAGTCAAACTCCAGAACCCGAGCTTTTAGCCCCATATTCTGTGTCATACACTAACTGCAGTAATTCTTTTTTTTTTTTGAAATGGAGTTTCGTTCTTGTTTCCCAGGCTGGAGTGCAATGGCGCGATCTTGGCTTACTGCAATCTCCGCTTCTCGGGTTCAAGTAATTCTTGTGCCTCAGCCTCCTGAGCAGCTGAGATTACAGACATACACCAATATGATCAGCTAATTTTTGTATTATTAATAGAGACAGGGTTTCGCCATGTTGGTCAGGCTGGTATTGAACTCTTGACCTTAGGTGATCTGCCTAATTCAGCCTCTCAAAGTGCTGGGATTATGGGCGTGAGCCACCATGCCTGGCCAAAAATTCTTAGATTGCTGGCTGCAGAACCTAACTACTATGGCAGAAACTCCAGTCTCCAGCAACTTTTCCTTTCCCCACCTCAAATTATTTCTGAGAGTTCCCAGAGAATGTCTGTTGTGTGTGGACCAGTGGAGATCAGTATATGGTATCTGACATCTAGGGTTTACTGCTAGAATGCTTTTGTAAGAACTCCCTCTTCCCTTACCCTCTTCTCATAGTTAACACAGGAATGAACACTCGAGTCTCTTTCATGTCTTCATTCCCAGTCCCTACCTGACAAGTCCACCCTGAAAATTCCCAATCCTGGTAGCTCTTCCTCTGGCCCCAGTTGGTTTGTCCAAGGGCTGATTCAAGCTTGGCTAATGAGTCCTTTCCTTTGGTGGACAGGGTGCTAGAAAGAAATTGAGGGTAACTCCTTTCTAGAGGTTCAGTCTGCAGGATGTCTCACTGACTTAATTAGCAACTGTCAGGGGCCATGTATCCTCTCACTTAAAGAATGCAAATCTGCTGGGAGAGGGTGAAGCTGACAGGCTGAGAGGCATTTGTGTGTCTGAGTCCCAGTTCTAGCCATTTCAGAAGTTCAACAATGTCCTTGCTCTTCCCACGTTGGACTGTTCTTTCCTTTCTTGAATATCATGAGTCAGAAAAGTCCAATATTTGCTCATGCTGATTTGAATTGTTTTTATTACTTTCAATCAAAGAAATTCTTGGTTTAAATACCTTAATATCTGTTTGCAACTCTCTTTCATTCGGATTTTGACAAAGAGAGCCGGTCGATTGAGAATTTTCCAAAACAAAACAAAACAAAACAAAAACAAACAACCAAATGAAGAAAGAAAGAAAGAAAAAAGCCAAAACGTTTTCTAGTTTCTATCCATCTATCCACTTCATATAATTAGTTGCTAAAACCTGAGGCTGATGGTTTAAAGCTTTCATTTATATTTGCAAATACACCTGGGAAAAGAAACACCTTAAACCACAATTAGATAAAAGTCATTATCTAGAGAGAACCTGGTTGTTAAGCAGCTGAGAATAAGGTCTTTGGGCAATAAAAACTGGTTGAAGAGCAACAGAAATTGGATGTGTAAGCCAGGGAAATGGAGGGCAGGGTTTGTCAGGGGTAAGTCTTACTTTCTGAATGTCTTCCTTACTTTAGCAGGCTAAATCTCTGCATTTGCATGTTTGCTGTGCTGCTTTATTCTACTGAAAACATAATTAAATTGTGACTAAATATATATTCTGTACGTATTTGAATATAACTCGGGGGATTTTGTTTATTTCATTGATGTACTTTAAGTTTGGACTCTTAAAAATTAATATTTAGACTTATTCCAAATGGGATGAAAATTGTTCTGTAACAAACTCTGTATTAGGCAGGGTTCTCCAGAAAAAAAGTGCTAATAGGACAGTGTGTGTGTGTGTGTGTGTGTGTGTACACACACATTCACATACAGTTGAGACTTGAATGATGCTGGAGTTGGGGGTGCCAATCCTTGAGCCATTGAAAATCCACATATAACTTTTGGTGCCTCAAAACGTAACTACTAATAACCTACTGTTGACTGTAAGCCTTACCAACAACAAACAGTTGATAAACATGTATTTTGTATGTTATATGTATTGGATACTGTATTTAAATAAGCCAGAGGAAACAAAATGTTAAAGAATCATAGAAAAGAGAAAATACATTTACTATTACTAAGTGGAAGCAGATCATTATAAAGGTCTTTATCCTTGTCGTCTTCACATTGAGTAGGCTGAGGAAGGGTAGGGGGTGGTCTTGCTTCCTCAGGGGAAGCAGAAGGGGAAGAAAATCGGCATGTAAGAGATTTGCACCGTTCAAACCTGTGTTGTTCAAGGGTCAACTGTATTTATATGAGGGGATTTATTATAGGAATTAGCGCAAGCAGTTATGGAAGTCAAGAAGTCCCATTATCTGCTACCTGCAGGCTGGAGAATCATGAAAGCAAGTGGTATAATTCAGTCTGAATTTGAAAGTCCAGGAACTGGGAGGGCTAGTGTCTAAGGGCAGAAGAAGAGTGTCCCAGCTGAAACAGAGTGAATTCACCCTTCCTCTGTTTTCTTTTTTTTGTTTTTGTTTTTTTGTTTAGTCTATTTGGACCCTCAGTGAACTGGCTGATGCTTGCCCATATTGAGTAAGGGTCATTTTCTTCACTCAGGCTACTGATTCAAATGCTAATTTATTCTGGAAATATTCTCACAGACACATCCAGAAATAATATTTTACCATGCCTGTCTTGGTAAATAATAAATACCCATCTGGGTATCCCTTAGCACAGTCAAAGTGACACATAAAATTAACCCCCTCTGGAACTTGAAAAGAATCAGAGTATAACACTACACATCTACCTTCCTAATCATGATTTGACAATCACTGATCTGGGGAAATGGCTAGGTTTGGGAGACCCTATAAATAAATACCTCTGGTTTCTCCTGGGTTGCTAGTGAGCATTCCTAGAACATCTCTGTTGTTTTCTCTTGGAGAGGAATTGGGGAATAGAAGAGAATTTGGCCATCTTAATTTTTGCTTGCTTGATGCCTTTTCCTAGGCTTCCCCGGTCCTCTTGTGCTTTTAACTGAACGTTTGTTACTAGAAAGTTTATATACTCAACCTTTATGATCCATTCACCTCATCAAACCTGGAATCTTAGATCTAGAAGGAACCACATGGATTGAATAGTCCAAATCTTTTGATCATCGACTTTAGAAAACTGAGCTAGTTTAATCAGGGTCACACAGTTATTTAGAGGTCTTCTAACTCCTAGTACAGTGCTATTTCCTGATATGACAGACATTTTCCAAATTAGGGTTTTTGGCCATATATTCAACCCAAATTCATGCTCATTCTCCATTTGTTTCCCTTTGCTCACCTTTCAAAGCAAAGCTGACAAAACTCACTTTTGCCAAAAAAAAAAAAAAAAAAAAGTGTAGAAATACAGATTGTAGAAGGATCAAAATGTAGGAATTTGATTCCTAACTGGGTTCAAAGGGCTTACCTGAGCTAGCAGGACTTGGGGAGTTGTAGGACATGGAGTAGGTGAGATCGGCTCACTGACTATGAAAAAAACAGAGCCGTAGGGCCTCTGGAAGTCTGACCAGATGAGAGTCCACTGTTCAGTCCAAACTGAAGTTTCCATCTATGGGAACTGTAGAGATGGAAATCAGTGACATGGCTCTGAGAGTATGCAAGTTGCAAATCAGCAAGAACCAGAAGGCTGGGAAGGGAGCTCCAGAAGGCGGAGCCAGAGGAAGTGTCTGAAGCCTCAGAGCAACCATGGGACCTTCCTCCCCAACTCCCTCTGCTTCTACCACTCCTTAAGGATGTAGGGGAATTGACCTGGACCCACAAGACCTTCAGTGATTTTGGATAGCATTTTTGGCTGAATATTTGTCAGTCCTGATAATCCCTTGGTTGGAAAGCCCAATGATGGATGACATGGTCATGCTTGCAAAGCCTTTTAAAGCATTTATTAGTCCAGTCGTAGCCAGACTTTTTACACAGGGGGCCAGTTCACTGTCCCTCAGACCGTTGGAGGGCCGCCACATACTGTGCTCCTCTCACTGACCACCAATGAAAGAGGTGCCCCTTCCTGAAGTGCGGCGGGGGGCCGGATAAATGGCCTCAGGGGGCCGCATGCGGCCTGCGGGCCGTAGTTTGGGGACGCCTGTATTAGTCCATCATCTATTACGAGCCTAATCAATATCACTGATGATACCAATCAAAGAGCTGGAAGGTATGAAAGGCAATGCTTTTATGTATTTCAAGGCATGTATATCTTTTATGGTGTGTTCTTAATATGCTACCAGGCAAACAATTTATGATTAAAATTCTCCCACCCTTCGGTCTGACAAATTTGTGTTTAAATTAAAATATGAATCCATAGAGAAAAGCACTAGAGAAAAACATGTAGGAATACAGATCCTTATCCTGGCATAAAACTAATTTCTCTGTTCTTTGCCTGAATATGGAAGGGTGTAAAATGAGGAAACCTGTGCAGAGACCCCTCCCAGCGCTTTGAGAGGCCGAGGCGGATGGATCACGAGGTCAGGAGTTTGAGACCAGCCTGGCCAAGATGTTGAAAACCAGTTTCTACTAAAAATTCAAAAATTAGCTGGGTGCGGTGGTAGACGCCTGTAATCCCAGCTACTCAGGAGGCTGAGGCAGAAGAATCGCTTGAACCTGGGAGGAGGAGGTTGCAGTGAGCCGAGATTGTGCCATTGCACTCCAGCCTGGGTGACAAAGTGAAACTCTGTCTCAAGAAAAAAAAAAAAAAAGTATATTTCTTTTTCTTTCCTCATCTTCCATTCCAGAGTCTTCCTCTTTGTCCTCCTTCATTTGACCTGAACTCAAATCTTAAAATTTCAGAAGCTGTGAATCATACATTTACTTCTTAGACTGATATAATTCACAAAAGACAGTGTTTTAAACTTACATGATACATTATGAAGATGCATGATGAAGGCATACAATATTGTTCTTGTACTATTGGTAAGACTAAAGGCATGATAATAATTTGAGGAAAGTGAGCAGGATGATTCCACACCCCTCTCAAGTTCCTCTTTGCCAGTGGTTCAGCCTCCAGTGTGTGCTTGCTTTGCCAGCTCATCTTATTTCATTAGTGATGCTTTCATTTCCTTTTTTCTAAGCATGCTTTCAAAGTCCAGTGCTTTGCCTGCACTTTAGAAAACTGTTGTCGCAAATCAGTATGAGACTGTGAGGGGATTTGGGGAAGGAGTGTAGGGAGGTACCCAAGAGAGTGTTTTATCGCCAGGACTGTCCTAGGGGTCAGAACCAGTGCCAATAACGGATGGGTCATTTCTTTCCACCTCATGGTTTTGTGCAGTCAAAATCTTGTTAAAATGATTATCATGGGAATCCCTGAAGGGAAATACTTGCCTCCTTTCCCCATCCCTGATGTTCTTGAGGCTCCAACATCCTGCTTTGCAGCACAGAAACACTGTGTACATCCTTTCCCACAACAGGAGGAATACAAAGGAACCTCTGAGTACCTCCCTGATGCATCTCCAAATGGTGTAGGATGAGTCAAAACTCCAGGCAAACTTGCCTTCTGAGTGCTTTTCTGATTGTCTTTAACTTTCCTCCAACTAATATTTCTTTTCTTTTTTTTTTTATTTCTTGATGAAATGGGAGACAGTGGATTATTCAGCTGTGGCAGTGTCTCCACTCTTGAATTTGGGGGTTCCAGAGTCATGCTTTCTGTATTCTGTAGATGTTCTGCCTGATGGAAATAGGTGTTATATAAAGAGTATTCTGTGGCTTAGTGATGACATCCATGAACCAGGCTCTTTTTGTCTAATGCTTAGTCATTCTCAGTGTGCTGGCAATTGATTCTTGTGTTGGTTACCTCAGGACTACAGGGTGGCTGTCATAGTTCTTGGCATTATGGCCATATTCAAAGGCAGAAAGGAGGGAGAAGAGGAGGCGATAGGTGAGAGAGAAAGTGTCTGATGCTAATTAAACTAATTCTCTCTTTCTCTGTTTCTCTCTCTCTGTCTCGGTGTCACCTTCTGTGTGTGTAGATAGACTGATAGATATAGATAGATACAGATACAGAGATACATTATTAGAAGACCCAGAGGACTATCACTCATATCTAGAACTGTATCCTATGGCCACCCACAATACAAAAGTCTAGCAAAGCAAATAGCTGGGAAAAATGAATGGGATTGCTATAAATGGCTGAGCTAAACATGATCCAAAAACATGGGGGCTGAGCACATTGCTATTCTGCACAAAATCATGGTTCTATTGGTATGCAAGACATAGTGGATGACTGCTAAGGGGCCAGACAACTGTGTCTGATACACAAACCAACAATAGTTTTATTGCATTTTTTCTTCCACTCTATCATGGAAGTATGACTTATTCATGCTAGGAGGCTACTTTCCTAGTTCCTAACAAATAAATCATGATTTGTAAGTGATCTAAGCCAATCATGGTGGTCCAATTCCCCTTGCTAATGGTTGGGATAAACATGGAAGTGTGATATAATTTTGGCCAATGGGGTGTAAGGGGAATTGGACAGGAGGCTTTTGAAAAGGGTTGCCTCTCTGACTAAAGAAACGTGTGGGGAAAATAATATTTTTCTGGTAGACATTGGAGTAGATGGTTGTGATGACTGATGCTATTGCAATTATGAGGGGAGACACACAACACACTGATAAAGACAAAGAGAGATGAAGTCCGTAAGGCTTGACGACATCACTGACTGGCTGAATTAACCACCCTGGAGACCCCTAACACAATTCTTTTAGGAGAAAATAATTTTCTTATGGCTTAAGCCACTCTGAATTATTATTTCCATGACTTTCAGTCCAGAGAATCTCAGCAAGATAGAAGTAATAAGTTGTATTGTTCTATGGCACTGTAGGATGACTATAGTTAACAATAATATTTAGTTTCAAATAGCTAGAAGGAGGATGTTGAATGTTCCCAACACAAAGAAATGATAAATGTTTGAGATGAGGGAATGCCAATTATCCTAATCTAATCATTATACATTATGTGTATTGAAACATTACTATGTACCTCGTAAATATGTACAATTTTTATTTGTCAATTAAAAAATATTTTAAAGCAGACAAGAATAATTAATTAGGTTGGCTTCTCAAAATACACAGTTCAAAATCCATGCAACTCAAGTAATCCGTAATAAAATAAATATGAAAAATTTGAAAACTATATAGGGTCATTGAAGTTAATGATCAAATTAGCATATCAAAGGCTCAGAGAAAAATTATTCCTAAGGCGAAATTTTGCCCCTGCTTATAATCCCATTCTACCAGCTCTCATTCAAGAGAAGAGTAGGTAAGTAACATGCAGGTGAGAGAAGATGCTTTAGAATAGAAAATACATTTTATGTAACAAATATATTTTGTTACTAATAAATAAACAACAAATCCATAAAACTTCTGCTCTTGCTTATCTCTTGGACTTGAATGTATCTTTGGCACTGGAAAATCACTAACAGGGTTCTTGTGCTTCACATGTTTCTTGAAAATGGTCCATTGTGCTCACGTAAAGGCTAGCTCTCATTTTTGGCAGCACAGGCCAGCTGCCCCAATTCTCATGACCATTTTCCTGTCAGTCAACAAGTGTTGATTATTGATTACTAGCCCATGAACTCACAACTCTGTGAAATCTGAAGAAATACAAATGTAAGACATGAACTATTATAATACTTTCCTAGAGCTGCTGAAACTGAACACCACAAACATGTTGGCTGAAAACAACAGAAATCTCTCAAATCCTGGAGGCCGTTAAGTCTGAAATCGAGGTGTGAGCAGAACCATGCTCTCTCCAAAGGCTCTAGGGAAGAAAACTTTCTTGCCTTTTCTGGCTTCTGATGGTTGCTGGCACTCCTTGATGTCCCTTGGCTTGGGGCAGCATAACCATCTCTGTCTTCTCATGGCTGTTTTCGCTCTGTGTATCCATGTCTGTCCTTTCATAAGGATAACAGTCATGGGAATAGGGCCCATCCTAAGCCAGGGTGATCTCATCTTAACTAATTCTATCTGCAAACCCTATTTCCAAGTAAGGTTACATTCTGAGTTCCAGATGGATATGCATCTTGGGATGGACTCTGTTCAACCCCGCATAGTCAGTGGCTGAGGAGTGTTTATCTTGGTTGGGATAGCCCCAAATTCTATAGTGTTGTCCTTTTTGTGGGGGTCATGTGGCTCAGTGGAGAAAAGTGTTTAGATGGATCAGGGAATGTCTGTGGATGAGGTGGAGGTTGAATGAAACCTTGAGGTGCAGGTTGAATTTGGCTTGAGAGAGGACAGAGTAGAATGTCCTAAATCACATAGATGGGAAAAATTCTTGTGCAAGGATTATGAATCCATAGCTTTAATTTTAAAAAAATGAATTATTTGACCTTTTCCTCAGACTGTGATTCCTGAGGACACGTGTAGTCAGGACAGTGCAGGGATACCATTCCCAAGTGCCAGCACCTCTGCATGGCTGGGAAGAGTGGTTGTGTGGAAAGAACAACATGTATGTGTTTGCAGGGGCTGCGGCAGTAAGGAATTTCTTTCAGATATTGAATATGTCTTGTCTGTTTCCTTGCAAGAAAGAAGTTGGGGATAATAGTAAGAGTGGATTTTATGCTTTAATCATAAAAGCTTAAGAGAGAAGATGGATGATGCCCACTAAGAATAGATATGAGAAGACCAAAGTTGTAGGTTGAATTTAGATGTAGTTGTCTTTGGCTTAAATCCAAAAAAGAAATGTAAAATCTTGATCATTATTATCTGTAGGATTTTTGTTTTCGTTTGAAATATCGATTCTTTTAGCCATCATTAAGATTTGTATACCTGTTTAAAATTATCTCCCAAATGTACTGAAAATTACCGGTTTACAGCCTCCTGAAGATCTGCAATATTGTTTGGATGCTCCAGTTATTACATTTAATCATTTTAAAGGAACCGAAGCATGGCTCTACATGCAAAAAATCACTGGAGAAGATATTGCCCTGTTTCATACAGGACCAGTTCAGTACTTCCTTTTCCTTTATGTAGCTTCTTTTCCCTGTATATGGATCAAACTCTTTTTGAAAGTTTCTCTAAGTCCTAGTCTTCAAAGTCTAATAGAGAAGTTCTAGAAAATTGTCTCCAGAAATATTTAACTTTCTATTCACCCTACTAATTTAAATTAGCCATGCCCACATTTACCAATGTTGCTTGTTCTGCCATAACATCCCTTTGCTTCACTATGACTACAACTTTAGTTCAATGCACTTTTGACCACAGCTGTCATCCACAATGCCCCTGTATAGCCACTGAAAATTTCACCTGGAGCCTCCAGATCATGTAGGAATGAGTCTTCTGCCTGTTACTGCTTTCTTTAATATACATCCTCATCTTTTGATTGCAAACTTCAGGTTTCAGTGGCAAAATCGTCTTTTGGTCCACCGTTCTGCAGGAGGGATCAAGACACACTATCCATGTTTGAATTGACAAGCCTAAACAAAATAGGAAAATAGAGAGTTGAGTAAAAATGGAAAGAACCTATATAACAATTTTTTTAAAGTGATTAAAAGGGCATATACTAGGAATAAGTCATGGGTACTGACAATCACAACACGGGCTGGATATAAATGGTACTATTGTCCTGATGCTTACTGGTACAGGTAGCCTCTTCTGGACTCTTCTTGTTGCCTGAATTCTCTCAAGCTCTGGAATTGCTGTTCTGCTACTTATTTCTCCATGATAGACTTCTGGAAAAGAGGGGTATTGCTTCCTAAAGTGCTAGCAGCTTTTCTGTTTGAAGAAAGCTGCTATCTCTACTTTGAGGATCATTTTACATAGAAACTTTAAAGGGTCTCCCAGTTTGTAAGTTTGAAATGGACCCTGAAGACATTCTGAGAAGAGCTTTGGAACACTTGTGGTAGATTACCTTTTCTTCCACAGAGGATGAAGATAAATGAAAGACAACAGAAATCAGAGCTAGGTAATGCTATTTAGCTAAAATTAGTATTAAAAGTTTTGGGAATTTGGAGGCCTCTAATAAGTGAAAAGTATTTGAATACCTTGGCCCAAATGTGAAATCAGTGTTCATGTTTTTTGTTTTTGTTTTTGTTTGTTTTGTTTTTTCCATTTTTTTGAACCAAGACCAAGAGAATTGTGTATTATAAGTTCTGTGAGGTCAAGGTCTAGGTCTACCATACATCTTTAGTACTTGGTTCAGTGACTGACATATAATAAACCCTTAAATGATATTTGGTGACTGACTGAATGAATGAATGACAAAATGAATGCCTTCTAAGACCTGCACATAGTTGGCTTTTATTGGTTGATGGGAAGGATAGTTTTAGATCCTTCATTATTGAAATTCTGCTATTAGGAATTTATCTCATTTTAAATATTGCCCTTTCCTTCTCACTCCTTCTATTGAGACACAAATAGCCCTGTATGGGGTCACTTACTAAGTTTCCAATGCCTCTGATGTTTTAGTGTGATTGCATTTATCCGATCATGACACCATGTGATATTCATGAAAGTGGACAGTGTGGGGATGCCAAAGGTAACATATTGCAGAAAGGGAGACCAGAACACAAGAGGCCAATTGACCAATCCAGCCATCTTTCCTAGGGATGGCCTTGTAAGACAAACCCTACCCCAGCTACTGTAATCATTCCTGGAAACATTTTCAACTTTTGGAAAGTAGCACAAATTAAGGAAAGAAGAGGAAGGTAGCTGGAGAGGGAATGTCTTTAAATTCTGACCTAGTTTTCCATGAATAAAATGTATTTATTACTTAGGCAACATTTTCCCCAGCAGGTGAATTATAGCTAACAACGTATAATTTTAAGCTAACGTTCTTTTTGCTAAAGGCCTCAGTCATAACAAGTGTTATTAAGGGTAATAAGTACTTAGGGAGTAAGACTGAACAATTCTTTTCTTGGAACATTCATGGAAGGTCCAGTCAATGTAGTTGAGAATTCTGTTCAGTACCATATTTTCCAGATCATGGGGAACACCATGATCTGTAAGTGATCTCACAGTATTTTGAGTAATGGTGAATTCTGGCAGATACACCTGAAACCCTTAGTCTGGTGAATGATTATGTCCTTGAAGGTGATGACACTGGGTTTAAGGAAAATGGGTATTTACATGTAGGAATCTATGGTGCTGTATGCTCTTAGGATCCTGAAAAGAGAGAGAAAGCACTACATTTTCTGCTTAGAATAGGGTATAAGGAGGAGGAGAGCTGGGAGCTGGAAGCCAGATGGTCAGCCTCCCTAAACCCAATAATAGTGTTCTGAAAGTGCCCTGTATGAGCACCAGCTCTTGCTAGAAGATTCCTGTAGCCATTCTTTTGCTTTCTTCCTGGGCCTGGGCCTCCAGGGTCATGGCATTGGAAGAGAGGCTGGCATAGCATGCTGGTCAGGTCTGTCATGTCCAGCACTTGCAGCCTAAGGAATATAGGACTATTGTAGGAGTCATTTTAGGGTTACTTTCTTGGTTCTAAAAATAAACAAAATTTAAATTAGCTATAAAGGCTTCTCTTTTGAACCATGGGGCATACGGACTTACTGGTGATCAATTTATATTCACATTGATACCAGATTGGTACTCTTTATTTAGCACATTGAGTACCTATTATGTCCTTTATTCCAGATGATGAGTGTACAGTTATGAACTAGGACAACAGGATCTTGGCACTTTTAGAGCTTATTTTTTAGTGGGAGTGATATGCAGTGAGCAATAACAATGACATAGAAATAACATTCAAGAAATGGTTTTTGTCTTAGAGGAGTTTTCAATGTAGTTGGAGAGATTAATGTATCAGCACATACTTATATCAATACAGAGATATGGTATCATCACCTCAGAGGATCTTCGTGAATCTCAACTGGGACTTGATGTCTAGTTTGCCCTCTTATAGGGTAGCTCTGGAAACTTTCTTATTTTTTTTTTCCATTCCCTTCTGATGATGTCATCACTTAACCTCACTGTAGAAATTATTATTTTGCCTGGGGCTGGTGGCTCACACCTGTAATCTCAGCACTTTGGGAAGCTGAGGTGGGCAGATCATCTGAACTCAGAAATTCAAGACCAGCCTGTGCAACATGGTAAAACGCCATCTCAACAATAACAACAAAAACAACAACAACAAAGCAAAAGTTAGGTGGGCCTGGTGGCATGTGCCTGTAATCCCAACTATTTGGGAAGGCAACTTGTGTACAGGAGGTAGAGGTTGCAGTGAGCTGAGGTCAAGCCACTATACTCTAGCCTGGGTGATACATTGAGACCCTTTCTTTAAAAAAAAAAAAAATTAATAAAATAGGCCACTGTCATTGAGGGGCCTATTTCATTAAATAGTCGACCATCTAGCTTGCTGTTGCACTACAGGATGTGAGAATATTGAATCAGTTTTCACTGCTGCTGATCTTTCTCAGTTTCCAGGTCCCAGCTCACACCACATATCTCGGGGTGGCCAGAGGCCACCCAATCTCTAGACGACCTCCCCCTACCCCGAGTCACTCTCTTTGCTTATCCCAAGGTATTTATATAAAAAGGAGATGTGAGGGAAAACATAAAAATAATCATAAAAATTAGGTAAGGTTAAAATGCTACAAATAATTACAAATTGTTTTATGCAGCATTAGTGAAAAAAATAGGTTTCTTATCTTTTTAATTTCATACTTTTCAAGAATTTCAACCTTGGAGAAGATTAGGCCTTTTATATATGTGTGTATATATGTCTTTAAATCATTAGACAAGAAAATAAAGGTCCTAAAATGTTAACAAGATTTATGAACACAGGAACAAGGTCTTATAGAGGCAATTGAAATATGTGACAACCATTAGCATTTCAGAGTAGTGATGAGCTACTTGTATAGATTGATGTACCTAAAAATTAGACAAGGCATATTAAAAGCTGAGATCATTCAGGCTTAGGAGCAGCTGAATATGAGCAATTATGAAGCAGTTAAGCCATTAAATAAAACTGAAGATCTTGTGAACCGCCAGAGCAAAAAGGCACCTCCGTGTGACCGAGAGCTTTATCACCAACGCTCTCATCTTAAAAACATAAACATTAGGAAATGTTGGTGCCAAGGGCAACGGAGAGGCTCTTTAAAGACAAACCATGTCACATGTTGCTCAGGACAGCAATCTCATGCAGAGAAAGCCATCTCTAACTGGGCACACCAATTGTGTGAGCAGAATGTGGGGATAAAGCTATTAAGGCCAGCCTTTTGGTGTTGGGCCGACATGGAGTCTGAACATTACAGAACCCTGTGGAAAATGGTTTACCTGGCTTCTGTCATGCTCATGTACTTGCACATTCAGACTGGCTGCCTTCATCAGCTCATCCCTCCTGTGAAAATGATTGTAAACATGGGCAATGTTTATGTGAAAATGTTTATTCTATTCTCATTCTGCTAGGGTGTTAGGCACTGTAGCATGAGAAGGTTTCAAGAACATACTATATAGGGAAAATAATCCTAAGAACATCTGTTCTTTCCCCCAGTCACTGTGACTTGGCTACATCATTTGATAGTAAATAAGATTATTCCATGAAGAAAAGGCTGAGCCAATTTTAGAGTGGGTCTGGCCTATGCAATAATGCTGTGTCTATATGCATAAGTTATTTTGAATAGCTTAATTGGTTGTCAATAGAAACGTCTAATATTTATTAAGAATCTGCCATGTACTAGGCATGGGGTAGGAACATTTACATATTTATTCAGGAGAAGCAGGGTATTAAAGTAGCAAGGGCACAACAATTAGAGCTTCAGACTTGGCATGATCTCTAGTGGGGGCTACTAAACAAGTCATTTAAAGCACTCAACAAATCTAAGGAAGGAAAGCAGATTCTCTAGACCTGTGTTTATTTTACGGTTTAAAAATGTGTGTGTGTGTGTATGTGTGTGTGTGTGTGCGCGCGTGTGTGCACGCACGCATGTTGCACAAATGTGTCTGGAAGAAATTATCTTTTATATTCCTTTCAACACTAAAGTTCTATAGGCTGTACATGTGTTTACTTTATATTTTTGACCCTTTTGCCATTTTTTGGACAATATACTTCCATTTGCTGCTATTTCTTGGACAATATACTTTCCATTTGCAGTATTTTCTTTCCTCCACATTCAAGTCAGTTATAAAATTCTACTTTAATTAATCTTCAAAATGTCTTTCAATTATTTCCTTTCAACCAGTGAGTTTGTATCAGGAAACCCTGTGGTTGACAGGGCAGGTTCTTGAGAATAACAGATTTGGATTCAAATTCTTCCTGTGCTACTAGTAGCTGTGTGATCTTGTGATCTTTATTTTTTTTATTTAAACTGTCTGAAATTCCACTTTATTTTTAATAGGAGATGGTAACATTTACATTACAGAATTGTGAATATTTGAAGAAAAATACATTTTAAATGCTTAGTAAAATGCGTGGCACAAAAAGTCAGTATTAGCTAGTCCTTTACTGATACAATAGAAGTAGTACCACCATCACTACTGTTACTCTCACCCTACCATCGTCTTTCCTTAGCTTGGGTTGCTATGATAGCCCTGTAGCTAATATTCCTAACTCCATTTGTTATAACAAGTAACTATACTACATGGCAGACTCTGTTTCATTTTGGAAAGTTTTTATTGCTATATATCCAGGTTCACTAATTTTTTCTTCTGCAGTATCTAACCTGTTCATTTTTGCAGTGTGTTTTTTCTTTTTTACCTCAGATGTTGTGTTATTCATTTATAGAATTTCAAATTGGGTTTATTTTGTATTATCCATGTCTCTTAACTCATTTATGCTTTTTTCTACCTTAATGGTTCTCAATCAGTGGTAATTTTGCCCCATGGCAGACATTTGGCAGTGTCTGGAGATATTTTTGGTTGTTTCAGCAGGACTGGGATGCTACTGGAATCTCACGTGTAGAGGTCAGGGTGTTCCTGAGCATCTCATGATGCATAGGACAGCCTCCACAACAATGAATTATCTGGTCCAAAATGTCAGTAGGGCCAGGTTTGAGAAGCCCTGCTCTGCCTTCTTGCACATATGCAATATAGTTAGAATAGTTGTTGTAATGTCTTTGTCCATTTGTCCTATCATCTGTATCATCTCTGAGTCAGTTTCTATTAATTGGTTTTTCTACCATTATGCTTTGTGCATGCTTGGTAATTTTTTTAATGGATGCCATCTACTGTAAAGTTTATCTTCTTGGGTGCTAGATATTTTGTATTCTTTAAAATATTCTTGAGCTTTTTTCTAGACACATTTAAGTTACTCACAGACAGTGTGAACCTGTAGGCATGTTTTTAAACTTTTTCAGCTGGGGCCAGATTAACTTCTAATTTAGGGGGCATTTTCCCCCACTTCTAAGGCACTAGGTGGATAAGTACTTTACCTGATGCTCTGTGTATTGTCAGCTTTTCCACTCTGTTGGAGGGAAGCATGAACTCTTTCCAGGGCTGTGTAGGCACTGTGGATTGTTCCTTCTCAGTGGTCTTTATCTGCTTGGAGCAGTTTCCCACACAAGTATTCTGGTCAGTGCTCAGCAGAAGACACAGGACCCCACAGAGACTTCAAGGGTACTCAACTGCCTGTGTAGCTCTCTCCTCTCTGATCCTGCATGCTGTGAATTCAGTTACGGTCTCCCTGTCTGAACATTAGACTCTACCTCTTCAACTCAAGGAGAAAGCCAGGTTCTTTTTGGGTTTCCTCCATTCGGTGTAGCATTGGAAGTCTTTCCAGGCAATAAGAGGGAGAAATCAAAGTAGAATTCACCCAGTTTGTTTAGCTTCCCTCAGGGATCACTGTCCTGCACCCCTTGTTGTCCAATGTCTGAAAACTGTGTTTTCATAGGTTTAGTTTATTATTTAAAAGTTATTTAAGGTGGGAGGGTAATCTGGTCCTCAATACTCCATCACGGCTAGAACTGGAAGCCCATGGTAGACTTTTAAGAAGGATACATAGACAATGCTGTCTATTATATTTCAAAACAGAATATGTTGTTTCCACAGCTGTGCTTCTAGAAACATATTCTGTCTTCAGAATCAAGTTTGTATAAATGCCGAGATCTAAACCAAAGGTATACATTTATCAGGCCAACCTCTGAACTTGTCTATGTTGATTCTTTTCTGTTCCCTTTCTCTACTTTTCTATGTTGATTCTCTTCTATACTTTAATACAGCAGCTGTTCCATTTTCAAATGTTTTACTCTCCTGGATCCTATACCTGTACAATCATTTGGGCCTTTTTCTTTGGTTTGCTTTTTGCCCTTTTCAGCAATCAGGCCCCAAAGTTTATACATGGCTCAATAACTCACATATCTGTTTGTTGGTTACAATACAATTTAATGGTGTGTTTATATTGCTGTATTTAATTAGCTTTGAAATTCCTAACAGAGGTATCCATTTTCTGCCCTTAGGACATGCTAACATTTTAATTACCACTTCTGTGTTAAAGAATATTTCTTTACATGTTTCTGGTAACTATTTTTCTTAAAGACTTTCATTAAGATCCATTTATTGTAAAAGAGGGAGGCAAGAAATATAATGAGAACTGGGAAATAAAAGCAAAATAAAATACAACTGAGTCCCAAGTTCCAGTTCTTGACAGCAGTCCCATTACTATTTCTCTTGGTGGCATGATGTCTGCAGATTTTCCAAGTTGGAGAAATGTTAGCTTTCCATGGTTTGTGGTAACTAACCTAGAAATTACTAATGCCAACACTGCTATGCTATGTCTCAGGCGAGCTTGATCTGGTTAGGGGTTTATTATGCTGCTATTTGTAGTATGATGCTTGACAATAAAATCCTGGATTTGGGTTGAGTGGCCCATGAGATTGGAGATGGGGAACATGGAGTCTTTTATCTTTCAGTTCTCAGTTCAGGGCCAATCAAGAAGATTGGCTTTAATGACCTCCAGTTTGAGGATCCTGTGAAATAAGCTGTTGCTGTCAATCCTACTTTTAATGAACAAGAATCCCCATAATTCAGTGCCACATGGCATCCCTCATTCCATAGGGTTGATAAATGGGCTGTGAATGGAATGGTTTCTGGAAACAATTTATACACAATTTATCAACCTGTCCTGAGAGCTTAGGCAATTTGATAGAAAGAAGTGTAACCAAACTTTACTGCTGATCCAGATACATTATTTGGAGTTGTTCCAGGATTGTGGGCTTACATGGAGAATGGGGCCATGTTACGAGGCAAGAACTGTGAGAGTCAAAGGAAGCCAGACTCCATCATTGTCCTATTGCCTAGATAGCATTATGGAAAGGGTGCGCAGTCTTCAGGCCAGAGGACACATGAGGGCCAAGGACAGGAAGATGGAAAAACACTGGGCACATGATTGAATAACAAATGTAATATACTAGTAATAGAGAGTTTGAAACTGAGGCACTCCTTCTTGACAAAAAGTCTTACATTTTTCTCTGCAGTGGGTGAAGGAAGCCAATGCTATGGTCTGGATATGGTTTGACCCACCAAAATTCGTGTTGAAATGTAATTACCAACATATTAGTGTTAGAAAGTGGAGCCTTTATGAAGTAATTTGGTCATTAATACGAATTAATGTCTTTATTGTGAGATTACATTGGTTCTTGTGGGGATGGATAAGTTCCCTTGGGAATAGACTAGTTTCCTCCAGAGGTGGTTGTTGTACAGGGAGGTTGCCTATCATGTTTTTCCCTTTTTTGCGTATATGGATATGTTAAATTGTTCACCTTCATTTCTTTGTCATGTTTTGATTCAGCATGGGGCCCTTACCAGACTCTACCAGATGTGGCCACAAAATCTTGAACCACCCAGTCTTCAGAACTGTGAGCTAAACAAATTTTTTTTTCTTTACAAATTTTTCAGTCTCAGGTGTTCTGTTATAGCCATACAAAATGAACTGGAGTGACCAATTTAAGAAAATAGCATCTATGTTAAGCAGCAAGATGAGGGCATATTATGACAAATGTTGAGAGATCCCAACATACCCAAATTTAAATGGCTTGGATTCAACTCTATCTCCTTGGGGAAAAAGAAAAGGGAAAATAATAATTTAAATGGGGTGAGTGATTCTGTTTGCCATTCTACCTAATGAATGAGCCTGAGATGAAAGTTATGAAGCCAGAACATCTCCTCATATGGTCTCAGTTCTTATGTGTCTCTCACACAGAGTATCTGTGTGTAACATGGGTGATTCAAATGTTAAATAAGACAATTTTCAGACAACATGGCCACTCAAAGCAAACTAACAACTTCATCTAATGGTCAATGAAAGAACAAGGGAAAATGGGATTACGTGTCTTCCTAATGGATTTTTTTGTAAGAGTAATTTTGACTCTATGATTTTTGTCTTAAGTGCTGACTCTAGAACACAATGCAGCTACACTGGAATGGCATCATAACTATTGCATGGTTGACATTCAGTAAATATTAATTAAAGAATATGTAAATATCAGAGCAGAGTGACAGGGAGCACTGTTTCTAGAATATTCAACAGCTCTGCTAAAAATGTCTCTGAGGATTATCCTGGCCACAATATGTATATGTGTATTATCTATCTGTCTGTCTGTCTGCCTGCCTGTCTGTCTATCAGTCTATCATTCTTTCTTTCTAAAATATACTTGTTGTTACTACCCAAGCTGAGAACTAAAGGATGGCCTTGGTAAATTTTGGAAAAATGTAAGTTGTAATACCAAGGGGTTGATTTTGTGACTTGCTCATCTTTTGGTTTAAAATAAAATTTAAGCAGTCATTAAAATGAATAAATCAAAGAGCAGTTGTTAAAAGCATATATTTTATAAATGGTCCATATAGATAGAAATTGACCTTGTGAAGTAGAATGAGTACTGGAACAGGAGCCAAGAGGTTCATTCTAAGCCTTCTGTTGATTCTCCAAGTTGACTGCCCTTGGGTAAGCTGCAATATTTCTACCCTTAGTCCTCTGTTATGTAAAGCAGGAGGGTTGGGTCAGAACAATCTCTGAGGCTGTTTAGTGTTTAACAATTCTATGATGAATTTTAAGAAATCAACTTAGTACTTCAGCAGACTAAAAGATCAAGGGATCAATTTCCTTTTTCAGAGTTCTTTAGCATTGTAATTTGGTATTAACAGAAGAGGCCAATATTTAGGAGCTGAGGTTTCTACGTAGATGTCTAATTTGCACCTGGTGAGCAAGATGTGGCAATACTGTTTGGAGGTCTTTTCTTAATTCATGGGTCATTGTTAAACTTTAAGGTATACACATATTAACTAGGAGGCTTGATTAAAAATTTACATGCTGAGTAGAGTCCAGGAATCATCATATTTAGGAATGCTGTAAGTAATTCTGAAGTCATTGTGCCTGAGTTCATTTTTGAGAAACACTTATTTAAGGTATAAATAAAATTGTCTCAGCATAGGAAGAAGCTCAAGAAATAAGTCAATCCTCTAACTTCACAGGCAGAATGAGTTTACCCTCAAAATCTACCATAGAAAGGCATTCCACAAAGTCCTGCTTTTAACATATTCAGATATTTTAAAATTCCTTCTTTGTGTTTCACAAGCCAATTCTGTTTCACTTTTATAGTTGCTTTTCTTTGTTGGCCCTAATACTTTTACTACAAATTCTTATGAGATCATAAAATCTTGAAGTTGAAAGTGATGTCAAGGAATGGTGTTATTCAGACCGCTGCTTTCTGACTAAACTAGAATTAAATAAATTTACAAATAAAATGATTTAAAGGCTAATATAAAAAATCTGGTAAAAGATCTCAAAGGCATTTTGGAGCAAGCATAAAACTAGACAAAAGTGGGGACATTATTAGAGATATTTCAAGACACAGAACTTTCCCAGTCAATTATCCTCAGAGAATCGTCTTCTGACAACTATCTGGGAGGTAGGTAGGTAAAAGATAGGTAAGTAAAATCTGTTCTTGGGGATCTGTGGAAGTATATACAGGGCCAACAGGTTAGGTGGGGAAAGGAAAGTGAGAGGAGTAAGTTTAAAAGCTCTTACCTGCTAGTGCTTGGTTAAAGACTAGGCAGCTAGTGCCTAGGCCTTGGGCCTACAGATTGATAAGGACCTGAGAATTGCTTTCTGTATCAGGCATGGCTCATAACTCTGTCTTAAGGTTTCGTAGGAATGCATGAGAGGTGGCAGTAGAGAAAAGAGCTTGTCAATGCTCTTTGCCCTAAGCATGCATGGGCATGACTCTGAAAGTTGGGTGGCTTATTCTGGCTTCCTTGCCACCCTTCTTCCAGTGGGAAAGCTCTGTAAAAATTCACCATCTCATAGAGGTTACGTAGATGGCTGACCTTTGTATCATCACAGGAGGCTGATAATGTTCAAGGAAGTGCTGGTTCTCCCTCTTCTACCCTTCTGACCCTCACAAATATATCCCATAAGCAAGACCATTTTTACTGTCTAGTGTGAACTTCATCTTTGATTTTGAATTAAATGACGAAACAGTGAAAGACTATGAGGTTGGAATGAAATCTCTGCTTAGGGAAAGTAACCAAAAGAGGCCAGATGAGGCTGGACCAGGATGTCGAAGGTAACTTGTGTTGACAGTCTCAGGTTGGTGTTTTCAGAAAACATTTACCACCTCCCTTGCTCATTTTTTACAATGAAGCAAAATCACATTTCTTTAAATTTTTTTATTTTTGACTGAAGCGCGATTAAGAGGACCTTAAAAAGAAAACTTTTTGCTGGTTTATTAAACACTATGTGTGAAGTCATTAAGTTTATCCTTTGCTCCATAGCTCTGTACTTATTCAGAATTTATCCTCATGTTACTTGCCCTAATAGTTTTAGAGTTTGTGTTCAATTAAAACAAATAATCTGAATAAACAATTTCAAAGTAGATGAGTTTCTACAGATCCCCTTTCCTTTAATGAAATAATTTTTTTCTCAATTCTAATATGAATGTTATGAACAATCAGTAGTTTTAACTAAGATGCATTTGATAAGTTAATACTGGGGAAAGGATCCTTTTCCTTCCCCCACTTTTCTCTGAAAAAAAAAAAAAAATCAGTGGCTTCAAGTTCAAGCTACACTTTTCCCCCAGTTTTTGAAACTTTAGCTAGGTCTTGAGTTTCCTTATCTCTTGTCCCACAGTTTCTTATCAATGCCTTCAATACAACTCTTACTACAAGTACAATAAAAACATAGTACAGCAAGGAAGGCAAGGGTATATGCTAAAACATAAAGGCTGGCCAGGCACAGTGGCTCATGCCTATAATCCCAGTACTTTATAGTACTGTGGGAGGATGGCTTGAGCCTGGAAAGTCAAGGCTGCAATGAGCCATAATGAAACCACTGCATTCCAACCTGGTCAACAGAGCAAGACCTTGTCTTAAATAAATAAAATAAAATAAAACCTAAAGGCTGAAGTTCAATCCCGACTCCACCAATTGCCATCTGTGTGACTTTAGACAAGTTAATTAACTCCTTTATACTCGGTTTCTTCCACTCACAAATAAGGGCATCACTAGTACTGACCTGAGAGGGCTCGTATGAGGATTCAAAGAGATAATCCACATGAAGTGCTTGGAACACTGCCTGGCATATATTGAGTGCTCATTAAAAGTTGGCTAGCTGTAATAATTGTGTGGCTCCTCCTCTACACTGTGAAATCCTACAGGAGCCAATTCATATATCACCATTCGTGTTTATTTTTCTAGATCCTGGCACATATGTGGTTCCCAATAGATGTTGAATGGATAAATGCCTTACTCTTAGTGATGGTGTGCAATCCAGTTTGCAAAACAAAATAAGCAAACACCACCCAAGTCTCACAGCTAATATTATGGAGTATCTGCACTAAGAACACAAAAGATGCATGTTATCCCCAACAACACTACCTTGTGTGCGGCAGAGGAAACAAAGGAAGGTAAAACAACACATCCTCTACCTCCATCCTCCACTTCTTCCAGAACCTGCTGAGCATATGCCAAGTTTCAATATTTAGGAGAAGATGTAAAGGACATCAGGTTGACAGAAGGCTGTGATAGAATTGTGGAATTTGTTGCCAGGACGCCTCCAATCCCCTCATAGCAGAGATGTGATTCTGTCCCTAGTGACTCTATGGTTGATCTAGAAACATACAACTAGAGTTGGAAGGCCTGGAACCATTATGCAACACACCTGATTTTCTGACAAAGGCTATTGTGTGCACACATGCATAATGGAAGATAGAGTGATAATTTGCTGGATAATCTTAATCAACAAAGGAAGGGAGGTTGGGTTACACAAAGACACTCTCAGAAAAAAAAAAAAAAAACTGATTAAAGGCTCTAAACAGCAAACTAGGGTCTTCACCATCAAGGCCCCAGGCTGCTATAGGGTAGCAGAAAGGCATTTCTATTTTTATTCTCCCAGTCAGAACTCACGGTTCTTTTAGTGTTCTTCTTATGTGGGTATCAGTCAGAAAAGCAGTCTGATTAAAACATTTCGCAATGAGACTAGATAATGGCTAAATTAACACAGAAACAGTTGCATTTTACAACTCATGCTAGGAGAAATATTCTTACTTGAAAAAAAAATACCCATGGAATCTGTTAAATGAAAGACATCGGCAATATCTACATGCAAGATAATAAAGAAGAAATATTTTGTGGAAGGAATATCTTGAAACAGTGTACTTTTCCTCCTCTGGCAACATGTTTTTCCCAACACATACTAAAGAAGGAAGTGAGGCAGCAACCTACTTCTGAAAGGTTGTTGTTAGCAAGAGTAGTGTTTTCAAGGTGACAGTGGATGTAAATATTTATATTTGGATCTTTTCTAGGTCTAAGTGGCTCCCATAGGTATGCCTTCTATAGGGTTATACTTTTTAACCCTGTAGAAGATTGGAGACAGCCCCAAGTACCAAAAACATAGACTTTTTTTTCCTTGAGAGCACAATGGAACCCTCTATTTTTGTCTTGGCTGGAAATGAAAGGGAATGCTTCCAAATGTTTCAAATCCTCAGATGTCTTTAGTTTGGAGGGGCTAATATGAAAGATGAAGGGTGGCGGGGGTGTGATTGAAGTCTATAAAGTCACGAAAGGTCTGGAACAGTGAATACAGACTTGCTCACCAAATCTCTGAAAGTTAAAGCCCTGGCCAATGCCTTAAAGCTTAAAGTGCTAACTCATTGTACTTAGCTGCAGCTTAACAAATATTAGCTTAGTGATACAAAGGAAATTCTAAGAGGCTGATTAACAAATTTGTGGATGTTTACCTCAAGAGGTGCTAACAGTTGGACATGTGATTTGTTTATGCTTCACACTGAATCTGCAATTGAAAAACTTGGATTACAAAAATTCCAAGAGTTTCTGATGTTCTGTGGCTCTATATGTAATTAGTGAAAGTTATGAGATGCTTTGGGGTATATACCTTCCTCCTCCCTCTAAGGGATCTAAGTTCTGTAAGAAAAAAAATCTGTGTCCAATTTATCTGTCCAAACTATCTGTTGAATCCAAAGGGTCTAAGCATCCAGGATCCTCATTTTTTAATGAGATGAGTTTATTCTGAAATTAATGCCCTTTAAACTAATTTATTAAGTCTTAGTTGCCCACCTTGTCAAGTGGAAAAAGCAGAACAAGAGGAACAAGAGAATGTTCTCAAAATCTGCCTTTTGTTGCAAGGTGATCCTGACTTTATCAAATCCTTGAGATTTAGAAGACGCTCCTGATGAAATCATGTTATTACTAGTAACAAAGATATAGACATTTAAGTTCCCATATATTTGTTTCTTGACCTACAGTAATTTTGTTAGTTTCAAAAAAACATAGTGTTCGACTCAAAATGGATTGTGTGCTTGTTATAGTAAATGTATGTTGATTTGATTAAAAATGCATTAATTTCTTTAAATTTCAATGACAATGGATTCATTTTCTGAAAGAAAGAGCTGGAAATGTGCAGTCACATAACCTGATAACCTCAGATAAGTGCTATTTAATATTTCTCAACAGGAAAATTTCCCCTATACTTATAAAGCAAAAATCTTCAATATTAAGTAATGTATGTAGTGCATATGAAGTACTTAGAAGAAAAAGAAAGCTCTCTTATTTAACTCAGGGTCACATGCACACTGTCAGAGTAAAGAGGGAGTTACGAAATTATCCAGGGAACTTGAAACAGTCTAGACAGTCAATCCAGATCATTTAAAAAGATATGTTAAAGATGCTCATAAGAGTAAGAGAGTTATCAACTAGTATGAAGATACAGTTTGGGGACAAATCAAATTTAGTGGTAAGAGCCTTGAGGTCTTTGCTTGAAATCCATTTTATCAGAAACATAAACATTTAAAGTATTCCCATAAATGGGAAATTGTTTAATAAATTAATATTTTTTGTTTATTATACACACATAGCCATAGAAATATCTTTAAAAATAACCTGATATATGTGAATGCTTAATTTTTTTCTATAAAACTCAGTGCATTATGTAAAATATGCCCCCAAAGAAGCATTTGCTTGGAAAGAGAAAGAAACCAGAATTCTCTCGTCAGATCTTCCAGCAACTACATTTAGGCAAGTTCTTTATTTTTCTTCAGTTTTTTTCACTTGCAAAATGAAGAAATTAAAGCTAGAAATACACTTAGAATAGATCATTTCTAAGCGTGATTTAAAGTCTAATAAAATATCTGCACATGCTTATATCATATAGACATACCACAAATAAGTCTATAACAGCTAGCTAATTGTATAACTGGGAGAATACCAAGTATATTAATAAATTATGCTTTTGTTTACTTTCCTCCCAAGGATAATTGCTCAGTAGCTCAGGCTTCCAATTAGTAGGAACTCATTCAATGGTTGTTGAATTGAATTGATTGTGACCCATAGTACATAAAAATGGGTTTGAATTCTACCAAGTATGCTCAATTTTTGCAAATCTTGCATTCCACACTAGGAATCAGCCTCAGAAAGTATTTTCACTATTTTCATGGCTTTGATAAAGGTGGTAGATTTCACTAACAAATAGTTATCTCTGAGAACAGAAATGTGAACAAAATCACAGCTTGTATGTGAACCAATTCTCCTTTCCAATGCAGACTGAACGCCAAATGTGTAAATATACGTTACCAGTGCTCCGGCTCTCGGATAAGCTGACACACTAATTCTGCCAGTGGAATGTCATGCACTTGCCTTTCTCTGCATTCTCAATACTGTCATCATTTTCATTACTATTATCATCCTGGATTAGTCACAGATTATTTCTTGGCCCTAGAGCTACACCATTCAACACGGTAGTCACTAGCTACTATGGTTATTTAGCCCTGAAAATGTGGGTAGTTCAAACTGAGATGTGCTTTAAGTATAAAAACACACATTGGATTTTAAGGATGTAGTATAAAAAATGTAAAAATCTCACTCATTTTTTATATTGATTACATGTTGAAATAATAATCTTTTGGACAACATTGGGATAAATAAAATATGTTATTAAAATGAATTTTGCCTGTTTATTTTTTTAAAATATGGCTTCCAGAAAATATAAAATCCCCTAAGTGGGCTCACAGTTGTGGCTCACATGATATTTCTCTTGAAGAGCACCACTCCCAAGTATCTGCTGAAGACTGATCTACCCCATATGCCTTTTCTTGGAAACTTTCAGTGGTACTTTATTTCCATCAGGGTCTACATGTTCATTTTGGCTTTCACGGCCTTCTCTAACCTGCACCATTCCTACTCATATGCTTTAGGAAGAAACCACCCTATTCCTTCTTCTTCTTCTTCTTCTTTTTTTTTTTTTTAGATGGAGTCTTGCTCTGTCACCCAGGCTGGAGTGTAGTGGCATAATCTTGGCTCACTGCAACCTCCGCCTCCCAGGTTCAAGCAATTCTTCTGCCTCAGCCTCTCGAGTAGCTGGGATTACAGGTGTCTGTCACCACACTCATCTGATTTTTGTATTTTTAGTGGAGATAGGTTTCACCAAGTTAGCGAGGCTGGTCTCAAACTTCTGACCGCAAGTGATCCACCTGTCTCAGCCTCCCAAAGTGCTGAGACTACAGGCGTGAGTCACTGCACCTGGCCCCTTTTCCTTCTTGAATGCATTGTTTGCTGCCCTTTTCTCCCCACTCCATCTGTGCCAAGACACTAAGCAGTTTCTTTCATCAAACACTTACTGAATTTAGATCTCTGAACAACGGGCTGTGTGAGGCTCTGGGCTACAGTCCCTACTCTCTTGGAACACACAGCTTAATGTGAAATCTAGTAGAAGCTAGAGACAGGTAAACTGAAAATGATAATACCCACAATGGAGTGGGAACAGGCTGCCGGAGGGCATACAGATGGGTCTCTAACTCAGGTTCTAGAGATTAGAAAACACTTTGCAGAGGAGCTGATGGCTAAGTTGAGGCCTGAGGAATGAATAGGAGCTTATTGGGCAAATGTCAGGTGAGATAGGGAAGAAAGGGCCTTTCAGGCAGAGAGAAATAGGTCCAAGACAAGCAAGAAGTAAGAGAACACTTAGGTCGCTTAGAGGAAAAGAGTGATATAGGTGGGAAGGAGACAGATGGGTGGAAAGGAGACCAGGAAGCTTGAGCTATAGGTCAGAACTGGCCAGATCATGAAGGCTATGCCCAAGATCATAGATTTGTTATAGTGAACTCTAAGTTTCTCTTCAAATAATCAGTATGTCAGTCTGTTCAGCTCTCTTATTCTTTAAATCTCTATTTTAAAGTTTAACTTCCTTGTAATTCCAGTAAACAATCTTCTCCACTGGTTCTAATCAGTAGTTCAAATCTGCTCCCCAACCCCCTAACTCCATCCTGATTCATCCAGGTCACCTGACCACCCCTGGCTACCTGCTCTGACAGGCCTGTAACTGTCCTTCCTGCCAAAACACTCACCCTGCCACTCCAGCTTGGACCGCTGCTCTTTTAAAAATAGCCAATCGGAATTAGTCTAGCTTGTGCGGTCTAAGCCTGGCCAATAGGGGATGACACAGCAGTAGGGATAACCCTGTCAGGCATAAGCACCCCTTCCCCCTTGTCCACACATGTGGCTGCCATTGTTCCATCTGTCCGTGGCACCCTTCTATACAAGTAAACTGCCTTGCTGAGAGGACTTATCTTTGAGTGCTATTGCTTTGGCAGCATCAAAATTTTACTTATAACAGATTCCCTCCTGAATTTTCCCTCTTAGCTATCTGCTGTAGATTGATTCTATTCCTAGACCCAATTCTCATCTCTTTCTGTGACCTTTCTCTTTGCCATGTGGCATTGCAGTTCCTCTTACTAGACAGGCAGAGTCTATTCTTTTCCCTTGATCTGGATTTGGGCATGTGACTTACCTTGGCTAATAAGATGTTTGCAGACCTATTTAAAAAAGTGCTTGTGCATTTTGCTTGTTTTTGCACTCTGCTGCTGTCATGAGAGGGATATGCCTAGGCTAGCCTGCTAGTTCCAGAAGAATAACGAAAGACATGTGAGGATTGCTGAGTCACCCTGGTCAACATAGCCAAGGCCATGCTGGACCAGCCTATAGCCAGCCAAGCCCCAGACATGTGACAAAACCCCGCCATGGCCAGTAGATCCACCTAACAACCCCAAATAGGCAAGCACTAAGCATTTATTTTGCATGTGATTATTTGTTATTCAGTATTATTATGGAAATGTAGAACTGAAACACTACCCAAATAGATTGTATGCTCCTTGAGGGCAGGACCACATCTTTTCTACTTTTTTCTTTTTAACCAGTGTTCAAGAAACAACTAGTAATAGATGAATACAGGTTAACAGATACAGTCAAGGATTTTAATACAGGTTGAGCATCCCTAATCTGAAAAATGAAAATCCAGGATTCTCTGAAATTTGAAAATTTTTGAATGTCAGCATATCACAAGTAGTAAAATCCCACACCTGACCTCATGTATACAAGTTTTGTTTCATGCAAAAAAAAAAAAATTAAGAATATCATATGACATTATATTCAAGCTATGTGTATTAGGTGAATATGAAACAAATGAATTTCATCTTTAGACTTGGGTCCCCATCTTCAAAGATATGCCATTATATATGTGCAAACATTCCAAAGTTTGAAAAAAATTCAAAATCGGAAAAACTTCTGGCCCAAGCATGTCATAAGAGATGCTAAGCCTGTACTATAATCATAGTCATGAAAACTGGAAACTTTCTTGAACTAATGTTGATGACTTTTCTAAAACTTTTCAGCAAAGGGGAAGAAAGGAGGCCCTAGAGGCAGCCCCTGAAAGGGGAAAAGTGAGGAGGCTGGGTGGGTTGCTCTGTGAGTTTTCTGTATGAAAGAGAAGCCTCTCCCTGCCCCACCTCCCTGGGCTCTGGTAAGCTTTAGGATACCTTGCTGGGTGACACAGTCCTCTTTAAAAGAGGAGCTGACAGAGGACAAACACCCAGTATACCTTTTGAAGTCTAAATCTCATTGGACAGTTTTTCTAGAATGTCTGTCCTTCCTAGTAAAGCTTGCTCTGACAAATGCTAAGCAGACTGCCAGAGAAAATCACTGAGCTTCATGAATGTTGGTCAGGTGGGTCAGAGTTGATGGCATTGTGTCATAGTCATTTTCCATCATCAAAGGAGTGAGGAAGGACTGCTCGAAAGATCTGTTTTGCTCTGTTTTGTGTAGCTATGCTTTAGAATGCTGCTAGAAATCTAAGAACAGCTGTTATTCTCAGATTCAGATCTCTTGGAAAACTTTCTGAGATTATGAAGAGGTACTGAACATCTAAGTCCTTTCTTAAGACAATAAGCCAAGGTGATATACAGACACTGAGAAAGGCACACACAAGTGGATATGAGGAATAACTGTTCCACTTTGCAGTCACACTGTGCTGTGCTCTGAAGAAGGAAGTCATATACCAAAGCCCACATGAGGCAATCCCTGTCCTTACTATAGGAATCTTCTGTGATGTATCAGAGGCGGAAAGTGACTTTGAAGTCACCTTGCCTGGGTTTGAGTCCAGCTCTGTTATTTACCTGCTGCATGATCTCAAGCAGGAAAAGTTAGTTGGTGAGCTTCGTTTCTTGTCTTGTAAGATGGAAGTGATAATAGTGCCAGTCTCACAGAGTTGTGGTGAGGACTACGTGAGACAAAACGTGAAAGTTTTTTGATGAGGCACTGAGTTCATAATGAGTTTTGAGTAAATGGTGGCTGCTGTTAGGAGTGATTTCTGAAGTCTGTGTCGATCCTTCAGAGCCAGATAGTAAGCAATAATAGTCGAGCTTGTTCTATAAGGGAATGATTGGTTGAATGCTGTATTGACAAAAGATGAATCTTTAGGGGAAATTAAATTTCTGTTTGTTTCACCATCAGGCTTGCACTGGCTGTAGATAATGCCATAGTGAAACCAAATTGTCCTGAGAGTTCTTTATGCTCACCTATGCCTGTTTTCTCAAGGCTGAACCACAGTCTACTGAAGAAGAAATTTGTTCAACCATAGGAGCTGCTTGCCACCTTCCCTGCTCCAGGATAACCCTTCATACCAATTGGCTGGAGCCTGGGCATGATGGTAAACTTTGGATGATGTAGAGCAGATGTCCCCAAACTATGGCCTGTGGGCTGCATGCGGCCCCCTGAGGCCGTTTATCTGCCACCCCCGCCGCGCTTTAGGAAGGGGCACCTCTTTCACTGGTGGTCAGTGAGAGGAGCACAGTATGTGGTGGCCTTCCAACGGTCTAAGGGACAGCGAACTGGCCCCCTGTGTAAAAAGTCTGGACACTGCTGATGTAGAGGCTGAGAATTTCAAGGCTAGTGGTCACTGATGACCATTGCCATGGTTTTAATAAGTATGTGTCTATGTAGTATGTGTATGTGTGCATGTATGAGAAGGGTATCTGGCCTTTATTTCTCCTTTAGTTGTTCAGTCTTTAGGCAAATATTTACTGAATGTGCCCACTGTATGCTAGGCACAATGCTCTAAGTGTAAGTGGTGTAGACATGCTCTTACTGCTATTTGCAAGCAGATACATTTCCTAATCTTTCTCTGCAAATTCTGTTTCCGGGTACCCTCGGCAAGGGGCTTCTTGGTAGATTTGGGCAATAGTGGATACTAGAAGGAGATAATAGAGCAGGAAGAAGAGGAAGAGGAATGGCATTTCTTACTGTGTCCCACACCTCCCACCTTGGGCAGTGGCTACAATTTCTCTGTGTTCCAGCTCCCATGGTATGCATCCAGCTCCCACAGGCAGCCCAGGCTTTGGGACTGTGTAAGAGCCCTTCCTTTCCTTGTTCCTGCAGCCCTCGAAACAGTAGCAGCTTTCTATTCTTGCTCAACTCTGAATTGTTTGACTCCCAGTATCTACAACACTTTTGTATCTAGTTTCCTAAATTAAATTCCTTCTGTTAAATTATCTGGTGTGGTCTGTTTACCTTACTAGGCTTGAGGGATACGGTATGGTTTGGCTCTGGATCCCCACCCAAATCTAATCTAGAATTGTAATCCTCAGGTGTTGAGAGAGGGACCCTGTGGGAGGTGATTGGATCGTGGGGGTGGTTTCCCTCATGCTGTTCTCCTGATAGGAAGTGAGTTCTCACAAGACCTGATGGTTTGAAAGTGTGGCACTTTCCCTCTGTCTCTCCTGCTGCCATGTAAGACATGCTTTGTTTCCCCTTCACCTTCCACCATGATTGTAAGTTTCCCAGGTCCTTCCCAGCTATTCATAAATTTGAGTCAACTAAACCTGTTTTCTTTATAAATTACCCAGTCTCAGATAGTTCTTTATAGCAATGTGAGAACAGACTAATATGGGATGCAATCTCAATACTTTACAGTTTTAAAAAATGGGGACAGATATTGTTCAAATAGTATCGTAAACATGTAATGACCCTGTGATACGCTATGAAGTACACGTACAATGAGAGCATGGAACTGGGTGGGGGCTGGCTGTGCTGAGTTATTCTAGGGTCTTGCTATGCCAAATGGGGTCCTTCACCTGCAGCGTTGCTATCTCCTGGGAGCTTGTTGGAAATGAAGATCCTACCATAGTTACAACCAATTCAGAGTCTGCATTTTAACAAGCTCCTCACCTCGGAAGAGTGATCCCATGAGAGCATCTACTTTCGATCTGATGATCGGGGCTCAGATGTCCCAGCTTTAGTCTACCAGGATTGTATAGAATCAGCAGGGGCCCTGAATCACAGCTCCATTCCAATGAGAAAAGCTTGCAATGTCCGGTTCTTGATCCTACCTGAACAAACACTGCAGGCCAAACTCTGCAGCCAGTGCAAGCCAGAGAGTGCAGATTAGGGTGACAGTTGGAATAATTTAGGAAGAAGAGGCCAAAAACTGCTTCTCCATGGACTGTTTCAGGATAGCTGGAAGATGAGTTCTAGAAAACTGGGTCTTTAAAATGTATTAAAGAATGCTGTGGGAAAGCAAATATTTGTCTCCATGTGACCATATCTTGTATCAAGCCAATGTAGGACATTTGATCACCATATCCTTTCCATTACCAGTAAGCTTCAAGTGAGATTCACATGCATTGCTTTTTTTTTTAAACTACACTAGAATAAGCTGTCAGAGAGACAGAAATTGTGCTTTTGAAGCAAATAAAAGGGAACTGTTATATGCAGGATTTTAATGATGATCTCCTTAAACTTTTAATAGTTTCTCCATATTTGGTTTTCAATGTGCTATTCCATTCTCCATGGTCATCAGTCAGAAGTGAGTATGGTAGAAGAAGAATAGACTCTAGAGTAAAAGACCATGCTAAGTCACCTTGTCATACCATGTCAAATGGTGTAACATGGAATATATTTGGCCTTTGTCCCCAGTTCCTGTCAAAGAACTCCTAAAACCACTGGAATTTCCTTAGTGATAGAAGTGTCTCCACTTCCTTCCCCATACATTGCCCTATATATCTCTTTATCTAGCGGTTCATCTATATCCTTTAAAATATCCATTATTATAAACCAGTAAATGCAAGTGTTTCCTTGAGTTCTGTCAGTCATCCTAGCAAATTAATAGAATCCAAGGAGGGTTAGTGGGAAGCCTGATTTATAGCCAGTCAGTCACAAGTATAGGGGACAGCCTACTACTTGCAATTCACATCTGCAGTGGGAAGCAGTCTTGTGGAACTGAGCCCTCAATCTGTGGAATCTGACACTATCTTCTGGTAGGTACTGTCAGAATGGAATGGAATTAGAGGACATGCAGTTAGTGTCTGCTAGAGAACTGCTTAGTGTGTAGGGAACCCCCACTCCCACCACTTCTGGCAATAGAAGTGTTCTGCATTGAGTGTGAGTAGAGAGAAAAAAACGAGTTTTCTTTACATCTCACGTATGCCACTTTGTGAGCTGTGCTAACTTGGGCAAATGCCTTAACATTCCTGATGCTCATTTTTTTTTCATGTGCCAAGTGGGACTGAAAACACCTTAACTCATTGGTTTGTGGTGTGGTTCAAATGGTATAAGAATATGCTCTATAAAGGAAATAACTGGTATTGAAATGCACTAAGAGGAAAGTGAAAGGTGCCAAAAATGTGACTAAAGTGAGACGGTCTGCAGCTTCTGTGCTTGGGTCAAGAAAGGACTAAAGACTACACAGGGTCCCCTTGTAAAAATGTATGTGTGTGTGTGTGTGTGTGTGTGTGTGTGTGTGTGTAAATACAAGCCTGTATACTTTTTAAGCATCCCCTGCCTCTTGTGTCTGTTTAAAATTTGTGACTGTTAATAGCTACCTCTTTCTTACTTATGGACGTGGATACTGAGATTAATGCAACAAATATTTGCTGAGCACTGATTTTTTAGGAGGCACCATTCTAGGTATTTGGGATACTCAGTGACTAGATTAGACCAAACCCCTGTGGCCATGGAGTTTATATTTTGAACTTGCCATAGCAGTGACCCTCATGGTTTCACTTGAGGCTATCAAATACTCATCGGCTTTTCCCAAGGACCTGGAACCTAACCACTCCTAACTGGAATGAGTATAAAACCTCCTGTTTCAATTGCTTGCCAATCATAATTGCTGTACAACTCTAATCTTATGGTGAGTAAAAGTATTCCATAGTCACCCTATTTCTGGTTATCCTCTTCATACTACCCTCCCCAATTAATGAATCTTCTCCTGGAAGGAGGAGACTTTCTGCTTGCATGGTACAGTATTTCTTTATTCATTCACTTACCCTTCAACTCATATCTATTGAGAGCACAACACTCGACACTGTTGGGAACTGAAGGTGGAGCTCTGAGAAAGACAGAACAATGCTGTCTTCATGGAGCTTCCTTTCAAGCAGAGAAGCCAATGGACATGATTAAATACTCAATTACAGTTGTGAAGAAGACAACAGAGGAAAAGTGTTGTGTACCATCAGGGTCTCTGATAACAGGCACTGGACTAACCTGATTAGTTCATTCCTTGAGGAAGTGACATTCAAACTGAGTTCTGGAGCATGGGGGTTGTTAACCAGGTAAGGGAAAAAAGTAGACCCTTCAATGCAGAGGAACAGTGTGTGTAAAGCCTCTGAGGTGAAAGAGAACCTGATTTATTTGAGGAACTGACAAAGGTTGTATGACTAAATCCTTGTGAACAAGTGGAACTGGGGAACAGGAGAAGTACTTAAGTCTTTCAGACCATGTGAAGAATTTAAGTGTTTATGCTAAAAGTAATGGAAAGTGATTGAAACGTTTTATGAGGAGATGTAATATGATCTCATTTATGTTTTTAAGTAAATGTTTTGGCTGCCATGTAGACAATGGGTTGGTAGTATGGTAAAAATGGATGTGAGAGACCAATTGGGAAACTATTTCTGCTGTCCAGGCAAGAGATGAAGTCAGCTTGGATTAGGGCAGTAGCTTTGGAGATGGAGAAAAATAAGTAGAGTTAATAGGTATAAGGGAGTGAAAATTGGTAGGATGGTCTGAGTAGTTATTAGTGCTAAGGAAATGGGAAGGCTAAGGATGGCACCCAGGCCTCTGGCTTAAGCATCTGGATGAGTGATGGTATTGCTCACTGAGATGAGACATACTGGAAGAGGACTGAGTTTTTGGAGCAAAATAACTTTACTTCTGAACACACTGGATTTGCATCAACTTTAAAACATCCAAGAGGAGATATTGAGGAGGTAGCTGGATATACAAGTCGGGAGGTAGTAGTAAAGTTTGGGCTGCAAAGTGCTGCCAATAACTGCCTGAGTCATGGTTGGGTAAACATTTCAGGTATTGGAACCAATCCTTCAGATCTTGATTGTTGGCAGAAGAGCCCTGTCAGTCCTCCCCATTCAATAAATCTTTCAATTAATATTATTAGACTTTTATGATGCAAGACACCAAGTTGGTCTGTATTGCCAAGAACCTAATACCTTATTATGATGACAGTGAAATATCTATTGCAGATAATAGTGAATAACCTTGCAATATCCATTTACCTTTCCTCCTTAGCAACATAACCTGGGCTACTATTCCCAGCCTCTTTTGGAGTGACATGTGGCCCTGTGACTACAGTGCTTGCCAGTGAGATATGAAGAGTAGAGCTGTGTGGGCAGAGTTATTAACAGGCAGGGGACAGGGATGGAAAGAAGTTTGTCTTTCTTCTTACTGCTTGGAATTTAGATGTAATGGATGGAAAACCAACTGCCATCTTAAACTATGAAAGTTGTGTGTGGCAGAACAGAAAGAAGCAGCCTGGGTCCTTGATGACTTTGTGGAGACCCAGTATTAGCCTTAAGTTGACTAAGGTATGTCTTCTTTTACCTTTAAGTGGGGTGGAAATCTATGGGCATTAAAGTCATAGTTGGATCTCTATTATTCACAGCGAATTCAATTCTTTTACTATATGTTTGGCAACTTTCTGGGTACTTTGCTATAATGCAGATTATCAAAGCATGAAATTTGGTGTAAAGAGAATAGGTCTGCATCTCATCCAAGGAAGTTTATTACTGGAGTGCTAGTGTGATCTTGTTTCATATTGTTTATTTCTTGCCCAAGGCATGATCATAAGCAGTATAAAGCGGGGATCAGGATGGACAGCAACTGGAATTAAGTGGCAAACAGGAACTCCAACAGAGGAAAACAAAATGAATTCATTAATTATTTAAAAAAATACTTCCAGATTGCACCAGTGAGCTTTTGCTGCATTGCAATCACCCCCAAATATAGTGACTACTATGGACTGAATTGGATTCCCCCTGAAATTCATATTAAAGTCCTAGTCCCTAATGTGATAATATTTGAAGGAAGGGTCTTTGGCAGGTAAGTTGGTTTAGATTAGATCATGAAGGTGGAGCCCTATGACCTTCGTATAAGTGCCATTATAAGGAGAAGAGAAACTAGAGTCCTCTGTCTGTATGCCATGAAAAGACACAAAGAGAAGGCAGCCATTTGTAAACCAGGAAGGGAGGCCTCACTAGACATGAAATCTGCTACCGTTTTGATCTTGGACTTCCCAGCCTCTAGAACTGTGAGAAATGAGTGTTTGTTGTTTAGGCCACTCAGATTATGGTTGTTTATTTTTTTCTGTTTTAGCAGACTGAACTAAGACAGTGACTTAAAACAATAACCATTTATTTAAGTGATGCTTTCACAAATTAGTAACTGGAGCTGGGCTTAGCTGGAGGGCTCTGATGATCTGAGACAGACGTGGCTGGTCTTGGCTGGAGCTCATTTGTATGTCTGCAACTGAGTTCCAGGTTAGCTAAGGCTGACTGGCTTTGACTGGGGTGCTCTGATTTTCTTCTACACCGCCTCTTATTCTCCAAGACTTGTTTACATGGTGATGGTGGTAAGGGTCTAAAAAGAGTGAGGGGAAGTATACAAGACTTCTTAAGGCCCAGGTATGAAACTAGTACAAGGTTATTTCTGTACCCGCCTATTGGGCAAAGCAAGTCACAAGGCCAGCCAAGATGAAAGGAGTAAAAAAATAAATTGTATTTCTTGATGAATTTCCAGAGTGTATGGGAATATTTTTAGCTGTTTTTGCAATTCATTATATAAACACCTAAATATCTAATTTAAAGAAGAAATAACAAGGGAATCAAGGCTCTAGCAGGAGTAAGCTATCGGACACCCTGTGTAGGAAATGTAACTGGGGGCTTACATGTGTGACTGTGCAACCAGGCAGACCTGGATTCAAATCCTGACTGTGTTGTTGACTGGTTGGGTTCTTTATTTATGATAACTACCTCCTGGGCTTGTGAGAATTATATGTATGTAAAGCTCTTAGCACAGTGCCTAGCAGGTACTAAGTAACAACAACAACAAACAGTTGTTGTAGTTGTTGTTATAATAGGATACTGCTGTGGCATAGCCTGAATTGGAGACAGGATTTACCAGGACTATAGATGAAGGGTTGAGCCAGACAGTGGTTGGCTCATCTTGGCACAGAGAAGAAAGGTTTATGACAAGATTATACATTGGACTAGGGCAAGGCAGGATCCAGAGTCAGACAAACTATGGACTCTCTTAGTTATAGTCATGCAGGTTAGCACAAATCTAACAATAGTAATAGTTTATATTTATTGAGCACTTACAATGTGCTAAGTGCTATTCTAAATTCTTTACAGTATTAACTCACTTAATCTTCATGAGACCCCATCTAGATATTATTGTTATTCCCATTTCATATGTGGGAAAATTGAGGCACAAAGAGATTTTTTTTTTTTTTTAGCCCCTTGCCTAAGGCCCCATAGCTCATGAGTGGTGGAGCCAGAATACCAGACAGGCCTGACTCATTCCAGACTCCAAGCTCCTAGTATACAGTACTGTGGGAAGATCCAAGGGCAGGAGACAACATCAGGCAAGTGTGGCTTAAGTTTCCAGAGAGGGCCAGGCACGGTGGCTCATGCCTGTAATCCCAGCAATTTGTGAGGCTGAGGTGAGTAGATTGTGAAGTCAAGAGATTGAGACCATCCTAGCCAACATGGTGAAACCCTGTCTCTATTAAAAATACAAAAATTAGCTGGGCATGGTGGTGCATGCCTGTAGTCCCAGCTACTCGGGAGGCGGAGGCAGGATAATCGCTTGAACCCAGAAGGTGGAGGTTGCAGAGAGCTGAGATCACGCCACTGCATTACAGTGTGATGACAGAGTGAGACTCCATCTAAAAAAAAAAAAAAAAAAAAAAAGTTTCCAGAAAGGCAGAAAAGATCCAAGAAGGTGCTTGTGGCATCCAGAGAAGCATAGCTGAAGAACAGGGGATAGGAAGTTGTGGGGATAGGGAGAAGGGGAAGAGGACTGTCCTAATAACTGATACCTTGTATGTAACTTAGTACTCTCACTTTCACTATTTTGAGTATTAAAATTTCTAGTCTTCAGAATGAGGCAGATGAGAATTACTTTCCATTTGCAATGAAGCTATCTTAAACAATAGTCTCCACTTGCAGTCTTCACTTCCTCTACTACTCTTTCAGCCTAAGGCAGTCTGACTTCAACCTGTCCCTTGGTCAAGGTTGCCAGTGACCTTGATGGCCATATCCAGTGGAGTCTATTTAGTCCCCAGTGCTTGGTGTTGAAGAGCTGTGCACTTTTGGTTTATTGAGCTGCTTCCTCTAAGCCACAATAATCTTGGCCTGGAGGAGGAGACTCATTCTTAATAAAACATGCCCTCAAATAATCTACTCATGATTGCAGCCAAGTCTCATTCTTCCCCTCATCTTTACAGTAGCATGTTCCTACAGCCAATTTCAGGCACCTCCACTCTTTCAATTTTTTTCCCTATTCCTTTGAATAATAAGGACATACATGATTTTACAGTCTCTGACTTGTAGTCTAGAATATGGAAATCTAAAATGGGGGTGTTAACTATCATCTATTGAGCCCACAATGTGCTACTTTTATACACAGTAGTCAATTTTCACCATGACAAATCTGCGAGATTGATGCACACTATTTTCATTATGCAGATAAGGAAACTGAAGCTAAGGGAGAAAATTAACATTTATCCTGCAGGAAAGGATTCAAATACAGGTCTTTGGATATCCTGGTTATTTTGACATCAGAGCCTATGTTTTCCTACTACCTCACACTGCCTCTCATAATTTACAAATTGTATAGTGTAGGATCAGTAGCTTTGTCTGCAATAACATGAGTCTGATTTGCATTTATTTATTCATTTGTTATTTATTTACTATGATTGCCTTTGGAATGCAGCAGAATCTGGTTGACTGAATAAGGAAAATTTCAGACCTGTTTCCCAATTGCCCAGAATGTGAATGGCCAAAGGACTGAATTTTATTTGAATGCCTGAATGCCTCTTTTTCTATAATTTATAGTTGGAATCCTTAATTAGAACATCCCTGGGATTTTATGAGGAGGGAAAAATGCACTGGTGAGATTATAGATCAATAGCTCTTCCACAGGACACATAGATACAGAGCAAGCAATAGTTCAGAGATTAGAAATTGCAATCAAGGCATGAAGGCACCTTGGAAAAACACATATTTTATCCCACCCCTCTTTGGGATCATTGAGTGTCACTGAAGCCAATAAGTTAAAACTTAATATGTGAAGCATAATGGGCAAAGCAGGGGATTAACAGAGGAAAACGCGAGGCATTTCTTGACCTGGTAATTTAGAAGGAGAGTAGGTGAAGTGTGTAAATTAGAGAAAATTCAAAGGTGAGTCATTTTGGAAATGTATAGTAGGCATATATCACACTAACTGCAGCTCAAAATTGTGAGCCTCGCCCCTGAAATCCATTAAAACAGGGCTTCCTAGCATTTTTACCACTTTAATGCGTGCATCATTGTTTGCTTGATTTTGTCATATGTGGTCTATGTTTATTTAAAACTTCAAATGAATTATAATGATTCTTTCTCTGAAGTTTTAATGATGTTCCCTTGAGGTAATTAGAGGCACTTTGTGGTGGGAAGCGTCCCAGGGCTGGGAATTATGGCATTATGGAAATGAAACCCACGTGCTACCTCCTTCAATTTTAATTCAAAAGGAACAGTTGGACATAGTGTTTGAGAGCTGAGGCGATAAAGAAAGGAAACTCAGTGTTCCAATGGACTGGTTAGAAAAGAGGTGAAACAGTAGGCTGTGACTTTGTTGCCCAAGTCTAAGTAAGAATTAGTGTTGTCATTGCAAGAAACGGAATGACTATGGCATCCTTTTCTATCAGAAATTTAATCCCTGCCTGAGTTTTAGGATATTATGTCTAGTTCATTCATTCATTCAACAAATATTAATATTTGTTAAGGGTCTATTACATACCAGGCTCTGTGTTTTACAGTGGGCATTCAGTGATGAATCAAGCAGAATCTTTGTCCTCAAGAAACTGACATTCTTGTAAGATAGACTGACAACTACCAAGTAAATATGGTACTGTGTCAGGAGGTGCTGAGTGCTATATTTAAAAAAAAGACATAGGAGGGAGACAGATTTTGATGGAAGAGATGCTTTTGTATACAGAGTGATTTGGAAAGGACAGTCTGAGACCATACTGCTTGAACAAAGGACCAGTTTGTACCAAAATTCAATGAAGCAAAAAATAGCAAGTACAATTTACTATAAGCCTAGGGCATAGGGTGATTAAGAGAGACAGTTCACCAGAATTCCTTTTGAATTTCACAATTCCTTTGGCTATACCATTAAACTAATATTTAGAAAAAGACCTTGAGCTCTCATAGGGTCTCATTGCCAGAAAGTTATCATACCCTTGGCTTAAAATTATGTGGAGTTCTACAGTCTTGCTAGTAATACAAATCTGTGATAGTAAGGACCACTGAACAAGTCCAGTTTGGATATTGATTCAGTTTATTATTGTACCTTGTCCCCAGTGACAACAGGAACAAGCAAAGCAATTATCCAACTCCAGGGCAAACAAATCGAGATGCTTGGACCACACAATGCACAGTAGTCATTCTTTTTGACAGGTTGTCATGGTGTATTAGATAAAATTTCTCAGCTAACATCTGAGGGTGAGAAATAACATGGGATAGAAACTTCAGCAAGAACAGACTAGACTATTTGGGGGGAAGTTTAACCTTTAGGACAGAAATTACTTGTTTACTTAAGCAAGCCATCATCCATCCCTCCTTTTTTCTTGAGACGGAGTCTCACTCTGTCACCCAGGTTGTCTTCTTATGCCCATCTTCTTTAGTATATTTTGGAATTTTGCCTTGATTAGGAATTATTCGTCTGCAAGAAAGAGAATCCCTTCTTAATAAAAACTGGAGAAATTTATTAGGAAGATACAAGGCAATCGCATGAAACCCAAGGGAAGGAAGTCAGCTGGGGCTCACAGGATGCTGGAGCTTTAACTAGAAAGTCATAAAGAATGGGAATTATTTTCTCCAGATCTCTGGAATCTTGTGGTCTCTTGTTTCTGCCTCTCTCTTCATTTGTGTGTCACCAAAGAGTGGCTTCCTAGGTTTTTCTGAGCACAGGGCTGCTTCTGCTTCTGTCTTTACGTTACTTCCTTGTTCATTCTTAAAAAGAGACTCACTAGAAGTAGTCCTGCTCACTGAATAAATATGTGTGAAAAGCAGGTTATAAATAAATATACATAGTCTAATCTTCAACTATAAACAATTTTAATATGTGTATGTATGCTTAGGAAAAAATCTAGAGCAAAATGCACTGAAGTGTTTTTAATAGTCTCTCTAAGTGACGGGATTATGGGTGATTTAAATGTTTTTCTTTGAGTATATATGCACTTTTCCATCATTAGCATATACTATTTTTGTAATTGTGAAAAAATTATTGAAGAAAAGCAAAGGTAAAATACATATGGTAGATCCCAGTAGTCTAGGACTAAACCCAAGAATGGGGCAGGTATGTGCCAGGTCTTGGGTACAGGGAGGGAGAGCTTAAATTGCACTAGGGAAGATGGCAGCAGAGACTTCACATACACACGCCCGGAGCTTCTGGCTTTTTATTTCTAAATGTATTTTTTTTTTCAAGAAAACCTTCTCAGATACCTGTCAGTACCATTATAGGAATGGAATTTGTCAAAAATGATTACATGCTCATCAGATATCTGGATTCCCTCTCCATTTCCCTCTTGCCTTACTTGTGCAACCATCAGCTATGTTATGTGAGATTCAATTGGTCCTACAGTATCCCACATATAAAGTTGAGACTTGAAGTTCAATCTATTCCTTGACTTGCCCTACTCTGGGAGACATCAGAATGAATTTTGTAGGTTCCTTTCTTTCCACAAGACACCACCCGAATAAAGTTCTTAGAGCCTTTCTCTGGCTCCTGCTACTCACAGAATCAAGTCCATGCTACCTAGCATAGGAGAGAAAGCCGTCTGTGCCCTGGCTCTACCTACTTGCTGGTTCATATCTGTCCCTCTTCCCTTCCACTTCATGCTACAGTAACATGGCTTGCTCACAGTTCTGTAACACACCATGGCATCTCACACTCCCTTGCATTTGTACCTGCTGCTCCTTCCTTTTGAGATGCTCTTCTCCTCCCTTGCCCGCTTGGATCCCTTCCCTTCCCTTTCTTCTGCTCAGATGTCACAAATTCTGTGCAGATTTCTTTGAAATCTCAGATGGAAACTTTATTCTGTGTGTATTGGTGTACCTTGAAGCACCCCAGCTTTGCTTCTACAAAGCTGCACTGTAATTTGCTTACATGCCTATCTCTCCTCCTAGAAGAGAGGCAGGAACTAGCTCCTTGAGGGCAAGAACTATTTCCTTTGCTTCCATTGAAGTTATTGCTACCTCTTAGGTGCTCAACAAATGCTTATTAAATGAATAAATAAATAATTTCAATTTGAGACTTCTGCAAATGTTGCCTATTGCAAGGTACGGTGGATTAGAGTGAAAGGGAAAAGGAGAGGCTATACTATAAAGCAGCTTCACAGGTATTATCTCCTTTGATCTCCTCAACAGCCCCATGAGATTTTTATTATCCATCCTGCTTTACAAATGAGGAACTGTATCTCAGGTCAAAAAACTTGCCCCAAAACGTGCTTCTAGAAAGTGACAACTAGGATTTGAACCTATCTCTAATGTCAGCGTTCTTTTAATTACAGAATCTGTGTGAATCTAAAACCTTTGTCTGCTGCTTATAAGCCATGGGACCTAAAGTAGTTCCTTTAATGAATTAAAGTCAGATTTTCACTTCTGTAAAGCAAATTAAACTCTAAGGAAGTAGTTCTCACACCCCGGCTTCACATTAGAATTACCTGCAAAGCCTTTTGTGTGTTGTTTTCACACCCAGAGATTCTGTTATTGGTGTGGGGTGGTATCCGGACATCAGGATTTTTTCAAATATACCCAGCGGATTCTAACACGCAGTCAGAATTAAAAAGCAATGTTCTAGCTCAGTACTTCTTAAACTTTAATGTGCCTGTAATTCACCTAAGCATCTTGTAAAATGAAAATTCCAACTCAGTATGTTCCAGATGGAGCTCTAGAGTCTGCATTTCTAAATGACTTCAGGTGTGGCTCTTGCTGTTGGTTTTCACACTACACTTCAAGTAGCAAGACTTAGAGTAGAAAGCCTGCACCCTAAATGAGGAACTCTAAATTACCAAAACAAAGGTAGTGTTGTTATCGCTCCTTAGACAAATGCACTTTCTTTTGCCTATTCAATTCAGTTTCTGTGGATCTACAGTCTTTGGACCTCAGTGGCCCTGACTAGGTCTGGCAATTGGCTCTGGCTCATCTCTTGATAGGTTTCCACAGGTTAGAAAGCCAGGTAGGAGAATACCTAGCTTGGGGCATGATTGAAAAAGGACCTGGTGCAGACAATCAGGGCAGCAAATAGTACCAACCAAAGCACTCGGGAATCCAGCATGGACCACAATGGAGGGTGTGGCTAGCCTGGTTTTTGTTTGGTGCCAAACTGCCTGGCTGGTTAGGATCTAAAAGATAGTACAGTAAGGGAACGTTAATTGAGCAGGGGATGAGAGCCTGTTAGAGTTTAGCGAAGGGCTTAAAAGGGCCAGGAGGGCTTCCCATGAGGCCAACCTGTCAACAATCATTAATTAATCAATATGCAGCTTTTCGCTGTCTACTACCTCCCAATCTTAAACTGGGTGTGTGTCACGTGGGAGGGGGTGTAGGGGATGAATGACTCGCGTAAATGCATGTGAGTCAGAGAAGGAACCTGGCTGGCAGAGGCCCTGCTCGTATCCTGGAGCCAGACACTGAGTCCCTAGATAACCAACAAAACCACTTCACACCAAAGACTCATGAGCGATTTATAGGTGGACAATTTTTACGCCTTGGTCAGGCAGTCCACTAGAACTCCATGCGCATGAGGATGTAGTTTAGAATGTCCTGTGTTCATATTACCAGTACCAGGGACATTTGTCCTTTACAGGCAATAAGAAGGGAGCAAATTCAGGTAAATCAGGCATGCAGGAGAATTTCCTCCCCCAAGTTTGAGGAGTCTCTGATAGGTTCACTTAGTAAAGAACTTCAAAACCTTATTCTCTCCAAATTTTGAAGTTTTCTTTCAGGCTTCTATTCTGCTTGGCCTGGCGGTAGGGCTGGACTCAGATGGCCTCTTGGTATGGACTTTCAGCCCCAAGTTTAGTTCTGTTGATGGATTGGAAAACCCAACACCTTCACTACTCAAATATCCCAGACACGAAATGTTTTGTCACAGGTTTGGTTGCAGGAATACCCTAGTTCTTTGTTTAGCCACTTGAAAAGGAGGATTAAAGAAAAAAAAAAAAATCAGAGACTAGCCACAAATAGATGGCATGGAGCTTGTTTTGTAAAGCAGTGCCTCTAAATTGTGCCCGTATTCCTTATGGAAACTAAAGGCAAAGCCAAGTTTGCTTTGTGCAAATTCAGCAGCGCTAGGACCCCTTGGCAGAATGCCACCTCGCCCTTGCTTAGGCGGTGTCTGTGCACAATCTTGCTTGCTTTCTTCCAAGGAACAAACAGGGTGGGAATTCCTGATCTAGCTCTGTATCACCAGTAATCTGACCTGCAGGCTTGTACCTGAATACTGAAACCTTGGGGTTCACTGCTCAAATATAATACTTGGTAAAAAGAGAAAAGGGGTAAAGAGACCCTTCTTAACCTTTGCAAATTTCGTGCACTATTTATATAACATTTACCACTTTTATTTTCCACAACCTAGGATTTTGTGAGGAGAAAAGGGCAGGTACCTTAAACTAAACTGCATTCCTACAGGTTTAAATGACAGCTTTTCCTCTCTGAGGGCTAAGCTCATTGCATGGACATCATTCTTCAGGGGCTGATTTTGCCTTATAAACAACTTGAATTCTACTTCTTAGATAATATATGAAACTGGTTTTCTAATGGCTTCATAAGAGAAAGTTTTTTTCCCCCAAAAGATTAAATAAATAAGCTGCCCTAAAAGAGGAGTTGCTATCTGTTGGATGGAAGCTTTGAAATTCTTTCAGTCTGGGTCATAATAAATGCAACAAGTTTTCATTTTCTAATCCAGTCTTATTACATAAAATTGCACTTTTACGAAGACTGAGTTCAAGGTTTCATTGTCTTGCTTGTGTTAACTACTCAAGGCCTATACCTTTCTAAATAAGTTACCATGTGAAGTCTGGTAAGTATTTTATAAATTCTAGAAAGGAAAAAGCTGTAACGTCTCATTTCAACAACCTGCCTAACTGCAGGTAGGTAAGAAAAATCAACACAAGTTAATGTCACCCAGAAATCAAGAGAACATGGACCTTCAGGAAATGTGCACTTGTTTCAACAGTAATACAGGCTTTATATATTTGATCCTTTAATAAAAAGACATTTTTAGACCTCAAGGTTCTAAACAGCTGAAGGGGTGGAATGTTTTCGAACAAAAATACTACACCTTGTTGTAAAATGGCAGCCATGACTAAAGTCAGAGTTTGTCAACATGGTGGTGCTTAGGCCACCTTTCACTGAAAGTGATATTTTGTTTGCCTCTCACTGTGTTTGAAAACAAATTAGCTTTTTAAATGAGAATATTTCAAATAAAACTACAGATTCCTGGACTCTCTTGAAAAATAGGTTCTAGAAAGGATTAGCACACATCCTCACTGGTTCTTGATTGGCTGGAACTGATGGAGTTGACCCTTAGGTGAAACACGTACTCTGTAGTTTACCATAGGTTTGCCAAGGACCACATTGTTCATATATGTTGTCTGCTTGGTCCCTGTAGGCCTTTGACAAAAAAACCAAAGGCTGAATGCTTCACTCCAACACAGGGGTGGCAGCCTGCATGTGAAGGCTTCCAGGTGCCACCTGCAGCAGCTGTGAGTCTCTCTCTTCCACTCTCTGGCAGAGACATTCTTTTTCTTCTTCTGGAGACATTGTAGCATAAATGAAGGATCCCTGAATTGAGGGTCAGGGACTAGTCCTGAGCGATAACTCCTTTTATCTAATTGAGTGAATTCAGAAAATACACTTAACTTTTTTGAGACTCAGTTTCCTCATCTGTAAAATGAGGGATTTATTAAATTGACCCATTCCACTAACATTTAAAACAGAAGATGCACCAAAGGACTCAATTATAAAGGACATAATCTGATCATGTGCAGACACATTATGTGCCGCTGTCTAAATCTTTTTTAAAAAGAGTGAATTTGAATGCCTTTAGGCACTTTCCCACAGCCCTGTCTCTTGAAGCCAGGTCATCAGGATCTCCATTACCTGCCTAACCTGTCAGTCATTTGAGTTCACGAATGACCCCTGACTTCTATAGCCCTTTACCCTCTCTGATATCCTGTGGTTTTTCTCTCTCTTCCAACATTTGCCTCTTTTTCAATGTTGTCTCTTTATTTTGTTCTCTTCCCGTCTCCATCTCCCCCAGCCTAAGGCTTGCCAGGGGCTTAGCTTTTAAAGTCTGCCATTGAGTTTCTGGTGAGAGAATTCTTTTAGCTTCGGCCCTTTGTTGCTTTTTATCCTCACCTTGACAATAAGGACACAATTCTGAGTTTTACTCTGTAGCTTGGTTTACTGTTAGCGGCAGTTTCCCTCCCTTCTTTACAGCAGCTGTTCTCATTCTTCTAACCAGTTTTTAAAAGACTTGAATTTGGAAATACGGTCGCTGTGCGCCTCTTCAGAGATTCATCCGTAACTGTCAGAGCCTTTTCATTCCCTGTCTTTTGTATAGGTTTCTTTTATAAGCAGGGTAATTTGCATTTGTCTTTAATTCTTAATTTGTCTTTGCATTTACTGTGGATGTAGCATGCAGCTGAATTTGCATTTTCTTTTCACTTCCATTCTCATGGACTGGGGCTGTCTGAGGTGCAAACCATGGAGAGATTTGGGAGTATGTTTGCTGAGTGGTAAACTTGGCTCTTCTGGCTTTATTTCTCCCTCCCCTTACTCTGAGTTGTTTTATTATATTTAGATGCTCTAAACGGTAATCAAACGTAGCCTATGTTTTCCAGTCCATGGGTTACTTAATCTCATTCAATGAATATTAGACCTTTAAACAACACTGGTATTCACTTAATCAGGAGAAGTCCTGTGTAAAACGATATTGGATTCTTGGGTATAGAAACTGGAGAATTCATTCTGTGCCTACCCACTGACCAGTTGGGTGCGTATCGTTATATAACTCTCTGGTCCTCAGTGTTTTTAATCTGTAAAAGGGGACTAATAATAACTTTTAAAAACCCCCAGCTATTTCACCATTTTTTTCTGAGGTGCAAATGGGTGCTGTGGAACCCTTTGAGGAGTATGGCCCAGTGTAAAATACAGTGCCCTGAGGACCCCAGGCAGTCCTGCCCTGGAGTACTTTGTCCAGCTGCTGCTTGGTTGTTTAAGGAGCTCTGGTTCCATGAGGTTTCACCAACAATGACCACGGTGTTTCAAATCGTATCAAAGTTTCCTATTAGCAAGGGGAAGAGAACCAGGCTAAAATTCACTCACAGCTTGGTGCTTCTCTTTAGTGCTGTGAAATGACATTTAAAAAGGAGGTTAATGCCTTACACTCAACCTGGAGTCCTGATGTGCCTGCAAAAAGCATTAGATCTAATCACTCTTCCTAGAATGGCAGAGGCCAGACGTGGCCCTATATATTCCAACATTCAATTACAAGACCGTTCTCGAGAAATGATTTTTTTTTTTACTACATTATAGAATGTTGAGAAAATTGTTAGTTGCTTCTATAGCCCATTTTGTAGCAATATGTAATTTATTGCTGCTCTGAGAGGAAGGAGAATTTTGAGTCAGTTTGAACTAATTGTAGGGTGTATATAGAGGTAGTTCTCAACAGTCTGGTGATTTCTCCTCACGGCCTCCATTCATTAGCGCTTAATCACCAGAAAGGCCTTAGAGGCGGTGGAGGGGCTTCTAGATTTTCAAAAAAATCTACCATGTTCTGGAGAAAGGGCTATTTCCTTAAGCCATGAACTTCCCTCACACTCCTCCCTGGGACAGATGTTTTGCAGTTTTAGAACTAGGTCCTGAGACACATGGAATTAATAGATTTATTGGAATCAGAAGGTCAGTTTGATTTTTTTTTTTTTTTTTTTTTTTTTTTTACATTTTAAAACTTTTTTCTTTTTTAGAGAGGTTGGGGGGCGGGTCTCAGTATGTTGCCCAGGCTGGTCTTGAACTCTGGGCTCACGTGATTCTCCCACCTCAGCCTCCTGATTAACTGGGATTACAAACTTGTGCTGCTGTGCCCATCTCAGCTTGACAGTTTAGAGACCAGGGCAATGTATTCTCTTGGTAAGGATTCATTCTCCCTCAATTCTTAGCAACTTTTACCACCCAAGAAACCCTTGGTTCTGGGTTTGGGAAAGGGGAAGATCTCACATTACTTTTCAGAGACCTCTCTTCTAGATGATTTAAATGTGAATAATAAAGACTCTAATGGGAATCTAGACCCACGCTCCCGAGACACATACCAAAATTTGGAGTCCAGAGAATAGTGAAAAAGGATTCAGGCTAATAAATCAGAAAGGATGCAGAGGATATCATGTGCTAGGAAAAAAGAAAATGAAAACAAAACAGTTTGAGAAACTGAAGAAAATGGGTGGGTTTTTTTTTCTTGAAGTTTTAGAATAAGGTGGCTGGGTTCAGTGGGTCGCATTTTATTTTATAACATGAATAATATTTCATCATATCAAGAAAGTTCTTTACTGTAATATTTGTAAGTGTAAAAGACACTGCTGTTTTCTTGCAGTTTCCAGAACTTTTTGACACTGCTAACTATTAATCAGAGCTTAGGAAGTAGATTTATCATCCTATGTATCCTTGTCTGGGTAGATAAAATGCAAATTTCATATCAACTATTTCTTTGGAAGCAGCTGCCCAACTTCTGTGGATGGGAGGACAGGCCATTTGTTCTTTAAAACTTGATGGGCTTCAACTGGGCAACTATAAATTCTCTTCTGTCCTGATCTCTGGCCTAGGGAGGGGCTTTTCTTTCCTGATTGCTGACTGACTTCTTTCTTGTCATGCTGGAAAGCCTTGTTCAAAGATCTCAAAGACTGGCTGCATCTCTTTCCTAATGAAGCACCCTTAGCTCGAAGCTGGGGGAGAAGGTCCATCTGGCTTCTGCCATATGTGTGTATGCTGTCAAACCAGTAAACACGGCAGAGTTTGCTGACAGTGAGGAGTTTCAGTTAGTCAGTCATAAATTAGAGATGAGATACGCTGTGTTCCTGCTGCTGCGAGCTTTCACACTCCAGGAAGAAATCTCCACTTACCTATGTTGAAGAAGTTAACGATTTGGATTGAGGAACCCTCTGATGGGGCAGTACCAAGTGAAATGCACATACATGATTCAGACTGTTCAGGCAGTGAGCACAGACACAGGATTAAAGACCTGCAATCCTTTCCTAAGCACCTAATTTGTCCCTGTTTGCTTATGCACTCGGTATGTTGGGTCTCCTATTTCTGCCCATATATATCTAGTCAATTATGCTTTTTTCCACTTGGGATGGGTATTAGGGAACATCTCTGAAGAGTCTTTAAAAATATTCCTCTGCTGGGTGAACAGATGTATATTTTCCCCCAAAATGTGCTTTATTCTTGTCTGATAATCAGGTAGGGAGACAATAATTAAATTTTAATGCATCTATCTTTTTAAAGAGAAAAGTGCTTTCTGGCTCTTAATGGCAAAATTTCATGATTATGATTTTAATGCTTTTAGATGAAAGTGGAGTTTACATTTAGGCTGCAAGAAGCACGACTAAATTACTCCCCTAAGACATCTTTGTTTCATTTATGGGCTTGTGTTGAGGTGTGTTTTAATGTATTACATTTAAAACAGACTGTGATATATTAGGCTACTTAAACATCTTAAACCAGAATAGCTTCAGATAATATCGTTATCTGTATCCGAAGATCTTGCCACGGGGGAGGAGTGGTCACAATTTCCAAAGCAGATTCCCAAGCTTTACTTTTTAACCCCGAATACCCTTCTCACCCAAGAGGTCCCATGACCCCTACAACTCTTAAAATCCCTTTGCTCAAAAAAATAAAAGTTAAGATTCTTTAAATAATACGAGAAGTGGAAAACCAAGGCAATCTATTTCATTTGGTTAGTTCAGAAATGATCAGGCCCTAACCTCAGCTGTGTTTTGTTTATTTGAGGTTGGGATTTAGGGCAAGTGATGCTGGTTGAGGTAATTCATTAAAAAGCACTAATTGGGAAAAGAACAGGAGGCCGCAGTGCGGTGGGGGGGTCGGGGGGGCGGGGGGATGCGGGTGGTGGTGGAGATTGTCCCAGTCCCAGAAATAAACACTATAGGCTGCTCGAAATTCCCTGTTTGATTCCTGGTATGAGAAGGAATGACATATATTTAGAAAATAATTTAGACCTTGCATATGTAGTTGGTTTTAGCCATTAGTTAAACTACATTGTAGTTGGTTACTGTCCATTCAGTAACATCAAAATTTGATATATTGCCCTAGTAGGTTGAATAATGTCCCCTCAAAATTCATCTCCATCTGGAACCTCAAACTGAGCATTTATTTGAAAATTGAGTGTTTTCTGATGCAATTAGGTAACAAGTCAGCTAAGATCATACTGGCTGATCATCCTAGAGTGGGCCCCAAGTCCAATAATTGATGTCCTTCTAAAAAAAGGAGGGGACACAGAGAGACAGAAGTGGGCCATGTGAAGACAGTGGCAGAGTTTGGAAGAATCTGTCTTCAAACCAAGGAAGCCCAAGGATTGCCTGCAACCATCAGATTTTAGGAGTGTCATGGTCAGATTCTCTCTGAGACTCTTCAGAAGGAACTAACCCTGCAGGTACCTTGATTTTGGACTTTTGGCCTCAGAATGTGAGGACATACATTTCTGTTATTTTTAGCCACCAAGTTCATGGTGATTTGTTATGGCAACCCAAGGAAATGAACACAGTTGCTTAACAATTTCATTCTCATAGTTAATAACTGAAGCTTTAGGTCTTTATGACACCAAACACATATATTTTACTGAGGTCAATCATTCAAGCCACTGTTGAACTTGAATTTAGGGGAACCCCCTACAAAAGAAGTTTTGCAAAGTCGGGGCTCGTACTTCTAGGTTTTATGTGGCTAAGATATGGCCCAGGGCCCACAGTGTTTCCCAATTGTACAATGACCCTGTGCCCCTGTATCAGTACCTAACCCTATGCCACCCCTCATATAGAAGGCTGATGGCGCGGATGAGTGTGGTCTTGCTCTCTACGCTTGGAAGGCCCATACTCCCTGTTGGAGGCAGGGGAGGGGCTGCAGATAATCTAAACAGAAGGTTATTCTGGAGATGTGAGGGCTCGCTGGTCATCCGACTGAGGCCTCTGTGTTAGAAGACATGATATGTGGGTAAACAAACTGACTGCATCTCCCAGAGTGGCATACATATCTAGGGGAAAGCATCCTGTTGCCACTAATGCCTGGGTGTGGTCCAAGACTCCTTCGGTTTACTACAAAATAGAACCACAGCCTTGTGATCAGTAACAAAAGGGCACATTTTGTGTTTCTAAAGACTGAACTTTAGGATCAATTTCCCTTCAGTGCAAGCACATTCATCCTCCATTTATTTGACTTTCTAGCCCTTTTTTATAATTTCTTCACCCTTAGATCTTTTTAATTTGCAGTTACCTTGAAAGTAGGTAAGATTTCATTAGAGCCTGGTGAAATCCAGTTGGAATACCCATCTGCTTGGAAGAGCACAGGTGGTCTCTTTGTAGGAGTGTGGTCTTTATGGGATTACGAATCCCCATTTTTGTAGAGTTCCCAGGTCACCCAGCTGTTCAAGTGAAAACCTGGAAGTCACTCTTGACTCTTCATTTTCCCTCACCTCTCATATCCGATCAATCACCACATCCTATTGATTCTTCCTTTTGCAGATGGATGCACATCTTCCATATCTCTCCAACTCTCCATCAGGACTCTAGTCCAAGCTGCCACCACCTCTTGCCTAGATTATTGCAACAGCCTCCTGACGCCGTCACTACCTTCATCTCTACCCCTTTTTTCCTTTCTCACGACCACAGTCAGAGTGACCATACTAAATATGAGTCACATCCTAAACTCCTGCTGAAAAGAGTCCTACAACTTTAAGATAAAATATGAATGCTTTAGCGTGGCTTACATGATCTGGTCTCTCCATTTTGTCCCTTGTCATTCTCCTGTGTTCAGTGTTCTGAATTTCCCTCAGTCCCCTTTATGGACAGTCCTCTCTCTAAACAAGTAGTTCTCCTCGTTGGCTACACATTAGAATCACCTGGAGAACTTTTAAAATCATTGATGTTTGGGTCCCACCCTAGAGATTGCTATTCAACTTGTGTGGGATGCAGCTGGGATTTTAGAAATCTTCCCAAGTGATTCTCATGTCAACTGCAGGCTGAGAACCACTGAAGCTTCTGGATTCATCCTCTGTTCTGTCGATGGGGTCAGTAGTCACCTATCCCTCTGGTCTCCATTTAAGGAAGACTTGCTCCAGAAGCCCTCCTTGATTACTCTTAAAAAAGGTAAGTTCGCTCATTGCATGTTTCTATGCATGCTCTACTTCCCTTATCAACCACCCAATGCATTTAGTTGTAATTAGTTCTTTAATTCTTTGCCTTCCCTATTAGAATGGAAGCTCCCTGAAGGCAGGAATTGTGTCTGGTTTTGCTCACTATTCTATCCCCAGCAGCTAACTTTGTGCCTGGTATTTAGTGTCTAATAAATATTAAATTGAATGTGGAAACAAATGCAGACACATAAGGCAGTATGCATTAATTAAGTTTCTTATTTGTTTCAGGCAGTTCATTCTGGGCATTGATTCTTCGCATGGTGTGGAATTCTCAGCCTCTTTCTACAGGGATTGTCTTTCAGCACTATGCTCCTTCATATCAGGGACTTGCCCTGGGGAGCAGTGGATGGGACCTATTTTTCCCAGCTGCCTTATTTCTCCAATCACCAGGTCTTCAGGATACTGCAGTCCCAACCCTGACCTTCATCTACATCCTACCCTGCCTCCAGTGGTTGGTAGACAGGAGCTTGTATCAGAATTTTAAAAAATACCTGTTTAAACCTCCACCCCTTTCCAAATTCTGACTGGATAAATTTGTGTTGGACTTTAGGCATTCATATGTTATAAAAGTTCCATAGATAATTCTGGTCCAAAACTTGGTCTTCCATGCTTTCTAAACTGTGAAATAACCAATAGGAAATCAAAGAGAGTAATGAAAACTCAGCTGGGTCTGTATGTCAATGGGGAGAAGGTTGAAAGGAGAAAAATTGTCCACTACTTCCCTCCACAGACTATGGCTCTTCCTTTGTACCTCTGGCACATTTAGGCATTCCCAAGTATCCTTCCAGGAATGATGACTCTTCTTTTGTTGTCTAATCCAAAGGAGTGACTTATGGTGGCTGTGTCTGGGCTGGTGAGACCAACACAGACCAGAGTAGGAAATATTTAGAGCTGGTAGAATACTGTAGGACTCTTCAAATTATAAGCAGGGTTGACCTCTTTTGCATTCATATCACAGGAAGGTTTTCCTCCCAACTTACTCAGAGGCTGCCTTCTGTCAATTTGCAAGAAAGGGGACCTTGCACTTTGCTGTGGTGTCACTAAGTGCTCCGCTTTATGTAACATAGCCTTTAGAACATTGCTCTTAAGTATATGTTAGGGTCGGGCTATTTAAAGTTCAAGACATGCTGCTCAGACGTGAAGCACAACACTCCAACATAGTTTTAAGCTATGCAAATTGTTTCTTCTCAGTTGCTGCAAGAGGTTTTGTTTTGTGATATTGGCCTAGGGCCAAACAGGTAGTGTGATATGAGTAGGCAGCCCTCCTACTACCTCTCCAGTAGAAGGCTTCAGCCAGCACTATTCTCCACATCCAAACAGGGGAGATAGAAGAGGCTGCCTGAGTTAGTTAAGTGGAGCCAGTACCTGCCTGGAAGGTAGGAGACTGGGTTCCAATCTTGGCTGTGGCATTGGGAGGATGTCTGCTCACTTCCCTGCCTCACATTCTCCACTTGGTCCCAGAGAAGAACTGAACAGGGCCATCTTTTCCAAATTAAAAATTTTACTTTTTAAAAACTTTAATTTTTGTATACATGCTTAAATAACAGGCATAAATAGACATCCTATATCTACAGTATATCCACTTGTCAGCCAAGTCCCTTTCCCCCTCAGATATTTGGTCTGATTAACTTGGGTCCTAGTCAGTTCCAAGACATGGGAAGTCCAGAGATCTCCCATGATTTCTGTAATTTCCCAGCCTAGGCAGCTTGCCTGCTTTACCACTCCCATCTCTCTGGGTGCAAACTCTGCTCCTATAAGATCCATGCACTCCTGTTGTTTTGTAAGCTGCAGCAGGACTTTTCCATACCTGGGGAGGAGGAATCTGGGAGAGTCATCTCCTGCTCTGCTTGGCCACCTGCTCCCTCCTGGCTCCATTCTCCTTCCCCTCATCTCTTCTAGCACCTCCTCTTTTTTCCATATTCCCTGTCTTCCACCCCAACCCCAGATTATCCCTGTATGCAGAATAGGGCAGCCAAGGGAGGTGGGGGTCAGCCTCTGTTCCTAGACTTGCAAGCCCCTTAGTAATATTACGAGTCACCCTTCTTGGAGAACAGTCTTGGTTACAGTTTTTCCCCTGGTTACATGTTTGTTTGATCTCTTACCATGTGCTCAGGTATATCATGCATATGGATACAATGGATACTGTAGAAATTTTAGAATGTACAGGTGGGTTCTCTGGCAGACAAGCTGTGTGATGTCATTAGCCCTAAGCTATATATAAAACCATCAAGACTTTAAAACTCAAATCTGCACTACTTTGGTGCAAAAAAAGAGAGTGATGTTGAGAAAGAGTGAGAGAAGAACTGGAGTGTTTAGTTATAGATGTGCCACTTCCAAAGTGAAAGGTAGAAAAAAATATATAAACCACCCTATGAATATTAATAAGAATACTTTGCAAAGCACTCTGAGTTCCCAGAAGAAAGACGCTACATAAGCACAAACTTTACCTCATTCATTCTGACAGCATCCCTGTGAGAGGAGATTCCATTTTAGAAACAAGGAAATGGAGAGAGGAGGAGCCATAACTTGTCCCCAAAGCCATCATTATCTCAGTTGCAAAGGCTCAGCAAATTTCTCCTTGTCAAGTCTCCTCTAGCAGATCAGCCTTCCTGTTTCATGATACTTCTCTGCTGTTGGACACTCTTCAGTATTTCACCTGTCAGTCTCATTCATCCAATCAGACTATGAACCCCTTGAGGGGAGACCCTAGGACTCTCTATCTTTTCTGCATTTTTCCCTCTCACTGTGTCCAACAGAACATCAAGGACTCAATACTACTCAATAAATGTTTTTGACTGACGGACGGTCAGTGTGGTGCAGAAGTGACACTGGTTTAACTAGCTGTCTTTTCCTTTCTAGTTACTTTTTCTTCTCCCATCATTTTTTCTTTTCTTCTGTTATTTCAAAATAATTGCAAATAATATAAATATCTTGCTTTAAAAAAATTAAAGCATTATAGCATTTCCTCTATTATCCCCTTTCTAAGATTAATCATTGCTTTATGATAGGATTAAGGAGAACTTTTGGTAACATATTTTTTGAAAATAAATTACATATGCATAGTACAAAATCCAAAAAGTGTTATATGGTAGTATTCTGTGAAAAATAACTATTCTTATACCCTTTGCCAAAGCTATCTGTTTCCCCTTCCAAGAGGCAACCAACATTATCCATCTCCTGTGTGACCTTTTAGGGATGTTGTATGTTTACACAAGCATATATGTCCAAATAACTTTTTACTTCAAATGACAGCATATCATAGACATTGCTTTGCATCTGGTTCTTTTTGATTCATAACACCTTGGAGGCTGTTTCCTGGCAGTATAGGTAGTTGCGTCATTCATAGTATTCCTCTATATGTGCATATCATCATTTGTTTGACTACTCTTCTATCAATCAGCATTAGATTGTTCTCTAGTTTTGCTATTTATAAACAATGATAGAATGAGTGTTTTCCTACATATTTCATATGGTATATGTGATAGCCTATCTATAAATTCCTAGAAATAGAATTGCTGGTTCAAAGAATTGTACATTAAAAATTTCGATAGATATTGCTAAATTGTTCTTTATAGAAACAAGTTATACCTACGTACACTCCCAATCACAATGTAAGACTATGAAGCATTTTAGAAAAGCTGTATATCTGAGATGAAAATGTAGGGAAGTGGCAAAAATCAGAGTGTAGCATGGTAGCATGTCCCATCATAGCTACTGATGGCCAACATTCACGCACAGAATGAATGCTGCCCATCCCTGCCGTGGGAGCTTGTGTTCATTAGCTCAAAACAACTCTCTGATTGTGAGGTGAGTTTATCTGAAGGGACTTTAAATTGGTACCTTGTTTAACAGTTAAAGCAGCTGTTAGAAAAGAACAAACATTTATGGAATATCCTTTGTGTGCCAGGAACACAGATAAACACTTCCTATGTTATGAGGTAGGTATTATTATCCTCATCTTTTTGATGAAGAAACTGAAATTCAGGTTAAGTAACTTGCCCATAATAAGCTGTGGAATTCAAGCGGGCCTCCCTCTTTCTACTCTGCCACACTGAATTCTTATGTGACTTGTGTTATTTGGAAGATTAAGGAAGTACTCAGTCAACTGAAACTGCATTTTGTCTAAAGAAGAAGAATATGAGTTCAACAGTATTGCAGCAAAGAAGATATCCGAATATATGTACTTTGAACTTGTCAGCAGAAAAAGAAACCACCTGGTAGCCAAAGGATATTTTCTTAATATAAAAATCTCAACAACATTGTAGTATTCTCTCATGCAGTAAAGGTCTTAGAGACAGATCTGTCATCATATGGGATGACTGCTCAAGAAGGAACCGATTTTAATCTTAGCATCATTTTAGGATTTGACACTATAAGAAAAGGGAGCATAAGGGAATGGAACATGCGTATTGTTTTTTCCACATTAGGATACACAGCTGAGCTGCAGCACTATCAGTGACCAAAATCCGAGCCTTGTGGTTACTGTTATGATGAAATCCTGTGGAAAGGGGAGTATCACTTCCAGACACAGACTGACCAGCAAAAGAACCAAGAAAATCCAGGCAATCATCTGTTGGTTTTTCCCTACTAAAGAAAATTGGCAGTGATCTATTGCAGGAAGCCAGGGATGGCAATGTGTGTCTTCTGTTTGTGTTCATAAGATGCTTGTGCTGGGGGCTTTGAGAGCACCTTTTTAATGGTGGTGGTTTGCATTTCATACCTAGATGAGTAGGTCCAATACAACTAATTGGCTTAATTCAACAATTCTTTACCATATTCCTGCCAATATGTGAATATCTTCCAGATGAGTCAGCTGGAAGATAGGTGGAATATAAATTCTTGCCTTTATGTACTGTGTGTAGAGGAATATCCAGTCTAATTGTGCAGATAAAAACACACACAAATGAGAGGATACAAGACATTCCTCCAACAAATGTTTGTTCAGAATCTGCTATGTGAAAGGTACTGAGGCTGGGTGCGGTGGCTCACATCTAGAATCCCAGCACTTTGGGAGGTAGAGGCAGAGGCAGGTGGATCACCTGAGGTCAGAAGTTGAAGATCAGTCGGGTCAAAATGGTGAAATCCCATCTCTACTAAAAATACACACACAAAAATTAGCTGGGAGTTTTAGCACATGCCTGTAGTCCCAGCTACTCAGGAGGCTGAGGCAGAAGAATCACTGAGCCTGGAAGGCAAGGTTGCAGTGAGCCGAATTCATGCCACTGCCCTCCAGCCTGGGTGATGGAGCAAGACTCTGTCTCAAAAATGCATAAATAAATAAAAATAAAATAAAAACAAAACTGAAAGGCACTGTGCTAGGTTTTCAGAATACAATGGAGAAAATAGATCTGGTCTCTGCCTTCCTTGTTTTCATGTAGACAGGAAGACAGATGATTGAACAATTACATGAAGTAAGGATTATAAAAACAAGGGGTAGAGGTATTCAGAGAGGCTACATTTGACTGACTCAGTAGAAAAAAGTATGAAATATAAGGTGAATGTGTCAGACTGAATCCTTATTTGCTTCAATAGGGATGGCACCCACCATGTTCAAGAACAGACCCAGAGCCAGTGAGCAAGACATGGGGTTAATTGAGAGAATTTACGTACGGGATAGTCTGATGGCAGTAGGCGGGACAGGAGAACTGCAATCACTTGTAAAAAGCATGCAATTTATATAGAATATTAACTTAGCACCCTCTCCCTAGCAACCTCCACCTGGCAACCTTAATTTAACCCAAACAAAAGGTCTTGATCTCCATAGGATGGCCTGGGAGTTCAGATGTTCCTCATGGATAAGAAATGAGTCTCTTGGTTGGCCACTCTCAGATTTCTCAGCTTGGAACTTCAAACACATGTTCTTCTTAGACCATAGGGTCATTCTCAGGGTATGCTTAAGTTATAGCTGTCAGGTGCATCTGCCATACAGGGTCATTCTCAGGATGTGCTTAACATATTGCTGTCAGGTGCATCTACCATACAGCTTGTAGAAGCCAAAGTGTATATAACCAAATGTTTCTATTCGTTTTTCCTGAGGGAAGAAATCTTCCAGTTGAAGGTGAATGTGAAAGTCTTAAATGCTACTAACCAAGTACTTCCATCCTTCCTTCTTCTGGGTTCATGTAGGTTAATACTCTCCCACCCTCTTTCAAGTTAGGCCAGGCCAAATAATTTGTTTTGGTCAAAGCAAGCAAATCTGATATGTATCACTTCTTGCTGGAAACTACAACAGTCACATCCAATTAACCACATCTTGTCTTCTGACTGGTGTCGTGATCTTCATGGACACAAATGTTGAGAGAAAGCTTCTGCCAGTCACTTTCCCTGAAGTACCACAATGAACTGAGCCCTATAGCATTTATAAGATAAAACCATCATTGTGGTTTTAGCTCAGTGAAATTCTGGAGTCGCACATTTCTATAACCCATCCAGACTCATAGATAGGTTTCCCATTCATTTAATTTGTTTTGACAAATGTTTCTTGCAGAATGCTAAGCATTATTCTTAGGTGCTAGGAATAAATCAGAAAAACACAGATACACTTTTTTTTAGAGCTTTTGTTCTAGTTAGGAGGTGAAGCTGGAGATAAATAACAAACAAGTAAAGAAATGTAAACGAAATTAATAAGATTTTAGATTATGATAATCCTTACCAAGGTGGTAAGGTAGAGAGTGGCTTTTTATTCAGGGCATTTTAGAAACGTTAGTCAAAACAGAAATCTCTGAGAAGGTGACGTTTGTAGCTAAAATCCTGAAGAATGAGGAAGAGTCAACCAGGTTAAAATCTAGGAGACAGTGATCCTGAAAGAGTGAATAACAAAAGCCCTAAGATCAAGAAGGGGCTTGGCTTGTGTGAGGAACAAATGAAATCAATGTGGCCTGGGGAAGGTGCTTGCAGGGAGTCAGCTGTGGTATTGACTGAGACCGCAGAGGCAACAGCCTGATCTTAGAAGCTACAGTAAGAATCCTGATTTTTTATTTTTGGTAAAATAGGAGGTCATTGCAATATATTAAGCAGGAGAATGATGTGATGTTTTTTAAAAGATAACTGTTTGCTATGGAAGGACAAGCTTGGATGCAGGAGGGCCACTTAGAGGCTACTGCAATATTCTAGGAAAGCCATTTTGGTGGCTTGGTCTAGGGTGGCAGCAACGGTGGTGGAGAGAATTGGATATATTTGAAATATGTTTTGCTCATATAATGTACAGGATTTGCAGACAGATTGAATGTGGGTGGATATTAAGATGATGTCTACATTTTTGGCCTGAGTTTAATGGATAGTGCCATTCACTGAGAGAGGGAGGATTGGAGTAGAATGAAGAGAGAGATTTGGAGGACAACTAGTAGTTCAGTATAGATAATTTTAATGTTCATATTGTATTTCAAAATTAAGATATCAAGACAGAATCTTGAACTCCAAGTAGATGTTAAACCTGTAGGTAAAACAAGGAGTCACTGGCAAACATAATATTTAAAGCCATGAGAATAGATGAGGTCACGTAGGGAATGCATGTAGATAGTAAGAGGAGAGTCCAGCACTGAGCTCCTGGGCTCTCCAAAATTTGGAGGCTGAGTAAAAGAGCAGTTATGGAAGAGGACTGAGAATGAGTGACCAATGAGGTAAGAACAAAAGCAAAAGAGTGTGGAGTGCTAGAAGCCAAGAGAAGAAAGAAAGTTAAGAAGAGAGAAATTGTTAAATAGGTTGATTACTATTGAGAGGTGAATAAGATGAGAAGATAGATGTTTTCATTGACTTTGGCACAGAGGAGATTTTTCGTGAACTAAAATGAGCAAATTAGTGGAGCTAGATAGTAAATGCAGAGGACTGAGGTAGGAATGAATGCCAAGTGGAAAAGTAAAGAAGCTATGTGGAGAGAAATTGGAAAAGCAAACAAAGGAATGGACTGATTGGTAGATGGTAGGGAGGTGATTCATATGGGTAAATGGTGATTGTTTTCATCAAATCCTTTTTTTTAAAGGATAAAAGGTTCTAAATCATGTTGTATTGTTATAGGAATAATTCGAGCGAGAGAGGAAAGAGAGAGAGGAAAGAAGGGAGGGAGGAAGAAGGAGAAATAAAAGAAGAAAAAGAAGAAGAAGAAAGGGAAGACTAAATACAAAGTACTCGAGAGCCACCGAATTATAAACACCAGGAGAAGGCATTGGCATTGACTTCGGTGGGTGATTAGGATTTGTGAAGACAGAAGTCAGTGTGAACATCATTAATAAAGGAGTGTATGTGATAGTTAAGATGGAGTCTTGGTGAAAAATTTAGTAGGATGGATTGAAGCGATGATTTTATCAGAGAAAGAGTAAAACCAAAACTTGGAAATAACTTATCCAGTTGGAGAGTTAGAGGGGAAGTTTGCTCACTGAAAGAGTCCTTTCTATCACTGACCTAACAGGTGTCCATCTGTCCTCTGTTTGGAGGTCAGGGCAGATTGCGGAGACCCTCATGCCAGAGTCAGCTTTGGGCATTCGTTATTTAAGCTACTAAAATCAGTGTGGATTTTCGAGTGTAAAAGGATTTGACCAAAGCAATATTTTAAGCAGCTTCACAAGGAGGAAAGATTTAGGACTAGACAATCATCATCATCATCACCTGGGAACTTTTCAGAAATGTAAATTTTGGGGCCACACCTCAGACCTCCTGAATTGGATGCACTAGGAGTGGGCCTCAGAAATCTGTTTTAACAAGCCCTCCAGATGATGCTCATGCACGCTAAATTTGAGAACCACCAGCTGTCAGATAGCAAACATATGGCGAAAGGGAGCCAGATGCCAGAGGGTGAAGGAGTGACTAGGAAGTAAGAAGTGAAGGCAGCTAGAGTGATCACTTTCCCCAGTTAGCTCTGACCTCATTTCCTGGAGTTGCAGTTGGAGGGTGCTCCTTCAGGACCTCTGTATTCTGCTTATTTGATAGTATCTTGACTTCCATTTGTCTATACCTCATTTTGTTAATGCATTTTTTCACTGTTATTGTATTTGTAGTGGTATGAACTCTTTAATAGAAAGCAAATTTATTAGCAGAAGAAAGGACTTTTTTAAAAAGCATTCTCATAGTACCCAACATGGTGATCAGCATGCCATCGTTTCTTTAAATAAAGACTAATTCACATATTAATGCACCTAGAAACTACAACATCCCAGAATAATTCTACCAAGGCTATTTAGAAAAAAAAAAAATAAATAAAAGAAGCGCCTGAAGCAATCAGGGCCTATGAGAAGTTTTAATGAGAAGATTTAATGGTCCTAAGAATCTTTGGGAAAAGTTGTGAAATAGGACTGACAAGAGAGACTGATGAGAGGTGACTGGTAATTTGGCACAGGTTAGCAAATGAACAGTGTTAGTTCAAGGAGAGGATTCTAAGAAGGCTCTTCTCTTCAACTATTTAGTCTTCACTGCAGAAGAGAACAAACACATTTAATATGAATGCTTTCTATGCCTGCCACTGCTTATCAGCTAGACTTTCCCTTGCTCCAATGCCAAAATAGGCAGGCTACTTTTTGACTTGGATGGCCAGCTGTAGATCCATTCAAACCCAAGCTATCAGCCTCAACCTTTCCTCCATGGCATCAATTTGATTTGTCTCCTAACTTCTAGGTTCCAGGCTCTAGCTGTGAAGTTTCCCTAGAGTTCAAGACATCTGATTTCCTCTTTCTTTGTAAGACTATGATTCTTGATCGCTTAGGCTGAATGTCTTTGCACATGTATTGATGGGGGTGGGGGAAGTGTGTGGCTGAAAGAAGGAAGTAAACAGATCCTGAAGGTGCATCAGTTGTTTTCCTCCTTCCGTGTCGTTACGTGTGTCTCCTGCAGTCCAAGAGGTCAGTCAGGGAAGGAACCACTATACTTCCTAGTCCTTAAATAACTTCTGCCTGAAAGAATTTTTGATTGATGAATTTTACGGGAAAAAAAAATCTTCAAAAAATGCTTTTGGCAATCTTCAACAGGACAGATGGAAATGTGCCTGGCAGGGTCTGATGTTCTAGGATGAAGTTTCCATCATCTTTTGTCTAGTCACAGAAGGTACTCTGGAGTAAGGAAAGTAAAGCTGAGTTTGATGTAGGCTCATTTGGCTAGATATATGCTAGTCGGACATGTGATTTTTTTGGCACGGGTGGCTAAAGTTTTCTGTAGTAAATAGTGATCTTAGTGAACATTTGATGAAGAAAACATAAAGCCTCAACAATTGCAGTCATGGAAAGAAAACATTAAAATAGAAATCTAAAATCCATATGTGTCTGTAAGAATCTGTACATGTAGACAAAAATGCATTTGTGGGTCATACCAGAACCAGAGCCACAACGTAAGGAAAGATCTAGGTTAGATCAACTAAGCAATGAATGCTACTGGCAGATTTACTGAGCCTTGGGCTGAGCAGAGGTATTCTGCAGTTTGTATTTTTGATGTGTGTTGCTAACTAATTAAACACATGAAGCCTTCCTGTGAAGTGAGTCAGTGTTCCTCATTTCACATATGAGGAAACAAGGGCCGAAAGGATAAATGACTTGCCATTTTGCCAGCCAGAGCATCACCCAGCCATATTGTTAGCATTTCCAGTGAGGTTTCAAAGAATGACGTTAATTTCAAATTTAGTATGGGTTCATGCAAGGCCACCGAGGTGAAATTTTCAGGTCTCTAAAGCCACTCACTTGATCCTGCCTGAGAGGTAGATAATGGTCAGGAAGGGTCAGATAATGGTCAGGAAGGGTAGATAAAGGTCACTTGGAAGGTGTAGGGGTTTTAAGTGTTTTTCATGGTGACTTAAATGAGCACTTGTCTTGCTTTCTTACTATAAACTTTCCATCCCTGAGTGCCACTTATGTGCTACACAGAACAAAGAGCAAGCTTGCTGGAAAATTAATTAATTCAATAACTGATGGCAAAGGAACTTGAAAGCTGGCCAGACCAGCGACCTGGTATGATTTGTAGCAACAGAATAGAAAAATACTTGAGGAGTGAGTTTCATGTTTATTTTTTGGTACCGTAATCATTGGCAATAAGGGAAGGGGCCATTGAGAACAAACATTATGAATTCAATTTTTCTCATGTGTGGTGGAGCTTTCCGTGTGGAGTGACCCCTCCATAAGACAGAGCACTCGGGAGTGGATTGTTGGTAGAGTAGGAAGTAAGCAGATTGTTATGGGAGAGAAAGACTGCCTCAATCCGCAGACATTAGTAAGGAGGGTGTGATTTCTTAAGCAAATGGTGGAGAGAAAGGGCAGAAACCATAGGGTCTGCAGATTGTGTGACAGTTAATTGTATGGGTCAACTTTACTGGACCATGGGGTGCACTGATATTTGGTCAAATATTTCTTGGTGTGTCTGTGAGGGTGGGATCAGGATTTGATTTGGATGAGATGACATCAACATTTGAATCTGTAGACTGTGCAAAACAGATTGCCCTTCCTCTTATGCATGGGCCTCATCCAATCAGATGAAGGCCTGAATAGAACAAAAAGGCTGAACCTTCCTTGAGTAAGGGGGGATGCCTCCTACCTCACTGCTTGAGCTGGAACATTGGTCTTTTCCTGCCTTTAGGCTCAAACATTTGTTCTTCTTGTTTCTTGAGCTTGCCAGCTTTCTGACTGGAACTTAAACCATTGGCTCTCCTGGTTCTCTAGCCTGCTGATTGTCAAATGCAAATCTTGGGCATTTTAGCCTCTTTAATCATGCAACTCAATTCTTTATAAATCTCTCTCTTTCTAGATGTATACACATATCTATTTTATAATACATACATACATATGCATATATGTAGTCTATTGGTTCTGTTTTTCTGGAGAACTCTCACTAATACAGATGAAAATGAGGTTTTAGGATGCATCCAAGATTTTGAAGGATAAGATTTTACCTGTGGGTGGTGGTGGTCAGTGGCAGAAAAAGAGGGCAATGAAAGTCCAGTATTAGGTGAGAGTCAGGTGTACCTGGAAGATGGGAAAGTGTAGACTCATGGACTGTGGAAGATCCCAGCTGTGTGCTCCAATCCACAACCTGCAAGTGTAGAGATTATCACTACTGCATTTTGCCAGTAGGAAAGGGAACTAATTAATTTGAGGGAAGGATGATCTTATAGTATTGGGAAATTTTAAATTTCAATGGAGAAGTTGTCAGAATGTTTCAGAATGAGTCAGAAGGAGCTAAATGTTTAGGGGTGCATGGGTTTTGAGCATATGATTCATAGGGGAAATTTTATCTGCTAAAAATGTCATTGAGTAAGTGGGTTTTTCTGGTGTTTCTTTTTGGAGTTCAAATTTGCCTTATTAGCAACAAAGCTCTAATATGAAGTGATTATACCTAGGAAACTATCTTTCAAAGATAAAACTCAAATAATTTTGTAGATAAATTTTAATATGGTAATTTCTTATAATGACCTTTCTTAAATGAACCTTGAAAACAAATATCAGCAGGTGTTGGAATGGCTGGATGAAGAGCCTCATGTCAAGTTCTGAGTGGGGTTTCAGAAATAAATAAGCAAAGATAGAATATTCATAATCTAAAGTCCAGCTTTCAAGATGTATAAAAACATCTAAAGATTGCTATACCTATTATTCCTCTAAACTCTTTCTAGGTATCTAGCTGATAGAAATAATCCAGAATATGGAAAAAGTCACTGTACAAAAACATTAAGATATTAATAAATGTAAAATATAGAAAAAATTGAAAAATAAGCAGCAAGCATTATTCCCATGTTTGGAATAACATTGAAACAAATTATAGCACACCCACTTAACAGAGCAAGCTATTTATATACTATTATGCACCAATAAAATATTGGCTATGCAGACTATAGAATCAATATGGAAAAAGTATAAATACTCATGTTAAATGGAAAGATTAAGATATTAACATTTAATAATAAACTAACATTTATTTAGCACCTATTAGCTAATATCTCAGTTTTATGTCCTTTACATATTTTAACTCATTTAATTATCACAATCTTAAGTGGTATGTATTAGTATTACTCCCATTTTGCAAGTAAAGGAACTGAGACACAGAGAGGTTAAGTAATTTTCTAAGGTTACACAGCTAGAAGTAGAGCCCAGGATTGGAATGCAGGCCATCTGGCCCAGAGATAGGATAAAAAATGATGTCTATTATATGATTAAAACTATCTATTAGAATAAGGTGAAGAGAGAATGTATTGAATTTAAAAAGTGAAAACATTTTTTATATACAACCATATTTCTACAAAGCTATTATCTTCTATGATGCTCTACTTACCCAGCCACTGAAATAAACATGATCTTATCAGTCCTGAAAGTACTGAATGGATTGTGTGACTCCTTTTAGGAACATGGGCAGTTGTTTTCTTGGCATTCTAAGAGTGATTGGCAGTGGTCTTAAGTATAATTTACCATTTGTCTTCTCCCTGTGAATCTGGTTGCAAACAATTGGAAACCAGAAGAGGTGCCTGATACTGACATGGATAGACTCAAATAACACTTTGCAAGTTGATATTACCCTTTGAAGACTTTGTGGAGCCAAAACTTCAGATGCACACAAGACCATGTTATAATAATATTACATGACATTTAGTTGTTATTTATAGTTCACAAATCATTTTCATCATCATCATACAATAACGTTGCCTTTATTTTGCAGAAGAAGAATTAAGGTTCTTCTAGACAAACCTTGAATGCAGCAAAACAATGAAAAAAAGCAAAAAAAAAAAAAAAAAAAAGAATTAAGGTTCAAAGATCACTTAAATTGCAAAGCCCAAATTCAAACCCTACTATTCTGTTCTTTTAAACGAAGATATGATCACACTATATATATCTCTCTTTCTCATCTTCCCTGAAATTTGCTTGCAATTTGCTATCATATTGAGAAATATTATATCATGGACATCTCTCAAAATTAATATGTAAATCTGACTCATTCTTTTTTTTTTTTTTTGAGATGGTGTCTTGCTCTGTCACTCAGGCTAGAGTGCAGTGGCATGATCTCAGCTCACTGCAACCTTCACTTCCCTGGTTTAAGTGATTCTCTTGCCTCAGCCTCCCAAGTAGCTGGGAGTATAGGTGCGCCACCAAGCCTGGCTAATTTTTGTATTTTTAGTAGAAATGGGGTTTTGCCATGTTGGCCAGGCTGGTTTCAAATTCCTGACTTCAGGTGATCTAGCTTCCTTGGCCTCCCAAAGTGCTGGGATTACAGGTGTGAGCCACTGCACCTGGCCAGACTCGTTGTTTTAATAGATGCATGATACACTGCACCATATGGATCCATTGCAATCTATTCAAACTTTCCACCCTTTGTAGACATGTAAGTTGTTTCAAGTTTTTGCCATTATGAACACAACTGCAATAAACTTCCTTGTTATATATGTCTTTATGTACTGGTACTTCGATTTTTACAGGATTGATTCCCAGAAGTAAAATTGCTGAGTCAAAGGATATGTGCTTTTAAAATTTTAATATATATGCAGATTCCTTTCTAAAAGGCTGAATCAAAGGCACTTCCACTGAAGACCTATGAAAGTGCCTGTTTGTCTGCATCCTCACCAGTACTGGATGTTGTCACTTGTAAATTTATTCTAGTCTCCTATAGAATGGTCCCTAGTATTCTGACTTTGTTTCTAGACCTCCATCTTTTCAGTCAAGATATGTCGAGCAAGAAAGATTTTGGATCCCCAAATTAAAAAAAAATAGTTATCTTTAGGCGATTATTAACCATCTATTAGGCTTGAACTCTGTTGGGAGGCTGCTTTTGGCCTAAGCCACTGCTTTGTATACACACAATATAGCAATAAATAATAACCATTATGGTTGAACATTCAAGTTGACCGTGTAGTAAGTTATGAACAAATCTCCTCATTAGCAGCACTATTATTTTGGTGTTTGCAGCAATCTAGTATTCACAGCTAAGTTGAAACAAGAGCCATTATATATATAAAACATTTTTAGCTCATTTACTCTGAACTAGCTTTGCATACAAGAGCAGTTCGCCCTCACGACATAGTATAATGTCAGGACAAGATGCAAATTGAAGTGAAGAGGAATCGGACCTCTTTGACATGAGAGCGTATTAGCATGTACTTGGACACTTGTAACTTTAGAACTGAGTTAACAATTGTTTCTGACTAGGTTCAGATTTTAATTTCCATCTGAGTGACCCACACGTTTTCTTGTTGAAATGGAAGGGCTACTGTTCTAATACATTTATGTATTCCCACCTTTGCTGATTAGTCAAGAGTTGAAATTGTGACACTGTGTCACTGTTTAATTCCTTTAAAAAAATTATTATCAATATTTTACAAGCTCAGGTTGGGAAGTTAATTGATTTGAGAAGTGACCTTTGCATTTTTTTTTTAACTTATATAGCAGCCATTTCCTTTTTTTTTCTGGCAGTGACACTTTGATTTTCGTTTCAGAAATGGGCCCTCAGTAAATGAGGTTTAGATAAGCCTTGCATACCATATCTCCCTCCACCCCCAGCTCTAGTATATTATATTCTCTTGTCATATGATTGCTTCAGGGATGGGCATACAACCTAGCGTAAGACAATGGTGCTCAATTCTGGCACATTTAACAGAATTATGGGTAAGAGACTATCCCTTTCTGCAGTAATTGCTAGTTTTGGGTTGAGGTAAGCATGAACTGTAAGGTCCCCATGAAGAAGGGGTTCATCTGAGAATAAAGTCAACCTAGAGGTTTGCAGAGCCAAGAGGTGGAGAGAAACTGAATTCAGATGGTACCATTTGAACCCCTAATTCAGGTTTCTCTGAACTTTTTATTTTATGAGCCAATCATTTTCCTCCCTCTCGTTATTAACTCCATCCATGTTGAACCGAGCACTTTTTACTTTCATCGAAATGAGATCTTAAATTTTAAATTGCTTTGATTTTTCTACTGTATTACTATTTGTAAGATTTTTTTCAGTGGCTTAATTGTTTCACTGACAGACTCAAAGTTATTTTTAAGACTATTTCTAATACAAAGTATTGATTAATGTAAAACAAACAGTCATAGGAGCTGAAAGATAAACTTCTCTTTGGCAGTTTAACAAATATAAAAAGATACCCTTGGCTGGGCACAGTGGCTCATGCCTGCAATCCTAGCACTTTGGGGGTTCAAGGAGGGTGGATCACCTGAGGTCAGGAGTTCTAGACCTGCCTGGTCAACATGGTGAAACCCTGTCTCTACTAAAAATATAAAAATTAGTCTGTGCGTGTGGCACATGCCTATAGTTCCAGCTACTCAGGAGGCTGAGGCAGAAGAAATTGCTTGAACCTGGGAGGTAGAGGTTGCATCTTGGTACCGCACTCCAGCCTGGGTAACAGACTGAAACACTCTCAAAAAAAAAAATTAGTCTTTTGTTTTTTTTTTTTATTTTGTTTAGTATGTTTTTAAGTCACATGTTGGCATCTGAGTTTCCTTGCTCCTTTATCAATGTTAGCAATGTTACAGGATTTTAAAATATTTTTAGTTCTTTAGATAACAGCATACAGAAGCTTATTACCCTGATGTATTAGATATTGCTCTGGAGTCTGGGAATGCAGCAAGAGCTACTGACAGCACCAGCTGAGATGAGAATCCTCCTTTAGGGCACCGTGTGCGAATCACAAATGATGTTTTTAGCTTGCCCTTTATTGTGACCTGTTTCAGGCACCTAAAAAATTTTGGGAATTAATTTTCTTTCCTCTGAGCTGAGCTAGATCATGTACTAACTAACTCTCTTAGAAGAATCAATGAAAACACTTAATTATTTCAGCAATAAAATATAAGGATGGGTAGGGAAAGACAGCATATTTCCCCCCAAAGGGTTGGGGGAAGGCCAGTTATCCTTTGTTGAGACTCCAATCTAAAAACTATTTTTGTCAAAAAAAGGAGCAAAACAAAATAAAAAATTTCAGCTGGGCACAGCGGCTCACGCTTGTAATCCCAACATCCCGATGCTTTGGGAGGCCAAGTCGGGTGGATCACCTGAAGTCCAGAGTCTGAGACCAGCCTGACCAGCATGGTGACACCCTGTCTCTACTAAAAATAAAAAAGTTAGCCGGGTGTGGTGGTGCATGCCTATAGTCCCAGCTACTCAGGAGGCTGAGGCAGGAGAATGGCTTGAACCAGGGAGGCAAAAGTTCCAGTGAACTGAGATTGCACCACTGCACTCCAGCCTGGGGGATAGAACAAGACTCCATCTCAAAAAAAAAAAAAAAAAAATTCTCCAATGATCTTAGAGAGGCTGAACATGGGGCAAGACTGGCAGTGACCTGAAGCAGGACCATACAGATAAGAGCAGCATCGCTGGTCCATGCGCATTGAAAGAGGAGTCTTGCCTAGGTTGCAGTACTGTAAAACGTACTGGAGGAAGAAAACATCCTTAGAAATACTGCTGCTATAAATGCTATACTTAAATCATATCCTGTACAAGGACAAAAGCAAAGACTAAAATTTCCCTGGAGTTAGTAATGAAGAAATGTACATGAGGAAATGACACATCAAAGCACAGGACACAGGCATGACAAGGGTAGTGTGGATATGACGGACAGTGTAAGGACAGACCTAGACTGGAACTTTACAACATGGATATTTCCCTAAGCCCTACAAGACTGAGTCTTCACCAATTCTTTAAGGAGTGGAATTGAGGTGAAAGAAAAATATTTGTAGAGTGAGTACTATTGGCCACATAAAATGTTAGGTAGTCTAAGGTCCAGAGAATTTTACATTTTCTTTTGTATGGTTTTTGCTTATATTAAAAGCATAGAAAACTGCTTCTAGTTCTCGCTCTATAGGGAAAAAAATTGTCATTGTAGTTAATCTTCTGTAGTCCTCATGAAATCTTTAACTGGGTGCATCCCTTATCGTGGCACAGTTAAGATTCTGGTTCCCAGAGTGAGCAGACAAAAGGAGTAAGACCTGAGATGGAGTGATGCTCTCCTTGGGATGATTTCCATGTGATTCTGCCACCTGGGCCATGCTCCCAAGCAGCATATTCAAGAAGTTCCCAGGTTCCAGGTTACACATTGGATTTCCAAAGGCACATACCGGGCATGTACAATACCAACCCTGTGGATGCTCTTTTTAAACAGCTAACATGACTGGTGCAAGGACATCTCCCTAGTGGTAACTTCACATCTCCTCTATCCATCTGGATTTCTTTTTGATAACATTCTAGCTAGTCAGAAAGACTAGGGGGCTGTGTACTTGTGCATGTAAAAATTTGGAACTATGGAAAAAGCAACAAAGAAGAACAGGTTCTGCGCTCTGTCAAGCACCCGACGCATCCAGGTTTATTTGTATGACCCTGCACAAGTTCCTTGACCACTCTGGCTTTGGTTTCCTCAGTTTTACAATGTGAATGATAATAATACTTACCACATAATGATTTTTAAGAGGACTAAATAAATTAGTACATATAATATATACAGAGTAATACCTAGCACATACTAAGCACTAAATAAAGTTTAGTGATGATGATGATGATGGTGATGATGATGATGATAATCTCTCACTATGATAATTCATCATCATCCAGTCATCCAGTTGAAGTAGAAAATAAAGTTATGACTGACATAAACCCTCTAGGGGGACAATGAATTAGAAATTTAGCTGTAAAAATGGTTTCACTGTTCAAATAGACTGAGTACTATTTCATATTTATGTCAGCCTATTTACATTGTATAGACTAGCAATGTTATTTTCTGTTGAAAGCAACCTATGACAGTGTAAAGGACACAAATTAACTGGCATTTTCTTTGTGTAAAGAAACCCATGTGCCTATCACAGAGGTTAATGAGCATGTTAGGAACATACCATTACCTGAGAAGTTTTGGCTCTCACTAAAGCTGTCTTAGGAGCCATTCAAGAAACCGATACGTTTAAATGGCAATATTTCTTGCCCCTACAGTCTGAGCTTGAAAAAGCTCAAGAGATGATATAGGTTAAGATTAAAAGGCCAAATAGAGCATGTGCTTACACACGCTCAACTCATTATTTGTAGATAGTGATGAGAGTATTTTAAAATTCTACTCTTACCTAGATGCTGATATTTGTTTCCATGACACTGGTTCTGGGAATGGCACTGAGCACATTCAGCCATTACAAGTGATGAATTAGATAGTAATTGATGTGTGTTATGAAACTCACATCTGGGCCTTCCACCAACTGAGAGTCAGTTGATTTGATCTGGCAAAAGGAGTTTCAAAGCATTTGGTTTTGAAATTACAGTGATTTATAGAAAAGTGCCTCTTAAGATGACTATCAGCTGGTAGCAGGTTGAGTTCCCAGAAAAAGTACACTTTCATTGTCCTCATTTCTCCAAATGGCAAACCTGGTAGGGTACTCCTCTTCAACGTGGCCTCCTGGGGCCATCTTTTCCTTTTGTTGAATGTGCTTCTACATGTAGAATTGCTAATACTGAGATTGTAGTTCGCTGGGCTGTAAATCTATTTTGTATTATTGGATAATATTGGATTATCAAAATTGTGGAATAAAGCACTTTAATCATAAAGAAGTTAGAATTTTAAAAACCTTCATAAGTTTATGTGAACAAGAATATGCTATTTTCTTTCAATTCAAAATAGATGGAGTTTGCCCCACAAAATTTTTCATGACTTTAAATTCTACTTTCTGCTCCCCATATTCTCTCTTTCTGTCATACTATGTCCCTAGCAAATAACCTACAAGCACTGAATACCTTCCTCCTCCCTGGACAACTCTTTCCCTAGCAAAACTTACAGAAATCTCATCTCAGTCTTTTACTCTGTTATTAGATTTTACCTTAGTATGATTAAGTTTCTGTCTCTATTTTACCTTTTCTGGATATTTAAACTTTAGGTTTTTTATTTCTGGTCGAGACATAGGGGTTTTCTCCCTTATTCAAAGAATTTCAAGCACCATTTAGCAGGAAGTGAGTCTTTCTGGAACAGGGTAAGACAGGCCTTCTGATACCATTCTAGACCTTCTTATAAGTTTCTGGAGGTGAACCTGATTTAATCACATTGGAAAGATTCAAAAGGGAATCATTAGGAATCATTCCCCACTCAGATATGGGTGCCAGAAGCCTGCACTAGGAGAGGAGACATTTTTTGATGTCTTCCACGAAATATAGGTCTCCTATATGGGTCCCCAGAGTAGTGCTTCTCAAATTTAGCATGAATTTGAAGTACATGGCATCTTATCAAAATATTGATTCCAATATTGTAGATTTGGGGTAGGGCCTGAGATCCTACGTTTTTAACAACTGCCTATGTAATGCTACTCTAATGTTGCTGGTTCCTAGATTTAGGTGTAGAAAATTCTATTCTAATTCTTCTTCCTTGACTCTTCTTGACTTTCTTTTTCCTGAGACGAAACACACACACACACACACACACACACACACACACACACACACCCCTTATAGCACATTTAATTTTAAAGAAACTATTATGAGGAATATCATCAAACTATAAGAGTTGTCACTCTTATAGTTTGATGATATTCCTCATAATAGTTTCTTTAAAATGATCAAATGATATCATTCACAAATGTGCTAGGTATTTTTCTACATTCTGGACATATAAAGGTAAACAAGACAAACAAAAACCCTTAACTCATGGAGCTTTCATTCTACCAGGAGAAGCAGACAATTACCAAATAGTAAATAAATATATAAAATCATGCCAGATGGGAATAAGTGCTATACAGAAAAATAGGTTAGGGGAAGGGGTGAGGGGAGCATAGGTGCTTTGATATGGTTGTCCTGGATGACACCTCTCCTCTTCAAACCACAACAAAATACAAATTATGTTATTATTAAATAAGCTAGGATTTAATTCAAACAGTAGAAACTTAAGGAAAGATATATTGAATGAAAACAGAAAGTCGTTCTCTCTCACTACTACAAAATTTGAGTTTGCAAATGTAGCGTATGTTGAATAATATGGTTTTCCTTGGGAGTAAACCACTCCCCATCTGATGGCATAAAATCTTCCAGACTGTTAGGGCACCACTTAACATATTACCCACTGGCATTTCTAAGTAAGCTAGAAGATTCATGAGCTCTGAAAAAAATCAACAAACCTTCTCAAACAAAGCTTATTTAGTCACTTGATGGACTCCACTGTATGATCAGAGACTCTGATATTACCTTCAGCATTCATAATGAACCCAGAAGCTTTATAGATGAGGATCCTGAGGTAAAAAGGATGGCAGCTTTAGCAGCTTATTGGCCAAAGCCCCACTGGTGGTCAGGTGAAGAGCCAGAACCAGAATGAATGTTGGTTTCTCAATTAGCAGCTTTCTGGTCTCTTCACTCTGCATTACTGCCCCCTGACAAAAGGGCTTCAACTGGTAGAATTAAATAGAGTTTTAAACACAATGTTCTTAAGATGTTTCATAGAAAAGATTAAACAGGTATGGTAATTCAGATTTGTTACTTATTTGTAAAGACACAGAACTGCATGACCAAATAGTAGAGATTCCTAGAGTGTCTGTTCTGCAGCATCTGTACTTGCTTGGTGCAAAACTCAGTAAATACTGACACCAACAACAAACTGGCATCTTTCAAATAAACTCATATCTTTTTTAAAAAATAGAATTGATGATGGTGCGGTATAGCTAGTATGTCCGGTCAAAAAATAAGCTTTCCTTCAGAGAAAAGCAGCTGGTGCTACAAGATGTGCTTCTGAAAAAGAGAAAAAGAATGAAGTAAACTTCTAAGCAAGTTTTCCATTGAAGGAGAATGCTAAATTTGTGCCATTACTCTGAAAATTAGTAAATCAAGAATGTTTGTTTACATTAAAAAAATAGAATTGATGAGCATTCAATAAGCTCTTTGGTGGCAGGTTTGTTGAATGGGTGAGTGGTGAAAATACCAGCAGCTCCATTTTGAGGTTTCTTAGTCCCTGGTCTGTCTATTTAACACTTGCAAACAACGTAGGTAGAAGCAAGCAAAAACCATCTGGGTAATATATCTTCACTGTAGGTTGGTTTTTGTTTATTTTGTAATTCTAACCTCTAGTTTTACCACTACTTGATTTTTAGCAAGGGTGCTTGAATTGGTTTGAGTCGACGTACATAGAAAAAATATTTAATGTAGCAGCAGTTTTCTTCTGTTGCTTAAGCTGTTCCTTTTTATTTTATTTTTTTAAAACAGTAAATCTTTGTTATTACCATCTCTGATTATTCAGGAACTATCGTATGAATTGTACCAGTGGTAATTCCTTTAGAAAGACAAAATTTCTAGATTTTTTTGCCAATTGCAGTATTCAGTGTAAAAACAGATTTCTTCAAATGTAGCAAATTGTTGGTTCATTTACTAACCATGTTTGTTTCATGTATTTGCATTTGCCAGACAAACACTGAGAATATATATTTTAATTTTATTGCAAAACCACCATTTCAAGGCATACCGTGAAATTATAATTTATGTTACTGAGATTTTTGTAGTTTTAGAGTGATAATTTCAATTTAGCCCTGGGTACCTTACACCATTATGCTAGGAACACTTCCAGTTTAAACATATATAATTTATTTTTAACAGATTTTGCTTGGGGTACACAAATGAAATGTAACAGTCATTACAGAGATTGTCTTAGTTCATTTACTAAACATGAATTCATGTCCTCAGTTTCTCTTCTTCTGCTCATGGCTTCCTGGCTTGGCTTCTCTTCCCTACTTTGATGCAAATTGCAGGTTGAAGGACACATGGGCCCATTTTGCAGGGGTGGGGGATAGTGCAGGGAGAAAAGAGGATGATCCTGGCATATGCATGTGTATGCTATTCAGGTAATCTCAATATTTTAGATAGTTCCCTCTGAAAAGTTAAATTTCTAAACGATCCTTCCTCCATTTTCAACCCCTTCACATGTGAAACACTTCTTTGCTTCAAAACTCCCAAATAAACAGCCTTGATGTTGAGACCTTGCTTTTTTCAAAGATAATGGTTCCAGCTTTTGAAGTTATTTTACCTTTATTCAGAAAAAGTTATTAAAAACCCAACTTCTAATTAGAGTCCTCATTCTCTCTCAAGTAGAACAGATCAAAGAAATGAAGGTGGAGATGCTGCATATCACAGCCTCATGAGTTTTCAGCAGGAATTACACAGTATTGAGCATATACATTTAAATAATTTAAAAGTGTCGTGTGTACCGAGCCTATGTACAGCAAGTTCTGGCCTCCAAATATTTATATTGGGTTTGCATTATCTTTGCACACCAAAGCTTTGTGGCTTATCATCTATTGTTAAGCTTAGTACACATGGTGTACAAACTATTTCCTTTTTTCTATACTTAGAACAATGTTTGAGGAAGGTCTTGCTGTATAAAGCTATTTGTTGCTTAGGCATATTTTATGCCATTTGAAACTAGAATTATGTCGAGCAATTATCAAGAGTGTAACAGAGATTTTGGATTCAGTGAATAGGCAGAGCTCAGAAATTAGGTTTTCATCAGTAGTCAATAAATCTCTCTAAAGGATTAAGGTAGCAGAGCAAGCGTTTGCAGATTTGTATATACTGTATTCTGAGATTTTATAAGATGCTTTAAGGAGCCATATAACTTCCCAGGCATAAACTAAAAATAAAGACACAATTCTGTGAGCATTATGGGTTGTTAGGTGACTTTGCTTCAGGCCATCAAATAAAAATGGCACATGCCATTAGCCTTACCAGGAGAGAATTTTAAATATCTTTCTTCAAAATCATGTCCTCCTTTGATTTATTCTGTGGTCTTTTTTATTTGTCTCACATTTCTGAAAGAAACTTGTGACTGGGGTGCCCAAGGGATTATCCTTTTTGTAATGTGACATGTTGAATTCTGTAAAATCCACACCATTTTTCTTTGATATTGGATACTTTCTAGCATTGAATTAATTCTGTTGCTAAAAACAACTCCACAAAATTCCAAAAGCAACACTAGTTCTCTTAAGAGAGCAAATAACTCAAATATGCCTGTGTGTCTTTGCAAAACAGAAGCTTAAGAATCATATTGGAAAAACTAAAAATGTTAGCTCTGGAGAGAGACACTGATCTCTTACTGATTTATATTTTAATGGTGTTTTCAGCCTTCATAATGCCCATGTCCTCTATTATCTCTGATATGCAGTCTTCAGAGGGGAAAGATGAAGTGCATCTTCATAGGGGGACACACGAGTAATAAGAAGGTGGAAGTGACTTCAGTGGATGGCCCTGGCTCGTGGGTTCTCATGACATAGAGGCTAGAGGGGCACAATAAAAAGATTAAATTCAGCAGATATAAATGACACATATCATCTGCTTAGCTGATCGATAACCAGCTTCTGAGTATAACCATGGTCAGCCAGCTATGTCAGTATCCCTCCAAGATGCACAGAGAAGCAAAGATTATATCCCTTTCAAGCCTGGAAGCCTTTAAAGTAAGCAAACCTATAGGGATACAGGCGTGTTACAATGATGTTTCTATAACATTACAGAGATCTGGTTTATTGATGGAAATAGAGTAATTTTACCAATGCAAGCAGCGTGAATTAAAACAAAAACAAAAAACAAGATAAATTATGCTGTATTGCTAGGCTTTTCCATAGCTACCCTACTAAATACTGCCATTTGAAGAGTTTATGTAAATTTGAAGAGGACTATTATATTTTGATACCATGCTGAACTTGCAGCTTACCAAGGTGAATACTTCAGAATGAACTCTGAGCAAGTAATGTCTAGAACAAAGTCTTAGCAAAAGCTTCCAGTGAAGCATAGCTACATATTTCATTTGGACATTTTGAGAATGAAAACGAGAGGGAACTTTTAAGAGGCCTTAAACCCTATCTCCCACCCTCTCCTTCAAGTATAAATTTAGATAAGTGTAATGTACAGAACATAAGCATCCAAATAGGCTCATTTGATTATATGGCTTTTCTGTCTAGGAATTATGGAAACAGGATGTTTTATTTGATGTTGGGATATAATATTACTGAAAGTTTTTGCTAAGGTTAATAAAAAGGAAATTTAATAGATGCATTAAAATGTCTGAAATAGGTTCATGAGTTAGAGCAGTGAGCTCATTGCACTTAAAGCCTGGAAATCAGGATTCTGATGCCACTCAACTGTGTGTGTGTGTGTGTGTGTGTGTGTGTGTGTGTGTGTGTGTATGTGTGTTTGTGTGTGTGTGTAAAGTGAGGAGGTTGTTTTAGGAAAAGAAATTTCTTTGGCTTAATATTTTAGAGCATGTTGCTTCAGATAAATCCCTATAAGTGGGTTTTAAATTATTTTATTAATAGAAGTTGGTATAAGAATGACACATTTCTCTTCTGGAGACCGTTTACCATCATTCTCATCAATATTTAACCACTGGGAAGCAGGGGAGGCCCATTAGGTTATCTCAAGGATTGCTTAAAAATCTGCGATAATTTGAATCAAAATTCAGTCTGAGAAAACTTGGGAAACCTGTCTGGTGAGAAAGCTTTTTTTTTTCCTCCTCCCTTTCCCCTCCCTTCTCAAAGTTCTTCTGATTTGTGAGCCCAGGGCAAGTTTAATTATAATTAGTTAATGCCAGTTAATTAGGTAATGTTCATATAGTACTTTGAAGATGAAAAGTGTTTTAGAAATGCTAAGTGCTATCATTATTAATATTAGCAAAGGGGAAAAATTAAGCATGCTGAACACTTTTAGAAACTGCAGAATTTGAACAGGCAGTGCTTGGTGCCACGTGACTCATCAGTTCTACCATCTCAATTCCTCCTGATGGAATGTGAAGCAGCCTTTTGTCTTCATTGTTTGGGTGTCCAGAGCTCCCTTCCTCCTTCCTTGTCATGTGCTCAAAGAGTTGAGTGAGTCAATTTCCCCCAGATATATGTACTGGAGAATATACTCTCACATGTATATGTGTTCATACACAGGAAGATCAGCTATCAATGTGAGCTCAGACTCATGTTTATTTCTGAACTCAGACATTCCATAGGCTCCCACTCTTTGTATTTTCTTTCATTTTTCTTTCTCAGAAGAAAACAGTAGAAAATAACAAGAACAAAAAGAACCCAAATTGGAATATCTAATTTATTTAAGAAAAATGAACCTGCCAAGTAAAAAGTAGAATCTCTTACTTGAAAACACATGGAATTCTCTTAGTTGTAATTAAGATGCAAACTTTGGAGGCATATGGCTCCTAAGCTTTAGAAATGCATGGCTGTCCCATGCCACTTGCAGAACATTTATAGGCCACATTATATCTGGACGGTGCTTCACACAACTTTTTATTAGCTATGCTGAGGAAAATAGGTTGATAAAATTTCTGATTGACACAGGAGGAAAGGGAACCCTGACAAGAGCCAAGTCCTGGTGAGGGTGGAGATGCTCTTTGGAAAGGAATGCTAATTGGAGGCAATGCCTTCCTCCACCTGTCTTCCAAAGAGAAATGGCTTTCCTCATAGATTCAATTTTGACGAAGCTTATAATGAACAATAGATTAAAGTTTGGGATCTTGAAATGAAATAAGTCAGACACAGGGCAGGAGAGTTGAGGGCCTGCTTTGCCTTCTGGCTCTGGACTTCTATGAAAGAAGTGCAGATTACCTTTGAGTGATCCCAGGTCATAGGAAGTCAGTAGAAAACTCCTGGCTCATGATTCCTTGTTTCTTTGTTTAGCTCATGGATTCCTTACTGCCTTTTTTTCACATAAATTGTTTAGGTAGGAGGAATACCAGGGAAGTGGCATGAGGTGTCTTGGAATTGAGTTAAATTGTTCCCAAGGGTCCAAATTGGTTTTTTACTGTTTGGTGGAGTAATTTGTGCATCTCACTGAAGGGCTAATGAACACTTCATTTTGGCACTTGGAAATAGACACATTCAGATCATGTTGATCAAACATAATTAACTTTCAAGGGAGGAGGCTGGGAGAGTGGCCCAAAACAAATATGCTGAAATAGAACAGGGCTGAATGCAAAGTCCTGCAGTTAAAATTTTTTTTTTGATTGCATATCCATAGAATAACTATGCAGTTTATTAAAGCAAAACAAATCAAAACAAAGGAAGACAAAACAGTATTCACCCAAATTTAGAGGCTTCTGTTGACTAAAATCTATATATACGTGCAGTGATAAGACCTGACTGCAAAGTGCTAGGGCATCGAAGCTTCTATGTGGCAGGAGTCTAGCATCAAGGCTGAAGGAGGGCTCCTCAGGCTTGCAGAGACCACCTCTCCAGGACTAAGTTTTTCTGGGCTTTGGATTTTGAGAAAATTTGAGTGTCTTAGAAATAGTTGAACTGAGAGGGATTTAGCCTAAAAAAGTGAAGTTTCTAGAAACATGATAGTTGTTTTAAAATATTTTGAAGTCCAGGCATGGTGGCTCAGGTCTGTAATTCCAATGCTTTGGGAGGCCGAGGCAGGAGGCCAGGAGTTGGAGACCAGCCTGGGCAACATATCAAGACCCTGCCCTGTTTCTATAAAAGTTTAAAAATTAGCTGGATGTGGTATAGACCTAGCTACTCAGGAGGCTGAAGCAGGAGGATTGCTTGAGTCCAGGAGTTTCAAGTTGCAGTAAGATGTAATTGTGCCACTGCACTCCAGCCTGGGTAAGAGTGAGGTTATGTCTTTAAACCATTTTTTAATTAAGAAAACCAATTTTTGGAATATTCAAAAGCCTTATGATTTGGAGAAGAGTTTAGGCTTAGAATGGTTTGTGGCCTAGGAAGAAATGATCAGTCAAACTGTGGTTCTAGACTTTAAGCCTTCAGTAGGTTGGCCAAGCCCTTCTCCCTCATGCTGTTCTTTAATGCTCCCTTATCAGGATTCTCTGCCCATCCACCCCGGTTGGTTCACTGCTTCCCAAAGGCACCTTCCTAGTCACCAGGCAGCCTCCCTCTCCTTTATGCTTGTCTGTACTGCATTTCTGTCCTAATGAATCTTTGTAAGTCTTGCCCAGTGGTTTTCACCCATGGCTACATATTAAAATTACCTAGACAGCTTTTAAAAATACTGTGTTTGGGCACCACTTCCAGAGGTTCTGATTTAATTGATCCAGGGTCGGATCCAAGCATCATAATTATTTCAAAGCTCTCCATGTGATTTTAATAGATCTGGGACACCATTTTAGCTCTAACTTGACTTTGGTGATGCATTCCTCAGTTTCACTTGTTTCTCTGACTGCCTGCTGAGACATTCATTTATACTTAATATGTCTGATATAATTTACTCAACAAAAACCAGCTATCTGCTGTATGTCATTAATCTTTCAGGGTGTGTATGTCTAATTTTTTCAGTTGAATCCTAAATCCTTTGGATATGTTTTATATTCCATATTCCTCTCTAATACCTACTAAAATACCTTACCCATAGAACAGTGTTTTTCTTTAAATTATTATAGAAAATAAATACATATTTCTTATATAATTGGCAAATTGTGAAAATTTGATAGTTGATGCTAAACTTATAAAAATTACTATATCCAGAAATGTATATTTAAAAAGGGAGAACATTGATGTTTAGCTAAATTATTGAATGAGAAAACAAGTTAAGAAAATACGGCTGGGCATGGTGGCTCATGCCTGTAATCCCAGCACTTTGGGAGGCTGAGGTGCATGGATCACTTGAGCCCAGGAGTTTGAGACCAACCTGGGTAACATAGCAAAACCAGTCTCTACTAAAAATACAAAAAAATAGATGGACATGGTGGTGTGTGCCTGTAGTCCCAGCTCCTCAGGAGGCTGAGGTGAAGCTGTGGTGAGCCAAGATTGTGCCACTGCACTCTAGCCAAGGTGTTAGAATGAGACATTGTCTTGAGAAAAAAAATAAAGACAATGTAGTAATATTTTGAATGCCTTTACTTTTGTGTTAGATGATATAATGAAAGGTAATTGTGATGGCTCATCAACGGTGCTATCCAAAACAGAATATCATGGTTTGGCTGACCCTGGGAAAGGCTTAGCATGATTTTACTTACGGGTAGTTGAGACATGAGGCTGCAAGGTTAATTAAGTATTTTGGGCTAATGAGAACATCTTTGCTTTCTTTACTGTCTCAGAGAGAGTGGCTTTTTGAAGCATGGAGCTGAATTTTGTTTTAGCCCTACAGGTGGATTTGTGCAAGCCAGAACAAAATCTACATGCCAAGAAACTGATGGAATAACTAAAGCATTAATAAATTCCAGTGCCACCAATAATAATACTCTGTATTTATATAGCGTCTTTCTTGGAGGAGCTCAAAGCACTTTATGGGCTCTGAAAGTTAATCAAGTTGGGAATTTTTCACCATTGTGGGAGTGAGATCCAGGCCTACAAACCTCCAAGCTGTAAGCTGGCTTTCCTTATATACACATGTGTACCCTGTTAATGTGGGAACTTCAAAAAGTCTGAGGCTCTGTGGCCTTAGAGAAGTTGTAACATAAAGTGAACTGAAATCCATGTCTGGCCAGCTGGTATAAGGATCCAAACAATGTTTAAAATATTTTAACAAATGAAAACATTTAAAAAAAAATCATATGCAGCTGTCTGGCATTACTTTGTCCCCGTGACAATTGCTGAAATATAATGATCCCTGTGTTTGTGTTTCTAGTTATTATAGGAATAATTGTGAGGAGAGAGAGTAAATTTTACTTTTTTAAAATGTATGGGCATTTTCTTGTTTTTCTCTAGTAAGTATAAACTTTGAATAATAATGGACCGGGGAAGTAGAATTTTCTGCAGCATGGTGAAGGGTAAGGGGCTAAAAATAAATATCTTGTGACAAGATAAGTTAAGTGGTAGCTTGATTATTTTCAAAGCAATTAGGATATCATTTCATAGAGGAGCTCTTGCAGCACGAGTCTTTAGACATGAAGGAGAAATGTACCCTGGGATGGGATTTTAGAAATTTTGGTTAATAATGAGGATCATGCAAATGATTTACGTCACTGGAGACCGATGGTTGTATGAACAGAATCTTTAAATCTGTGCGCTGTGGGCTGTTTCTGTCCTTGCTGAGGCTCTCCTATCGTACCACTTGGTTGACGGGGACTTGATTGTTTATTGTGGAGCTGGGGTTTTGTCTAGGCAACTGCCTTCTTTTTCTGAGGTCCTAGGGACTTGAAATTGTGTTCCATGTAGCAAGGTTTGATGTATCCTTTAAGGAGGCAGATGGAGTTGACTTTGAGCATCTGCCATATTGTAGTGGAGTGAATCTTCTAAAATTAGAATATCAGCTCTTCATTCAAAGAGGCTTTGTAGTTCCAAGTACAGTGCAATGAACATTCCTGGGCTCTGTAAATATTTGTTGACTGATTTTTAAAATATAGGGTTTCCCACAGGGGAAAGAGTAGCTTTGGTGATGGTCAAGATGATTTTAGATGGGACTGGGACCCATCATGTAGAAAGTTAGTCATTTTCCACCTCTCTTTACATTTTTTTTTTCTGATTATATAATGGGGATAGCCTTATTTGGGTATTGATATGTCTTTAATTGTTTAGTTTTTGGTGTAAAGCATGCTAGTTGTCCATTTTTCATAATGATACAAAGTTTGTTTTATAATAAATTTAGGTAGAAGAAGATGAAAATATAGAAAAATATTAAAATAAATAATAGCCCAGGCAGTGTGTATAAATGTCAAAGAATTGGTTCATGAGAATGACACAATTCCCTTACTACTTGGGTTTATTCTTGAATTTAACTATTGTTTTCACTTTCTGTATTTGGAATTACCTATGACTTTTTTGACTTCTCACTACTCCTAGATCATATGATTGTGATTGGCAAAAACCGTAATTTTCTTTAAATTTCTGACTAACTTTCTAGGTACAAGAATATATTTTTCTCAGGGATCTTCAGCAGATCCAGTCCACAGTATTTAACGATCAACCTTTCACATATGCATTTAGAATAATACAATCAACATACCACTTTGGGGAGATTTGGAGAATAGTCCCTCTATATTCTGTGGTTCAGATGAGGAACCCTACATGAGAAAGGCTTTTGAAGTTGTTTTTGGTAAGTTCAACCAATTTAGCTTATTATCTTTGAGAATATTGGGTCATGCAAAGAGGGTGAAGAAACATCAGGGAGAGGTGGGAAAGAAAAGGATAAAGGGGGCCGGGCGCGGTGGCTCACGCCTGTAATCCCAGCACTTTGGGAGGCCGAGGCGGGTGGATGACGAGGTCGAGAGATCGAAACCATCCTGGTCAACATGGTGAAACCCCGTCTCTACTAAAAATACAAAAAATCTGCTGGACATGGTGGCGCGTGCCTGTAATCACAGCTACTCAGGAGGCTGAGGCAGGAGAATTGCCTGAACCCAGGAGGCGGAGGTTGCGGTGAGCCGAGATCGCGCCATTGCACTCCAGCCTGGGTAACAAGAGGGAAACTCGGTCTCAAAAAAAAAAAAAAAAAAGAATGAAAAGAAAAGGGGGTGAAGGGTGGAGAGAAGGGAGTGACTATACAAAAATGCAGAGAGGGAGGGAAAGTGAAAGAAAGTCGTTCAACATGAGCAGAGGGAGAGAAACTATGTAAAACAAAACATTCTGTGAATTAATATGTTTGTTTGCAGAATATGTGTTGATAAGGAAGCTATTTTTAAGTCTGTTGAAATACAGATAGATTTATATCCTGATAGCGTTGCTCTCAGGGTCTCAGAGTTTCAACAGAGGAGGCAGACCTGGACTTAAGTTTTAGTACCTGCCTTTAGCTTTGCGACCTTGGGCAAGTCCTGTAACTTTGCTAAACCTCAGTCTCCCTATCTCTAAAATGCAATGATAGTATTTGCCTTCCAGAATTGCTGGTAATATTAAATAATATGTGGTTGTTATGGGAAAATATGGACTCTATTACAAAATAACTAACAAGCGCTTTGTAGAGCTGGGTTCACCAGACTCCAAAAACAAAACTGAAACAAGGTCTTAAACAAACTAACTAACTAAATAACATATTCTAAGGAATGTGAGTTTCTCTGTTCTTTTCCTCAGAAGGTGGCCCCTTCCCTCTGCGGCCCTCTGTGGCCCTCTGCATTTCATGTTGGAGATGCTCTCTCCGTGGCAGCAGAACAGGCAGCCTGCTGCTACCGAGGCGAGCTCAGGACACCAGGGTCCAGAGCCTGCTCTGACTTCCATCTGGGGGATTGACTTGAAGTCTAAGCCAAGCTGGAGTGGGGCTCTTGAGACAGGTGCTGTGATGTTTTTGTTGTACGTAGGGGGATGTAAAAGTGAACCATGGACGTAAGTTCTTTCCTGGGCTAAACTGTGGCATAACTGAGGTTATTTAAGGCATATCTTTTTGCCCTTGTTTTCTGCCTCCACAGGACAACTTCTCAGGTACACAAGATTGTCATCTGGTATCTCCTCCCTGTTATCACTCTATCCTCACCCTTCCATTGAAACCACTTTCAAGAAAGCAACCATTTAGACCTTGTGTGAAATCAAGGTTTGTTTGCAATTTGAGTGTTTGTTTGTTTTGTTTTTTTGGTAGGGGGCACCAGTTAGGGAACTCAGTCCCTCTTAAAAGGATTTCAGACAATTCCAGAACTTTCTGGAAAAGGGCCTTTGTGGGTAGGTCTTATAGGCAGAATCCTGGAGGAAAGCCATGTACTCATGCCCTGGGAGTTTCCTGGGCTGATGTTTCCAGGGCAGTCAGTCCTCATTTCAAATATTCCGTTCTATACATCAAACCATTTTTGGGGGTTGTTTCTTGGGTTTTGTTTGGGAAATGTAATTATGCCTGATGCATAGTAGGCACTTAATTCTTATTTTCATGGGTTTGCTAGATGGCAGGGTATACAAGTGCCTCAATCTGCTGGCAGTAAGTTGACCTTCTGCCCTTCCTGGGGGTAGCAACAGTTCCTGATCCTCTTCAGGCATTCAATGGTTAGGGTGTTGTAGTTTGCTAAGCACATTCACAGCGTGCTCAACTCCATGCAGTAATCCTGTCTGTCTGTCTGTCTGTCTGTCTATCTATCTATCTATCATCTATCCATCTAATCTATCAATCGTCTGACTGTTCATTATACAGAGAATAGACAGGAGGGCTTGAAGCCTTTCAGACATTTTCTCTGGACAGTTCAAGATTGCGGATGGCTCTGCTTACCTTTCCTGGCCTTCAAAAAACTGGGCTTCATAGCTTTTAGGACAAAGTGAGAAATGCTCATTCTTTTAACAGGGCCACATGGTGGAAAGACCACTTGAGATTTGCTGTTGCAGGCTGCTGGCATTTAGTTTTGATGTTATTGCTGCTGTTCTGGGTTTAAATATTTTAATGAAAATTTTTATTGTGTTTGTGGACTGGCTTTTAGCAAAGGCTGCAGTTTTAAATATTCTAATAAATGAATGGGAGGTGTGCATAAAGAGAATTAAAAAGGAAACCTAGTTAGCCCATACTTATAGGATATTTCATAAGCCACCATAGAATCTGACGTTGTTTAAAAGGTGATATGCGTGACTAGGTACTGGAGGAGTAGATGCTTGTCTTCCAGAACTGGTATGATCACAAAAAGTACGCACATTCTTAGGTGGTTTGGTGAGTATTTGATCGTCTCTTTTTTTCAAGTGGATTATTATTGTTGTTGCTGTTGTAATGGAGTCACCATGGTTCAGAGCTGTGCCTGGTTACACAAAGAACAAAGAAGATGAGGAAAGGGGTGACTTACCTAGAAAACCTAGCCTTGTGTAACTCTCTTCTGCCTCTTGCAAATAAGTGATGAAACCTTATCCACCTGTTTATAAATTTTGTGAATAGGCCTAAATATCTCAACCTGTGTAGAAAACATTCCCAATGAGCAATACAGTTTATTTTGTGAATTGTACTCCTTCCTCCCACTCTGGTTTTGGTGCCTTAGGGCCTTTCCATGAAAAATGAACTTATGCAATCTAGCTAGGTGGTTTTCACAGTGCTTTAAAAATACATTCTCTTTTTGGTGTCTTGGTGCCAGGAGTGCTGTAGGAGAGTGTGGGCTTATCTCTCCCTGTGCTCCCAAACATTGAAAAAGATAAGATAGAAAATAATTATAAAAAGTGATAGTGCCAGTCATTTCTCTGTTTGCTCTCAGACTGATTCCTTGTTCTCAGGCTCTGCCCTGCATAGTCAGGGTCAGCCATAGAGACACACGGGCAGGAAATTACATAGAGGAAGGAGGGGAGATACTGGCTATTCTGCCAACTCTGCTGAGGTAGCATCTCCAGCAATGTCTCTAACTCCCAAACAGGCTCTGCCATTGTGCTCCCCCCACCCCGCCTTCACAGGCTTGTTAGATCCAGCTTTCTCCGTGCTGCTCTGTCTGGGGTCTGATACTACCTACCTCCCCCTGCTACCTCCTCTCACTTGTAGTAACAAAACCCCAACACGTTATTTTCTGATTATACATAATGCATGACCATTGTAAAAAACTGTAAACAACATAAAACTATAAAAAGAAAAGTGTTGAATTACCTGAAATCCCACTATCCAGCAATAAGCATAGTCAACATATTCGTGTATTTCCATCCTGTGTTTTGGGAAACATTTAGGTGCTACTAGTGGCTTCTCAGAGCTATAATTTGTGGATGGCCTTCTGTGATAAGAGCCTGTGCTCTTACCACAGAAGAGAGTATCAGGCCAGTTCCCAGGATGATGGACACAATGCCAAAAAACAGCAAGCCATGGATATGAGACTTTGACCCTCTACCAGATACATGTGTGCATGTGTGTGCGCGCGCGCACACACACACACACACACACACACACACACATATCAAAACCTGGTTGCCCTGAAGGCCACTTTTAGAGTAAATGTCCTTGGAAGAGGCCCCACTCTGCATGTTTTTTACTGCAGGTGGATACTGACCAGCTTCAAAGGTTTCTTTCCAAAGGGCTTCTGCAACAACTCAAAGAGGCCTGCAAACAGCTATGTTCCCTGAGAAGAAAAACAGCAACAGCAAACCTGTATTTGTGTGGTAACTTTCTTTAGATGAGCTCAAGGGATTGTGGCAGTATCTAACTTACTGTGCGGAAGTTGTGTCTATTTCTTCTTGTAGATGGGAAATCTGGGGACAGTGAGGCAACCATGTGACCAAAACCACTGATCCAACATCTTCTGATGCTTTCTGACTCTGAGAAGTTTATAATTTCTCAATTGTAGCCCTGAGCCTACTTCCAGAGATTCTGATTCCATAGGTTCTGAGAGGAGGCATTTCCCCAAAGCTCCTCATATGTTAATGTATAGCTACATCTAAGAGCTGTTGCTATAGGAACCTTGTAAGGTTCACATTCACTAGCCTAGTAATTTAAACCCATATGGTGCATGGCACAGGCAGGTCCTTATAACATATTGGGGCTCTTTGAACAATCAGTTCTTCCATCTTAGGGTAGTTGAACTGGAGATATTCAGGCCTTTCTTGGCTATGATTGGTCTTCCTGCTTCTGGTTTTTGTACTTGTCGTCTTGCTCCATTGGGTGAGGTGAATCTCATTATTGGGAACCAGAGGGTGGATTCAGACCTCTGATAACCAAAATACAAGTTCTCGATAACATTGGGAAAACGTCACAGTTCCTCTCTGGATCCCTCCTATCTCCTCTTGGGCTCTGCTGGCTCTGATGTCATAGATTTCCCACTGTCCTCTATCCCAGCTTGTCTTCTCTGTAAGCATACATTAATAATAAAAGGGCATAAAAAATATCTGACTCTCTCTCTCTCTCTCTCTCTCTCTCTTTAAAACACCTTAGTCCTAGGCTTAATTTCTTTGGTGCCTGTGAGGTTAATCTAATCTGAACTAACGTTACTGGAGAAAAATGGTTGCATTAGATGTCTATGGCTGCAAAACAAATTAACCCAATACTGAGTATAAGGCAGCAAGTATTTATTACCTCATAATTTATTTGGGTCAGGAATTTGGGAGTTTAGTCAAATGGCCCTGACATGGGTCTTTCAAGATATTGGCCGGGGCTTCAGTCATTCTCAAGCCTTGGCAGCAGCTGGAGGATCAGCTTCTAAGATGGCTCACTCCTGTGGCTGTTGTCTGGAGTCCTCAGTTCCTGGTGGACTGCTGCTGTCAGGACACCTCAGTGCCTTTCCTTGTAAGTGGCCCCACAGGGCTGCTTGAGTGTCTCCACAGCATGGTTCTCCCTAAAGTGGCTGATACGTAAGAGAATATAAGATGAAAGCCACGCAGCCTTCTATGTCCTAATCTCATGATGGTGTTGCTGTCACTCTATTACATTTTTTTCCTTTTCCCAAACAAAACAATCTTTTATATTTTGCTATGTTGTAACTTTCCTTTTGGAATACGGAGAAACATAACCTCACGACAGTGCTGCTGTCACTCTACCACATTCTTTTTTTTTTTTTTTGAATCAATCTTTTGTATTTCACGATATTGTAACTTTCCTTTAGGAATACAAAGGAACATAACATACCTAATAACAGTGGTTTTCGTTTCTAAATAGAAATTATACAATCCAGGCAAGAAAATTTAGTAGCACTTTCTCCACAGATGCAAAAACAATCTGCTCCAAAATTACAAGGGTAAAAATAGGTGATTGGGATTTGCATGCACCCTTAAAAATATGCCCCCTTTTCCAGTCCACAATATTTTACTTCAAAGAATTCTGTTTTCTTTAAAAATAATGTAATTATAAAGATTTTATATGGAATACTGGCCTATTTAAAAAGGGCAAGTGCAGGAAAGTGACGTTCAGTTGAAGCCTTTCTGTGGTTAATCTAGCGACAGCATGTATAGTGATTTAGAGAAAAAATGGCTACACTTACATTTATTCATATGGATCTGTAATTATTTTATTTTTCTTTCTTTATTTTTTTAAATTTATTATTTTTAAGTTTTAAGTTCCGGGGTACATGTACAGGTTTGTTACATGGTCTACCACTTTCTTTCTTTCTTTTTGTTTTTTTAGCTAGAAGCGAGTCACTAAATACAACCCACACTTACCAGAAAATGAATTAAGCTCCACCTTTTGAGGGGAGGAGTATGGAAGACTTTGTGGATGTGCTGAAAACCTACCACAGTGGCTAACCCTTTAATATGCTAGCCTTCCCAGATCCCATATTTACATATTAATAGGGCCTCAAGCTGCTCAAGGCTGAATAAATTCTAGAGTTCCCTTCTCTGACTTGTTGACTTTAGTCAGAGAAGAATGGGGTGTTTTAGTTTTGTTGACATGTAACACCCTCTCCTCCCTGCAGTGCATACGCTTATGCAGGTGCACACTCACACAGGCACACAGTCACCCTCGGGCCCTGGATCTGGTCCACACAGTGGTCACCTCACAACTGTCACAAGCAAAACTTTCTCTCCCACTGGCCCTTCCCCACCCCCATTCCCAGTCCAGGCACTGGTCCCTCTGGTTTCTGACTTTTATGTTGAATGCTTCATTCTGGTAACCCCATTCTTTGTCCTCGGTTTGGCCTTGAAGAAAAGGAGAGCAAGAATTGGAATGACATTTGTAAGGAGGAGGAAAATCTTTTCCGTCCGCCCATGTATTCAGGAGTTGTTATAGCCCCTATATCCTAGCAACAGTCTTGGAGGTGAGGCAATGCTTTGTGTGAATCAAAGCAAGTCTGACTGTCGCATCATGACTATTGAAAAGGCCTTTGAAAGATGAAAAAACTGCCAATTAGATGTCTTTGAATTGGATTCCAGCCAAGCCCTCCCTGAAGGAATCCCGTTTTCTTGGTGTCTGTGCTGGGACAGGAAGGGAGGAAGGCAGCCTGGAACATGGACTGCCTGAGCGCATGAAACACTTCCTCTGGACAAAGAATGATCTCTGTTTCGCAGGTTAGGTTACTAAAATGTGATGGATGAATAAACCAAAGATTATGGTTCTGTCGGGCTTCTTAGGACATCTTGAGTTACAAGCTTGTAAATCACCTGTGAAATATGCCATTAATCAAGGGTAAGGAGGAGTAAGGAAGACTTGCTGTGTAGGTCAAAGACGGCAAAGGAAATTGCCATAGGAGGAGATACTCTCTGTATCTGGTCTGAGGAAGATCTGCTTCTGTAAGCTCCTTGGAAGAAAGACCTAATTATTACAAGAGATACAGGAGCAGTGTTACTGATTATAAAGTGGCATGTTTTTTATATATCTTCCTAGGGACATGGCTAGAATTTTACTTGGTTTGATATTTCATTTGGGTGTGTTTATGAGGGGCATTAATTAGGAAGAACAGGTGGTACTGTGTACTTTTGTTATAAAGCACCCTTTTTTGAGTGGATACTGGGTGACAAGCATCAAAACAAGGCCTGTTCCTTCACTTATTTTATTTAACCATCATAGTAAACCAGAGAGGTAGCTTATTATTAGCTCAATATTTATGGGTGAAATGCCCAAGGCTGCACAGCTAATAAGTGGCAGAAGCAGAACTTGGATTCAGATATGTTGGCTTCCAGCACTCTTGTGTATTCTGCTTTGCTTTATCTGTATTAACAGTACTCGAAGAGAAAGGGTTACAAACATCTCCCACTTCTCATTTGGGATGGTTTTATGCTTTTCTGCAAATCAGTGAAATGACCTCTTGCCTTTGTTTAGCATCTAATCTGTAAAATGGGCTAATGGCTACATTAAGGTGGAGAGCAAATGAGATCTGTTAAAGCATTTCTTAAACTAGGAAGTACAATTTAAGTACAAGGCATTATGCCCTCACCTCATCTAGAATCTGCTTCGAGTGGTACTATGAGCTAAATGTGTGTGACCCCCCCCCCCAGAATTCATATGTTGAAATCTAAGCCCCAAAGTGATGGTATGAAGAGATGAGACATTTGGGAAGTGATTAGAGGGCTCTGTGCTCATGAATGGGACTAGTGCCCTTATAAAGGAGGCCTGAGGGAGTTTGCCTTTTCTGCCATGTTAAGACCCAGCAACAAGATGTCATCTGTGAAGCAGAGAGCAAGCCCTCACCAGATACCATATCTACTGGCACGCTGATCTTGGACTGGCCAACCTCCAGAGCTGTGAGCAATAAAGTTCTGTTGTTTGTAAGCTGCTCATTCTAAAGTATTTTGTTACAGCAGCCCCAAGCAACTAAGACAAGTAGTCAGATTAACTCATATGAATTAAGAGTGCTGGTTATTTTCAATGCATTTTACTAAGACTGAATGTTTACAGAGTTTAGGTGATTATGGTATTTCAGCCTAGTGCCCCTGTGTTATTTCTTGAGAACTGGAGAAGAAGTAGTAGGATTAGCTGAAATTGGCACAGCAAAAAGTGTCATTATCTGCATAAATTCTGCTGGCTCTCATACTTTTGGGGTTGAGCTATATGAGTATTAAATCATCACCTCTCTAGAAGGTAAGCAGTTGCCCACTTTCAAATATTACGATCTAAGACAGGCAAAGGAAAATGGGTTAAGGTGATTATTTAGTGCAAAATGCAGGAATCACCCTGAGTTTCAAGTACAAAGGAAAAAAATCTAGGCTCTTATTCCCATATAAATTCAGGTGGGAAAGAGCAGTGTACAATGAAGTAATTGAATAAATAACATGAGATATTTATAAGATGAAATTTCTTTGTAGAGAGAAGGTCTTGAATGCAAAATGGGATATATTTATCTTCTTGCTATTCACCATTGTCTGTTTTAAATAAGGTTGTCTAGTTCATTAATAATGAAGAGGTCGGCAGAACACTATCATTCTCAAGACGATTGTACACATTTATAATAATTTATCATTTCTAGGTGCTTACTCTTGTTTATTAGTTTTCTTTTCATCAATATCTGTAAAATGGAGGCTATCAAAGTTGTTCTTATTTAACAGATTCAGGAATTCTGCAGCTCACCTAGGTAAGCCTCCTAAGATACTATACTTTGAGGAAGGAGTGGGTAAAAGAACTTGGATGGTTAGTTTATTTTGGTCCCTGCAGTTACATGTGGGCACATGGTTCTGTGTTCTACCCACCAGGCCAGCCTCAAAAATAAGCTCAGGTGACTAGAGACTACAATGCAAAGAGCTTTAGTTCACTGCCTCCCATCGCCTCATTTGTCAAAGGAGACAACTGAGCCTAAATGAACACATGATGGGTGAGCACAATGAGCACTACTTGCTCGGGCCCAGATTGCCTGTTTCTTCAAGCTTGGTTTCCTTCAACCCTCAGGTGCCACACACTGAGCCCCACCCCAAGCACTCTGTTATCTGAGAAGCTGCTTTCCTTGCCTCTGCTTTGCTTTCTGGATGGAGCTGAGGTATGTAAGGGATGGGGGTGGGTAGCAGTCAGGATGCAATGAAACTGAGCCATGTAAAAGATTTCAAAACTCCTCAGCATTTTTTTTCAGCCCACAACATTTGCATTGGCTTCACTCCCTGCCCACCTAATCATCCTCTTATTCCCCATCAGACGACAAGTACAAATGCCGGCAGCCACAGCCTCAATTTTCCCAAAGCCACCAGTTCCTGTAAAGCCAAAGGGAAACAGAGAGGAGGGCTGAACACTCTTGGCTCGGTTTCCTCTTGGAATCTGGCCCAACTTTCTTTGCTTTCCTCCAGATTGCTTGTAGTCTCTAGTCACCTGAGCTTATTTTTGAGGCTGGTACGGATGGTGGAACACAGAACCATGTGCCCACGTGTAACTGCAGGGGCCAAGATGGTGATGTAAGAGAGCCGGATGCTCCCAGAACCAGCCAGATAGTTGTCAGCAAGGTGCAAAGTGAGGCTGAGAATGGCTCTGAGCAGGGAAAAGAACGGTGCAGATAACGCACAGGACCAGCGGGATTTCCAGTCTCATCTCTAATGCCCCGATTTTAATTCAGTTCCATACTGGTCTGTTCCTAAATAGTACTGGCTACTTTGGAGTCAGACCAAGAAACATGTGCTAGACATTGTCCTAGGTTTTGCCGGGGCGGGGCGGGGGGGGGAACCACTCAAGGATAAGACCCATTCCCCTGTCTTCCAAAAGGTCATCACCTTCCTCAGGATCACCTGGAGACTTGATAACATTTAGATACCTGATCTTCACTCCAAACCTGCCAAATTATTATTTCTTGGATGCAGGCCCAGGGATCTTCTATTGAAACAAGCCTCCCATGTTAATCTCCCCAAAGTTTGAGGGAAAGTAAGTGAGAGAACATTAGAAGACTTCTGCTTAGAAGTGGAGGGATACCTGTGTGTCCGAGGTTGGAAACAAACTGATGAATCCTGAGACCTGGAAGAACAAACTCTTTGAGTTTGGATCTGCTGGTGCTTGGCTGGGCTTCTTTAGGTGTGAGGGATGAATGGAAATTTCATTAATTTGAATACAAGATCAAGTCAAAATCTGATAAAGAAATATTTACTGAGCACGATGGCCAAAGCCCTTTAGAGAATGAGGGAGTCCAGGTTAAGCTCTTGCCTTCCGTTTAGCAGTAGACCTAAGACTTACCAATGTAACCCAAAGAAAGGATAAAAGATAAAAGAAATAAAACCTTAAAGCATCTGCCCTTTGGGAGAAGGGAATATGGAGAACATCCTCTTGCATGGGGGGCATTTAAATGTGTAACTGAGAATCCTGGGGGAGAGGGTAAGGTGAGTAGAGGTGGCCAAGGATTCTCACTGATGGGGACACAGCTTTTATTGAAGGTTCATGCAATAATTAAGTTTTCCACTAGCCAAAAGTAACATTTACTGGGCGCTTTCCATGGGCACTCTCTATAGCTTACAAATGTTAACTTACTTTTATCCTCACAGCAACACAATGAGTTAGGTATCGCTATTTGCTCCATTTTCCATATGAGAAAATTGAGGCACAGAGATGTGTAGTTAATTGCTCCGTGTCACATGACAAAGAAGCAGTAGATCCAGATCTGAAGCTCAGGAGTCTTCCTATGGGGTGTCTATACTCAGCCCAGTCCCTTAGCTTGGGAAGGCATTTGAGGCATGTGCTCACACTGCTGAGCTTTCTGCTGGAAAAGTCCATGCTGATATTCCAGGGCAGAGGAAGTGAAAGCTGTAACCCTCAAGAAATGCTGCCATTGAAGGAGAGGGTGGGAAAAGGCTGAGGGAGCCACCGTGGCAGCACCACACTTCAGGGCTTTTATCTCTGTCCAGGACAGGAGGCAATCAGTGCCCTTTCCTGGTGGGACTCAGGTGTGCCTTTATAGAGAAGCCAGACCCCTGGCTGCTGGTATTGCTTGCCAGGGTCAGCAGGTCTAGGGCAGGAGCAGAGGGGCATGGCCCACTTTGCAGGAGTTGGCAACATGAGTTACACAGATGAAAAGAGAAACATTTTGAGGAATCCCACAGTGCTGTTAAGAATAGAGTTACAATGCTTGACCTTGGGGTTGGATGTGGAGGTAAGAAGCTGATAGACTAGGGGACTGGGAGTGGGAAAAGGTTGGTGTCAGGTGGGGGACAAACACCATTAGAATGGCGAATTTGGAAACTGAGAGGTACTAGCTGCAGCAGGACTTATAAACGACTGAAAATGGCTGAGGGAAATGATTAGAGTTTGTCACTGAGGAATGAGAATGTTAAAAGAATCATTTTGTGAATGTTGAGGTCACCAAGTTGTGTCAGCAGTGCTAGAGGAACCTGGTATAGAGGACTCCTGAAAGTGCCCTTGAGTGGATAGAGGGCAGGGAGATGTGAGATGTTCTGATTACCCAGACCTCTCACAAAGCAAGATATAATCAATAGGCAGTTATTAAGAAGCAGGAAAGACTACTAGTTAGAGAAGAATGTATAGAAGATGTGGTGCTTGAGGAAAACAGCTCAACCTTTTATTTTCTTATTCATTCATTCATTTACCCATTCATTCATTCCAGAAAGAGAGGTGAGGGTAGAGAGATTTTTTTTTTTTTTTTTTTTTTTTTTTTTTTTTTTTTTAAGTTTAGAGATCCAGAGGGTTAACTTTTCTACCCTGATCAATACCTTGGAACAAACACCTTCATCTCAGAATCTGCTGAGACCATGGCTGGCATCCCTTGGCTTGAGCATGTAAAGGAGCCTATGGGTTAGGGAAGTCTTTCTGGAATATATCTTGAAATATTTATCATCAGTCTTAAGGTATTTCCTAATTAGCTCTTAGTAGTTAGGGGATTTGGTGAAAACTGAGCTGTGTTTAAGCATGCGAGAGAGAGAGAGAAAGAGAGAGAGAGAGACAGACAGACACCCTGAACACAACACTCTCCTTCCCTTTTCTTTTTCTTTTTTCTTTTCTTTTTTTTTTTTTTGAGACAAGAGTTTCACTCTTGTTACCCAGGCTGGAGTGCAATGGGGGTGATCTCAGCTCACCGCAACCTCTGCCTCCTGGGTTCAAGCAATTCTCCTGCCTCAGCCTCCTGGGTAGCTGGGACTAGAGGCATGCACCACCATGCCCAGCTATTTTTTTTTTTTTTTTTTTTGTATTTTTAGTAGAGACTGGGTTTCACCATGTTGACCAGGATGGTCTCGATCTCTTGACCTCATGATCCACCCGCCTCGGCCTCCCAAAGTGCTGGGATTACAGGCATGAACCACCACGCCCAGCCCTTCCCTTTTCCTAGAGCTGACCTTGCTTGAAGCCACTAGTCTTAGTCCTTTTGGCTGCTATAACAAAATACCATAATCTGGGTGGCTAATAAACAACCGAGATTTATTCCTCTCCATTCTGGAGGCTGGGAAGTCTAAGATCAAGGTGCCATCAGATTCAGTAGTTGGTGAGAGTCCACTTCTTGGTTCATAGGTGGCGCCTCTTCACTGTCTGCACATGGCGGAAGTGGTTAAGAAGTCTCTACGGTGTCTCTTTTATAATGGCACTAATGCCATTCAGAAGGGCTCTAATCATCTCCCAAAGTCTCCCCTCCTGATATCACTTTGGGGATTAAAATTTCCACCTACGAATTTTGGGGTAACACAAACATTCAAACCCTAACACTACTTTTCCATGGGATAACAAGGGATGAAATAACTTTACCAGATATAACAGTTTCTGCATCCAGAAAAACTGGGTCCTAGTGTTCTATGAAGTGTGGATTAGAAAGTTGGCTAAGAGAACTTGTTTTAAAAGTGTCTTTTAAAACAGAATAAAAAAGCTTTCATGTTTTGGGGAGAAAAAAAAAAAGGTGACTTTTGTGTGCCTCTTAATGCATATGTACAGCTTTGAAAGGATTTATTATAGAACTCAAGAACAGAAGATTAAGAAATTAAGAATCATGATGCTTAAAATAGATACCACTATTTTTTTTTTCCACTTAAAGCAAAGCAATCTGCCAGGCAGGTGAGATTTCTGAAATGGTGACAATGAAATATACAGAAGCCTGGGATGCTATTCCTCTACCAGTACCAGTAAATATTTCCAAATGCACTTTTGATGAATATGTTAAATTTTATCCTAGCAACACATAGATAAGCAGAGCTAAGGAAATGAACATCTGATGTCCTTCCTTGTTCAGGCTGTCCATGCTCCCCTAAGTATAAAGGACTGCAATGCATTTAACACTGTTCCTAATCTCCTACAAAATCAAATCAGCACCTAACTCTTTCTGTGCTTTCTTTTTCAGGTTATAAATTTTCTTTTTGTTTTTGAAATCAGTGACAGCTAGCAAGGAAAAAAAAAATCATCCTGGGTATTTTTATAAGCTGTGTAATTGCTTTTCTTCTATCACCAGGTTACTTTTTGTCTTCCATATGCTATTACTTTCATTAAATCATAACCAGAAAAGAGTTAAGGCTAACTGGGATTTCATGAGGCTCATGTGTATAGTTGAAAAAAGTATAATCATGACTGTGTGTGTGTGTGTGTGTGTGTGTGTGTGTGTGTGTGCGTGCGTATATATATTTACCAGAATGTGGCTCCAAATATATGCAGACACCCTGTTTTTTGGGAAAGAATTAGTGTTAGAAGTCCTGTAATACTTGGTTTATGTATTTTTGCCTAGTGTTGCATTTAGTTATGTCTATTTCTTATCTACTGTATTATAAATTCCTTAAAGGCAAAATTCCTTAAATTCCTTTGTCATCTCCACATCCTTAGCTATGCTTCACTATTAGTGGTGGCTAACAAATATTTCTTTAACAAGTGAGAGACATAGAAGGGGAAAAATCATGCACACCTGCCCTACTAATAAATGATATGGTTTGATTTGAGGGATACCGAACCCACTGTCCCTTCTCAGATTTGAAATTGTTTTCATTGTCTTAGGGTTATTTTATTTTATTTTTTTCGGAAAGCATCTGTTAAAGCAAAGTTTTATCTGGGGATAGAGCTTTGAAGGCATGTAACACAGGTGGATGCATTTTGAGTGGAGAAGATTGGAGGGAAGAATGGAAGTTGTGAAACTGGTGGTGTGGACAGTCCCAGGCAGGGGTACCTGGGGAATGAAGCTGTTGAAAGGCAGTAAGGTAGTATCAAAAGAGGTGTATGTTGCATCTTTCATAAGGTTCCTAGCATGAGACATGGAGATTTTGAAGACATTGGGCAATTAGAAAATTGTGCCTTTAGGTTTTGCAATGCTGTCTGAGACCTGCATTCAGAACTGTCAGTACACAATATTGACCCCTAAGTGCTCACCTGTTTCTGTGCACAACCCCAGTGATGACACTTAGTGGAACTGTAAGATAGCTGTAGTCTTGCCAGGTGAGCAATAACCCAGGAGCACATGTGTCCTCTCCTAGGTCTCTGTACCTAGGAAAAATTTCCAAAAAGCATTCAGTGCCCTAAAAATCCTCCAAAAAAAAAAAAAAAAAAAAAAGCAGGATGTAAGCCTAGAGGGTGATCCCAGGAGACCATAACAATCATAGAGCTCTCCAAAGAGAAAGGAAGCTCTGACAATAGTCAGAGGCAATGTGTCCCATGACACCTCCCAACCATGTCTCCCCCACCCTTGCCATCTTTCAGAACCCCTTACATGGCTAGCAAGGGACTCAGCAATAAAGACTTGGCAGTCATTCTTCTGTTTTTGCCCTTTGAATCCCTAATTGGGCATGTCTGGAGTCACATAAAGTAGGCAATGTTAGACAACAGCATGTTCCAGGACAGATACGTCAACCAAAGTTATACCATGGCTTTTGACAAATATATAATGTTTTTATACATTTTCCTGATATAAGGTAGGGCTTTCTTTGAGTGTAGAAGCAAAAGCTGGTAAAAAAAAAATAGCTCAGTTTTCTCGATGGTAGAAATGGGAGTAGTGATGGGGTAGGTGGGAGAGGGTGAGAAAGAGAAATGGTGGGAGTCTTTGGGTGCGGCTGCTGTATTTAAGGGTCTGTCGGCATTTTCATTACTGAAACCTCAGAGGTCTCTAATTTAATGTAACTGTAAAAAATCACCTTCTGAATGGAAAGGTATCACCTTGGAACTTATTCTGCTGATATTTTGCAATTTTTGAAGAGGGAGAAGAATGCATTTTCTCCCTGTGTTAAAATTAGAAGAGAAACATAGAAAGCCTACTTCATTTAGCTATTTTTGAGAGACCTTTGAAATAAGATAATGTAATATGGACTTGGAATTCAACTTTTTTTTCTATTTCCACAGCTCCCTTTTATTTTTAAATATTGTCTTAATTTACATCCTCTTCTTTGCCTTCCAGAATGTGTGTGTGCGTGTGTGTATAAAATATATTATTCTGTATATCAACCCTTTCTCTACCTTCTCTCTACTAAACAAACATTTGCTCCTATCTACAAGACACTGTGTTTTGGTCTCAGAAAAACAAAGAAGAATAAAATATTCTCTCTCTTTAATAACAAGATTCTCTTCTGTTAGAGAAACATTTGGTTCGTTTTATTTTTCTATGTTAGATTTTAACCTCTTTGAGAGTTAAAACAGGCATCCCTGCAAAAATATACTTGAAAACAACACAATACAATGTCAAAAAGGTTTGTATGTCTTTAAAATGGTAAATTTCTTGGGTATCATTAACCTCCCTTCAACACTTCTTTCTTTGATCCTGGTTGAGTGAACTCCACAAAGCAATCCGTCCTAAGGTGTGGTAGGCAATAGAATGGTCCCTCAAAGATATCAGCACATAATCCTTGGAATCTGTAACTGTTACCTTACTGGAAAGGGGAATTAAGGTTGCAGATGGAATCAAGGCTGACTATCTATCATCTGACCTTATAATGGGGAGACCATCCAGTTTTATCTGGGCATCTCCAAGGTAATCACAAGTGTTCTTAAAAGCAAAAGTGGGAGGTAGCAGAGCAGTCGGAGAGACATGAGATGAGGATGTAACCTTCCACTGTGGGCTTTGAATATGGCAAAAAGGACCACAAGCCAAGAAAGGTGGGCAGCCTCTTGCTAAAAAGGCAAGGAAATGGACTCTTCCCTACAGTCTCCAGGAAGAAATGCAGCCCTGCTGATATCTTGATTTTAGCCTGGTGAGACCAATTTTGAACTTCTGACCTGCAGAATTTTAAGTAATGTCTTAACACAAACTTAGGGGCTTAAAACAACACAAATGTAACAAATGTATAGTTACATTTGTATGATAACAAATACATTGTAATACATTGTAAATAGCAAACGTATTATTACATTTGTATAACATTGTTCCAAATAATACATTTATGTTGTTGTAAGCCACTAAATTTGTGTTAAGATGTTACAGTAGCAATAGGAAACTAATACACAAGGTAAACACAGAACAGGTCACCTTAATGACCTGTTAGTTTACTCAGTTAATTTCCCTTTTGGCTGATCAGGGCCTTCCAATTGTCTGTCTGAATTTTCTAAATTCATTTCCATTCTAAATCCTCCTTCATATCCTCCTCATTTCAAGCTTCATTCCATAAACTTTTCATTTCTCTCTCTCTTTTATTTTCCTCTCCAAAACCTACTTGTTCTGTATCCTTGTTTAGGGCTTCTTTCTATGGATGGAAAATTTCTGATATAGGTATGAAAGATGATATTTTTGATATGGGAGAAATAAGTTTTGTTCTATGTGGTCTATATCAGTCATGATCCAATCAGGAGACAGAAATCACATAGTTATTTGAACAAAGAGATATGAACATAAAGAATTATTCAATATAGCAGGAGACTAAAAGTTTGAGGCATTTGATAACAAGACTAAAAGGAACTTTAAAAGAGTATGGAGACCCAGCAATCTGATTACTGACAATATACCTAGTGGAATATATAATAACTTATTCTACCATAAAGATACATGCACACTAATGTTCATTGTAGCACTATTTACAATAGCAAAGACATGGAATCAATGTAAATACCCATTAATGACAAACTGGATGAAGAAAATGTGGTACATACACACCATTGAATACTATGCACCCATTAAAAAGAACAAGATCATATATTTTGCAGGAACGTGAATGGAACAGGAGGCCCTTATCCTTAGCAAACTAATGCAAGTACAGAAAACCAAATACCACATGTTCTCATAAGTGGCAACTAAATGTTGAGAACACATGGAAACATAGAGAGGAACAACAGACACTGTGGCCTACTTGAGGTTGGAAGGTGGGAGGAGGGAAAGAATCAGAAAAAATAACTATTGCATGCTAGGCTTAGTATTTGGATGATGGAATAATCTGTACAACAAACCCCCATGACACAAGTTTACTTATATAAGAAAGAAACCTGCATATGTACCTGTGAACCTAAACTAAAAGTTAAAAAAAAAAAAAAAAGAGTATGGAAATAGCAGGTATAAAAGAGCAACCATAGCCCTAGGGCTGAGCTAGAACATTCAGGAGAGAGTCCTCTGAGTGACCACAGCTGTGATACAGACCTTGTTGGAGGGCATGACCATGGTTCCCTGGGTAATAGGAAATTAATTGTAATGTTGCACTGGTAAAACTTGCTGAAACTGTGTCTTCTAGAACTTGTTAGAATTTCACCCACTAGGATGGCAGGGAAAGCTTTTTGCAGGAAGGTATGTTGCTGGAGGCTCTTTGCTGTGAAACAACTCAAAGGGGGATGCTCGCAGAAATGGCTGGTCACTGATTGGTACTGGCATCTCTGCACTACAGGAGCCAGACGCTGGAGAAGGTGTATGTGCTGTAGGAGCTGGGCACTAGAGGAACCATGTATGTCAGATTCAGAAATAGGGAGAAAGTCCCCTTCCTCCTGCAGTGTCACTCCAGCGCCCTCTGCTGACAAGGCTTGACATTATGCCATGTGGCAAAGGAAAAATATTTACAGGGCTCAACTCCATTCATGGAGCAGGCAATAAAGGGTGAATTTGGAGTTGAGAGGCAATAATTGAGAACTGGCAAGTAAGGGGGTGATTCTCAAAATGTGATCTGTGGATGAATGGGCATCCTGAAATCCTTCCCAGGGGTCTGTGAAATCAAGACTATTTTCACAATAATATTACAATTTTATTTGCCTGTTTATTGTGTTGACATTTGTACTAATGGAGCAAAAGCAGTGGTGGTAAAACCTCTGGCAACAAACAAAGCAGAAAACAAAGCAGTGACACCAAACTGTACTAGTTGTCATTGTATTCTTCACCTTCATATAATAAAGGATCGGTTTCTCTTAAGGATCCCCGATGAAGCTGTAGGAATTATTAATTTTATGAAATTTCAAATCTTGATTATACATCTCTTCATTATTCTGTGTGATAAAATGGGAAGAATTCATAAAGTAATTCTGCTGCATATCCAAATATAATTGTTTTGAGGAAAAGCAAGTGTGCAATTATTTGAATTGCAAGCTGAACTAGCTGCTTTTTTCATAGGATGGCATTTTAAATTGAATACATGACTGACAGACTATGGTTATGCAGACTCGGGTATTTGGTAGACATTTTCTTTAAAATTAACAACAAAATGAGCCTGTCACTCTAAGGAAAAACTGAGCATTTGTTTCCAGTGATAAAATTCAAGCTTTCGAGTGGAGATTAGAATTTCGGAAAACTTGTATCTGTCACCATGAGCTTGCCAGCTTCCCAATCCTTAAAAACTTTTCTAGATTGGTGATGATATTACAAACATGATTTTTTGATATTTTGTAAAATGTGTCAATATTTAGAAAATCTGATAACCCAGTGAATTAATATTTTTTAAATGACCAATGTATGCTGTCCCAGAATCATTCATGGGCCAAAGATCTATTTAAAGTGTAAGATAGGCCAGTGGATTTTAGTGCAGCAGAAGATAAAATGTTCTTTGATATGGTTTCAGATTCTGTATTGCTGCTAACCTTTAAGACACTATCACTTGTTGAGTTCTGCATAGTACCAAAGAATTTCCACAGTTATATGCAAGGCTACTAAAATTCTCATTCCTTTTCCAAGAATGTATCTGTATGAGGTTGAATTTTCTTCACCTACTTCACTAAGTATACCACAACAGATTGAGTGCAGAAACAGGTATGATAATCCAGCTGTCTTTTATTACTAAGTCAATTATTAAGGCAATTTGTAAAGATGCAAAATAATGTCACTCTTCTCATTAAAATTTTTGTCTTGAAAATGATGATTATCTTAAAGTATTTATGTTAAATAATTTATTATATTTTACATTAATAAAATATTTAAATCTCAACTAAAATTTTGAATACACTACACATTAATAGATAAAACTCACATACACAAAAGCTCTTTTGGGTACTCAATAATGTGTAAAGATCTTAAAGGCTCCCTGAAGACGAAAGGTTGAGAACTGCTGACATAGGAAATCAATGGGTGGAAGGTGCAGATTGTGGTTTATAGGTAAGGAAGTCCTATCTGAAAACTAGAGCTGTCTCAATCACACTAGTACTCAGAAAACCGAAATTTTAGCAACCCACAGGGAAACAAATTTTGCCCCTCACATTGGCAAAATTTTAAAAAAATCTGATAGTTTTAAGTTTGGTGACAGTAGGTAAAAGTGAACTTTCACTTATTGTTGGTGAAGTCTGAGTGGTGTGATCACTGGTAAGAGCCCACTGGCAATCTATTTTTTAACTGACTCATATACTTTGAAGACAAATGGGCAAGAATATTCATTGTTAACCTTTTTTGTAATAGCAAACCAAGCAAACCAAGCTCTGCATAATGGATCAATATAAAGTCGCACCTTCATATAATAGGTCCAGTATAGCTATTAAAGTGAATGTAGTAGCTCTCAAAATGCATATATAGACCTTAAATCCATAAGATTGAGTAAAAACAGACAATTGCAGAGTAACAAGTATTGTACAATGTAATTTATATATATTTTAAAAGCCAACTCATGAAGAATATATTAATGTATCTTAGGTTGAACCACATAAATTTTCTGTATGTTTGTGTGTGTGTGTGTGTGTGTGAGGGTCTTGCTTTTTTACCCAGGCTGCAGTGTAGTGGTGGGATCATGGCTCACTGCAGCCTTGATCTCTAAGCTCTTAAACTCTTGAGTAGCTGTGACCACAGGCATACACCACCACACCTTACCACACCTTGCAAATTAATTTTTAAAAACATTTTTAAATTTTATTTTTTTTAGTAGAGACAGGGTCTTGTCATGTTGCCCAGGCTGGTCTTGAACTCCTGGCCTTAAGTGATCCTCCTGTTTAGCCTCAAAGTGTTGGGGTTACAGGAATAAGCCATCATGCCTGGCCAAAATTAGATTCATTACGTCAAAAAAATAGTTGAATATAAGCAAATTCGTATTATTCAAATTAAATATAGAGAAGTTTAAGAAATAGCCTTGAAGTGATCCCACTGAATTCCTGTGGGGAAGATGGGGTTAAACTAATGAGAAGAGACTTCAACTTAATCTGTGACTCTTATTTTCTTTTATAAAAATGAATAAAATGACAAAATGTCAAAGTTGTAAATTCTGAATGGTGGATATTTGGAGGTCTGTTTTACTCTTATATATTAAGGGATCTTTTAAAAATAAAAACAAGAGTTGTCCAGAAGACGAAATGATTAAGAGGCAGCATGTTTCCTTTTACTTGCTGGGTCTGGCATGTTGAAAGAGATTAAACTATCACTGGGGGATGGTCAGAAAACTCACTGTTTTTGCTCAAAGAGGTAAAAGTGCTTCCAGCAGCTTCAGGTCCCATGGCAGCCTATTGTGTGGGGAGGAGACACAGGGATGATGAATTTCTTTAGAGCCCCTGTAAATCCCAGTACATCAATAGGTCCCTAATAGGCTGACTTCTAGTATTTGGAAAAGGAAGATTTTTGCATAGCAGAATCTTCACTTAGAAGAGCTGGAAATACTGACTTCTGAACAATACTGACTATCTAGTTTCACAGGATCCATTTGGATATTTTACACCAGCACTGTGAAAGTTAGAATGCTCAATTAGACACAAACAAAATGGACTTAAAATGTATAAATTGTACTAAAGGGCAGCATGTAACCGAATGTATACTAAAGCATCTTCTTTGAGTTGTATTCTTGTTTTTGAATTGCTTTCAAGGTAGAATTTTTAGTGAGAACTTTACAAAATAGAAAATGAATAATACAGTATGTAAGCGATGTTATTTGTAGAGCTCTGATGTGGAGGGGAAAAAAGACCACCTGACTAGGCTTAAAAAAATTCTAATCTACGTGGACAACCAAAGCCCATACAAGTAAAATTTCCACCAAACAAACCGTAGGAAGTGACAAACTTGTGCCTTGGCAGTGCTGACCGGAGAGAGCAGTAAAGTCACTGTGGAAGACCGTGTGAGGAGCTGGCCAGGCACTTGGTTGGGAACAGCATCCCGGGGGGGATATGTCGCCCAGAGGATTGAAAGGGAGATGGTCCAATTTACCTGTGTAAGGGATTACTTACTCTGGGATTTGGGATTTTCTGCTGAGTCTGGAGGTTAATTCTGGAATAATGAATTGAGCTAGTAGCAGAGGGTGATTCAGAGCAGAGGCCTGACTCTTGCAAATGAGTCAGGAAATATGAGGAATGTGAAATACAGCAGGCAATGGCTAAATAGTTCAGGGTTGGTTATTGTTATTAGAATTTGTGAGGCAGTCTTCTCCTATATATAGCATTCTGTTCTGAGCATTTGTTCAACTCCTACTTCCACCCAAAGAACTCAATGTGACATCGGGTTGAGGAGAGCTGCTTATCTAGGTGAAATTACTTAGGGGATGCCAATGGAGGTTCAAATTATTCACATTTCAATGACATTTTCTCATGAAAGATATAGGATTGCTTAAGCCAGCTGTCAGACAGATAGTGACACTGAAATCTGCTCTGAGGAGGGCCCGAGACACTCAGGGTTTTATTTCTCTAGGTTATGGCCAGGCATAGGTAGAATCTTCAGTAAGCCTCTATCCTTTACTCACTCCACCTTATGTCAGACTGGTCCAAGTAAGTTGCCTTCTGTAATGTATCGGAAGGACCTTTTTTTGTTACACATTAACCTCTGTCTTGGTTTAGCACTGAGATAGTTTACTTGTTCTCCAATTAATTCAGTCATTCATTTATTTAATATACATTGACTAACAGGAGTCCCCAAACTTTTTACACAGGGGACCAGTTCACTGTCCCCCAGACCATTGGAGGGCCGCCACATACTGTGCTCCTCTCACTGACTATCAATGAAAGAGGTGCCCCTTCCTGAAGTGTGGTGGGCGACCAGATAAATGGCCTCAGGGGGTTGCATGCGGCCCGCGGGCCGTAGTTTGGGGACGCCTGGACTAGTATATGAGGTACAGTTAAAAATTAATCTTGTCTTCAAGAAGTTTTTCATCTACTGAAGAGATGAAGTTTTATCTACTAAAGGAGATACAGGACATCCTCAAATTGTCTTAAGGCAGAGTGGAATGAGAAGTGCTGTATCAACCAAGAGCAAAAGGAGCTCAGAGAAGGGAGATGTTCAGAGAGCGGTGGGTGGTAGAAGGCCCAGGAGGAGATAACTGAGATTATTGCAGGAAGAAGCAGGGCAGAGGTGTGAGAGCTCGGACCAGTTTGTGAGTTGGTGTTCTTTCAGACCAATGGCCTTCATCATCAAATCCGTTTGCTCAACATTTGTTTAGCAGAGAGAGAGAAGCCCAACATAAACCTCTTGTCTATTGCTTGAAGTCATTCAGCCCTGGCCTCAAGCTTGTATATCCCGTATTTAGCAGGAGAAAAGCCCTGTGGTTACCTGGACCTAATCTCCTTGGAAAGCAGTGTAGCTACCTACCATCTGTGGTTATTCACACTTACCCCTGCCAATATTCCCCATCCCTAAGTAGCTTTATTAAATTATTCCTTCCTAACACCTACAGTGCTGTATCTGAAGGGAGTCCTAGTAAACACAGTTTGTTCCATTTCATTACAGTTTTGAGCATTGCTGGGGTAGTTGCCATCTGGCCCTTTCCTTAATCCAGTTCTGGGAAGAAGCAACAGCCTGAGCAAAGGTTCAGAGGCTGGAGACCTTGTGGGTAACCGATGAAAATGTGAGAAGAGAGAGGGAAGAAATACCGCACACACCATCGGCTCAGAGAGGCCTTTGAAGGCTAGTCTAGTCTAAGAGAATGTAGATCACTAAGGCAAAGTAAGGCACTGAAAGATTATGAGCCAGGATTATGATTTACATAATCAGATTTATATTTTTTGAATTATATTTTGGTTAATAAGAGGAAATAATTTAAAAATGTAAAAAAAAATGTATTCTCATAATTTTTCTCTAAAACTTTTACATTAAAATGTTTTTTATCAGAATAGGAACAACTCTAGTCTGCAATTCCCATCAAGGTCAATGCAGATGATGGGTGATTCGTGCATTTCCAAATGAGGTACCCGGCTCTTCTCATTGTGATTGGTTAGACAGTGGGTGCAGCCCATGGTAGGCGAGCGGAAGCAGGGTGGAATGTTGCCTTACCTGGGAAGTGCAAAGGATCAGGAAACTCCCTCCCCTAGCCAAGAGAAGCCATGAGTAACCCTGCCATGAGGGATGGAGCTATCTGGCCCAGATGCTATGTTTTCCCATGGTCTTCACAAATGCAAACCAGGAGATTCCCACAGGTGCTTATATCACCTGGGCCCTGAGCTTCAATCACAAAACAGGAGGCCATTTGGGCAGACACTGAACTAGCTGCAGAAATTTTTTTAAAATACCCTAGTGATGCCTGAAGCACCAGTGAGATAGAACCATTCACTACCTTGGAAAAGGGGCTGAGGCCGGAAAGCCAAGTGTTTTAGCTTAGCAAATCCCACCCCCATGGAGCCCATTGAGCTAAGATCCACTGGCTTGAAATTCTTGCTACCAGAACAGCAGTCTGAAGTCAACCTCAGATGCTCAAGTCGGGGGAGGGGCATCTGCCATTACTAAGGCTTAAGTAGGCAGTTTCCCCCTCACAGTATAAAGAAAGCTGCTGGGAAGTTTGAACTGGGTAGAACCCACCGCAGCTTGGCAAAGCCTCTGTAGCCAGACTGCCTCTCTAGATTCTTCCTCTCTGGGCAGGGCATCTCTTAAAGGAAGGCAGCAGTCCCAGTCAGGGGCTTATAGAAAAAACCTCCCATCTCACTGGGACAGAGCACCTGGGCGAAGGGGCAGCTGTGAGTGTAGTTTCAGTAGACTTAAATGTTCCTGCCTTTGGCTCTAAGGAGAGGGGCAGATCTCCTAGCACAGCGTTCAAGCTCTGCTAAGGGGCAGACTGCTTCCTCATGTGGGTCCCTGACCCCAGTGCCTCCTGACTGGGAGACACATCCTAGCAGGGGTCAACAGACACCTCATACAGGAGAGCTCCAGCTGGCATCTGGAGGGTGCCCTTCTGGGACGAAGCTTCCAGAGGAAGAAACCGGCAGCAATCTTTACTGTTCTACGGCCTCTACCTATGATATCCAGTCAAACAGAGTCTGGAGTGGACCTCCAGTAAACTCCAACAGACCTGCAGCAGAGGGACCTGATTGTTAGAAGGAACACTAACAAACAGAAAGGAATAGCATGTCCACAAAAAACATCTGAAGATCACCAGCATCAAAGAGCAAATGTAGATAAATCCAGAAAGATGAGGAAACACCAGTGCAAAAAGGCTGAAAATTCCAAAAACCAGAACACCTCTTCTCCTCCAAAGGATCATAACTCTTTGCCACTAAGGGAACAAAACTGAACAGAGAATGAGTTTGATGAATTGGCAGAAGTAGGCTTTAGAAGGTGGGTAACAACAAACTCCTCTGAGCTAAAGGAGCATATTCTAACTCAATGCAAAAAAGGTAAGAACCTTGAGAAAAGGTTAGAGAAATTGCTAACTGGAATAACCAGTTTAGAGAAGAACATAAATGACCTAATGGAGCTGAAAAACACAGCACGAGAACTTTGTGAAGCATACACAATTATCAGTAGCTGAGTTGATCAAGTGAAAGAAAGGATATCAGAGATTGAAGATCAACTTAATGAAATAAAGTGTGAAGACAACATTAGAGAAAAAAGATGAGCAAAGCCTCCAAGAAATATGGAACTATGCAAAAAGGCCAAACCTACGTTTGATTGGTGTACCTGAAAATGATGGGGAAAATGGAACCAAGTTGGAAAACACTCTTCAGGCTATGATCCAGGTGAACTTCCTCAACTTAGCAAGACAGGTCAACATTCAAATTCAGGAAATACAGAGAACACCACAAAGTTACTCCTTGAGAAAAGCAACCCCAAGACACAATTCTCAGATACACCAAGGTTGAAATGAAGGAAAAAATGTTAAGGGCAGCCAGAGAGGAAGGTAGGGTTACCCGTAAAGGGAAGCCCATCAGACTCACAGTGGATCTCTCAGCAGAAACCCTACAAGCCAGAAGAGAGTGGGGACTAATCTTAAAAGAATTTTCAACCCAGAATTTCATATCCAGCCAAACTAAGCTTCATAAGGAAAGGAGAAATAAAATCCTTTACAGACAAGCAAATGCTGAGAGATTTTGTCACCACTAGGCCTGCCTTACAAGAGATCCTAAAGGAAACACTAAATATGGAAAGGAAAAACTGGTACCAGCCAGTGCAAAAACATATCACATTGTAAAAACCATCAAAACTATGAAGAAACTGCATCAAGTAATGGGCAAAATAACCAGCTAGCATCATAATGACAGGATTAAATTTACACATAACAATATTAACCTTAAATGTAAATGGGCTAAAGGCCTCAATTAAAAGACACAGATTGGCAAATTGATTAAAGAGTCTAGACCCATTAGTTTGCTGTATTCAGGAGACCCATCTCCTGTGCAAAGACACACATAGGCTCAAAATAAAGGAATGGAGGAATATTTACCAAGCAAATGGACAGAAAAAAAAGCAGGGGTTACAATCCTAGTCTCTGATAAAACATACTTTAAACCAAGAAAGATCAAAAAAGACAAAGAAGGGACATTACATAATGGTAAAGTGATCAATGCAATGAGAAGAGCTAACCATCCTAAACATATATGCACCCAATACAGTACCACCCATATTCATAAAACAAGTTCTTAGAGACTTACAAAGAGACTTAGACTCCCTCACAATAACAGTGGGAGACTTTAACATCCTACTGTCAGTATTAGACAGATTAATAAGACAGAAAATTAACAAGGATATTCAGGACTTGAACTCAGCTCTGGACCAAGTGAACCTAATAGACATCTATAGAACTCTCCACCCTAAATCAACAGAATATACATTCTTCTCAGGACCACATTGCACTTATTCTAAAATTGATCACATAATTGTCAATAAAACACTCCTCAGCATGTGCCAAAGAACAGAAATCATAATAGTCTCTCAGGCCACAGTGCAATCAAGTTAGAACACAGAATTAAGAAGCCCACTAAAAACCACACAACTACATGGAAACTGAACAACCTGCTGCTGAATGACTACTGGGTAAATAACAAAATCAAGGCAGAAATATATAAGTTCTTTGAAACCAATGAGAACAAACTCACAGTGTACCAGAAATTCTGGGACACATTTAAAGCAGTGTTTAGAAGGAAATTTATAGCACTATTTGCCCACAGGAGAAAGTGGAAAACATCTACAATCAACACCCTAACATCACAATAAAAAGAACTAGAGAAGCAAGAGCAAACAAATTCAAAAGCTAGCAGAAGACAAGAAATAGCTAAGATTGGAGCAGAACTGAAGGAGATAGAGACATGAAAAACCCTTCAAAAAAAAAAAATCAATGAATCCAGGAGCTGATTTTTTGAAAAGAGTAACAAAATAGACCACTAGACAGACCAATGAAGAAGAGAACAATCAAATAGACACAATAAAAAATGATAAAGGGGAGATCACCACTGATCCTACAGAAATACAAACTACCATCAGAGAATGCTATAAATACCTCTATGCACATAAACTAGAAAATCTAAAAGAAATGGATAAATTTCTGGACACAAACACCTTGTCAAGACTAAACCAGGAAGAAGTCGAATTCCTGAATAGACAAATAACAAGTTCTGAAACTGAGGCAATAATTAATAGCCTACCAACCAAAAAGAGCCCAGGACAGATAGATTTGCAGCATAATTCTACCAGAGGTACAAAGAGGAGGTAGTACCTTCTGAAACTATTCCAAACAATAAAAAAAGAGGGATTCCTCCCTAAGTCATTTTATGAGGCCAATATCACCCTGATACCAAAACCTTGCAGAGACACAATAAAAAAAGAAAATTTCAGGCCAATGTCCCTGATGAACATTGATGCAAAAATTCTCAATAAAATACTGGCAAAGTGAATGCAGCAGCACATCAAAAAGCTTATCCGCCATGATCAAGTTGGCTTCATCCCTGGGATGCAAGGCTGGTTCAACATACACAAATCCATAAATGTGTAATCCATCACATAAATAGAACCAATGAAAAAAACTGCATGATTATCTCGATAGATGCAGAAAAGGCCTTCAATAAAATTCACACCCTGTTCATGTTAAAAACTCTCAATAAACTAGGTGTTGATGGAATGTATCTCAAAATAGTAAGAGCTATTCATGACAAACCCACAGCTAATATCATACTGAATGGGCAAAAGCTGGAAGCATTCCCTTTGGAAACCAGCACAAGAAAAGGATGCCCTCTCTCACCACTCCTATTCAACATACTATTGGAAGTTCTGGCCAGGGAAATCAGGCAAGAGAAAGAAAGGTATTCAATTAGAAAAAGAGGAAGTCAATTTGTCTCTGTTTGCAGATGACATGATTGTATATTTAGAAAATCCCATTGTCTCAGCCCAAAATCTTCTTAAGCTGATAAGCAACTTGAACAAAGTCTCAGGATATAAAATCAATGTGCAACAATCACAAGCATTCCTATACACCAATAATAGATAAACAGAGAGCCAAATCATGAGTGAACTCACAATCACAATTGCAACAAAGGGAATAAAATATCTAGGAATACAACTAAGAAGGGATGTGAAGGACCTCTTCAAGGAGAACTACAAGCCACTGCTCAAGGAAATAAGAGAAGACACAAACAGATAGAAAAACATTCCATGCTTATGGATAGGAAAAGTCAATATTGTGAAAATGGCCATGAAATTTATAGAATTAATGCTATCCCTATCAAGCTACCATTGACTTTCTTTGCAGAATTGGGAAAAGCTACTTTAAATTTCATATGGATCCAAAGCAGAGCCCACATAGCCAAGACAATCCTAAGCAAAAAGTACAAAGCTGAAGGCATCATCCTACCTGACTTTATACTGCAAGACTACAGTAACAAAAACAGCATTGTACTGATATCACAGTACTGATACCATGCTGGTTTTTTTTTTTTTTTTTTTTTTTTTTTACTGTAGTCTTGTAGTATAGTTATATACAGATATATAGACCAGTGGAACAGATATATAGACCAATGGAACAGAGCAGAGGCCTCAGGAATAATGTGACACATCTACAACCATCCCATCTTTGACAAACCTGACACAAACAAACAATTGGGAAAGGATTCCCTATTTAATAAACAGTGTTGGGAAAACTGGCCAGCATATGCAGAATGCTGAAACTAAATACCTTCCTTACACCTTGTACAAAAACTAACTCAAGGTGGATTAAAGACTTAAACATAAGACCTAAAACCATAAAAACCATAGAATAAAACCTATGCAATACTATTCAAGACATAGACATGGGCAAAGACTTTATGACTAGAACACCAAAAGCAATGTCAACAAAAGCCAGCATTGACAAATGGGATCTAATTAAACCAAAGAGCTTCTGCACAGCAAAAGAAACTACCACCAGAGTGAACAGGCAACCTAAAGAATGGGAGAAAATTTTTACAATCTATCCATCTGATAAAGGGCTAATATCCAGAATCTACAAAGAACTTAAATTTACAGGAAAACAAAAACAAAATCAAAAACAACCCCATCAGAAAGTGGGCAAAGGATATGAACAGACACTTCTCAAAAGAAGACACTTATGCAGCCAACAAACATGAAAAAAAGCTTATCATCACTGGTTGTTAGAGAAATGCAAATCAAAACCACAATGCAATATCATCTCATGCCAGTTAGAATGGCGATCATTAAAAAGTCAGGAAACAACAGATGCTGGAGAGGATGTGGAGAAATAGGAATGCTTTTACACTGTTTGTGGGAGTGTAAATTAGTGTAACCATTGTGGAAGACAGTGTGGTGATTCCGCAAGGATCTAGAACTAGAAATACCATTTGACCCTGCAATCCCATTACTGGGCATATACCCAAAGGATTATAAATCATTCTACTATAAAGACAAATGCACACATATGTTTATTGCAGCACTGTTCACAATAGCAAAGACTTGGAACCAACACAAATGCCCATCAAAGATAGACTGGATAAAGAAAACACACACTGGGGCCTGTTGGAGTATGAGGGGCTAGGGGAGGAACAGCATTAGAAGAAATACCTAATGTAGTTGATTGGTTGATGGGTGCAGCAAACCACCGTGGCTTGTGTATAACTATGTAAGAAACCTGTACTTTCTGTACGTGTATCTCAGAACTTAGAGTATAATAAAAAAATGTTTTTATCCATATTTATAGTCATAATGATGGTTAACATTTTGGTATATTTCTCTCCGGTCTTGTTTCTTTGTGTGTGTGTGTGTGTGTGTGTGTGTGTGTGTGTGTGTGTGTGTGTGTGTGTTTGTATGTGTGTGTGTGTTTACATGGTTGAAAGCACACTGAATATACAATTTATTTTCTGTTTTTGTATTTAATAAAACAACATTAATGCCCCATATTATGAAAAACTCTTCATGAACATAGCTTTTATTGGTTGTACAATATTTTGTGGAAATACAATTTTTCCTCAGCCATTTCCCTATTGTTGAACATTTGGGTTATATATTTATCTATTATTCAACAGTGCTATAATTATTTTATTAAGATTGACTTGGCAGCAATATGATTTGGAGAAGAAGGTTATGTTGCGCAAATAGCAAATGATTGGAAATGAGAGCCAAAGACTGGAAGAGATTTCTGTGATTCAAAGCCTAAATTCAGTAGCAGTAAAGGAATGAAAAGGAGGCCATCAATTGGGTTATTGTTGCCATCCCAAGCTTAAGTTTTCTTAGGTCTGTACCAGATTTCCTTCCTCTTTCTCACCTAGTGAACCCTCAACAGGTTTGTAGAATGAATGAATGAATTAATGAGCAAATGAAAACTAGGCTGCAGTGCTGTTGCTGTTGCCAAGGACCATCACATAACATCTATTCTAAATAACATTCTTACTCATACAACCTGCCTGCCCTAAAGAAAATGTTATCTATTCTTGGCAACTACCACCCAATCAATCCCAATGTGTCAGTCCCCTTTGATGTGTGTATTATTTATTTCAGAACAGAACACCCATGAAAACAAAGGCTGATCATCAGACAAGTTAATAAATATACTTCCCTCATTTGAATGCATTTCTTATTTACTTCTGATCAATGGGCAAATAATTACACAAATTACTATAATGTGCCCAGCACTGTGCTCAGTGCTTTGCCAAGCAAAGTGTGTGTTCGCCTTACACATGAATAATTTAATCAAGTAACAGAAACTAATATGTAGTCAGAGAGGATAATTAGAGATAGAGTTTAGTCAGGAATGCATTTTTTACCTAGAGAGGAATAGGGAAAAAGTAAGAGAATGGGAAAGGAACATTAGTAAAAACAATAGAAGACAAAGCCAATTTCATAAACTAAATTGAATTTCTGTCAGGGTTGTGATTTTGTCTAACTCCATAAAATGAAAGCAGGCAAACTCCCCATTTGCTGTGCAGTGGTTCTTTCTGTACTTCCCTCTGATAAAGGGAGATCCCTACACTCGTTTAAGTAGTGTTTAACCACCACATTCTCAGCTGAGATCAGGCCTACATGTACAACCTCAGAGACGGACAGACCTGCACCTAAGACTTGGCTGTAATACATGCAAATATTCAACATTTTCTAGTGTGATGATCTCATTCTGGGAAATAATGCTCATGAGCTAATTGAGCTAATGAGAATATATTAGCTATTGGTTTAGTAAAAGTGATAGCAGAGTAATCTAATTCTTACTGGTTTCTCGATAATCTTCAATGTAAAGATAATGATATTAAGAAATGTTAAATTGAATATGCTCAAGTGCACATGGTACGTACTGCTTAGGTGGGACAAATGGCTCTCTCGAAAAGTTATAATAATTCATTAGAGTGGACATTCTCCATCTGGGGTTCATGGCTAGAACTCAAGAATTCTGTGCAATTGGATTAAAAAGAGACTACACCTTTATTTTCACCTAATCACTAATGAAAGTTAGTATTTTCTTTCACTATGAATATAAGCAAATAATTATAGTAGTATCTGTAGTACTGTGACTTAATCATTAATAGAAATCACAGATATTTTGTATTACATTATATCCATTTCTTATATCATGAGATACTGTTTGTGTTCAACAATACTGCGAGAATATAATTATTAGACCTCAACTAGATCTTGTTATTTAATGCATTAATGAAAAGTATATTAATATATCACTAATTCATTTTTTTAAATATTTTGATATTAGTATTTAAATACAATTCAGTTCCTTTGTATGCCTATGTGTTTTATTTTATGCTTTTAAAAGCACAATTATGAGAAGCCATCATAGACTTCACCTGACTGTAAAGAGGTCTGTGTGCAAAAAGGTTAGGGCCTCTTGTTTAGAATAAGGACCATGGAGCCTTTCTTCCCCTATAGAAAAGTTGCTATTTGCAATACAAATTCTTTCTGTTTTTCTGACACAGGGGGATCCCACCAGTCCCTTTCTATGGGGGAGAACTTGGAGTGGTTCTGCTGTCAGTTTACACAGTGAGATCTTACACCATATGTAACTCTCAAGGCTGGAGAGATGATACGCCGCCAACATGGTTGGGAAACATGGAGAAGCAGCAAGCTCGTGGCTGGACCACCCTACAAGGAAAAGTGGCTTCTGTAAAATTTAAAATGCTACAGACTGCTGCTCTTCCTCCCTGGTTATTCTGCTTCTAAACTCTCATATATTATTAACAAAATTTTAAACAAATAAACTAGCAAAACACAAGGATGCATAAGCCAGCCTTTCTTCCAGCTCTATGGCTTGGTGGAGGCATAGAAGTAGGGTGGAAAAGGAAAAACACATTGTCAGGCCAAATAGTATTTTACCTCCAAGCATGGGCCACCATTGGTGGTATGACACTGGGCATGTGACACATCATCTGTAGACTCTGATTTCTTCTATTTTCAAATGAGAGGCCAGCTCTGATCCTGACTGGGTCCTGAGGCTGCTAAAGGTGGCTCGGTCCTTCAAGGCTCGAGTTTTCCTTCTGTGGCTCTGACCCTCTGACAGTCCAGGGCTGAGACAAGAGGAATGGGGAGAATGGATAAAATCTGGTTTCTCAGAAGCCTCCCGAAGGCTTGTTGGAATGCTGCAGTGTTTGCCGTGTTAGGAGAAAACACAGAGGCTCCTTTTGGCACTGGCTTTCTTGGATGTTCAAAGGTGAAAAGTTGATCAGTGTCACCAGTGAGGCAGTGCAGATTCCACTACACAAAGACCTTTGGAAAGCTGACTCTTCATGGAACATGTTCTTGGATGACTGGTCTGTATCTGTCAGAGTTTAAGAGTAGGCTATTTGGACCTAAGAATAAGCCTGGTTCAAATGGTCATTATTTTCCTTAATGTTTACTTTACTTTCCATAGCCCCTCTCCCTTTAAATTTATTTTTATATTTTGCATTACTTCTGCTTATTTTAAAAGTTACTTGTTCTCATGCACTCAGCTCTGAGAATGAAAACAAGCTTTTCAGATAAGATTTTTGCTGCTCAAGTTGGGAAAATACACAGGGAACAAAGGAAAAATGTATGACATTTGAAGTATAAACTCCTGGTTTACTGGGTATGGTTGTGATAACACATGGTTTCTCAAGCTACATCTCAGTTTATTACAAGTTGCCTCATATAATAGACCCCCTTAGCCATGTGGGATATGTTCCAAGACCTCCAGAAGATGCCTACAACTGCATATAATGCCTAGTCTTACAAATAGTATCTTTTTTCCCTGTACATACATACAATGCTGAGGTTTAATGTATAAATTAGGCACAGTAAGAGATTACTAATAATAACTAGCAATAAAATAATTGTAACAATATACTGTAATGAAAGTTATGTGAATGTGATGTCTCTCTCTCTCTCTCTCTAAATATCTTGTACCATTCCCCAGGTAACTGAAAGCATGGAAAGTGGAACTGTGAATAAGTGGGGACTACTGTACCCCAACTCAGTAAGCAGAGATCACAGTGGTTTGAAAAAACAGCTTTAGTGCTCTCCAGAATCTGAAGCTTACAGCTTCAGTGTTTTGCGGAATCTAAAGCCCACCCCTCTTTTTAACAAGTGCATCCCTCTTTTGAATTCCAAGAGAGAGATGTGCTTGTGAAGTCACAGACTAGTTGTAATGGAGTCAAAAGATTGCTCTATTAGAAATTCCTTAGTTCTATGGGACTGCACCTAGGGACATTTTGTTTGTTCTTAAAGTACAAAAGCCTTAATTTAGCAGAATGTTTTGTTCGTTGCAATTTTCGTATAATATGTTTTTAGGAGAAAAGAATGCCAGTGAAGTATCTACTGGTGCTCTGTTCAAGAAAACAACTTTCATGAGGTGCTTTGGGATGAGTGGAAATCTGTTTAATATCTACTATCTTATAACTACCATTTATGACTATTATTAATATTCAGAAATGACCCAAGGTAAAACAAAACTTCAAGTCATCAAAGATTCAAAAAGGTTTAAGAACAGCAAAGTTTGAAACTCAGTTTGTTTTTGCTTAACCCTTATTATGAAATATCTTATTAAACATGTTGATTAATTTAAGTTTTACTACTCCTTTAGAAAAAGAGCTAAATTTTGCTGAGCTAGTTTCTTGAATGGAATGGTATTGACCTCCCATTTAGCATGGAAGACAGTGTTTTTAAGCTTAGATATATTTTTTCAGGCTGAAATATAGCTTTAGATTTATTCATCAATGTAGCTAAGGAATTAATAGTCACCTCATTCTAAATGCATTTTGTTAGAATACTCTGTAGAATAGAAAAAAATATGCTTAGGAATGTTTACCTGGCAAAAGAAAGATATTAATATGTTAGCATAGTTTTTTTGTTAACTCCTGAATAAGGCAATTTATGAAAAGGAAAAAAGAAGGTAAAGCAAACTTTAAATAATTTCTAGGATTTGTTCTTTTATCCCTTTAGGGACAGCAATGTGGGATACGAGGATTCTTTTATGGTTGTTAGTGCATGTAATTCCAATGAACATTGATGATATTTCTGGACTGTTAACACTTTAATCACTAGATCTGGACCCAGAGTGGTATGAGATTTGTTTTATTTTACTCGGGAATCTACAGGAATATTATTCACAGCCCTGGATTTTCTTTTTTCCATCTATGTATTATCTTTTTCAGTCTCATTTTCTTATGTCTGTAACAAGATGAATTATAAAATCAAATGCAAAATGTTCTTGTTTATACCTGTGGACAGAGAAACCAGAGTGCAGTTCAGTGATAAGAGGCAGTCAGCCTTATTCTTTTGTTTAAAATGTGCAAAAATACATACTTGTAAATACTTGAAAGAATATGTACACCATAATTGAAGCCTTAGGTCTGGTGGTTTAACAGAGTTAAGTTCATCAACAATGGGAAGACAGGCGCATGACACAAAAATTAAGCTGAATAGTTGCAACTGTATCTAACAGAGTTTATAACCCCAATTTGGTCTGATCTCACATTCTGACCCCTTCTTTCTACAACGCATATCTAGAGAACTGAGCTGGAGTTTCATTTTTTAATATGTTAGCCATGTCAATTGCTCTGAATGTTGTCCTTCTGAGTCTTGGAGGCATATAGTTACTTTTTTCCCCTTTGGAATCAGCAATTTCCTTCCCTCCTTAAATCAGGAGAGGACAGCCAAATGCAACTTTACAAAAACATTAACTTTCTAGTCATTTAACAAGTGGTTGTTAATGAACCAGATGCTGATGTACATGCTGAGAATGCAGCAGGAAAGAAAACACACACAATTCTTGTCCTCAGAGAATGTATAGTCTACTTGGGAAACAAATAGTAATTAAATGAAAAATTATGTAATTTCAAATTGTTCCAAAAACTATTGTGGAACAATATAAGGTACAGTCAAAGGTTAAAATTTACATTAGTTTGGGAAGTCAGGAAAGACCTTTCTGAGAATGGTGCTAAAGTTACTTGAAGGATGAGTAAGAGTTAACCAAAAAGTGAGTTGGAGAGACGATCATTTCAGGCACATGGAAGCACAAGTGAAAACGCTCTGGACTGGGGAAGAACTGGGAGCACTGGTGGAATGAAAAGGTGACCAGTAAAAAAGTTCCATGGCTGGAACATGGTATATGTGTGAGAGTGAGGAATATGGGATATGTCTAGAGCTAAGGGCAGGGGCCCAATTATGAGAAGAATGACAAGTGACATGGCTGATATGTATCAACTCGACTGAGCTAATGGATACCCAGATAGCTGTTAAAACATTATTTCTTGATATGTCTGAGGAGGTGTTTTCAGGACAGATTAGCATTTGAATCAGTAAACTGAGTAAAAATATGCCCTTACCACTCTGGGTGGGCATAATCTAATCCATTGGTAGAATTCCTGGATATAATTTAAAAAAGGTGAGGAAGACTTAGCTTTCTTTCTTCTTGAGCTGGAACATTCATCATATTTGCCCTCAGACATCACAGCTCCTGACTCTTGGTTCTTTGGACTTAGACCAGGACTTGCAGCACTGGCTCCCCTGGTTCTTGGCCTTTGGAGTTGGACTGAATTAGATCACTGGCTTTCCTGGTTCTCCAGCTTGCAGATGGTCTTTTGACCTCCATAATCACATGGACCAATTCTTCTAAGTCTCTCAATCTCTCTTAAAATATATATACTTAACATTTATCGGTTCTGTTTCTCTGGAGAGTCCTGATTAATACAACAAACCACTATACCCTTTTAAGCAAAGGAATAACACAACTAGATTTAATTAGCCAGAGACCACTCTGGAAAAAATAATTGAGGGAGGAGACAAGAATAGATGATGGAGGCTGGGTGCAGGGGCTCACGTTTGTAATCCCAGCACTTTGGGTGGCCAAGGTGGGCAAATCACAAGATCAAGAGATTGAGACCATCCTGGCCAGCATGGTGAAACCCCATCTCTACTAAAAAAACAAAAATTAGCCGGGCATAGTGATGTGTGCCTGTAGTTCCAGCTACTCAGTAGGCTGAGGCAGAAGAATCCCTTGAACCTGGGAGGTGGGGTTGCAGTGAGCCAAGATCACGCCACTACATTCCAGCCTGGTGACAAAGTGAGACTTTGTCTCAAAAAAAAAAAAAAAAAAGATGATGGAGTATTACTGCTTTACCTTAGGAAAAGATCACAGTAGCTTGGACTCCCTTGGACTCCAGGGTTAGCAGTGAAGATGAGCAGGGGTTAATGGGTTTCGGATTTTGTTGGTAAAATTGAAAGGACTTGGAAATGGCTTGAAGAGATTTGTGGCTAGTGTAATGGAGTGGTTGGAGAAGATGCCATTACTGAAGTAGGGAAGGGTAGAGTTGGAGCAAATTGGAGGGGGAAATAAAGATTCAATTTCAAATATACCAGGGTTCAAATGTTTTTGAGACATTATAGTGAAGATGTTAAAGAATTAGTTGGACATAAGGGTCTCTGGTTAAAGATACAGGTTGAAAATACATTTGTATACAGATGCTACTTAGAGCCAAATGAGTGTGTAAGGTTTTACTGAGGAAAAGAATATAATAAGAAAGAACCCACAGGACTGAACCCTGAAAAACTCTAAAATTTAAATATCCCATGAAGACAGTACTGTTAATGAGCTTAAGAAGGTACTAATAGGAGAGGTAAGAAAACATTCGGGAGAAATAGTGTCATAGAAGGAACAGAGGAGAGTGTTTCAACAAAGAGAGAGGGCCAACTGTGTTGAATATGATTGGTAGTTTAGTAAGATGAAGACTTAATTTTAAAGCTTAGAGGCCATTGGTGACTTTAGTAGGAGTAGTTTTAGACGTAGAGACAGAACTTAGATTGCAGTAGGCTGAACAGTAAATAGGCAATGATGAAATGGATACAGACTATGTAGTCAACATTTTGGGGAATGTTTGACTATGAAGGGAAGCAGGAAGAGGAGTGGTTTCTGGTGAGAGTTATGGGTTAAGGGAGGATGTTTGAAGACATGAAGCGTACTATGCCATGTTTAGAAACCAGTGGGAATTAGCAAGAAAGCGGGGTAAATGACAGACCAGCCTTTCTGAGAAGGTAAAAAGGGTTGGTATATCATGAGTGAGTCATATCAACATGCCACAGTGAACAGGGTTGGGATTTCACAAGGTAGGGCTTAAAGAAGCAAACAATGGAAGGGATTACCAGGTATTTGCCAGGAGTAATTTTAATGATAGATCAGACTTGATCTGGGTAAGAAAGGAAGTAAGACCATGAGTTCTCTCTTCATGACTAGGGAGAAGTCAATGGACTAGAAGCTTTAATGAGAACCACGGATTACCTCAGTAATCATGGAAGACAAGAATCCCTACATTGGGCATTGGCTTCACTCATGCATCTTTGGGTATTTGCTTTTTTTTTTTTCCAACTGCCCCAACCTCTTTTCTGAATTTTGTATTGCAGGTATGTTTAGAACTCCACAGCAATTCACATGCTTACAAAGTAAAGTAGAAGAGTAAAACAAGTATTTGACGAGATCTGATTAAGTAGGTATTTGATTTTATGGTCTAGGATCCTGATATGATGTCCTTTACTAAGCAGGAGAAATATTCTGGGTTCCTTGTCATTTGAAGATTTGACATCTTTGGCTTCCATCAGTTAAAGGCTTTGCAAATAATTCAAGAACTGATGTGAAAAGTCTGTGGGTGTTTGTTGGAGGAAAATGTTTACTGGAATGTGAGGATTTGTTCATTTAATTCCTCTTCTAGTTAGATGTCTGAATTTGTGTGGTTTCTCTGCCAACAAGGTCTGTTGGTCGCAACATAAAATCATATTTCTATGTTTTTTCTATATAAACTCAAATGCATTTCCTAGCTGGACCAAGCTGTGCCTTAATTATTAAAGTTCTTTTTTTCTTCTTTTCTGCCCAAACTATGTTCTTGACACTTAAGCTTATACTTATTTGTTGAGGGCCTGTCAACTGACTGTCATTGAGCTGGGTGCTAGGAATCAGGAAGAGAGAATACGAATCTCCTCCAGGACAGGCATGCAAAGCACAGTTCGTAGTCTCAAATACTCTTAGTAGGCACTTACCAAGGGCTAGAGAAACACAGGGAAGGAAGTGATTGTTCATTTCTCAGGAAAAGAGTTAGAAAAGGGTACACCCAGGAAGGGATTTTTGAGAAGGGCCCTTACAGGTGATTAGGAGTGGGTGGTGAAAATATGAATGTGCATGATAATGTTTGCCACCTGGAGAGCAGTCTGTTATGGTTCAAGACTAAGTTGTATCACTCTAGCAACAAGATTTTTGTTTGGAAAGCATGATTTGACCAGATTTATGAACCTAGCTAACAATTTGCATATTATTCTATTGGTTAGAAAGTACTTAAAGGTTTTAAATTAGAAGACTGATTTGATCTTCTGTCTATATTCTGTTTTCCTTCTAGTCTTAACATGTATCTGTTGAGCAATTACTTTTTGCTTAGCCAGAATTATGCTCCAGAGTAGACACTGCTACACTTTCACATGCCTCGACTTGCAGTGCAGATACTGCCAACCCCCTTGTCCTCATTGCCCCTTCTGCCCCTGCTGCCTGAGAGCATGGACCTGCTTGCCAGAGCTGTGCCACCTATCCCTGGAGTTATTCTCCACTGCCCCTGCTTTTTGAGGTGAAATCTCGAGTGGGTGAGTTGGATGAGCCAGTGCTGATCATGTGACTGCACCCAAGCTGCAAGGGAGCCAGGTATGACAAATGTTCTGCATTTCCAGTTTCCATAATGAGAGGCAGGCTGTGTCTTGTGCCAAGATTCATAAAGTAAGAGATTCTCCAAACATAAAAAGAGCTTCAGATAATGGTTAGCTAAAAACCAAAATGATGACAACAAAATGTTCACTAGCTCATCTTTTATGGATGAGGAAATGGCATGTGGAGAGTGTAAAGTAACTTGCCCATGGCGAGTGCTGTAAAGTAGGGGAGGCAAGAGCTTAACCCAGGAAGTCTCACTCTGGAACTTATACTCTGAGCCACAGCCTATCACAAAGCTGTAAGTGATAAAGACTTCAATTAGTGATGTGCCAGAGAGATGAGGATGTTTTTGGCTCTAACATAGATGGGAAGTAATGTGCCTGCACAGCAGTTGAACTTATTGTCTTATTAGCACCATGGAGTCACCTGAGGATGCCCAGGTTGTTTCGGTCACAGTCAGGTACAGAACAAGAGATGTGCTTGCAGTCGAGAGCCTGTAGGTTGGCCAATTTATATCACCACCTAGGGCACATGTCCCTGTGACTGAATTCCTGACACCTGTATTTTCTGTTGAACTGTTTTCCTTCCATCATTCCCTTCCAGCCTTGTTTCTGAACCCCTGATTCCCCACTCCTGCTGTGGCAAACTTTTCTGGGATGTTCTTCCTGGCCACTGAGAATGAGAACCCGAGAATATATTTAGAGGGTCTTTTCTGGGAGAAGAACTCTAATGTCAGTCACATATACACACACCAGATGCAAAAACAAGAATAATGAAAATGTATAATTTTAGCTAAAGCCAAATCTGGTCATCAGATGTTTCTAAGAAGCTATTCCCCTTTCAAGTAAATTTTGAATGTTTTGGATCCTTCAGTGAAAATAAGTAACTTGCGAAGTTCCTTGTAAACATCAGTCAAAATGTTGCAATAAGTCATCCTCCAAGCCACACAAACATCAAGGCCCAATTATGTAATTTCTATTTTTTTTTAATCTTGAAAAGCAAAACAAAGCCAAAAGAAGATTCTTGTAATTAATTGCTGCACTTTATCCATTTACAAAATGTTAGCTTCTCAGTGATTTTCTTCAGTGTCTGTGGAGTGCGGTACCCATCCTGTGGGAATAAATGAAGGCTTCCAAAGCATTTCATTCTTCCATTGTTTTGTACCTCTTTCTTCCCTTGTTTATCCCTCATGGCATTATCCAGATACCAAGATTAAGTTTTCTTAGAGCATTCTTTATCTACCTACAAATCTTTAGTCTCTGAAAGCAATAGGACTTCTAGTTAATTGTTGTAAATGCAAGGCCATTGCTGAATGCTTTGCAATAATAAATACTTCTTATTCCTTTTTGCAAGTAATTGCCTGTAGAAGTCAGAAGGCTCCTGGCTCTTGAGGAAAATACATACCTAGACATCAAATACTCATGAAATCTCTAGTTTGTTACATCATACCATTTCTTGGTGTTGCTCACGGATCTGAATATAGCCTTTTGATTTTCTTTCAGTCACTGCCAATATTTATCTTTTGTTTCTTCTGTTTCCCACAATTATCTACCTCTAAACATTATCAGAATTGTCCCCAGGCATCTAAACTTTAAATGAGATTGTGACTTTTCCATCTGGGCCTTGTTTCATTAAACAAATATGTGGGTGATACATGATTTTATAGCAGATACTGTTTATGTGGGAGTTGGATTCGTACTGTGTTTACAGCTAAAGAGAAAAAAATTCAACACTTTATTGGACATGAACTGGCATGTGGGAGAAGCTGAAAAAAATAATTGAGTGTTGAAATAAAATACAGGCCTGGGAAGGTATTCCTTTTTTATGGGATAGGCAGAAAAGACCAACAGCTGGCACACATGGAAATCTGTAAGGGTTAGCCTCCTTTTTCAAAATGCTCTTTTAGGAAGTTCAGCCTCCTCACTGAAGCTGATCACTCCAGAACTCAAGGTGAAATTATGTCTCTTTCCAGAAGTGAGACATTTCATCACCAGATAAAATCCATGTGCCTTGACTTCATTGCTTATGACCTCTCCCACACTTCTAAAAGCCATCTGTCTGTCATCTATCTATCTATCTATCTATCTATCTATCTATCTATCTATCTATCTAATTTTTCCACCCATCCATCCTTATTTATCTATAATTGATTATCATTATTAATGGTGGTTATATTTTATAAAGTTGCTGTGAATATTGAACTAGTGAATACTGAACAATTGTTCTTAAGGGAAATACAGAATTAGGTTTCTATAAGTCACAATATTTTTGTCAACTGAACTATATAGAACCTTGTTGTATGTGAGTTTCTATTTAAAGATACCTTATACAATATATATTGTTGATTCATTAACACTGAACTCATGGCCAATGTACTATAACTTATGCCTGAACAAACCTTATCTGACGCCATATTTTCTCCTGAAGGTAGATCACAGACTCTATGCACTTAGAAACATTAGGCAGCACTAAAGTACTACACTTGGGGCCTATTTCAAACAGTAAAATCAGCAACAAAAACCACAAAAATATTATAAATGTGCCACTAAATGGACCACAAAAAGGACACTTGTCCATAATATGAGAGCTAAAATAAGGAGGTAGTGTATCACCTTGTTTGGCAGAAACCTGAGCATTGGTTCACTTAAATTCTTCAGAGCTCTGAGCATGTCCATAAGTAACTAAAAGCACTGCAAGTATTGATTTGGGGATTACAAATAAATCTCAGTGAGCAGGTGAATTTGGAAATACAATATGTGCAAATAATGAGGATTGACTGTACATATTCATCTATCTACCCACTTACCCACCCATCAACCCTTTCACCCATCCATCCATCCATCCATCCGTCATCTATTCACTCATCTACCCAGCCATCCATCTCTCCACTTATCCACATATCAATCCCTCCTTTCTTTTTTAGCTCCCTCCCTCTATCCACCCATTGATTCATCCACCCATTCACCTACCCACAGATCCCTTCATCCCTCCATCTCTCCATCTACTCATCCATTCATCTCTCCATTCATCTATTCATATGTTTATTTTCAGGGCATGAAGAATTTCTAATCACTTTATTTGGAGTAATCTACATTGCAAATGTGACATACATTATTTTTCTAGTTTTAAAACTGTTAAAAATATGTAGTCATGAGATCAAGGACTTGAAGGTGTTGTTCCCTGTTGTATTCCCAGCCCTAGAGCAGAGCATGGCACAGAGCAGGTTCTCAATAAATATTTATTGAACTAATTAATGAGTGATTTGCAAGTGGCATTGGTGCTGAGAATAGCCTTGTTTTCTCCTTTTCTCTAATGTTGACCTCAGAAACATCTCTGAAATCTGAAAATATCTCTACCACGTAGGTCACTTTTTTTACACAATCTTCAAAGGAGATGATTAAAGTATAATAATTAAATAATTATGATCTGTGGAATCAGATGGACCCCACATTTAGCCACCAGTTTAGGCAGAGGAAAAGGTTTCCAATTTTTCCCCCCATTTCCTTCTCCCACTCAAAATATTTAAAAAATTCACAGCAAGCATTTATATCAATATTTACAGAGCTCTATCATATGAGAAGTCTTATTTTTTTACTTTTTTTGATGGGAACTCTTTATCTTACTGTATATTAATTTCCCTCCTCCCCTCACCCTGCTTGTTGCCTTGGTTTTTGTCTTTGTGTGTGTTTCTTTTACGTGGTACCAGGATAAACGATAACTCGACAAAGCAAAACTTCTTAGACTAACAGGGCTTAGTTTTCACTTTCCCAAGATAAACAATATGCGTTTCTTCTGTCTTTTTTGTTGCGTTTTAATTTACAGCTGTTGAATCATCTTTAATCTGTATATGCACATTCTTTTTCTGCAGTGAGTTATTGGTTGGACGTGTTACTTGGGGAGAGTGCAATTGGAACTCTGTGTGTTGAGCAAATTGTTTAACCTAACATATGCCTTGAATTGTATGAAGAGCAAATAAAGTTCTAAAAAATAAATAAAGATGAGGGAGACTGCTTTTAGCATGGAGGCCAGGTTATGACATATAAAATTAATCTTATAGAGTTTGAGAATATAGAACATTGTGTAATTCAACAAAATAGGTTTATAAGTATGGCTTACAAATGGCTCTAGAGCTCTTCAGATATGGGAGGAAGTAATGGTGGGGCTGAAGTGAATTGATAGGGAAGCAGCTGGGACTGACATGTTTGAGTCATGTGGTTGTAAATATTAGATCCTTCCTAATTTCAGACTTTAGTCCCTTATAACCCTGGAGGTAGCGTAGTGCCTGGCAAGGGGCTGCTCATTTAACATCACTGTAAATCTAGTTTCTGAAGACTAGATGTATGTATTTAGGGAGTTGTATGCAGTGGCAGGATGGAACTGGGGTTGGGGAAAAATTACTGGGAATAGCATTATAGCAGTTGCCATGTGTTTTGAATCTCTACACCTTTTTTTACATACTGTGCTAAATATCTTATTTTTATTTTCTTATCTCTACAATGATTTGAGGTGATATTACATCTATTTTACATATGAGTAAAATTTATCTCAGGGAAGATAAATGATCTGCCCAAGGCCACAGGGCTAGTATAAGGGACAAAGTAGGATTCTAGTACAAAGCTGTGTGGCCCTAAGTCCAAGCTATGTCTTTGTATCTAAAATGAAAAACAGAACAACACAAAGGAACAACTTATATTTTTCTGGCTGTAACAAGCAATATGGGATCACTGCAGGAAACTTAGTTCAGAGTAAATAATAATATAAAAATTAGCCATTCTGCTTTTAGTCTTTTATTATCTGCATGTGATATCTCTATATTTTTCATCTGTACCTATGTTTATACCTATATCTATATAGCTATATATGAGTACATACATATGAACAAATATATAGAAACATATACCTTTTCGTATACATATATATACACATAATTGGAATTATATGGCATATAAGGTTTTCATGGTGTACTTAAGCAATATAGTGTTAAAAATGCTTCAACAGCAACATATTTACTGATCACTTAATGTTCCATGGACTATATACACTGTAATTTACATATTTTGGAATATTTAGTAAGTTCTAACTTTTCTAGTAGTATTAGCAAAACTGTGGTGGACATTATGGCTTAAAAATTTTTATTTGAATCTCAGATTATTTGCTCATAATGGTTACTTAGAAGTAGAATTACTGGGTATGAGCACAATTTTTAAGGTTCTTTATACTCATAGCCAAGTTGCAGTCTTCAATTAACATGCTTATTGCTAATATATGAGAGTATCAGCATCATTCACTGCATATAATATTGTTATTAAATATCAATTGCCAATTGTCTGTTGAAATGGTATATTGATATTTCACATAATTCACAGTGAGTTTAGACTGTTTTTATATTTTCAACTTCATACCATCTCCTATGGCACCACATCCATCATTTTGTTCCTCTTAGTTGGTGAATAATAACTAAATTTTTATTGCCTTCTTAGTGTCTGTACAATGTATACTAAGCCCATTAGTATGTGGCCTTCAAATCACCAAGTCTGCATTTATGCCAGTTTTTTGACGTACGGCTGTTTGCTATCATGTGGTTTGTGGGAACAGCTCTGGATGAGTTGCGTGTTGTGAGTGGTGAGTGGTGAGTTGCAGTGACATTTCAATTTGAGGGAGAATATCTATAATTCATTATAGCAGTTTAACATCTTACCCCCTTCTCCCTTCTCCTTCCCCAAATATGAAACTGTTAAGGACCTAAATGTTTCCAGACATGTGTCTTTGGTATTAAATTGACATAAAGAATCAACCAGTAACTATTAGATATATATATATATATATATATATATATATATATATATATATAATATATGATATATATTATGTATATGATATATATGTTATATATATATCTATATATATAACTATTAGAATATATATATTCTAATACTTATTGGTTGATTCTTTATGTCAATTTAATACCAAAGACATATATAGACGGGTTTTACCCTGTTGCCTAGGCTGGAGAGCAGTGATATTCACAGCTCACCTTTGCCTGTCCCAGTTCCTTCTGGCCACCCCCTGCAGACTCAGCCTTCCCAGCCATCGAACCAGTGGGCACCAAGCCAACATAATATCTATAGCCACATCCCTACTAGTAGTTGGGTTGGAAATAATGCTTGGTGGCCTAAGTGTCTGGAAGTATTGTAGTGTTAGTCTAGTGATAGGCTCATGCTAAAGCCTTCTCACTGGTGTGTGATAGTCAGTTCCAACCCAACTTCTGACTGAAGTCCCAGTCTCTGTTTTCCTTGCTGCCTCTCCTCTGTGAAGAAGGTTAAGTGCATATCAGTGTTCTAGGGTTTACTCTGGAGCGCTTGTCAGTAGGTAGAGAGCTGCTTTCTTATTCGGTTTTTACCTTCACTCCCTACTTGATAATCATGCTTTCTAGCAAGCACTACCCTTGCAGAGTCTTTTTTTTTTTAGACTATTTGCCAAGAAGAAATGATTTTTTTCTTAACTTTTATTTTAGGTTCAGGGGTACCTGTGCAGATTCATTATCTAGGTAAACTTGTGTCATGGAGGTTTGTTATACAGATTATTTTGTCATCCAGGTACTTATCCAATACTTATTTTTTCTGACTCTTTCTCTCCTCCCACGTTTTACTTCAAGTAGGCCCCCATTTCTGTTATTCCCCTCTTTCTGTCCATGAGCTCTCAGCATTTAACTCCTGCTTTTAAGTGAAAACATGTGGTTTTTGGTTTTCTGTTTCTGCATTGGTTTGCTAGGGATAATGGCCTCTAGCTCCATACATGTTCCCAAAAAAGTCATGATATCATTCTTTTTTATGGCTGCATAGTATTCCATGGTATATATTACCACATTTTCTTTATCCAGTTTGTCATTGATGGGCATTTAGGTTGATTCCATATCTTTGCTATTGAGAATAGTGCATTGCAGAAGTCTTATATCACCTCTCTCTTGCCTGTCTCCTGCCTGGAATCAATCCTTTCTTGAGAGGGACTTGAATTTGGCTCCTATGCTTTGGACTTGTGATTTTGGACTCTGACTGTTCCCCTGCCCAATGACAGTATTACATCAGTTTCTCTTTTCCTCCACTTCATTTTCCCTACAACCCTCTCCTCGCTTCTCATTACAGAATTGGATGTGGACCTGAGCTGTCTGCCTTTCATGGAGCAGTGCTTGTGATAAGGGAACTCAAAGATCTGGGATTTAGGTTCAATCTTCTAAAAGTGTGCTTTCACCAAGATATTTAAATTATCTGAGTCACAATTTGTTAGTCTATAAAGTGGCAATCATTCATTCATTCATTTTTTATTTCTGAACCAATATTTATTGTATACATACATGTGGGGAAAGTGACCTATGACTTTCAATTTAGGGAGTTACACTTCTTGAAGTCAGTAAATTCTTTTTACATCATGACTGCACACCTCCTATTTTACTTATCTATTCTATCTTTCTTGTAATTTGACTTATATGTTCCAGCATATTCCAACATTCTATTAGAAGGGTTATATCCTATTTTACTAATAGCAGTGACATTTCAATTTGGGGGAGAATATCTATAATTCATTACAGCAGTTTAACATCTTACCCCCTTCTCCCCTCTCCTCCCCCACATATGAGGCTGTTAAGGATTTAATGTTTCCAGACATGTGTCTTTGGTATTAAATTGATATTTTAAAAAATCAACCAATAACTATTAGAATTTATTATTATTTTTTAAATATGGGGCTTATCTTGTTGTCCAGGCTGGGGAGCAGTGGTGTAGTCATAGCTCACTGCAGCCTTAAACTCCTGGGCTCAAGTGATCCTCCCACCTCAGCCTCCTAAGTAGCTGGGACTACAGATATATGACACCTCACCTGGTTAATTTATTTTTATTTTTTGTAGAGACAGAGTCTCTCTATGTTGCCTAGGTTGGTCTTGAACTCCTGGACTCAAGCAGTCCTCCCACCTCAGCCTGCCAAATGCTGGGATTATAGATATGAGCCACTGTACTCAGCCATAACATTCTTTTAGCTATAAATTCTACATTTCTCCTATAAGGTCTCCTACAATTAATCAACATTGTTAAATAAGGTAAATTATTCTTTATTCAAACAATAAAGAAAATAGTCACTGGCCTATAAGCATGTGTGTGTTTTAGTAGAGTTCTAATACCATTTAACTATTATATTTAGCATTATTCTCACAGTACCAGCAGAATATTTGTGCTGCATTATTTGTTAGGAAAACAGTATTTTATCTTTTTAATTTTCTAGTAATCGTATGTATAGCAGTTTTTTTTTTTTGAAGAGCAACGTGATGGCTCTGATTGGTAATCTCTATCCATGAAATGATATCTACATATTTTGCCAATAGGCAGATTATCACATATGTTACAGGTCTGTCAACATAAGACACTTTGGGGTCAAAGAAAGCAATAATTTATTAAAATAAGAACTGAAATTAGGGATGAAATAGGGAATGATAGGAAGTAAAACCATCTGGATAGAGTATAGAATTCAACTTTTATTTTTTCTTATATTATTTGGTTTCTTTTAAAAATGTGGATCAAATGTAGATGTGTTTTTTTCCTGTTATTTATGTATATATCTCTCTATGTAAGTATGCGTAAATAACACCATGATTATACAGATTTTTTAAAATTCCAAAGCAGCCTGCATTTATAAAGAATAGAGGGTGAAATCTTATATTTTCTCTAATGATTGAGCAAAACAAGGTGAATTTATAAAGCTGCCAACATTATGGCATCCCAGAATGCGATATTTTTCTAATCTGGAGATTAATGGCCCTTCAAAGTGATCCAATATGCCATGTCTAGTTCAATTTTTCTTTCAAAAAAATGAAATAAGAACCTAGTTGTTCTTTTTAATTGATACTGTTTTTCAACCATTTTATGGGATTCCTATACTGATTTGTATTTAAAAACATTTTCCCCATCTGAATCTACTGCCACTCTGAATGATTCCAAGGATCTTATTGATTTGGATAGAAACCTCTGTGAAGCTTGAAGAAATTATTTTTTTATTTACAAATTTCAAACAAGGCATCATTTAACCATAATGAACAGTCAAGTCCTAATAGTACATTAATGCATTAATCTTTAATGCATTTACAGGCGACTTAGAGCTAAAAAAAGACCATGCAATCCAAGCCAGAGTATGTGGTCCCAGGCCTTGAGGCCTCTTTCATCTAAGCACTCAGCACCTACCCACCTTCTTGGTCCTCTGCCTGTCTCCTGGGTTTAGGATCCAATGACATTGGAGGAGGAGAGGCAGGAACAGGATTGATTGAAACGGGGCCAGGGGGAGAGGAGAAGGGCCATTTAGTTGGCCACTAATTATTTATTGATCTTCTTATGTGCCAGGCACTCTTACAGGTCCTAGAGCAGTGAGTGTACCAGGTGACTCCTGCCTCCAGCAACCCACCTTTGATCCTCCTAGCCAGAAATGTGGGGGCAAGATGAGGGAGAGCAATAGCATAAACATTTTGCTGCTCCTCTCCTGATTTCACTTTTAAATGGTGTGGAAACATAATAGTCATCATTTTGTTTACATGATTACTGTGTGTCAGGCACTGTGCTAGAAGTTTGGAATACACTTAACCTTTAAAAACTACAATTGTTGTCAAAAGTGAGTTCTTCTAGTTGCGGGACTGTGCTCTCTAGGAGTAGTGCTTGTAGACTACTGATGTGACCTTAAACATTTCTCCTGATTTGGTGCTGTTCAGTTTCATCCTGGAAAAAAGTAAGTTTATACCTTAACCTTGTGTCTCTGAAGAAATTCATGGAGTCTGCTCTTTTGCCCAAACAAAATTTCTTTCAGAAATGTGTATGAGTGAATATGTACATAATACTTAGCATCACCATGAAAATTAGTGAGGTTTGGTTGGGTGTGTTAATGTCCAGGCTATTGTAAAGTACCATGCATGTATATGTAATTTTCCTTATTTTACTTTTTCAGCATGTAATTGAATACCTGCTCTATATGAGATACGAGACTGTAGACTTTTAATGGGTTTAATCTGAATGGATAATTTCAAACAGTTAAAATATACAAAAAAAGTTCTAGTAATCATATGTATAGTAGTTATTTTTCAACGAGCCATATGATGGCTTTGATTGGTAATCTCTATCCATGAGATAATATCTACATATTTTGCCAGTAGGCAGATTATCACATTTGTTACAGGTCTGTCAACATAAGACACTTTGGGGTCAAAGAAAGCAATAATTTATTAAAATAAGAACTGAAATTAGAAAATGTTTTCTGTCTAAATTTCTAGAAATTATGTTTTGCAATTGACAACTACATTGCTTAACAAATAGACAGTCATTTCTTTGAAGCAGATAAAGTGGAGTCGTGCGTGCGTGAATCTGAGAATGAGCCAATGTGACATTCCACGTTCTTTTCCAATGTGATGATTCTGTGCCTTCCCAGCCAGGAGCCTGATGTGGGAGTAATAGGAAAGTAATCTAAGGATAATGGCAGCATAAAGGTCTCTTGACTTCTGCTGAAATAACTTCCTCATCATAATCTTACAACAGAATCATCAGATGATAAAACAGATGTTGGGCAATAATGTCGTTTTTGTAACATTTTAAATTGGATGCCAATGTGAGGTTCACTTCAGTGGGGAATTCATGTCATGTTACAAATCTTTTTTGAAAAAAGACATTATAACTCAATTCCTACAGATACTCATTAAAAGTATTTTGAAATTGTAACATTATATGATTGTGGGATTCTCAGGCTCCCTGCAGACTTGCACTAAAATTGTGGTATCTTTATTACTTTGTGTTTATTGTACATGATCCTTTTCTAACAAACTTGAACTTCCTGCTCACATCGAGATGTTTACACTTGCTTGAACAGAAAGATTTGCTGGCAGTATAAATCTATGCCAAGTGGAGTGGTTCCATTGCTTCTACAAGAGGCTTCTACAAAATAAGGACTGAATTGTGAAAATTCCACCCAAGATAAAGCTTTGGAGGCTTAAAAAAAATTGATAATATTTATATGTACAGATCAGGTATTCAGTAAAGCTTGCTGACTGATTGACAGTGTGTGGAACACTTTGCACCTAATAGATGTTCAATAAGTGATTTCCTTCTGAAATAATTCATCCAACAGAAGAGCATATGATATAATCTCTTTCCTAAAAGCGTTTATAAATGAGGTGAAAAGTTCAGACAAGAAGTTATTTAAGAATAAATTATAAGCCACCAAACTATCAGAAGGACCATAATGTGGCACAGATAAATTCCATAGATTCAGTCTATGGAACTTGGGTGGACAGTATATGCATTTGGTGCTAAGTGGCCATAATTGAACAAAATGAGAAGCTGTAAAATAAAAACAAAAATAATTTTTTAAAAAATGAACTTTTTTGGCTTATTTTGTGTTAAGTCCCAAGATGGATACTTCACAACTGTTTTATTAAGTTCTTACAGTAATCCCATAAATACAGTTACTATCCTATTTTATAGACGTGGACACAAGTTTAGAGAAGATTGTCACATATCAAACAACTGATAGTGTTAGAGGTGCGATTTAATTTGATGTCTGTTTTAAGCCAATATGCTCTGCTGTTTTCCTAGCTCTGGGGAGATATTTGCTCAACAAAATTTAAAACTTTTATAACTGGGGTAGAAGAGCTACAAACAACGTGAAGGCAAGTTAGGGATTCTTGCCAGTCAATGCATGGCCTATGAATTACAGTAAGGGGTGTGTCCATAAGCTCCATTAAGTGCAGAACTATGGGTGTTTTTTGACGAGTTTTGTGTGTGTGTGTGTGTGTGTGTGTGTGTGTGTGTTTGAGACAGAGTCTTGTTCTGTTCCCCAGGCTGGAGTGCAGTGGCATGAGCCACCGCACCTAGACTTTTATTTATTTATTTATTTTTTAATCTTAGAGCTGTGAGCACTCAAGACAGTGATGTCATTGACAAAGTAAGGAGTTGTGAGGACTGGAGAGGAGGAGTAGAGACAATGCTAGGGACATTACCTTTCTTTCGATTACACAACAATGTTGGCAAGTGGGATATTTAAAAAGTATATTTAATGAAATACAGTTGAGGCTCAGTCTTCACAGTTGTAGGTACTGAAGAGATCCAGTATCTCTTTAAATTTTCCTTGTATAAAAATGAAATTGGAAGGCAAGGAAAGGTAAAAAGAGAATTTTAAAATGCATTTCAAACAAGTCTGGAAAATTAAATACAGTTTTGACCACAGGTATCTCTTTTGCTGGGACTGCATGACTCAGTAAAATTCTTCAAAAATATTAGATGTTATGTCAAAGTGGAGTTTTGGAACTTTTTCACAAGTGATGTGGAAGAAGGCCCCAGATATTTTTGGAACAAAGTTCATTCTGGTGGTTGGTGTTAATGATTGCAATGGAGTTCCCATCTTCAAAGTCTCAATAATAGGTTTCATAGGTGGAGACAAAGGCTAGGATTTCATTTTCTTAATGACATGTGAGCTCTGGTGACAGCTTAGCAGAGTGATTATTATTTTTTGCATGATTGTGGCTGCTAAGAATTGAGGTTCATTTCAAGCCAGTTGTTTATCTCCGTTGGACTTTGTCAACTTGACATACTGAACTTTGGTAGGTTTAAGAGAAAAAAAGAAGAAGGTGGGGAAATGCTAGAAGTATTTCAGGCTTCACTGAATGATATATACTAATCACATGCAAATGTGTAGTTTTTTAAAAAACCAGAACTTGAGGACCTATCTTAATAAAATTGCAGTTCTATTCTTTTTAAACACTGTAAGTACATTTCCACTTAAAAAATAATAATAGTAATCTCTTCCCAACAGCCTTTTCATGTATTAACCTCTATCAGTGTTACCTTCGAATAGCTCTACAACCTCCCATGGTGCAAATGTCTCTGTTTAACTAACACTCTATTTTATTACACTCAAAATGTACTTGTGAAAATGAAAGTGCTTTGTATTGCTGTTAGAGCTCCAACAATGTGATTATTTAGCACTTTTCAGAGACTGATTTCCTCGTTAGCCCATGTACCTGCTATGAGCATTGGAAAGGTGCAAACAGCATTGGAAGAGTGGAATTATTTAGCATGTTTTAGATCAAGAATGACAAGAAATAACAGTAAGAGGGGAACAAAAAGGAATGTTTCTACAAAGTGATATTTTTAGGTTCCTGTTGACAAAACCCTCTAAACATATGTAGAACATAATCAAAATAACCACCTGCTATATCTGAAAACCAAATTCTGGTTGAAGAAAAAAGTCAAGGCCTATCCATTTTGAAACACACAACTGAAGCCTTAATGCTGCCTGATGTTTTGAGAAATGACAAATCTTTGTTTGAAATGTATCCAAAAGCTCACAAAATACCAAACAGAAGAGGTATATTACATATTTTAGGTGGAGACATATTTCCTAGATCCTTAAAGATTTCCGTCTCCAAAGCTTGTGAGTTTATTCCCAATTTTTTATATGCTTTTTAGAGGAAGTTACTTCCCAATTAAGTCACTTCTATAGACATTTCTGACTTCTTAGTTTTCTAGAAAGCAGGGCTGGAGATAACCAAGAATGTGTTGGATAAGGCAATATCTAAGACCTGGGAGCTTCGGTCAAAATCTGATGGGGCTGTGTGGGTTAACACTTTCAGTTTTCTCTGCATATGAAGGTCAGGTTAGGCTGGAATGTCCTTATATAATATACACTTTACATCCAAGTACTATATGTATTTTCCAACCTTGAGAACAAAGTGAGGCCCTATAATTGGCTGGTCCTTGCTCCAGTGGTAATGTGAGAAAGGAGACAGAGTACTTTGGTGGTTCAGAGACAGGATACTACAAAGAAGAGCTGTGACCTCTGGCATTGTGATTCTGAGCTTTTCTTGATGCCTGGTCTGTCAAGGATGTACTAACAGGTAAGTCAGGTTAACACACTACCATGCATCAGCACAATGGAACATTATGCAGACTTTACCAATTATAGCTAGGAAGACTATATAGAAACTTATAAACTATTCTCAAAATACTTAAAAGTTATGTTGAAAACTAATATAGATAACATGACAGTCATGTAAAGCATGTGTAGAAACTGAAAGGTAATATTAAACAAAATAAAATAGAGGTAAAGCTTATTTATTTGGGGATTAATTTTTTTTTCAAAAAGTTGTATGCTGTAGTTCTACCAATTCTTCAATACATAATTTTTATACAAACCACCCATTGATGTTTGCTGTAATTTGGGAAAGTATGAAGAAGGTTTCCAAAAATGTGTATGCCTGGGAATAACATCATGACTACAAGACTTGAATTGGGCCAAACTCACCGACTAAAATTAATTCAGCCGAACTCACAAAGTTAACTTGAGGTGATTATATCTTATGTACATAGCTATAATAAATCATTTTAAAGGAATAAAACTAGATTAATTAATTCTTTGCGTTCTGAACTGTGATGGGGATGTTTCTTTTTCTGAAAGAAGAGTAGCCAGGCATTTTTACTTTGGGAATTTAGCACAATACAGAGGGAGCACTGAAAAACACTAATGATGTTCACTCAGTAGCTGGCAAATGAATAATTCGGTAGATTCTGTGAAATTGTTTTCTCTAAAGAAAGGTCAGATGAGCCACAACTGAGTTAGAACCTTAAGACAGAACTTTGTGACTGAAAGAGAGCTTAGAAATCCCCAATACAAATAATTTTACAAATTCTGGAATCTGAGTGGAACCTAGTATAGGAACTAGTTGTAAAAGAAGTGACTCTCTTTGAAGCACAGGAGTGAAGCCGACACCCCCGCCTACCAGCCTGACCTGCTCCTGCTGAGGCTGTTCTGAGTGCCTGGCTCATCCTGGTCTCTCTGGATTCTGGCATGCAAAACATGGCCTGAGCTTCCTTCCCTTCCTCCCCTCCCTTCCCTCCTTCCTTCCTTCCCTTTTTCCTTCCTTCCTTCCTTTCCTTCCTTTCTCCCTTCTCTTCCCTTCCATTCCCTTCTTCCTTCCTTCTCTCCCTCCTTTCTACCTTCCTCCCTCCTTTCCCCCCTCCCTCCCTCCCTTCCTCTCTCTCTCTCTCTCTCTCTCTCTCTCTCTCTCTCTTTCTTTCTCTCCACAGAGTCTCTCTATCACCCAGGCTAGAGTACAATGGCGTGATCTCAGCTCACTGCAACTTCCACCTCCTGGGTTCAAGCTGTTCTCCTGCCTCAGCCTCCCAAGTAGCTGGGATTACAGGCATGTGTCACCATGCCCAGCAATTTTTTGTATGTGTGCATATTTTTAGTAGAGACAGGGTTTTGCTATGTTGGCCAGCCTGGTCTCGAACTGCTGACCTCGAGTGATCTGCCTGCCTCAGCCTCCCAAAGTGCTGGGATTACAGGTGTGAATCACCATGCCCAGCCCTTGAGCTCCATTTCTAAATTGGAGTCTATGTCTCCTGCCAAGGCACTCAGTGGCCTTTCTACTACCTCAGTGTTCATAGGTCTTCTGTGGATCCTGGGCACAGTGGAATCACCTCTAGCTGACAAAGAAAGTACTACTTACAGGAAGAGAGGGAGCAAGAATCAAGATCTTTGACTCCATCTTTCACCAGAGCAGCTCTACTTTTACCTTCTTCAGTAATGGGGTTCATTGTAACATTCTTGTAGGGAAAGCATCCCATTGACAAAAAGAAAAAGAGAAAGGAGGGAAAGAGAAAAGGAAGGGAGGGAGGAGAAAATAAAGACTATCACAGTCCTATTTTCTTTTTCCTAAATAGTCTAATCTTAAAGTGCCTATATCTTTACGTTTCCTATTTTGGAGGTAAAGATGAACACACACACACACACACACACACACACACACACACACACACGTATGCACACACTTTAGAAAACTGCAAAGGTATAGAGGCTGGATGGTGACGCAAAAACTCCTGTCTAGAAAATGGGTGCTTAGCAACCGGAACCACAATGCTTCTGGCCTGGCCACATGGATTGATTGCATTTTTTCAAGCTCTGATAATAGCTGGAGACTATCCTCTGGTCTCAATGAGCAATTCCAGTGTCTTTGTATAGTTGTTTTGTTTGACAGGCAGCAACTCAGCTTTTACTTCTCTATCTAGGGAGGGCCAGTGGACCACTTGCTGAGTCTTTTTGGACCAGCACAGAACTGTGGACCACAAGTTGTGGATAGCTGCTCTGAAAAGTGGAAGCCCATAATCAATGGATTTTCAAACGCAGAAGGATGGGCTCTTGATTGGCAGAAGACACTCTGACTACATGGTTCAAAGATATAGTGAAAAGAAATAGATGTTAAAGTAATATATGGGGGAGTGGGGTGTTTAGCTATAAGTTGAAGGCATGCCTTCATCACTCTGATTGAAAAGCAATGTTTTAGACCCCATTTCAGGTAAAATCTTTGGTAATTTTTCATACAAAGATTGAAAACTCTGACACCTTACTGTACTTGGAAAACAAATGCCATGAAAGCAACAATGATATAAATGTACAAATATTTGTGTTCTTCCCATGAACTGCTAATAACTATAATCAAAGTTTTTCTTTTTTAAACTGATCTATAAATTTAGAAAATCTACTCCATAGGAGAATTTTTAAAGGGTTATAGTAAGGAAAAATAAACTTAAAAGTTTGATTAAGTTTGTAGATAGTCTGTCATGTCAGTGAAATTGTCTTGTCTGTTTGGGACTGTCTTGTATGTTAATTTGCATGTTTGATAACTTGACTGTCTGTCTGATTCAGCAGATGAAATCTTCTATCCGTTTAGACTTCATAACATTTCAAACTCAGTGATGAGTCCCAGGAAAGAAATGGCCACTTTATCAATCAAAGCCAAAGAGGAAATAGCCCTTATTTTGGACATCTTCTGAGTACTTGGAAAAAACATGGAAAAATAGTTATGAAAATAGGAATTTCTCAATTTCCTGTCTCCTCCTTCTCCTTTGGCTACTCTTCTTCAGTTCCACAGTCAGCAGGACCCTGGCCCTTTCCCTCTCCTGGGATATCCAGAGGGGGCATGCCCCCAGGACTCAGTGCCCGCACGTTCCAAGGTGCTGATGGAGTTCTGCTTCCTCCTGGCAATTGTACACGAGTTGCCTTCTTGGCTCAGCTCTGTGTGGGGGTGTGTTTTTCCTGTTTTCTAACTCAAATTTTGTTTGATGGGGTGGGAATATCTTTGTCCAGATGGTCCCCATCCCAGGACATTTTGCAGAATATCTGTGAGCCAGCAACCACCAGGGAGTTGCTTTTTTTCTTTCGATTCAAGAAGGTCCCTCAGTTCGCTCCATGTTGCCAAGCCTTTCTGCAAATCTCAAGGCATGTTCCTTTCTTTCACAAAACAACTCTCCGAAAACACACACATACACACATATACACACACATACATATTTACTGGTTAAAAAATTAGTCTCTGGCAAATTCTTGCAAAGGCAAACTACTAAAAAGAGATCATTTTTATTCCTTCATGGAGGCTGGCAAACCTGCTTCCTTTGTGACTGCTTTTTAAGTAAAACCCTTGAATCTCAGAAATGCTCTTGGAACACATGTTCCTGAGTGGACACCCCACAGAAGCTGATCCCCAGGACACAATGTCAGCCTAACCACCTCCCACCACTCCATCCCAGAACAAACTAGATCCCTTTAGAAACAAATCTCGTGGAATAAGCCAGATTGCAAATGAAAGCCGTACAGTCTATTGGAGGCAGCATAATTTGTGTTTATTATGCTCTTTCAAGCGATGCTCTATCCCCCTTTGTCTCATTTTCTTGTTGCACAGTAGACATCTGCTCATGACCGAAATGCCTTAGAAGAACTTGATCCCTAGGGCTAGGGGAGGTAAGGGTGGAAACGGGGCTACTTCATCTAAACATCGCTTGTAAACCTCATCCCTGTAGTCTTTTGCAGAACTACCTTTATTCTCCCTTTCTTCTTTAGCAAAGCAACCCCCCCAACCCCATTGTCTTGCAATATGCAGGATTTATCGAAGTAAAGGATGTTGTGTTGAATGACTACTCCTGTTGAGGGCTTTTAAACATTTTAACATGTGGCAGCATTGTTATAGCTGTCATTGCTGTCTTGGAATTTATTCTCAGCTCTGAGAAAGGCTTTTAGCCATGTGTCAGGCAGCACGTCAGCAGAAATTGCCAACAAGCGTGATTTATATTCAGCCTTTTAGGGCTGGGAGAGTACTGCCTCAGGCCGCTTCAGGTCTGAAAGAGACTAGCATCACACCTTGACAGTCTGTGACCTACATCTGCCCTTGGTCAAGCAAATCATCTTATTTGAAAGATAACAGACATTTTCAGCAGCATATTCCAGAATTTGCTCTCCTTAATGGTAGATAGCTTAAGAAAATGGACTCCCCCTCTCACCTCACTACCTTATCCTATCCCATATTTGTACTTACTGTCCCCTGCCCCTGCCCTATATGCAACTTGAGGACTGGTGCATTTCATTCTGGCTGTCCAAGTCTAACTTACAGTGAGACAGTATTGCAAACATATGTTACCACAATATAGTTTGTAATATGGTGCATCTCATTCACCAGAATGATTCTTCTCATTCAATGGAAGACTCTGCAGGCATTAAACTGGTTTTGAAAAGGATCATTTCCATGTTAATAAAAAATTGGATAAGTAAAATGTAAGTTACCAATCCAAATGTCCATCATCAACTGATGGATGGATAAATAAAATATGTATATCCATACAATGGAATATTATTCAGCCTTAAAAAGGAAGAAAAAGGTACCAACACATGCTACAACATGGATGAAGGTTGAAACCATTATGTTAAGTAAAAGAAGATAGAAACAAAAGGCCACAGACAATATCATCCCATTTGCATGAAATGTCTAAAATAGCCAACTACATAGAGACAGAAAGTAGATTAGTGCCTGACAAAGGCTGAGCAGAGGCAGGAATGAGGAGGGACAGCTAATGGATACTGAGTTTCTTTTTGGAGTAGTGAAAACTTTCTGGAATTAGATGGTTGCAGACTCTGAATATATTAAAAGCCACTACATTGTGTGCTTTAAAAGGTTGGATTTTATGTTATGTGAATTATATCTCAATAAAGCTCACACACACACACACACACACACACACACACACACACACACACAGAGAGAGAGAGAGAGAGAGAGAGAGAGAGAGAGAGAGAGAAAGACTAAAGGGACTAAAAAAGGAAAAAAAGAGAAAGTTATCTAACTCCATGTAATGATAATGGTCTTATTTTTGTAAAAATAAAAAAGGTATACATCTATGCTAATTAAAAAGACTAGAGTGATGCAGTTACCACAATGAATGGAATTACAAGAATTTGGCATTTCCCTCTTTGTGCTTATCTGTATTTTTCCTAATTACAGAAATTATGCTGGTTTACTTTGCAAAACTTTGAAGATGGATGTCATTTTTAAATGTGAGAAAAAGAGGGGTAAATGATGGCTGGTTTAAACATACGTTAAACAGCTTCTCTTTATCTCAGAGGGATAGGCCTGGGGAGTGAGCACCAAATAGAAACCTTAAACTATGGTACAGTGAGCCAGAGTTGTCAAATCCTTGTCCTTTACGTCCCTGTCCATTTTCTTACACTCAGAAAATAGTATCATATTAAACATATTGTATTGAATTCATAACAGATTAAATGGTGTAGGAAGAAATTTAACATTTATTGAGTGCACCTGGTTGCCAGGACCTCTGAAAAAGCGTAGCCCTGCCAATGACATTAACAAATGTTCTGTCTGGCTGGGGGTGGTTACCTTCAATGCTTCCATTCACGTTCTGCAAGAGAGAACTCTGTCACCTAGTCATACCTAGCTGCAAGAAAGACTGGAAAACATAGTTTCTAACTGGTTGCCCACGTGCCCTACAAAAACTATGAGCGTTTGCAAGAAGAGTGTATTTGGGGGAAAACTAGCAGACTGCCATACCAGCTGTTCAGAGAGGATTTTTAAATGCAGCAAAATGATATTTATACATAAAGAAAAACATCTTAATCCAAAGGCAAATTCCAGATTACTATGAGAGGGAGTATAAGTTGTTGGAACTTATTAAAAATAAGAAAATGACCCTTCAACTGGAATGGTTGATAGATATTCAGCTGTCTATAGGCAGATTACAGAATCAGATGACCCATAGAAGTCATTCTAAGCTGTGCAATCAGTAGTATTCTTGATTGTTGTTCTTTTTTAAACAGAGAAGATTCCTTGTAAGTAACTCATATTCTTACTTACCTTTTGTATGTAATTTTTGCCAAGTGGTATGGCATCAGGATAGCTTTTCTATAAAAGAACTCGTCATATTACCATAAGTCCTATAATAGTTCCTGTATTCGTTAAGATAATGCTAGTTATTGTACTGAATAAATCCCCAAATTTCAGTATCTTAATGAAATGCAAATGTATTTCTTGCATATGCACTAATGTAATATGAGAGTGCAATGGACGACTTTCAATGTGATGAGTCAGGGACCCAGGCTCCTTCCTTCTTTGGACTTTATCAACTTTTAGATTCCTCTAGTCCTTAACTTCTAGATGGTTGGATAGGGAAAAAGAGCAACTAGAGAATAGTATGGGAAGATTTTATGGCCGAAGCCTGGAAGCAGAGTACAAAACTTTCAATCATAGCCCATTGGCCAAACATCAGTCACATGACCACACCTAACCGAAGGGAGGCTGGGAAAAATAGTCCAGCCTCAATCTTTTTACCCATCAAGAAAAGAAAGTTGGAGAACACTTAGCCAGTCTATCACAACTCCTTATCTCAAAGGAGTTAAAGTCTGAACTCCTTATCAAGGACCACAGGGTCCTTTATGATGGGTTCCTATTTATCTCAGGAGCCTCATCTTGCCTCTTAAACTCTATTTCATTTCAGGTCAGTGAATGACAGAGATCCCTGAGGTGTTGATTGCTCATGTAATCATATTGTTTGCCAGTGGAGCAGTGACTAGCAATTATTAAAATCTTTTGATCTTCTTTTCTCTTAGTCCCATGGGACCAACCAGCTTTTAGCAACATTTTCCCATAGAACGAAAAAGACAGGTAATGTAAGTGCTTTTGTTTAACCACTTTTTGATGTTCACAGGATAAGTGGTTTTTTTTTTTTGTGTGTGTGTGTGTGTGTGTGTGTGTGTGTGTGTGTGCTTGTGTTTGTATCCTAGTCATCCTAAAGACTAAGAGAAGGCATTGCCATTTATATACCTGGGAGATCTTTTTACTTTCATTAAGGGTTTTCTGGTCTTTATCCTCTCCTTCTGAGTGATGAAGGGTTTTCTTGAAGTTACCTATGGTACTGGTTCCCACACAATGATGCACTTAAGGATCATGGGGGAAGTTTGGGAAAAAGATAATTGTAGAGCCCCATTAGAGAATCTGATTCAACAAAGCTGGTGTGGCAGTCAGGAATCTTTGTTTTTAAGGTTCTGATGTGATGGCCCATGAGTTATAATTTTAGAAACACTAACCTGGTTGGTTAGAGAATATAGAGTAGTGAACAAGAACACTATCCAGACAAATTTATTCAGCTCTACTACTGAATAGCTCTGCAATCTTGGGCAGGTTTTGTAAACTCTCTGAATGACTAGATGGGCCCCAGTGAAATGTTCCAGGAGCTCCTGGTAATGTTCCACTTGCTTTGCTTCTAGATGTCGCTCCCTGCAGCTTCAATAGTCTTGCACCACAATTATAGCTGGATTCCCGTTCTAGCCAGCTACGGTGTGTTTCTCAAGAAGGGGTGATGCCACCACACAAGAGGATTAAAAAATGGACGTTTAGAACCAGGAAAGAGTTTAGGCTCAGTGAAGGAAGAAGTTGGTAACCCTGTCATTTTCTTAACTTTTCCCTTTTACTTATTATTATTATTATTATTATTATTATTATTATTATTACTCAGATGTAGTCTCACTCTGTCACTCAGTCCACAATGTAGTGGCATGATCTTGGCTCACCACAACCTCTGCCGCCCAGATTCAAGTGATTCTCTGGTCTCAGCCTCCTAGTAGCTGGGATTACAGGTGCATGCTGCCACGCCAGGCTTTTTTGTATTTTTTCGTAGAGACAGGGTTTTACCATGTTAGCCAGGTTGGTCTCAAACTCCCACCTCTGTCTCCCAAAGTGCTGGGATTACAGGAGTGAACCATCATGCCTGGCCAGCTTTTTGCTTTTAAAGCCAAGTCCTTGACTACATGCTAATGTGTAGCCACTTGTGTGATGTAGCTGCTAAAAATGTAGCAAGATCATATATGTTACTGAAAAGGCATTGGTATTCATTTTAACAAAGGGGGAAGGTCTTGTTATACTCTGTGATGGCCACAGTCTATCTGGAATAGTGTTCTCTTGTGGTATCCCATTCAAACAAGAACTTTGATAATCTATAGGGTACATCCAGACACAAGGGAACAAAACGGTATGAGGTCTAGAAATCACATCCCATGAGAAAACATTCAATCAAATTGGGGAGTTTAATTTTCTGAAGAGCTTTGGTGGAAGCTGAAGTTGATGAGTCTCTTGGCCCATCATCAGGACACAATGATTAATTTTTAGAACTCAGAGACAAAAATTATAGGCTGAGCACAGTGACTCATACCTGTAATCCCAGCACTTTGGGAGGCTGAAAAGGACAGATTACCTGAGGTCAGAAGTTTGAGACCAGCCTTCCCAATGTGGTAAAACCCTGCTGCTACTAAAAATACAAAAATTAGCTGGGTGTGGTGGCGCATGCCTGTAATCCCAGCTATTCGGGAGGCTGAGGCAGGAGACTCGCTTGAACCCAGGAGGCAGAGGTCGCATCATTGCACTGGGTAACAAGAGCGAAATTCTGTCTTAAAAAAAAAAACTTGTAAGAGGAACTAGACTTATTTGATGTGTTAGTTTTGACATTGGTAGGAGACAGGCCCAGTAAGAGATGTTTCTATGCTCAGAAATGTCCTGTTGTGTGTAGAACAGAGACTGGTAACAAAATCCCAAGGGAGTTGTGAGCATCATTTCTCTATGAGAAGGTAGTTAAATTACATGACCTATAAGGCTCTCACCTTAGGATTTTGTGGCCAGGCTGAGGGACTGGTGATTCAACAGGATGCTTCATGGTACTTCTGTTCCTGCTGATGCTATTGAAAATGTGATAGGTCCTTTGAGGCCCATAGGCTTCTGGGTTTTCATCTATTCTATCGAAACAATCCTATAAAACCCCAATTTACATGCTGCTTGTAAGGGCATACTTAGAGTGACTTTCTTAAAGCATAGCTTTATCCTCCCCCGTCTGAGCTTAGTTGGTGGCTTTTGAGTGTAACTGGGCAATGTTACCTTCACTCTGCTGCTTCTCTCCAGTAGCAGAGAGACGATGTTGTTTCTGGATTCCATCTTTAATAAACAGAAGAGAATTATTAGAAATTAAGTGAAGATTTAATGGTATTATGGGTGAAGAGAGAAGGATGCCTGGATCCTGTGCTGGTCCAAGCATTCTTCCATTTTTCCTGAGACAGGTACCACACACAAAGAACAATAGATGAGAAACGAAGTACCATTTTTTAAATAAGCTGGGCTGATGCCAGATGAATCAACATAGAGCTCTCCAATGAAAGCTAAGTTAGTATGGTAGGAATTTGGGTTGAGGTTTTGATGGTGTTGAGATGTAGTTCAGTCAAGGGACCTAAGAATGCATACATTTTGCATTGGATTAGACACTTATCCTGTAGGAAGTTTCTCAGAAAGTAGGCTCCACCCATGACTAAAACTGACAAATGGGAAGCTAAATTTTACCTTATTAGTGGCTGGATAAGTGTCCCTTTCACAAATGTCGTATTCTCTAGCGAAGGCCAGGTCGACACAGAAGGCCCAGTGAGAGACCCACAAGAGCTATCCTACCACAAGCCCCAGATCTCTAAATCTGAACCCCTTGGATCAAACCACATGTTCCAGAGATACATGCAATGGTACATGCACTTATGATCAGGTTTGAGGAGAGAGAAGAATCCAGACCTTTGGATATACTTGGGCAGCTTCCTCCATGGCTCACCGGGAAGAGAAACAAGTGCCACAAAGGAAAACAAGATAACCAACCCGCTTAGGTGGGGCTCCAAAACGGATCCAGGAGGACAGAGGCTGGGAGTTGGGAAAGGAAGCCATGCTGGGCCAGAAGACCTCGAGATGCACCACAATTCCACTCACCGAAACATGGCCCATCACTGCCAGCCTAGGACCTCATCAGGAGGGAGGAGAGTGCTGCAGCTCAGTGAACAGAGGAGAAAAAATATCACAGCAACGAGTTCTCCAGTGGGTCTTCGCTCATTCAGCAAAACCCTCGGTGTGGGTGGATAGCCAAGAGAGTAAGCTGGGTAGGTCTGAGATAGATCCTGGCTTGCTTTCTTGGCCATTTAGCTACATGGAAATCAGAGGGCAGACAGCAAGATGGCTAGGTTCCTAGAAGGTCTAGCTCAGCTCACCAGGCTGACCATTTCATGCAATAATGGCAGGGGTCAAGGCAAGATGACCAGGTCAGTTTAGATTTTAACCAACTGGGGACATAGAAGCTGAAAGCAGAGAAAAGTAAGTCCTTTAGGATAAGATCTTTTAATACACAATGTCCCTGCCCACTGTAGTTCCATCAGTATCTTTAAATCTGTATATTAGCAACCTTTCTTCCTGGTATGTGAGGAGGTAGGGGGTGGATGGGAATTCCATTAAAATATTTATGCTATGTGAAATGGAAAAGTCCAAAAGGATTCTTCTATGGTTTGAATGTTTGTTCCCTTGAAAACTCATGTTGAAATTTAATTTTAAACATAATGGTATTGGGAAATGGGAACTTTAAGAGGTAGTTAGGCCACAGGGTTCAATCCTCATGGGTGGGTTTAACACCTTTACTAAAGGGCTTTTGGGTGTGGATTCTTGCTATCATGTGTGTTCTTATGCCCTTCTGCCTTCCACCAGGTACTCCTGGGCTTCCCAACCTCCACAACTGTGAGAAATACATTTTGTTCTTTATAAATTATCTAGTTTGTGGTACTTTTATAGGCAGCACAAAAAGGACTAAAACAGACTCCCAGCACCTTATATGTGCAGAAAATTTGACTTTCAGGTTACTAGGGGTCTTTGGTTGTAATCTTGGCCTTGAGAGAGCTTCATTCTTACACTATATTAACATGCAACATCTGTAGGGGAGACCAATCTAGCTTTGTGTTTTAAGAAACAGGAGAGGAGCAGTATGGCGTAAGGTGTAAGAGTCTGTGCTCTGTGTGCTTGCCTTTTTGAACCCGAATCTCAGTTCTGCCCCTTCCTGCTTCTCAATGTCAGTTTCTTCATCTGAAAATGGGATGATACAATTAATATGCATATCAAAGGAAATAATGCATGCAAAACACCAGACTCAGTCATAATAAGTGCTCAGCAACTTAGCTCTTTGGTTTTATTTTCTAGGAAGAATAATCATATTATATTGGTAAAAAATGACTCTTCAGATTCCTTAAATATACACGCCACCCTTTCTCTAAGAAGATTAAAGTGTTTTTTAGTTACAATCATAACTTTATTCATGGTATCTTGAGAGTTTGAAATAATTTGAGAAAAACAGAAGCGTTTGGAACTCAGAACTAAGCCCAGCATGCATTCTCAATTAAAAAATTGCTTTGATTTTGGTGACATGCTTGAGGTAACAAGAGGAGTGTCATAGACTGGCAGACCTAAGGATAGAACACAGAATTGCTTCTTTCTCCCTGTAGCATCCATGATGAGCTTGCACAGTTTTGGGCCCCAGAATGAATTTGCAGTTTTGCAGTCAGCATTATATGAACCTTGGGACTAAACTTCTGGGAGGTCTTGCTGGTCACCCTGGGCCACAGAGCCAGAAGGAGAGAAGGTGGGGAGACAAGCTGCAGCTGACTGGGTGCATGCTCTTGTCTTTAGAGGGCTGGTTTTAAATTGTCTCATCTTTTATATAATTGCACAGGCCTGGTATGTCTCCAGGGTCTGTAATAAACTTTCTGTCTCTTATTTCTTGTGACTACACTTGAGGTTATCCATCCTGAATTCCAGAAACAAACAGGGCAAATTCTAAGAATTCTGGTGTTTAGAATCACAGGATGTTACAGTTTGCAGAGAGCTTAAAGCTTGTCTTCTTCAGCCTCCTCAGTTTACAGATAATAAAACTGAACCCCAGGAAGGTCAAGAAACTTACTGAAAGTCATGTAGTTAGTTTCTGGAATAACCAAGAATATAGTGCAGTTGTATAACAGTACAAATCTTAACAGTGGTTAAGATTTGTAAGGACATGGATTCTGAAGCTTGATTGCCTTTATTCAAGTTGCCAGGAACAAATATTCTCTAAATAAGAAACATGGGAAATTTACTTAATGCCCCCTGCCTCAGTTTCCTCATATATAATTCATGGTTAACAATAGTAGGCTGTCATGAAGATTAAATCAGGTAAAACATAAAAAAGACTGTTAGTACAATGCCTAGCACTTAAAAACTTAATACTTTAATTTTTACCATTAATTTTAGATACCTGTTCTTTCCACACAAGATTTTAGGCAACCATATATAGTCACCAATTCCTTCAAAGTGGAAATATATTCTGAATCTTAATAATTTTTACCCTTCACAGTGATAGAACCCTAAACCCCATTATCACTCAACTAGATTACTGCAGTAGCCTCCTTGTTGGTCTTCCTGCTTCCTCTCTTGTCTTTTGTTCTGGTTATTGATTGTTGCATAACAAAATACACCAAACTTAAGTTCACAGTTTTGTGGATTAGGAATTGAGAAGAGCTCAGGAAGATGGCTTGTTTCTACTCCTTGCATTGCCACCTAGGGCAGCTTAACTGAGGCTGGAGGATCTACTTCCGAGATGGTCCAGTCATAGGACTGGCATGTTGGTGCTGGCTCTTGGCTATGAGCTTAGCTAGAACTGTCATCTGGAAGCATCAGTTCTTTTCCATAGGGCCTTTTCTTGTGGCTACCTGGGCTTCCTCACAACATGGTGGCTAGGTTACATGAATGAGTGCTCTAAGACAGTAGAAGTGGAAGCTGCCAGTTTCTTAAAGTGTAATCCTGAAAAACTGTCAAAGCACCACTTATATTCTATTGGTCAAAATAATCACAGAGTCTGCTTGGATTTAAGGGAAGGAAAAATAGGCCCTATTCCTCAATGAAAGAAGTGTCAAAACATTTGTGACCATCTTCAATCTTCCATAGTCAAATTTTTAAGAAATACCACAAGCCACCTTTTAAAAAAATTAATTAGATCATGTTACTTCTTATTGCTTTTTTATGTGTCAACCCATCACACTCAGCACATAATTTAAAATCTTTCCTGTAGCCTATGAGATCTTACAAAAGACCCTTCATTGACTAAGTAACCTCATTTTCTTTCTCAACTTTTCAAGTTGTATTCTCTGACACCCTATCTAAAACAGTGCCCGGTTACTTTCTTTATAGCATTTATCATTACCTGACATTATATTACATTTTAATCTGTTGGTTAGCTCATGTCAGCTCCTAGAATATGAGTCTATCAGAGCAGAAACTTTAGTCAATCTCTTATGTCCGTGGCTTAGAACAGTGCTGGCCACATAGTAGGTGATTCATAAATATTTGTTGAGTCAATAAGCGGTGGTTTTTACGTTTTTTTGTTTTGTTTTGTTTTGTTTTGTTTTGTTTTGTTTTGTTTTGTTTTGCTTTGTTTTTTTGTGTATGTGTGTACTTGACTTCCTGCTATGCTCTTTCCCTGGAGGGGGAGCAGCCTTGGTGTCAGTCAAGTCTGTTTGCCTATGCAGTCTAAGGAGGGAAAGCAAGATGAAAGATGCAATGCTCGCAGCAGGAGAAAGGGGTGGAAACCAGCTGGCTAATGTTGAGAATTTTCACAATTATTTTAGGTTTTTCGGTCATATGTATGTAACAAGAAACAAAAGATACAATCTGTGCTATTAACGAGTTTAGGATTACAGAAATCTCAATGTGATAAGGACTCGGGTGGCAGAATGTCTGCTTGAAAAGACTGATGGTGTTGAAATCAAACTTGGACTACCTTCTCCAGGCATGAGACTAATAATCAGCTTGTTTAGCTTCTTAGAGTCTTGATTTTCCTAATCTACAAAGGATAAATATTTATACTCTCTCAACATTTCTGTGAGAATTAAATGTGTGATTTTTATCTGCAGTGGTTTTAAAACACAATTGCAAATTCTGTATCACTTCTTTCATTGAGAGGTGGGGGTCTATGTACCCTCTTCTTGAAACTGGACAGATCATGTCCACTTAGAGAAAAAGAGTTCGGCAGAAATACTCTATGTGCTCCAAGGATAGGTCAGAAATGGCCAGAGAGAGCTTTTATTCTTGAAACTCTAAGCTACCCTGTGAGAAGCCTGACTACCCCGAGACCACCATGCTGGCGTGGCCACATGTGGCATTCTGGTTGAGTCCCAGTTGAACTGTTCTCTAGCTATGCCAGCTTGGGCACAGATTTGTGAGTGAAGAAGACATCTTCACTGTGGATCCTCCAAACTGAGCTATTCTAGTCTCATTGATTTGAGTCACTCCCAGTCATGAAAGTCATCTCACTCCAGGTCCATAGTAAGTTCAATGAAAATTGTCCCTACATTGCCCTTCCCAAATCCCTGACACAGAATTCACAAGCACAGTAGGATGGCTGCTTCAAACCACCGTGTTTTGGGGATGATTTGTTGTACAGTGAGAGAGAATTGGAAAAGAATGGAAACCATCCAAAATTGTCCTTTGTATAAACCAGATGATCTCAGCATGACAATTCCTTTCTCCTTTCCTTCTAAATTTCATAAAAGTTTAGTGATGAGGGATGTGCTTGTGGACTTTATGGAGTGGTAGGTATTGAGTTGGGTCTTAAAGGTAGTCTGGGATTTCAATAAAGAGAATAGAGTGTTACAGACTCATTCCAGGCAAGGAATGTAGATGGGAGGAAGCAAGTCTCACAGACAGAGACTTAAGTAAGTCTGTGCACAACTCACTGCTTAAATATGCAATGGTCAGCCCAAACTCTTTTAGAACAAGAGATAAAACTGCTGGGGAGGACACTCCCTAAGCAGCCACCTCCTTTATGATGAGCACTAAATGTGGTGATGTGGACTTTCCCATCAGAGCCCAGCCCTCCAGGCCTAGTCCTCACCAGGAGTAAGCTACGTAAGTTGAAGGGATGCTAGGGTCCTTAGTCTTGCTTCTGGCTGGGTGTGTTCTATGTATCTGCTTCTCTCTGCACCTTTTCTGGACCCATCCCAAGCCCTTCTTCTTAACCCACTTGTCTCATTGTCATTTTCCTTGCTTGCTGTTTGAGACTCCCTGTTCTCTCTATGGTTCAACATTTCCTGCTATTTCCTCTGCAGGAGTGAAAATACAAATGCTGCTTTGTTGCTGCTTCATCCCTTAACAAAACATGGACACCTCTTAAAAAGGAGGAGTGTCTGTAAGTGTGTGCCTGTATATATTTACCATTTGTGCTTACCTATATTTCAGGAAGAAAATTTATATTGAAAATACTCTACTAGACAGCAAGTGGTCTTTTTGGAGTGAAAACTGACTTTTAGGTAAATTACAGATCTTGCCTAGGACTGTTCTCAATTGTAGCTGCACTGAATAAATAATGAGTTATCCTGGAAAAAAATTTTTATTCTTAGTGTGCAAGAAATCCTTTCCACTTCTGTGAGGCAACAGGGTTGTTAGGGGAGCTGTCACCATCATTTTAGACTTGACTTTAAAAGCCATGTTGAGTCCCCCAACCATCTGTCCCTTTCCCTTCCCGTTAAGAAGGAAATAAACATCTGAGATCCCCATTACAGCAGAATTCATCACAACCTGATGGCAGAATTTCTGTTCATGGCCTGATCTGTATTGTCAGTCATGACAGTAGGTCAATGTCAAGGCTCTCTTCAGCTAATGTGGACTTAATTTTCTCACTTTATTCTCCTACCTGGACAGTTCCTATCAAGAAACGGTAGATTTTTCCTGGTGTATTTAATTATTATTAATATCTCAATAACTCTTATGTTCAAAGAACAGACTAGGCTGGTGCTAATGTAAAACAATTTTATTTCTTCTCAGTATTTCTTTGTAAACCCAATCATTTCTTCCCTTACCCTTAGATAAAATCTTGACTAAGCCTGGAATGTATCTTCTTATTTTCAGAGATAAAATGTTCTCTAGCTACTTTAACTAGAAAGAAAAAAGCTAGACTCAACTGCTTGTATTTACTCAGTTTACTTAGGGCCAGTTTAGTGTAATAATCAAGACTAGAAGCCTCATTAAAAGTTCCTCCTTCAAAACATTCAGCCCTTGCAGGTGGGAAGCTGGTGGTCAAAATGGGGTTGTGGAACTGAGAGGCCTCTTCTACGTCTCTTGGTGTCGTATTTCTTTCTTTTTTTTTTTTTTTTTTCCGAGACGGAGTTTCACTCTTGTTACCCAGGCTGGAGTGCAATGGTGTGATCTCGGCTCACCGCAGCCTCCACCTCCTGGGTTCAGGCAATTCTCCTGCCTCAGCCTCCTGAGTAGCTGGGATTACAGGCACGCGCCACCATGCCCAGCTAATTTTTTGTATTTTTAGTAGAAACGGGGTTTCACCATGTTGACCAGGATGGTCTCAATCTCTTGACCTTGTGATCCACCCGTCTCGGCCTCCCAAAGTGCTGGGATTACAAGCTGGAACCACCTTGCCCGGCCTTGGTGTTGTATTTCTACCCTTCCCCCAAACTTAATTATTATGGTTTCTGACCCTCATTCCCACAGTGGCACGTTCGAGTTGGAGGTGAGTGTGGGAGGAAAGTAGGGGAATGGAGGTCTGCATGACCAGTGCCATTGTGAGCAGGCACTGGAGCACTGTTGGCCAGGCAGAAGGCTCAAGCTGATTCTCCTGTGAGAGCTTGTGAGATTTGGGCTCTCTTCCTTCAGCAACCAACTGCTGAGGATCTTTCATCTGCTGTGCTCTATCACAAATGAGGTGTCTTAGTCTATTTGTGTTGCCACACAGGAATACCTGAGGTTGGGTGATGTATAAGAAAAGAGGTTGTTCTGCAGGCTGTACAGGAAGCATGGGACCAGCATCTGCTGCTGGTGAGGGCTTCAGGCTGCTTCCATTCATGGTGGAAGGCAAGGGAGGGGGAGCTGGTGTGTGCAGAGTTCATATGGAAAGAGAGAAAGCAAGAGAGAGTGGGGAGATGCCAGGTTCTTTTTAACAACCAGCTCTTTTAGGAAGTAATAGAGCAAGAACTCTCTCATTATGGGGAGGATGGCACCAAGCCATTCATGAAGGATCCACCCCTTCATGGATCTTCTGACCTGTTGAAGCTATCTCACAGTTTCTACAGGTCAGAAATCGAGGCACAGGATAACTGGGTCCTCTGCTCAGGGTCTCACCAGGCTGAAATCCACATGTTGGCCAAGGCTGTGATCTCATCTGAGGCTTGGGATCATCTTCCAAGTTCGCATGGATGTTTCTCTGTAGCTCCAGAACTCACGGAAGCTACATCTTCCAGGTTAGTTCGTCTCTTTGACACTTTGTTTTTAAAGTCTCACCTAATTAGGTGAAGCTCACTCAGGAAATCTTTCCTTTGATCAACTGAAAATCAGTTGATTAGTAGCCTAAACATGAAAGTGTTATCCTATCATTCTTACAGGTCTCACCCAATAGTTTTTTTTTGTTGTTGTTTGTTTTTTTTTTTTTTTGTTTTGTTTTGTTTTTTTGTTTTCTTGAGATGGAGTCTCACTCCATGACCCAGGCTGGAGTGCAGTGGTGCAATATCAGCTCACTGCAACCTCCATCTCCCAGGTTGAAGCGGTGCTCCTGCTCAACCTCTCAAGTAGCTGGGATTACAGGTAAGTGCTACTACACTGGGCTAATTTTTATATTTATAGTAGGAGACAAGGTTTCACCATGTTGGCCAGGCTGGTCTCAAACTCCTGAACTCAGGTGATCCACTTACCTTGGCCTCCCAAAGTGCTGGGATTACAGGCACGAGCCACTGTGCCCATCCCCAGTGAGGGTTATTATACAAGGAGAGAGAATTATACAGAGATGTATGGGAAGGGGTGGGAATCTTGAAGGGCATCTTAGAGTTCTGCCTATCTTGTCTCCACTGGGAAGGATCTATAAGGCCTCCCTCCCCACCTCACTGCCATCTCTTTCATGTGGTCCACATCTGAGATTTTCTTTTTGTGGGAATGCAATTACTTCCCAGTGACAATTCTCTCCTCTTCTTTCACAGGACTCTTTAGCTATGTCTGGTCCTTTATATTTTTCAGGCATGGCCCACTTTCCATTTACTGTGCTGCTTGACATCCAGGAGACCCATAACCAGCTCACTGAGTAATCTCCTTGACGTCTCTCTCATTAGTACTGAAGTGAGCATAGATGTTTCCAAAAAAAAGTTCCATTCCAATCTTCAGTTCTAATTCTACTAGTTGTACCAAGTTATTTTTTTATACTTATGACTGGGTGAGGAGAAACGGGTCATAAAAGAGTTTTAGAACATCTGCTTTGTAAATCCTGTTCAGGTTGTTTGGTATCTAACATCGAAGTTTGGAAATGCTTGGAACCATTTTGGGCTTGGTTAAAACTGGGATTCCAACAGTTCCATAACATTTTGATATTTGAGGATTTATTATTGCTCATTTTTACTGGGTCCCTCCTATGTGTTATACTTCACTAAGCACATAATAAGGGGAAAACGAAGCTTCAAGGTTAAATTACGAGCTCAGGGTCACACAGTTGGTAAACAGTAGAACTGCAACTTGAATCCAGGTCTGAGTGACCCCATCACCAGTGTCTTAACCACCCTCTGTACTACCATCCTAATACTTTTGCTCCCAACATTTGCTCTCCGTATGAAATCACTTAAGTCACTTTGGATCAAATTCATCGGCAGTAATTACGCTGATGAATTTGTTATGTTGATTCTCTCTCTACCTGTCCGTATTATGTTCTTATGGGAAAAAAAATCTCTTGATAAATGCTGTTACAGTTAGGGCTGCTTAGGAAAACATCCTGATGTTTTGACCAACTAGTTCCAAACCACTGACCAACTATGAATCTGGCCCTATCGCAACTACCAGGGCAAAGAAGGTTTACCAGAACCAGAGTCCGAGAAAACAAGTGGGACAATGAGCAAAGGTAATGAATAGTGCTTCTTTACATCTCAGGCATTTTTCCTACTAGTGTTAGGGCATTCGTGGCAGTCTTAGGGTGGGTCACATGTGGAAATTTTGAGAAATTCTGTTACGTGGATAGATAACTAATTGTGTGCTGACTATTTGTTTGTATTCCCTTTGTCACAATGAAGAAAGAGACCATGATTGGATGTGAATATTTATCGAATATATTTTCTGACTGCCTTTTTCTAAGAGTCTGGTTGCCTTATGTTGATTAAAAACACTTCCCACCCTGCTACTCAGCTGTTTTCTTGGTCACAGGCAGTCAACCTACCAAAGAGTCAAACCACCAAACCGAGCCAAATCTCAGGACTGTAAGATACTCAGCCATTCTGTATGCTGCAAAATGTGTGTTAGTAACAATAAGCCACTTCCAGGCATTTGAGGCAGCCAGTTCTGTTTGGCTTGGGCCAAGGTGGCAGAGAGCAGTAGAATGATTGCATCTCGTGTGGAAGGATTTCTGCAGTAACTTTAGTCCAATGAGGATAGAAAGTTTGGGAATGATACCAGGATAAGAATTAAGACCAAATATTCAGGGAGGAAGGCAGATTTTAATAGATCACTTTCTGTGCTAGAGTTTGGAGATCTTTAGGTCTGTATCAAAGGAGTGCTGTTACTGGTTTGCCACATAAACAATTCCTTCTGTAGCTTTTTCATAGTGAACATTTAATCTCAGCCTGTCCCGTTGCTATCAAATAAAAAGTGCTCAGGGAATGGAAATTAATTTTACTAGTTGCCTAAATAAAACCCAATTAAGAAGATAGATTTACTCCCAGGAAAACAAGTGCCATACATTGCGGAACAATGCAGAAATTACTTACTTTGGGTAGTTTGGCCTTATTTCTCAGTTGCCTTCTCCATATTACTGTTTCCTCCTTAGGGAAACAGCCCAGAAGATACTAAAGGGAGAAGAGATTGCTCTTGCTAAGCTTTCAAAGGTCATTGCAGGCCTCTGCATTTAAGTCCATGGAGAGAGGAAAGTGATGGAGAGACTCTGAGTTTGCATGGGGTTTGTGGTTAGGTGTGATGCAACCAGCAATAAGTATTAGAAGTTATGTTCTCCAGATGGCTTCGTGTCTCAGATCAGGCCAGAGATATTATTCAATTCCCTTGAGCTGCTTGTGTTAAATATGTCTGGGATAGAAAACACAGCTAAAGAGTGTGTGGAGGAAGAGCCAAGTGCTATGAAATTCCTTTCCATGCAGCTGGACCCAGTTCTTTGTGGGGGATTTCTCTGGGCTCCCTGGAACAAGATTCCTAGGGAATGAATGATCGCCCTTATAAAATAGAAGTCCTCTTTGGAACACTACTGGCAAAAGGAAGAGAAGGAACTTCACCATTGTTGAGAACCTACAATGTATCATGAATTGGGTACACAGATGATTAAATGAGATAAAATGTAGAGTAGTTTTTTAATGTTCATTTTATGGATTGGGAAAACGGAGTCAAAGAACAGTTAAATAAATTGTTCAGGAAGTGATTAGAATTCCATGTTCTCTCTAACACTGTCCCATTGTGATAGCACTGTAATAACAATAATAGTGGATTTATGTTTAGCACTTTTTACATTCAAAACTTTGCATGTTTACTTCCTCGTCTTAGCAAATGGGACATGGTTGAGAGATTTGCCATATGTACTTTGAGTGATTTGCCTTAAATCACACAGATTGTTAAGATCAGAATTAGAACAAGGGCCTGAGAGTCTGGTGATAATTTCAGGGAATTGTTCCTTCAATTCTTACCTTACTTGGACAATATGAAGATTAATTGTCAAAGTGTTCAGAGTCTTGCATAACAAGGTCTTGTCTCCGTCCTTACTCAGGCCATGAATGTGCTTGGTGAATGTTTACTGGACCAACTAGCTCCTTTCCTTGCTAAAAAAGGCTGTGTTTTTCTGGAGTGTCTTATCTACTTATAGAGCTTCACCCTGGTCACTGTTACCTGCAGAGACAGAACTGCTGACCAAGACTGTTGTATCCTGCTGTGTAGGCTGGGCACTGCACATATAAACTACAATGAGTATGGGGCCTTTGGAGATGCGCAAAAGGGTGGCTCTGTTCCATACCTACTCCTCACAACAGCCCAGAAAGGACAGTGATTTGAATGTTGGGAACACATTTTCCTTTGTGGGGCTCAGAGCTTCTACCTAACACACTCGCCAGTCTCTTAGATTCTAGGCTCCCATTAGATTTAGAGTTGTTCTGGGGCCTGTAGTGATGGGTAGACAGTGATGCCCTTACTGAAGACCTGGCTAAGACAACCTATTTCCTTGAATAGAAATGGAATCTTCAGGCTCAATGTCCTACATTGGCTTATAGTAATGATTCTCTATCTATGTGTCTATCTATTTATCTACCTACCTACCTACCTACCTACCTACCTATCTTTTTATCATTGATTGATCATCTGTCTAGAAAAAGGATTAGTTTGTGCTTAGCACTAGTTGATTATAACAGTTAGCCTTCCCTTTCACTAATCCTATTTCAACCTACAACTACATTTGTTTATTTTCGATTCTTTTATATAAACACGGAAATGATTTTATGAGCTTGCCCGCATTGATTTGTTGATGTAAAAAGGTACAAAATTGTGAGAGACCTTTGAAATTCTCAAGGTCAGTATTTGCATTTCCAGGAAATTGGAAAATGGGTGGGGTGAAGGAAGAGAGGTTTGTGTCCAATCTCTCCTCTACTCTTTGCTCGTCTCTTATTCGATTTCTAAGCAATCCAGAAAGGATGGCTGGTGACTAGGTATGTTTAGATTTAAAAGAATATCTCCATGCTAATAATCACTGTGGTTGATACAGCAGATGAGGATACTTTCTCATTAAAAGTAAGTCCGTGCACACTTTAAAGTTAATGAAACATGTAATTTCCTTTTCTAGAAAATATTAAAAATAAACAGGCCGGGTTTCTAGGCTAAAAAGATCTTAGCCTTGTCAGAAGTAAAAATTTATCTGTAATCAAAAGGCAATAATTGTTCCATATGTCAGTGGCCACATATGTGCCTTTGTGAATAAGAAACAGGGATATTTAATTTATTAAAGACTGAATGCAACTAAATGCTCTTGCATATAGCTTTTACAGTGCTTGTCTGCTGCCCATGATTCAGAAAGCTGAATATGTTGCCATTTATTTGAAGTACACAGTAAGAATTCATCTTATATTGTTAAATCTGAACTGATTAAGAGAGAGAGGCAGACATACACACACACATGCACACACACACACACACAGAGAGAGAGAGAGAGAGAGAGAGGTGGAGAAAAAGACACCACCACTAGTGCGTGTACTTGCTAGGTTTATCTCCCTTTGTGAGGTATATTAAATTTACATAGGAAAATTAGTTAAAGGCAAACTAAATTTGGGATTTTGCTGAGCAAAGTTTGGCCTGGAGCTTCCACGTCCTTTTCTGGAATTCCATCTCCCGTAATGTCTTTGCTGTGTATCATGAGATGGGTCCCCTTCAAGAGTGGCTGTGACCTATGTGGTGCAGGACAATTTCTGCAATATTTGGTTTGGGCAGCACAACCAGACCAAAATAGTCCACTCCTAGGATATGATTCCTGACATCTTTTTGGAATTGCAAACACCAGATCTTTTGACTTCACGGCACACTCCCACTCCTCTTAAAAATGCTGTGTGGCACTTTTAAAATTAAAGTGAATTAACACCGTTTGTCTTCAGAATTTGGGATGGTAAAAACGGGTTGGATTTCATTGTTTCAAAGATTCTGGGAAGGTATTTGCAGCCTACCTTTATTGAATTCTTACCTGTGTGTTTGGCACTGGGCAAAGCAATTTACATCACTATGTCCTTCACAGACCTATGAGCTAGGTCTCGTTATGAGCACTGCTTTAGAGATGATGAAGTCAAGGAGGTAAGAGGTATGGCCTGTAGCCAAGGTCACCAAGGTGGTGATGGCGGAAGTTGAATCTGACCTTAAGAAATACGAATCTGGGCCGGGCACGGTGGCTCAAGCCTATAATCCCAGCACTTTGGGAGGCCGAGGCGGGTGGATCACTAGGTCAAGAGATTGAGACCATCCTGGTCAACATGGTGAAACCCTGCCTCTACTAAAAACACAAAACATTAGCTGGGCGTGGTGGCGCGTGCCTGTAATCCCAGCTACTCAGGAGGCTGAGGCAGGAGAATTGCCTGAACCCAGGAGGCGGAGGTTGTGGTGAGCCGAGATCGTGCCATTGCACCCCAGACTGGGTAACCAGAGCGAAACTCCGTCTCAAAAAAAAAAAAAAAAAAAAAAAAAAAGAAAAAAAAAAGAAATACGAATCTGGACCTACATTCGTCAGGGAGAGGAAATGCTCCCTATATTTGAGACCCATGAGAGAAGTCATCTCCATGGTCTCTTGTGGTGGCTCTTTGGGAGATCAACAGATAACAAGCTGTAGATGGTAAGTGTCACCTCCTAATGACATTAAGATAGCTGGGACCAAGTGAGTGACCAAAACAACTCTGTTAGAAGGTATGGAAGGCATTGGGCTTATCAAGAAAGTGCTCACCATTTTGCAGTTATGCTAGATACCGGAGCGCAACCAAATGGAAGGCTGCTTCTCTAAAGGCTCCCAGATAAGGTGGCAGTGAGGTGACAGTGTATTACAAGCCTGAAAACTCCCAAGAATTTCCAGCAGCTCTTGTTGGAAATTCATGTTATTTGGTACAGTCATTCATGAGTGAATAACCAAGGCCTCCAGCCTGATCACAGCTGGGCGTTGTGTAGGCTGTTCTCCTGGCTCAGAGCAGCATGAATGGAGACCGTTCCAAGATCAAATGTCACAATTGTTAAACCCACTGCAAGAAGAATTTCCTGAGTGCCTACTCTGAGCAAAGGTTCGAGGCAGGGAATGCAAAGACATGTAAGATGTAATCTGTGTCCTGGAAGGAGGTTAGGATCTACTCTGAGTTTGGAGCACATGGACAAATAACTGTTTGGCAAGGACAGAAACATCCCATTTCCATTATCATGTTTGTCCAGCATGTAAATAAATCATCTTTCTCTGAATGTTGAATTTATAGCTCACCATTCTTTAACTGTAGAGAAAGAGATGGTGCTTATATGGGTACATTTATTTTTAATCCAGTCATTTGTTTATTTAATTGATGGTGGCTCTTTTCCTCAGAAGTTTGTAGCAGATCAAAACATTAGAGTTGCCAGACAATCAAGTGCCTTGTGCTCTCTTTGCTGTTGTTGCTATTTTAGGGATTTGTTTTTCCAACCCCTTCGATCCTGTCACCCCCTGTGTAACACCTTCAAGGTCTACGTATTCCTAGGATAAATTCCAAACATGACAATGTGAGCACCACCAACTTCTCTGTGTGCCCAGCATAGTCATGTTCTTTGATTCGGCAAATACTTATAAACTGCTGAATATGTGCCAGGCTTTGCTCTGAGTAGTTTATATGAATTAACTCCTTTAACTCCTGTAATAATCCTATAGGGTTGTTGCTATGATCTGAAAGTTCCCCCCAAATATGTTCCCCCTAAGCATGTTGAAACCTAATCACCAATGTGATGGTATTAGAAGGTGGGGCATTTGGGAGGTGATTAGGTCGTGAGGCTAGACCCTCATGATTGAGATTTGTGTCCTTATAAAAGAAATCCCAGGGAGCTAGCTAGCCCCTTCCACTGTGTGAAGACACAAGAGAAGGAAGTGCTGACAGTCAGAAAGCAGACACTCACCATACTTTGAATCTGCCTTACTCTTGGACCTCCCAACCACCAGAACTGCAAGAAACAGTTTTATTGTTTATAAGCCACCTAGTTAAAGGTATTTTGTAAGCACAGCCCCAAGGAACCAAGATCGCTGTTTTGTTTCTTATTCTTCCTTTGCACCCAAGGCAGCTGCAGCGCAGATAAAATAACCTGTCTAAGGTCAGGCAGCTAGTTTGGGACAGGACCAGGATTCTAAGCCAACCAGCCTAGCTGCAGAGTCCACCCTCAAATGCTGAATTATACCATTTCTTCCAAGGCTTTGAGAGCCCCTTACCATTTCGGGGACTTCATAAATGTGTTCGTTCTGCCCAGAAGTCAAGGCCCTGACGATTCTGCCTCAATTTCCACTCCTTCTTCCTCCCAGCCTGCCTAACCCTTATGCCATCCTTTTAATTTAAAGAGTACTTTTCACTAACTGTTTGAGTTATTGACCATATTATCTGCTCCAAAAACACCATATGTTTTTATCTTATTGCATGTAACATGTGGTAATTAAGTGATTATCTGAATAATAAAGATATATTTCACTTCCACTAGACCATTTTATGACTTGAGGCTAGGGACCATGTCTAACTGTGCCCTCAGTGCCTGGCACAGTACCCAGCACCTTGTAGGTGCTAAATTAATGTGTATCACATTTTAGAAGTTGAGCAAACTCCCAGACTGGAAACAGACACGCAGGAAGACTCTGTGAAGTGATGGAATGGATGAAGGCCTGGCTGCTTATCCTACCTGAAGAATATTGAACAAGCCCCTTACTCTCTGGAGCCCCCCTTTTCTCATTTGTAAAATAGGGTCCTAAAAAGCTCCACATTCACCCTAAAGTATATTGTGAGAACCAGATGAGAAGGGGAGCACTTACGACACTGCTTAGTCCTATCTTTTTCTTGGTTGTCATGATTTTTTTCCTGTGTTTATTAAAGTGGCCTGTTTGATTCCATTTGCTTTCTGAAGTTTGTTCATATACAAATTCATTTTTAGAAAAACAAAGCAATCTAATCAAGCTTCTGGGTCCACTTTGATTTCCAGGAAATGCCCAGGACAGAGGGACACGATGAACTATACCATGAGCATCCAGTGAGATAGATCCAGACTGTGGGAAATTCTTTGGCTCAAGTAACGTGGAGCCTTCAACAGACAAATTTTAAGGAAAAAAAAAGTGGGTTCGGTGCTGAAGGAGGGGAACTGTAGATTAATGTTACTTGAAATATGTTATCATTCTTTTTGAGACAGTCTCTCTCTGTCACCTAGGCTGAAGTGCAGTGGTGTGATACTGGCTCACTTCACCCTCTGCCTTCCGAGTTCAATCAATTCTCCTGCCTCAGCCTCCTGAGTAGCTGGGATTATAGGCATGTACCACCATGCCCAGCTAATTTTTGTAGTTTTAGTAGAGACAAGGTTTCACCATGTTGGCCAGGTTGGTCTCGAACTCCTGACCTAAGTGATCTGCCTGCCTCTGCTGGGATTACAGATGTGAGTCACCATGCCCAGCCTCATTTTTTAAAATAAGCCAGGTAAAATTAGTGTCCAGAGATGTGTGCTTGGGTGATAAACCTACAAAAATAGAAGAAAAAGGTTACCATAAAAGTGAAGATACTGGTTATGCATTTGGAGAGGGAGGGTTCTCTGATGGGGATGAGACACATGGAAAGGCATTGGGGTGTCTGGCAATGTCTGTTTCTTGACCTGGGTGATGGTATAAGAGTTTTTGTTTTGTAATAATTCATTACACTATCCATGTGTTTGTGTATTTTTCTGTATCTCTGCTTCATTTTTCAATGAAGTGGCTTTTAAATAAACAAACTGAAATGATACATAAATAACCCAATCAATCAACAAATAATAACAATACAAAGCTTAATTGCAACATAAAAGAAATGATTTTAATAAATACATACACTGGTGATAGTCTAAATCAGGAGTGGGCAAACTTTTTTTGAAAAACAGCAGATAATACATATATTTAGTCTCTGCAGGCTGTATGGTCTCCATCTCAACTACTCAGCTCTGCCGTTGTAGGCAACAGCTGCCATCAACAGCACATAAACAAATGGGCAGGGCTGTGTTCCAAACTTCATCTATAAAGACAGGCTGAGGAGTGGATTTGGCCTAAGGGTGCTGGTTTCCTGACCTTTAATCTAAATTTTTAAATCAGAATGCTGGCTGGCATGCTTTCCAGTGTCTGCTGGATGAAAAGCAGCCCAGGCTGTATCCAAAACTTCCTTCAAAGTAATTCCTAGAGAAGGCCACCCACTTATTCTAATGCTGCTTTATTCAAAATGCCTTGAAAAAGTTTTTGGAATTGTCTTTGAAGATGAGGTAGCAATGGTAGCATTTCTCTGTCTTTTTAAGTTGAATCAAATTTTTGGAAACACCTGTATTAGGCAGAGCCAAAGTTAATGAATAAATTGGGTGATGAAACTGGGTGATAGAATTTTTATTATAGTCAAAAACATTTTCAGAGAAAGTTCTTACAAACCAGAGCCCCATGATAGGCTACTGTTCACTCCCTTCCAAGGAGCAGACACTTTCAAATCCTTCAAATATTTCCACGCTAAATCTGGTAGTCAATCTGGCTTTAGGGATGTATTTTCCTCCAAATAATGCCACGGATATTGGAGAAACAAATTCAATATCATCTATATTTGTGACATAGAGGCATCTTTTTGACTGTTTTTTTATTTCAAGGGGCTCATGGGGCTTCCAACTTGAGATTTTTGTGATTGATTTTCTGGTCATGCTGGAAACTCAATGTTTCATCATTGTCTATTACTTAAAATAGCTTAGTATTAATTTCCCCTGGTTGATAAAAACCATATGCCATTATCTCTGACTATTCCTACTAATAGATGGTACAATCTTCACAAAAATCTGACTCATTTTCTCCCACATTAAACCTATTTTTTTCCACTCTTACTTACTCTGCTCAAATTCTAATGTTCACATCTTTATTTGAATGACCTCGAACCTCTTAAATTGTAGTCATTTTCCCTAAATCTTGTGGACGGAAGATAACTTAGATTAATATCATGTACTCCTCCCTTGCTTTTGTGTCTGTAAAAATATCGTCTTTTTTGATGTTACTTCATCTTCATATCATTAAAAAATTAATTTCCACTGGTGTCCTTTCTAATTTATTCAGTTTCATCCCATATTTCACATTAATAGTTTTCATTTAAAAATGCACAATCATGCAAGTGTATGTGCCAGAGTTATTCTGCCAGGCAGTTATGTGTTACTTTGAGAGCGTAATTCTAAGATGAAACAAGTCACAACATATCCTTGCCATAATTTCACCCTCTTTGTTTCAGAACCCATGTGAGATAAACATTCTCACTACAGCACAGTCCTGTCTTACACACTGCATCATAAATGTTGGAAGGAACTTGACGTAATTGTCCATAAAGGAAACCCACATGTGAGATAACTTCAAACATTTGAAGAACTAGTCATGTGGAAAGCAATTAGATTTTGTATCTATGAACCAGAATTCATGGGTAGAAGTTGCAGCAACAAAGTTCTTGTGTTCTGATAGAGTAGGGTCAATGATAGTCTGATTTATCATTTGCAGTAGATTGATAACAAAAATGGCCCCAGTTGTTCCTGGCTTCCTGTACTCATGCCCTACAATGTAACTTTTCAGCTTTCTCTGTGAAGGTGTGGATTCTATTGTCTCATCTCTTAGTTTTGAGCTTGAATTATCTGCTTTAGCTAAATAATTCAGTGGAAATGAGAGTGTGCAACTTCCTGTACTGGACCTTAAGAAACATTGCATGCTTCCACTTGCTCTCCTGGTCCCTTGCAACTGTTTTTTGGAGAACAAAAGGTATATAATCTAGTCATCCTATTGCTCTAGCCAACAGTCAGCCAACTGCCAGATGTATGAATTAGGTTTCCATTCAAACCACCAGCTAACCAAACAGCTGAGTGAGTAAACCTGGCTCAGATCAGGGACTGACCAAGGCCTCCTGTGGACTTGTGATCAGTAATAAATGTTTATTGTTTTAAGTCCCTGATTTCTTAAATGGTTTATTATGAAGTAATAGCTAACTGATGCACCACTATAATTCTAGGACCTAGCACAAATACCTATGTGTCACAGAATAACCTCTTAGTCCGTATTTTTGAAGAAAAGCATATGTGAAAGAATGATTCCGAATCACTAGCTGGAATATCTGAGCTATCCAGAGATGGATGGACCCTTTCAAGAGGGAGTGTGTTTTCAACTTAGTCCCTGTCCTGGCCTGTAGGAATTTTTTAAAATAATGATACTATCATCATTTTTCAATTATTCCCTCCCTGCTTCATGTCAAATCCAATTTTAGTGTGCAAGTGTCTATACACAAACCTTAACACAATTCAGTCTCATCTCACTGCTGTGTCCCCAGGGCCCTGTGATGGTGCTGAGCTACAAAAGTGTGAGCAGCTGGACTGAACGGATGGAAGGAGCAGGGAATGAGAATCAGGAGCCCTGGAATCTTGTTCCAGCTCCTATGATAACTATCTGTGTGATATCCTGCAGGCATTTTCACTGTAACAGTATTATACATTTTGAATTTTTCCTCTAATCCCTCTTAACTCTTATTTGTAAAATTGAAAAAGATAATATGTTGCCTAATATATTACATGAGAGATTTTTTTATGAAGATAAAGAGAAATAACAGATGAAATATATTTTTATCAAAGCCAGTGTGCTTCCATAATATTTATTTTATTTACATACCAGTTACTATTAGCCTGAGACCAATGTTATCAAGCATATTGTCAATTTTAATTATAATCCCCACTTACATGGAACACATTGACCTTGCCCAACTTTTTTTTTTTTTTTTTGGTCGCAGGTCTTTACTGAAGCCACTTACATATCTCTGTATAAGTTTCTGTTGCTTTCTATTTAACAGAGAAGCATTAGTACGAAAGTAATAATCTGTTCTAGTGTATTTCTTTATATCTTATTATAATTATGTATTGTTTTCTTAAAGTGTTCTTTTATATTATTAGATGTAAGTGCTTTAATAGAATTTTTTTTAAAATAAAAAGTATTTAGTGGTGAGTTGGTTATCTCATCTAGAATTGTAGCTCCCATATTTCCCATGTGTTGTGGGAGGGACTGGTGGAGATAATTGAATCATGGGGGTGGTTTCCTCTATACTGTTCTCCAGGTAGTGAATAAGTCTTATGAGATCTGATGATGTTATAGGGGGGTTCCTTTTTCGCTTGGCTCTCTCATTCTCTCTTGCCGCTGCCATGGAACCAGTGCCTTTTACCTTCTGCCGTGATTATGAGGCCTCCCCAGCCACACAGGCTGTGAGTCCCTTAAACCTCTTTTTCTTTATAAATTACCCAGTGTCGGATATGTCTTTATCTGCAGTGTGAAAATGGGCGAATATATCCCTAGTGCTAGCAATGTGCCCCCAACCCCTAAATCACTTCTTGTGTGCCAGACTCTAGACATAAAGTGAAAATGGTGAACATCATAAGGCCTGTGACCATGAATACTTCTGATATATTCAGTTTCCCTGAATGTACAGTTAATGCTACAGAAATTGTCATTAGATTTATTTTGCTACAGCATTTAGAGATCTTAGAAGAAAAGGAAAATCCCTTTAACATGTTCATGAGGTAATTTTTTTTTTTCTGTTAATTCTGAAAACTCTGTGTTTCAGGTGAGGTGGTGGGGGTAGGGGCATTCAGGGCATCTAATGTGGGTTAGTTAAACTAATCAAGTGCAAGAACAAACCTGGCTCCAACACTAAACTCTGACTGCTTTTCTCAATAATTCTATTGCTAATGCTGGGCCTCAAATTAATGCCTCTCTCCGTATCTCACTCTTGTTTCATGTTCATTCTGAGCTCTCCATCATAATGAGCCACTCAGGCCCTCAGCATGTTTCCTGCGGACACATCCTGGAAGCATTTTACGGCAGTTTAGATCCTAGTCCTAGGGGAAACAGGTGACATCATATTTTTTTGGATGCTCCATGATAATCCCCTTGTGGCAACTGACTCTTGTGGACAGGAGACCTAGAAGCAACCCTTCTGTTATATGACATCATCCTTCTAGATCCTTCTGGAGGCTCCACGGTGCCAAGCTCCCTTCCCCTTCCAGAAGGATCACTCCTTTATTTCTTCCTAGGTCTGGAGTCAGAAGAGAGGAGAAAAAGCAAATGCAAAAACCAGAGCCCACGTTTTCTCTCCTGAGAGCCTGGGAAAGCTGTGATTTCAGTGATTCTATGAGAAAGGATTAAAATATAGATCACTCATTCTCTGCTAAGTGGGCCAAAAAAGCGTATATAGGATTATTTATTCATGGGTACAAAGAAGCCATCTAAATATTTTAAACACAAATTAAAATTTTAAAAATGCATGAAAAGAGATTACAGTGTTTAAACTAACCTTAACTCATATGTAGTCACAGGTATAAACCTGCTTTTGAGAATAAATGGTGCCATTATCTTTCTATAAGTTTCTCCTTCCTGATGAAATTATAAATACAAAGGCAGTTTTGTGGATAGATGAGGTATTTTATTTTACCTCACTATGAATTTCCATATAATTTTGCTTTAGATTGTATGTGCTGAGCAATTTAAAAAAATACCTTGGTACAGTGATTGTTAGAACAATTCTCAAGAGTCCACGGTACCCAGACAGATGTAATCTGAGGGGGAGCTGTAAGACACTCATGGCCAGTATCCTCCCATCTGCAAGTTTTACTATGGTACCTGGTGGGCCCTTGGTGGACACATTTTTGGGGTAAAGAACCGAAGGTCTCAGTTGAAGTATAGATTTTTTAACTGGGAAAAGAGACACATTAAGTCTACCATGTCATGTTTAGCTCATTGTAATGGAAGGAGCTCAGTCCTTAGAATGAGGCTGTCTGAGGTTTGAATCTGGCTTTACCATTTACTAACCTTGGGATCATAGGCAGTTTATTCATCTTCCAGAGTCTAAATTTGACCATTATAAAGTGGCCATATTCTTCTGAAACGGCAAGTTAGATGAGACTGTTACCTGAAAAGTACTCAGTGAATGTTCCCTTTCTCTTTAAAAAGCAGGGTCCACGAGGAGTGAGTCTGGGCATGTAAGTTGCCTTATGCATGGAGAGGGTCAGGGGATCAGGATGATGGTGGCACTTCATCAGTTGAAGCACCACTTGACTATGGTGACCAGGGCAGGAGCTCTGGTTACATGTGACCTGTTGCCCCAGACCAACCTGCTAGGTGAGGAGAAAGGATGTAGGCAGAGGGTGCTGGAGGCTTTGAAATACTTGTCTTTTAACAATGTTGTAGGTGGACTCCAGTGATAGTCTGTATTTCCTATGGATCCATATTCCCCAAACATAGAAATAATGCCAAAAGATTGCATCACCAAGTATCTCCTAAAGTCCCAGTAACATAATAATAAGAATGTAACTTGCAAGCTGTTAATTTGTACCTCTCTCTCTGTGACTCTCCAAGGTTTATGCCTTTTAAAAATGCTGGATTTTTTTTTTCTTTCTTAGATTGCAACATTCCTCTAAGTGCTAGAATATTCTGTTCCTTTGGCTTATTTCCAGTTTTTAGAGAGAGAACTCAGTCAACATTCGCCATTTCCTGTCTGCTTGCCAGCTACCTCTGGGAGGCAAAGATACCAGAGCCAGGTGCTCTTTGTTTTCTTTGTCTTTCTCTATTCTATATATGTATGTGGCTACACACACACGCACACAGACAGACACACATGCACACAGACACGCACACACACATGCATGCACACACACTCATGCACACACACACATACACACACACACACACACACACACACACACACACACACACAGAGTTCCAGACCCTGGGATGAATATTAGAGGTACAATAAAGATTAAGGTACAGTTCCTGCCCTCAAGCAGCTGGTGGAATTGATGAGATATATATTTTTAAAAGCTGACAATTTCAGCGGCAGAATGCTTTGGGAGCCTTAGAAGAGGCATCCAAGTCAGTCTGGGTTTTTCTAGAAAAGCTTCCTGAGTGGGAGGACGCTTGAGTTGAATCCTCAAAGACCAGTGGGTGTTATCCAGGAAAAAAAGGAAACAGCCTGTGCGAAGACACAAAGAAATGAGAGCATTTTTTAATTGTCTCTAAGAACTAATAATTGATAAGAAATATAGTATGATTGTGAGGAGGCAAGAAATGAGACTTGAGGGATACTCGGCAGCCCCCTCACAATAAACCCTTTAAGTCTTACTAAACTTTGGACTCTACCCTTAATGTTATGGGGCTGGTGTGATGGTGATGGTGGGATGCAGGGCAGTCTAATGAGGATATTGAACAGAAAGTGACATAATCAGATTTGGATAGAGTACAGATCAAGGCCTGAACTATGTCAATGTGGTACAAGTTGAAATAGGAAAATGTTAATATGCTTTGAAAAGATGTTTCACTGACAAAGATGAAGACTTGCAAACACAACACGCATGTAGAAACACATCAGTGTGAGTCAACTTAGCCTTCGTAGAGTGACGTCACTGTTATCGGGAAGGCAGTAATAGCCCAGAGGCTGAAGACAGACATTCCCCAATATTTACAATAGAAATTCATCCATTCATTCATTCACTTAATAAATACTCTTTGAGGAGCCATAATGTTTTTGGCTCTATAATAGGTCCTCCAGAGTTTACAAAATTGCATATTTATAGTGTTATTCTTCAGCTAAATTCTTTAAACTCGAGGTCTATTGCCAATGACCTTACTTGTCTGTGATACTCATTTATATATTCAGTGCCAAGGTACAGTCTAGCATGGAGTAGGGTTATAACAAATGTTTGTTGAATGAATTGGTTATTGAAAATAGCCCTCCACCATGGGAAGGACAATGGAGAATCACCTAGGTTTTATAGGACCAGGAGCCCCCATGTCACCTGCTATTTTCCCTCTCAGAAGCACAGAAGTGGACTCTTCCTTCCTCCCTTTAGTTCCCCTTAAGGATGGGAATGGCAGGAGGAATCAATAGAGTTTCCAGAACATCTTCAACTGTAGACGTGTCCTATTATTGCAAATCTTAAAGAAAGTAATCAATAATCAATAACTGAAGAGTGGTCTGAGAAAGTGGCAGTGAAGTATGCATGGATCTGGAGAATTGATTTTTTGGGGGTGGTGAATTAAGTTTACACGTTTCTCCTGTAGAAATAGAAGAAATGTGATTTTTAGGCTGGGTGTGGTGGCTCACGCCTGTAATCCCAATACTTTGTAAGGCTGAGGCAGGAGGATTGCTTGAGCCCAGGAGTTTGAGACTGGCCTGGGTAACATAGTGAGACCCCATCTCTACAACAAATTTTAAAATGAAAAATATTATCCGGTCACAGTGGTGTATGATTATGATCCCATTTACTTGGGAGGCTGAGGTGGAAGGATCACTTGAGCCCAGGAGGTTGAGTTTGAAATGAGCCGTGATTACACCACTGCACTTCAGGCTTGGTGACAGAGCAAGACCTTGCTTCCAAAAAAAGAAAAAAATAAAGAAAAGAAAATTTTATGTCTTCAATGTTTTCTTCTTCCCTCCCCTCTTCCTCCCTCGCTCTCTCCTTCCTTTCCTCCCTTCCTCCCTTCCTCCCTTCCTCCCTCCCTTCCTTCCTTCCTTCCTTCATTCCTTCATTCCTGCCTGCCTGCCTGCCTGCCTTCTTGCCTTCTAGCTGTGTCTTAACGACCATATAGCTTATCCCATATGATCAAACTAAAAGAATGAGATCTTCATTTTGGGGGATGAGAAATTATGTCAACTCTTTTCACCTTGTGGATTTTGCGGATGGACATTCCTATACCATGGTCAATCTGCTTGGGTATAAGATCAAAGGACATGAAGAAAGCTGCTCTGGAACCTGGCTTCTTGAAAGGGCTGAAGAAACCCTTCTGGATGAGCAGGAAGTTTGATCCAAGAAAGACCACATAAGGAAAAAGATATTGGAGGATCTAAGAGGGAATTAAAAGCAGGCAAGATGATGATTAGAAGAACACCGCATGGAGAAGAAAGATGAGGGAGACGAAACTCTATATCCCTAGAGTTCTGAAGAGGGGCTGATTTACCACTATGAGCAGAAACTGGGTTTGCTCTCTAAGGACTAGTGTGCCATGTGTCACAGAGTAATGGAGAGGAATGATGATAAGTGGCAGGTTTTAGCACTACCATTACTGGACCAAAAAAGATACAGGGCATGCTACATGGAAAGCCTAAAATGGTTAACAGAGAACTGCACCATGTCCTACTACTTGTGTTGAACAGGTTAATGGGTGGAAGTATTTAAAATTGTTTGGCACGTGGTGGGTCTTCAATAAGTGTCTAGTGTTTTTATTATTATTTTTTAAACTAAATTCATTTTATTTAGATTGAAATAAGCTATACAAAATTGATTTTCTTCACCAAAAATAACAGCAATATTTTGCATATTTTTCTAGGTAAACCACAACACTTATTTTTGTAGGTTTTCCAGGTTTTGCTTATAAATCAAGATGAGGCAGTAAATAAGAGTCACAGAAAAAGACAAGAAAAAGAAACAGACAAATCAGTTGTCAGTATCCACGGCCTCTGATTCTGTCTTAACCATGAAACTGAAGTGTTCAACATATACCTGCTAAAAAGTTTAGGAACAACCAGATGTGGAACAATGGCAGGCTCCTCCATTCAAACTTTTACTGTCATTTGTTTCTCAAGTTCATTTCAGAAAGACAGAATCTACACTAAAATCCTTTTTTGGTGAGCTTACAAGCTTTTCTCTGGTAATTTCTTGTAACTGTCCAGTACAGATTTTTAACATACTTAAAGCTCCTATTAGTCAGAGGTCAACTGTGGGCTTCAGTATAACATTTTATAAAATGTATTTCTTCCTCCCACACCTCTTCAAAATATATTTCTTCAAAGAATTCGTAACACCCAACGAGTAGAGATCCACAGGGTTAATAAATGCTGTGTCTAAAATGACTTAACTAAAACAATTCCAGAGTGCCACCAGCAGAGATCACACAGAAGAAAACGTGGCACTTTCAGTGTTCTCTTCTGGAAGAACAGATAGGCCTTCAAAGCAGGAGAGTTCAAATAGAGGCCATTTAAATGGTAGATTATCAATGGCTAATGTATTCAATAAAGTCCTATAGGCAAAGATATTTAGTGATTAAGTGGCCTACATACACCTTACAGCTATTCTTCAAAATATAAAATATAAGAAATACTATTTTTAAAAGTCTCTTAGGTATTTTCCATGATTTCTGAATTCTCTGTGGGAAGCTCTGACTTACTTGTATAGTGTTTAATATATATGTCCACCATTAAATCCAGGTCACATTTTATATCAAAATTTTATGTTAAGCAAAGCCAAGTTACTTGACCTTTGGTCTGTCAAAGTGTTCCTCAAATATGCTTTAAGATGTTCTCGTATATTTTCGTATCGCTTATTTTCAACCTGTAGGACAGAGCCTGAGAGACTCTAGAAACCCACTGTCTCTCTGCTGGTAGTCTCTACCAGCAGTCCTTCTGGTACTTTTCCATCCAAAAGGTTCTCTCTTACCTATAAATATTGGGGTTAGAAGGCCAGCTGCGGTGGCTCAAGCCTGTAATCCCAGCACTTTGGGAGGCCAAAGCAGGTGGATCATCTGAGGTCAGGAGTTCAAGACCAGCCTACCTGACATGGTGAAACCCTGTATCTACTAAAACCACAAAAATTAACCAGGTATGGTGGTGGGTGTCTGTAGTCCCCAATACTAGGGAGGCTGAGAATCACTTGAACCTGGGAGGTGGGGGTTGCAGTGAGCTGAGATGCCATTGCACTCCAGCCTGGACAACAAGAGTGAAACTCCATCTCTCTCTCTCTCGCTCGCACACACACACACACACACACACACACACACACACTAGGGTTAAGAATGCCAAGAACTCCTGGACATAGATGCCAGTTTCAGTTCTCCTAAGTTAATAATCATAATTTTGAAAGAGAAGAGAAAAGTAAACTTGAAAAAGGATCTCTCTAGCTCCAGAGATAGTCAGAGCTTGAGTTTTCTCAAATACAGCTCATGAAAGGAAAATGGCAAGAGGCAACATGTACACCAAAAACACTGGGAAGAGTAAAGAAAAAGGAAAGAAAGCAAGAGACTTGAAAGCTTCAAACTGAAATTTGAGGGGGAGGAGAAAAAAAGCCTATAAAGTAGGTATGATAGACAGTTGGTATGGCACAGAAAAAACAGTGATGCGGGCGGTACCCAGTAATTTACTGAAGAAAATAACAGGGGAGATGTTTGAGAACCATATTTATGATCTCAGGTTGTTTACAGATTATAAGTAATAAATAAAGCTAACCTGGAGTTTTAACAGTAGGAGTTAAAATCCACTGTCATAGAAAACACTGGGACCTCGTGGGCTAGCATTTAGAACAACATGCAAGGGTTTGTCTTGTTCAAAGGAAACAAACTGATGAAATAGAAGTGATGAGCATGGTCCAAAGCCTCAGCTATTTATGGCTGTCCATGTAATTGAAGCGTGAATCCACAGTGGAGAACATTACTGAACATAAAAGGAGAGAAGACAGGGGTTACGGGGTGAGGGCATACTGTGTTACTTGGTCAGGTGCAAAATGCAAGTGCTGATGTGATAACTGAAACGGAGTCCATACAGGGCAATGTCGTGGTCAAATTCCATTATCCAGACATCTGCTTGACCTTTCCATCTTCTAAAAGCCAAGCACCTGATAAACTGCCTCAGGGACAATATCATTTATTGGAAGTCATAAACTCTAGAACTATGAACTCGATGCTGATCTTTTGTAAAAAAAAAAAAAAAAAAAAAAAAAAAAAGGATCAAGAAACTTCAATAAAAAAGATTTTAAGTGCTTAATAAATTGAGCAAAGCATTAAGATGAGTATGACAGACATGAAGCTTACCCTCTAGCAGGAGATACAGATGCCAAATAACTCATTCTACTATTGATTAAGTTGCAATTGTGACGTATATCACAAAAGAGAAGTGTAGGGTGATATTAGACATAGTAGTGGGACCCACTGTAGTTGGAAAGGGTGCACAGGGAATGTTTGTTGCGGGGTCGGAAATGACATTTGTGCTACTATTGGAAGAAATTTAATTGGCAAGAAGGCCCTGAGAGAGGACATGGCGGGAACGTTGGGTCTGGTAAAGGGCTGGGACTAAGGAAGGGTGTGGGAACGTAAAGCTCCATCGTGGGTTTTCAAGCTTACACTATTCCAAATCAATCTCTCTGAAGAAAGATTACAGGATTATGTCAACTTCTGAGGACATCACTAGGGGCATTTTGCAAGCGACTGTCCTTGGGGTGGCATTTCCATGTGGAAAACGGACAGTGTGAGAATTATTTTGAGTGGCTCCAGAGGGCAGAGCTAAGGCTCAAATGTGCATGTTACAGGGATGTACAATGTATGAAACATTCTTCTATAGCTAGAGCTGCCCAGAGACAAGAGAGCTGCTTTGCCTGAATGCAGGTGAAAGGGTCAACTGGAAGCTCCTGACCACCTCTCGGGGTTGTCTTATCAGGAAGCAGGACAACACACAATAATATACAGTTTTGAAACATGCTCTTTGTAGCAGGCATTGTTTGTTTAGGTGTCAGGAACACAGAAGCGAGCAAGAGTACTCCCTCACTTCAAGTGTCAGAAAACAGGATGGAACGGGGAAAATGTTCCCTCACTTACAGTGCTTTTAACTTAACACAGTCTCTTACTCCAATGCCCTGTCCTGCCCCACCAAAAAAAGTCCTCACTCAGAGCTGCAGCTAACACCAACTAGCTTCACCTGTCAGTTGGTTATGGGTGCTGGTCAATGGCTTGCCAGCTTCACCTGACCATTGGTTCCCATTTGTTTCTCTTCTCTGCCTTGTAGGGTTCTCCACTGATATGCCCCTCCACCTCTGATTTCAATTCATTTCTTAATCCCATGCCAGCCACTTGGAGTGATGCAGGTTTGTTTTCTCACTCTCGGCCAGGCGTCCCCAAACTTTTTACACAGGGGGCCAGTTCACTGTCCCTCAGACCGTTGGAGGGCCACCACATACTGTGCTCCTCTCACTGACCACCAAAATGAAAGAGGTGCCCCTTCCTGAAGTGCGGCGAGGGGCCGGATAAATGGCCTCGGGGGCCGCATGCGGGCCGTGGGCCGTAATTTGGGGACGCCTGCTCTAGGCACTGTCTCTGGGCACAATTCACTTTTCTCCTTTTATTCTCAGTTTCTCTAACTGCTTCTGCCCAATCAGTTCCTAGCTCCCCCACCATGCCTGCTCCCCATCATCTGCCCCTTGGGCGGGGCTCATAATGTTGGAAGAGTGGTAGGATTGCTTAAGGGTGTCCTCTGGAGTTACGCAGAGGGACAAGGGCTGGGAGAAAGTTTCAGGAAGGGAGAGGAACCCTAAGGCGCTCTCATACATCCTACCTACCCAGGAATAAATTGCTCATGCTTCAAGCAGCAAAGTGAAAAAGCATGAATGAGGTGGGCATCAATAAGTTAAGACTTGTTCTGCTTTCAGCTGCCTGACTCTCCCGACATCCCATACCCCAGTTTACAATATGGGCATACCTGCCACCCTGGCCCCAGCAGGACAGAATTCAGAAAACAAGTTGCGGGGATGAGCTTGTGATTTTAGCTTTTCATAAAAGAACTGCGTAGATGGACATTTTAGTCTAAATTCATCTGTTGAGTAGCCATTAAATGAAATTTTTAATTGTGATCCACACTAGAGCTTTTCACTGTTGATTTATTTAAACAGGCTCAATTCTTGGTGGGAAAGCCATTTGGGTAAGAGAATTGCTTGTAAAGCTGGACAGCGCAGTTGCTACAGGCTTCACCTTCCTTTGTATGGACAACCATGGAGAAAGCAAGCATCTCCTTTCTGCTGCCTTGACCTGGGAAATCTCAGAGCATGGTACTTAATGGAGGATGTTTTCTGCTCAGCCTCCTGATCAGACACTGCCAACTAGGTCTAATTGAGAAGAATAATATTCTCTGAGGCAAACCTATGTAATTATTCTCTTTGGAGTCTTTTACTTTACACTTATCTTTTTGGCAAATGTTTTCATATCTGAATTGTCAAACTGAAACGAGTGAAGAAAGGAAGTGCTGTTAAGGTGTCATTTACAACCAAGGATTCTAGAGTGAAAGTAGGCTCCTGGGACCACGCGTAAAACCCTGGCACTCGGAACATTCCTGCTACCCAGCCTGATGTTGCTCAGCTTCACTGTAAAATGAGATACTTCAGGATGTTAGTGGGGTGGGAGCACTTGTCTTGGAGCATATGTGCACCCCTCGCTGGATATTCCCACCTCTTTGGGAGTCCAAGATAGTGCAGAGCCCCAGGAGCACCCCTTGGCACACTGGACACAGTTAGAAGACCAGCAGCCCTAGGAGGCCTGAGAAGAGACTTGGGCTGTCGGCCAGGAAACTGCATTCTCTTCCTGCTGCTGTCATAATCAGCCATGTGACATCAGACAGGTCATTGAGCCTCATGCTAATCACCTATGAAATGTGGTGGTTGGATGTATCAGGGCTTTTTCTGCCCGGATATTCTAAAAATTCTTTGTATGACTTGCTTCCAGATATCTGATGGTAGCTTCAGGCTAAATCTGCTTCAGAGGGTCAACATGGTGCAAAATGAAGTTCAAGACTTTAATATACTTATTTCCAAATAATCATTACCAGAATGAGGATTTCGCAGTAGACTGGGTCAGAGAGACCCTTTGTATATTAGTTAGGGTACTCAGAGGGACAGAACTAATAGGATAGATGTATTTATAAGGGGGAGTTTATTAAGTCGTATAACTCAAATGATCACAAGGTCCCATAATAGGCTGTCTACAAGCTGAGGAGCAAGGAAGCCACTCCCAGTCCCAGAGATGAAGAACCTGGAGTCTCACATTCTAGGGCGGGAAGCATCCAGCATGGGAGAAAGATGTAGGCTTAGAGGCTAACCCAGTCTAGTGTTTTTATATTCTTCTGCCTGCTTTTATTCTGGCCTTGCTGGCAGCTGATTAGATTGTGCCCACCCAGATTAAGGGTGAGTCTGCCTTTTCCAGCCAACTAACTCAAATGTTAATCTCATTTAGCAACACCCTCACAGATACACCAGGATCAAGACTTTGCATCCTTCAATCCAATCAAGTTGATACTCATTATTAACCATCAAACTTTGGTACCTTTTTTTTTTTTTTGGTTTGGAATTGTATAGTTGCCAATATAAATAGTGGGATGTGATCTCATATTGCTAAATGAAAAAGAATATGCAAACACCAGAAAATATCTCTGAGAAAATTCAATAGGTTTTGTTTTCTTTGAAATTATGAGAGGCAGCATGACCTAGTAGTTATATTATTGGTTGAATTGTGTTTCCCTAAAAAAGATCTGTTGCAGTCATAACCTCCTGTACCTATGAATGTGACTTCATATGGAAATAGGACATTTGCAGATTTAATCAAGTTAAGGTGAAGTCATTAAAGTGGGCCTTAATCAAATATGACTAGTGTCCTTATAAGAAGAGGAAAATCTGGACACAGACACACATGAGAGAACGCAAAGTGAAGATGAAGACTCAGGTTGGAGGGATGTTATCTACAAGCCAAGAAACATTGAGGGGTGCCTGCTGTCACCAGAAGTTAGGAGAAGGGCATGAAATAGATTCTTCCCCAGAGCCCTTAGAAGGGCCAAGACTTTGATTTCAAATTTCTAGCCTCCAAAACCATGAGACAATATGTTTCAGTTTTTTCAAAACCATCTAGGTTGTGGCACTTTGCTACAGCAACTCTAGGAGGCCAATGCAGGTTAGGAGTACAGACTCCACATCAGATATATGCAGCTAAAATGCTTTTTGACAAATTTTGACAATTTGTCTCCGTTTGCAGATGATGTGATCGTATATTTAGAAAACCCCATTGTCTCAGCCCCAAATCTCTTTAAGTTGATTAGCAACTTTAGCAAAGTCTCAGGATGTAAAAGCAATGTGCAAAAATCCCAAGCATTCCTATATACCAGTAATAGACAGAGAGTCAAATCATAAATCAACTCCCATTCACAATTGCTACAAAGAGAATAAATACCTAGGAATGCAACTTATAAGAGATGTGAAGGACCTCTTTAAGGAGAACTAAAAACCACTGCTCGAAGAAATAAAGGGACACAATAAATGGGAAAACATTCCATGCTCATGGTAAGAATCAATATTGTGAAAATGGCCAGACTACCCAAAGTAATTTATTGATTCAATGCTATTTTCATCAAGCTACCATTGACTTTCTTCACAAAATTAGAAAAAAAAAAATACTTAAATTTCATATGGAACCAAAAAAGAGCCTGTATAGCCAAGAAAATCCTAAGCAAAAAGAACAAAGCTATCATCAGAGTAAACAGGCAACCTACCGAATGGGAGAAATTTTTTGCAATCTGTCCATCTGATATCCAGAATCTACAAAGAACTTAAACAAATTTACAAGGAAAAAACACATCAAAAAGTAGGCGAAGGATATGAACAGACACTTCTCAACAGAAGACACTTATGCAGCCAACAAATGTGAAGAAAAGCTCATCCTCACTGGTCATTAGAGAAATGCAAATAAAAACCACAATGAGATGCCATCTCATGCCAGTTAGAATGGCAATCTTTAAAAAGTCAGGAAACAGATGCTGGAGAGGATATGGAGAAATAGGAACACTTTTACACTATTGGTAGGAGTGTAAATTAGTTCAACTATTTTGGAAGACAGTGTGGTGATTCCTCAAGGCTCTAGAACCAGAAATACCACTTGACCCAGCAATCCCATTATTGGGTATACACCCAAAGGCTTATATAAATCATTCTACTATAAAGACACATGCATAGGTATGTTTATTGCAGCACTATTCACAATAGCAAAGACTTGGAACCAATCCAAATGCCTAACAATGATAGACTGGATAAAGAAAATGTGGTACATATACACGATGGAATACTATGCAGCAATGAAAAAGGATGAGTTCATGTTCTTTGCAGGGACATGGATGAAGCTGGAAACCATCATTCTCAGTAAACTAACACAGGAACAGAAAACCAAACACCGCATGTTCTCATTCATAAGTGGGAGCTGAACAATGAGAACACATGGACATAAGGAGGGGAACGTCACACACCAGGGCCTGTCAGGGGTGAGGGGTTAGGGGACCGACAGCATTAGGAGAAATACCTAATGGAAATGACTGGTTGATGGGTGCAGCAAACCACCATGGCACGTGTATACCTATGTAACAAACCTCCGCCTCTGCACATATATTCCAGAACTTACAGTATAATAAAAATAAACAAAATCCTGTCTTTTGATTTACCCTCTTTGTGGAGGCTTCTCTGACACTGTTTCCTCATCCGTAAAATGGGCATATCATTATACCCACCTGACAGTAATGTTATGAAGATTAAAGAAGGTAATCCTTGAAAAGTTGACTGGGCAGAGTGGCTCATACCTATAATCCGAGCACTTTGAACGGCAGAGGTGTGTGGATCACATGAACCCAGGAGTTCCAGACTAGCCTGGGCAACATGACGGTACCCTGTCTCCACTAAAACAATACAAAAAAATTAGCCGGGCATGGTGGCATGCACCTGTAATTCCAGCTACCTGGGAGGCTGAGGCAGGAGAATCGCTTGAACCTGGAAGACAAGAGTTTGCCGTGTGCCAGGATTGTATCACTTTACCCAGCCTGGGTGAGAGAGTGAGACTCTGTCTCAAAAAATAAAATAAAATAAAATAAAATAATAAAAGGTAAAAGAAAAACTAGCATGAGATTTTGATAAATGTTGGCTGTGATGATCTTATTTTTGCATTTGCAAGTGGAGTTACCTTCTAGGATCCCTCTTCAAAGATAGGGATCATATTTTATACCCTCTCACATAGCCTCCAGTGTTGCCTGCAATAGTTGCTCAGTAAATATTTGCAAATGCTAGTAACATAAACACAAAATTACTTTCATTTTGTTGGAGCCCAGCTGAGCAAGAGTCCACGGCTGTATCCTCCTCTTACACTCTCCTCTCTACCCTTTCTGGGTTTTTCCTTATAGTACACAGACATTGTCAAGAGTACAGTAGGAGACAGCATAAGCTGGGCAAATCCTGCTTGTCTCTCATTGGTTTTGTGTCCCTGGAGAGGTTTTTTTTCATCCATCTTGGCTTCAGTTTCCTCCTCTGTAAAATGGAGATGAGGATGGAAAGAGTTCTGATGAACGGACACTGTTAGCCTTCCACAGCGGTCTGCTTACTCTGCGGAGGGACTGACCAAGGCTGGTTCTTCCCACTCAAGTTCTGCTCCCCACCCTCTCAGTCGGGCCCCAGACACTTTCTATGTAGCAGCATCGTTTTCAGTTAAGAACTAGCCGCATGGAGAATATACCTTAAGAGGAGTTACAACAAACATTCCTGCTGATTTACACACACATTCCAACGTGTGCATAAAACAGTCAAGAAAAATAGCATCAAATGCCTGCCTTGGCCTTGACAGTTTCAACTAATGCAGAAATTGTGGCCTTGGCCGCTCTGAACTTTATCCATGTGGAAATCACTAGATTTGGGGGTCACATCTTATAAATACATGCTTTGGCTGGAGACACTCCTGGGCAGCAGCTGTTATGGGCGAGACCAATTTCAAAGGCCCAGCTTCACTTACAGTTGACAAACATTTAAAGTCTGTTGGCTCAACATAGAGAACTGAGGAGGGAAAGCAGGGCTGAAGCTCTCTGGGAGAGCAGGACTTGCCGGTAATAGATGAGGTGTGTTTAGCGAGGATTGTACAAATTGTTTCCTTTTAACAAGATGGAAACCTCCCGAAAACATCATCTGTTTTTGGCTTGCTAATTATGCTTTTGCCTTTTCTCACTTAGCTGAAGCTTTGACGGCCCTAAATTTCCTAAAGGCCTTGTTAAGAAAAATAAAATTAGAATTTGATTATATGAGTACACTACATATATATTATCTTCTAGGAAATGCCACACATTTATGTGAATTCATTCATTCATTCATTCATCTACATTTATGGGGTTCCCAATCTGTCCTAGGCACACTGCTAGATACCAGAGTTGTTATTTACATAGGGACCACAAGGAATTAAAACTTGTGGTGGCCATTTTTGATGCGATTGTATCTCATTCAATCACCAGTATCTCTTTTCTTACTGAAGCTGACATTGAGAGCCTAGAATGAGACCAGTCTTGTTCTCAAAGGGCTTGCCATCTGGTTGGAAGGAGGAGAAAGCCTGGCCTGCAAGCCTCACAGGTGCTGTAGGAATAATATCATGACCTGTACAGTAATCACACTAAGACTAATGAGAATAGATAACATTGATTTTTTGTGATATGCCAGGTGATTAGTGATCTAAGCAGATTATCATATTTAATCTTCTCATGAAACTAACAAAAGAGGTGCTAATATTATGTCTACTTTACAGATGAGAAAACAGGCACAGAAGTGAACTAGCCTGCTCCAGGATATATAAGTAGTGAGGAGCAGCACTGGCTCCAGAACCTGCCCACATGAGCAATTCTCTGTGCTGCACGCAGAAACTCCAATATCACCAACTGCAGCTTTATATACATAAAGCCATTCAATTTTATAGAAGGATTTTGTGAACTGTTTCTGTAAATAGCAAATGTTCTTGACACATTCAAAAGAAGGTTCAGCTGGCAAAAGGTTGATTTATGCTTTTGTCTTCAGGAACGTATCTATTTTGTAATGGAAATTTCACCTAGTTATGTGGATATAAAATTTTAATCAGCTTACATATATAGCAGAGGAAGGTAAAAGCAATACAGTAGATTCCCCTTTCCTTCTAGTCTACCCATGAAAACATTTTTGACAGTTTTTTATACAAAAAAAAATATATAGAAGAAAACCAAATCATAAACGATCCCACTATTACAGATAATCCTTATTGACTTTTAACCTTAATCATATGCATCTATTACTTTTATTTAAAAAAAATACAGAAAGGTATAAAATGAAAAATAAAAGGTCTCTCTTGCACCTTAAGCCCATCATATGGATAAGAGTTTCTGGAGTGTCCTCAAGGAAACTGATGTGAAATTGAATACCTTTTGAAGGGGCTAGAAGGAGTGAGAAGACACTTTCTTTGTGTGCTGAGTCCCCCCAAAAGGTACAAGTCACAAAAATAGTTATTACTTTATTTTCAGGCATTAAATGTGGGGTACAGGTAGGAAAGAAGATTGTCAAAGAGAGAATCCTTGACCATTGAGTCTTCTGTTTCTCAAGAGCCTCCACCTGCATTCCCTCTGTTCTCTTTGTGAGCCTTCCATGACCCAGGCATGGCTCACTCACTTCCATCCGTACCAAACATGACTCATACGCTTTCAGCAGCCTCTCAGTCCAGTTTCCTTATTTTAATCGTACAACTCTGAGAAGGTGAGCTACACTAAAATTCAATGCAGACTCTCCTTTCCACTAATTTATTTTTATTTTTATTTTTATTTTTTTTAGACAGTGTCTTGCTCTTTGGCCAGGCGCCAGGCTAGAGTGCAGTGGCGCAATCTCCGCTCACTGCAACCTCCGCCTCTCGGGTTCAAGCAATTCTCCTGACTCAGTCTCCCAAGTAGCTAGGCGCTCGCCACCAAGCCCAGCTATTTTTATTTATTTATTTATTTATTTTTTTTACTTTAGAAGAGACCGACTTTCACTATGTATGTTGGCCAGGATGGTCTTAATCTCTTGCCCTCGTGATCCGCCCATCTCGGCCTTCCAAAGTGCTGGGAGACAGGCGTGAGCCACTGCGCCCGGCTCTCCTTTCCACTTACACTCCTTCCTATTCTTTCTTCTTTCCTCTTTCTGTCCCTGTTTCTTCCTTCCAGTTTTTATCTGTCTCTGCCTCTTCCTCTCTCTCTCTCTCTTTAAGCATCTCTGTGGATTTCCACTCAAGTTTCGACCCTTGCCATTGCCACTTTTTCTGCCCACAAATGGGTGCATTTGATGGTACGTAGTGATAGTGTTTGAGTGCATGTTTCTTTCTTAAATAGTCTATGGCTCACCTGATTCTGTTTAAGTTCTTAACAGCGTGTATAAATCCTTTGTGGGAGATATCTGGAGTCAAAGAAGTCCTCACTCTCATCCTGCAGGCCATCGCTGAGTGCTTCTTTCATCAATACACCATTGCTAGGCGTGAAATGGGCTATTTCGGATTTTAAGAGCCAAATGTAAATGTGCTTAATGAGCCTCCAGGGAGCTGTGGCGTGGCCAGGGAAAAAAGGCTTTTAGCAGCAGATGCAGACAGAAGTATTGGATTTCAGTCTCTGGGTCTCCTGAAAAGTCAAAGACAAAGAAAATGGAGATCCTGGCCGCCGATGGGGTAGGAGTCAGTCAAAACCTAAAACCCTGAGCAACCGGAGTCTCTTGACAGTTTTCTCTGGTAAGGAATTCAACAAACGGTGGGGGCACATATGGAGCGTAATTATTTGTTATAGTAGTACAAAGCCCCTGGTACTGTTGGGTATTCCCTAAAAGAGCTCAAGGAAACCAGCGATGGGAAGGGAATCTTTGCGGTAGTTTTAAGGTTCTGAGAAGTCATTTTTAACATTTTTTAAGATGTAACTTGAAAAACTCATCTGACTATTCAAAATCTGCCTGAAATCTCCTTTTGGCTCTGTCAAAACAACATTCTTTGTCTCTTTACTAGTAAATATGAAGGCTAGTTCAGGCATCTCAGCGCATTAGAAATCTGTTGAATGTCTCAAATTTACTCTGCTGTAGCTTGGGGCTGGAGTCTGGGAGACTTCCTGCCTCTGACAACTGTTTGATGCCTACCCGACCGGGTTGGGCCAGCTCTTCTTTAGTGTATTGAAAATGGCATGTTTCTGAATATAACAATGCTGATACTTGATCCTGGCAGAAAAAGAAGTGAAAAATAACTCACACACACACACACACACACAAATTTTTTATGGCTTTAGGCAAGTCAGTAACTCTGGGCAATCCGTATGGTTTATATTCTGCAACAGCTGAGCTTCCAGCATTCTCATCCCCTGGGAAGAGGAGGAAGGCGGGGTCACCCACACTGTCTGCCTTGATACCCATGCTCCTACACTCTGGTTTGGAAACTTGAGGCTGGCTGTGTCCACGCTGAGCCTACACTGCCACTCTCCGCATTCCTCTTCCCCAGTTTCTAGTCTCTTTCTTGATCTGTTTGTACTCCTGGGTGTCCTCCATTGGCTGGAAAGCTCTGGGAAGACAGGGGTGGAGTCCTTTTCTGATCTCTCTCCGAGTTTTGTACATAGAAACAACTAGGTAGATATTTGCTAAATAATCATAATTTTAAAAAATAATGTATTTCTGTCTTTTTGGTAAGTCCCTGTTCTCTTGACAAGTATGGTTAAAATTATACCCTACACTGCTATTAATATGATGATGTCTTTCTTATATTTTATGTGCTCATGAGCCTAAATTCTATGGTTTTTTTTTTCATGTTCAATTAGAGGAATATCAGATTGTATGCCTGTGAATAAATCACTTAAACTCTTTGTGTTTCAATTTGTGTGTGTGTGTGTTTTTTTTAACGGATAGAGTTGTTACAAGGTATAGGAATATAAGATTGGGAATGATAGGGAATGATGATCTTAGTCCTGCTTGCTCTCTGTGTGATCTTCAGCAGTTACCTTAACTCTCTGAGTTTCAGTTATCTTCTTGGTAAGGGGATATGGCCTCATGTTCAGAGAGGTGGTAAAGACTGAATGACATTCTGCAAGGTGATTCCTTCATGACTTTTGGAACCGTGCTTGTATTTATTCAGTGCCCAGTAAACTCCATTGAAGAGTATCGACTTGCCGCTGGGATTGTAGTGGGGAGAGCAGGCCTCTGGGTCCTGGAGAAGAGGCCATGGGGCTTGTTCTCTGACTGTATCCTGTGCTGAAAGCACAACCTCAGGGAAAATGGTCAGTGGCTGCCAGAGGGATGGGTTTTAGGCCTGGGGTGCTGAACTCGCCCAACATTTCCAGACCTCAAGTGCACCTCAGAGGTACCAGAATGGAAGATCTAGAGAGACTTTGCAGGCTAGAACAGAGGATACCTCAGACCTAACAACTCTGGCAAGATGGCTAATGATCCCTAGGGACTCGATGGTGCCTTACAACTTTCAAAGACTCAGAAACTCAGCCCAACATAAGGGCTCTCATGAGAGCGTGGTTGAAGTTGCATTTCCCACCACCCAGACAGGAGGAGACTCAAAACTAAGTTGACTTGTAGAAATTAAAGATGTGATATTTCTTCCATACTTACTATTTATAACATTGACAATGTATTTAAGTCTGCCACAGAATTTCATCTATGTGTTGCCTCTATTTCACAATATTTGAGGGCTTTGAGGAAGAATAAAGTTTTAAAAATAATGTATTATTAAATACTTTCTGATTACAAATTTGGCAGTTTTATAGTTTTTTTTTATTTTTTAACAATAATTTTTGATAACCTGGTGCTATGGACTGACTGTTTGTGTCTCCTCAAAATCCTTACATTGAAGCCCTAACCTCCAATGTGATGGTATTAGGATGTGGAGGCTTTGGGAGATAATTAGGTTTAGATGAGGTCATGAAGGTGGAGTACTCCTGAATGGAATTAGTACTGTTATAAAAAGAGACACAAGAGAGATAATTTCAATCTTCACCATCTGAGGATACAATGGGAAAATGATCTGTAAATTAAGAAGAGTAATTTCACCAGGAACCAAACCTTGATCTTGTACTTTCCAACTTTCTCACAACAGTGAGAATTAAATTTCTGTTGCTTAAGTTACCTAGATTGTGGTAACCGCTTTATAGTAGCTTGAACTAAGAAACCTAGACTCTGTATAGAGCATGATTTTTATCCTACTATATGGCATGACCACCTCGAATCTTATGTAAAATCATACTGATATGAGTAAATAGACAATAGATTGTTGATGTACCAACCCCTAATGTAACACCCTACAGAATTACAGATTTAGTGAATATTTGGGAAATGACTGAATTAATTATCCGATTCTGACAGATCTTTAGAATTATTGACAGATGTAAATTTTGTTCTCTTTAGCTTTAGTATTCGAAAAACATTTTTATATTCTGACCCATATAAAATTAATCATTGGTGTATAGAATATATGGCAGTTCTCCACTAATTAGAATATATAATTAATCAAAATAAATGTATCTTTTACTGACCATGCTGAATAGCTGAGAATTTATAGAATTAGGTGACACTCTTGGTAGGCATTTTAATACCCCATAAGCTGAAGGCAACCCTTAGATAATGAGACGGGGACAATCTTTGATCCTCTTTAAAAAAAAGCGTACTATTAATGTGATTTTCGATTGACAAATCTTAATTGTATACATTTATGGAACACAATGTGACATTTTGATATATGTATACAATGTGAGATGATTAAAGCGAGTGAATTAACATATCCATCTCCTCGCTTATCTATTGGTTTTTATGGTGAGACATTTGAAATTTACGTTTTTAGTTATTTTAAAATATGCAATATATTATTAGTGACTACAGTCACCCTGCTGTGCAATAGATGTCAAAATTGATCCCTCAAGTCTATCTGAAACTCTGTATTCTTTTTTTTTTTTTTTTTTTTTGGCTCTTGTCAGAGTTTTGCTCTTATCACCCAGGCTGGAGTGCAATGGCACGATCTCAGCTCACTGAAACCTCTGCCTCCCAGGTTCAAGCAATTCTCCTGTCTCAGCCTCTCAAGTGGCTGGGCTTACAGGCATGTGCCACCATGTCTGGCTAATTTTTGTATTTTTAGTAGAGATGGGTTTTCCCCATTTTGGGCAGGCTGGTTTTAGACTCCTGACCTCAAGTGATCCACCTGCCTCAGCCTCCCAGAGTACTGAGATTACAGGCATGAGCCTCTGCACCCAGACTGAAACTATGTATTCTTTGATAAACAATTCCGTATTTCTTCCTTTCCAAAGCCCTAACCTGTGGTAAACACCATTCTATTCCCTACTTCTGAGCTCAACTTTTAAAGAGTTCACATTTAAGTGGCATCATGTGATATTTGTCTATCTGTGCCTGGCTTATTTCACTTGGCATAATGTCCTTCAGATTCAGTCATGTTGTTGGAAATGACAGGATTTTGCCATTTTGAAGGCTGAATAGTTTTCCATTGTGCATATATACTACGTTTTCTTTATCCATTCATCTACTGATGAACACTTAGGTTGATTCCATATCTTAGCTATTGTGAATAATGATGCAATGAACATAAGAGTGCTGATATTCCTTCAATATATTAATTTCAGTTCTTCTGAATATATACTCAGAGGAGGAATTACTGGATCATATGGCAGTTCTGCTTATAGTTTTTTGAGAAGGCTCCATATTATTCTTCATAATGACCATAGTAATTTACATTCCTACCCACAATGTGAAAGAGTTTCCTTTTCTTTGCATCATCGCCAACACTTAATCTTTCACCTTTTTGTTAAAAGCCATCCTAAGAGATGTGACATGATGTATCATTATGGTTTTAATTTGCATTCCTCAGTGATTAGTGGTGCTGAGCATTTTCTGTTCACCTGTTAGCCAATAGTGTATCTTCTTTTGAGAAATGTCTGATCAGGACATTTGCCCATTGTTTAACTGAGCTATTTGTTCTCTTGCTATTGAATTGTTTGAATTCCTTATGTATTTGAGATATTAATTCCTTATCAAATGTATGGTTTGCAAAAACTCTTATTCATCTTTTTTTCTCTCTCTTATGCCTCTTACTCTTAGGTGGGAACTTAACTTCTTGTACAGCCCTTGAGTGTCAGGCCTTTTCACCGTAGCAACTTGTCTCTGGCATTTTTCTCTGTTCCACTCTCTAATTGTCTTGCTGTAAGATTTACATACACAGATGCTCATTGCTGCTTTAGATATAATAATGAAAAGCTGGAATTAAGGTAAATATCCTAACAAGTTGGGCTAGTCCCAAAGTGAATATCACAGTGTCATTGTTGATGATGTTTTCAAAAATTATTGCATAACTTAAGAAAATGTTAGCATCACTATATCAAATGAGAAATTAGGATATAGTTTAGGTGTGTGGCTCTGTGGGTATATCAGGATAGACTTCGGAGTACAAAGATGAATAATTGTGCTGGCTTCCCAATATCTTTGGTTAATAATTTTTTTCTAAGTGGAGTTTTTGAAAAATATTGGGGGTAGTGACTCTGAGCTCACACTTAAAAAAAAGAAACACCTGGAATCCAGTCTTTCTATGTGGCTGATTAAGTGTAGAGTGTTATTTTTCTAGTGAGAGTCAATATAGTGTTGGTTGACATCATCATCTGAAAGCTGAGGAGCATTGGTCTGATGCATGCTTCAATAAAAGACCCTTTCACCTTGGCTTCAATGTGTATCAAAAGCATCTATGGACAAAGTCAAGACTCTCTTTAGAAGACAGTTTTGAATTTCTTTTAACCCAGTGGTAAATGATCAAGGAAGCAGTTTACAAAAATGCCTAGTAGTAAACATGATAATCTCTTGGTGTTGGAATTGGGGCTTGTTGAATTTTCTTGTTGGTGCCTTTATTTTCTAATTTCTCGGCAATAAGCATGCATCAGTATTATAATCAGAAAAAAAATAACATTAAAACCTTCTAATTTCCTTGTATGTCTAGCTCTCATTGGCTTGTTTGGCCAGAAGTAGGTCACATTTTCATTAATAGGCATATTATTAATATCATGCCTTTGCCCCCACCTGCCAATGAAAAAAACATAAGATCCTTAAACTGCTTTCCAGGTATTTACAAGAGCCTTCATTTATGTTCTTCCAGGGTATTGCTTTCTACCATTCTGACTTGTGCATCCAGCCGTAATGCCCAGGCAGGTTCTCTTACACAGCTGGATAAGTGACCTCTTCGGGGTGACATTGCTGACCTGCACAATGGCCCTGGCCAAGGAAGACGATCACTTGCTTCCTTTACCACTTTCCTCAGTGTGTTCTAAGACTCTTCCTCACTAGAAGCATAGCTGAGACTAAGCTGAAAAATTTCCTAAGCATGGAACAATGGAAGGGAAATTCATTCTAGACACTAGCTTTTAGCTGTTACTGTATGAGGTTGCCCTCAAGGCCCACAGACCCAGGGCTACCCTCAGAATCTCCTTCCCCATGCTTTGCTGCTCCCCTACCCCTACATCCTGGAATGCCCTGGGCTCCTTAGGCCTCAGAGTTCACATCTGTAGGCAAGTCAAAGAGAACAGAGGGCTTCTTCCTTCCAGACCAAGGCTCTCCTCTGGGGCCTCATTTCTGGTCTCTAAAGGAAACTTCCCAAGACAATTGAAAGAAAATATCGTTTTCTTTGGAGAGAAACCTAAGCCCTTTCCTTCACTTCCCTTAAGGGAATATGGTGAGGTCGTCCAATGCCAGCAGGAAATTTACTATAAACTATCTAAAACTCAATGTGTGGCATTAGTTCTTTCTGGGGTTTCTAGTCATCAGTTCTATATAGGGTCCAGTCCAAATAGTTCCAAGATGTTTCAGTCTAGTTGTTTTTTATGGTCTCTCATTCACTGTGAGGTCAAGATCAGGCTGGTGTGACTGACTTTTCTCTTATCCTCTCTAACCTGTCTCCTCTGAGTGGTCAGGAAAATACACACGCACACGCATACACATATCTCCCCAAGAACAAGCAGTAGTTTGTCCCCTGTCAAACAGTACAGTAAAATAAACATTTCCCTGAAAGAAGCAAGTGTAAGGAATCTGGCTACAACTCATATCCCATGGGTTTCTGTTAGTTTACATTATCAAACAGAACACTTATTTTCTCAGTAGAAAACACCTGCACTCAGTTTACGTCACAGTCATCCAAGAACAATAATGGGTGGGAACTTCCTTTACGTTTGTGTCACTAAAGAAGCCCACTTGAAGCAGTCATGTCAAGTCAAAAAGGAATAGTTTACCACAAAGGTGAACTCTGTTCTCCACTTCTTTGGAGAGAAAATTGCTTTGTTTTTGAAAAGACAGTTTTCAAACTTCTGAGACAGAGAAAGAGAGAGGGGAAATATTTTTCTTTTTAATTGCCACTTTATACTGAATGCTAGTTATTTGTGCATGAAGCTTGGTTTTACATTTACACTTACTGTGTTTCTTCATGGCTTACTTTCTGCTACAATTAACCCAAGAAACAAATGATCAGGAGTGCAGCATCATCTAATAATAGCATCCTCTTAGTCTCTTCTCAGGTATCGTTAATAACTTGGAAGCTAACTGTAGTGCTCTAATATGGAGGAGTGACTTGCATAGACACTCCCAGTCCAGGACTAGACCAGCACTAGGATGGCCTTTGGGACACTGATATGGAGTTGGGACAGGGTTGGGGCTGTGTTCACATTGCCTTTGCTACCACTACCTCCAACCAAGCAGCTGGACATGCAGCATCTGAGAGAGTCAGATTTTCTTGGTCCTGCTCAAGTTTCCATGGGGCTTCCCTGTTCCAGGAGAGGAAATGAAAAGGCCCAATGTGGAGATGTCATATGTAAGAGTGACTTTAGAAAAAGGAAGCTAGGAGTAACTTCAAATGAATTTCAACTACTGTGGAGTTGATTACAGAGTTTATGATTGCAGATACGTAGAGGTGGAACTAGAAAGAATGAACTGGTATTGCCCCAAGATGATGTTAAGAAACTAGTAACAACTCCTGGCCAGGCACGGTGGCTTGCACCTGTAATGCGAGCAGCTGGGCCGAGGCGGGCTGATCACCTGAGGTCAGGAGTTTGAGTACAGCCTGACCAACATAGAGAAACCCTGTATACAAAATTAGCTGGGTATGGTGGTGCATGCCTGTAATCCTAGCTACTCGGGAGGCTGAGGCAGGAGAATTGCATGAACCCAGGAGGTGGAGGTTGCAGTGAGCCAAGATCACACCATTGCACTCCAGCCCGGGCAAAAAGAATGAAACTCTGTCTAAAACTAAAACAAAAACAGAAACAAAAACAAAACTAGCAATAACTCCCAATAATACATGTGATTTGGCACAAGAGGATGTGACATGCTGCTCACAGTACTATCCCCATCCCCTTGCACACACCTTGTACCCCTTAATCAACTTTATTACTTATTTTAAAACATACTGTCCACCCTAGTCAGAATGGTCACCTTATTATGTATAGCACATAATTGCATCCCTGCCCCACTTCTATGGCTTCCTTACAAATAATGCCTCTTCCAAGACCTGTCTAAGAGTAATACATCCCTCAAGGCCCAGCTTATACTTCCTTTTTCTATGCAAGGCTGTTCTTGAATGCCTGCACTGAATCTCATAAAGCGTGCATTTTAGCACTTAATTATACACAGTAAACACTCTTTCCTTTGCCTGCCTGTGACCCTTTCCATGGGTACAAGTCATTTGTCATCTGCAGCTTTGCACTATTAGTTTATGCTTTATGTCCATTAGTCATTCAATAAACATTCACTGAATATCTGGTAATGGAAGAAGAGCAAGGCATTGTGTCTGGTCTCAACAAGATCTTGCGTTAGTAGAGGAAACAGATGCTAATAGCATCCTCTGATTTAGTGTGTGCCTTAAGAGTGGTATGAAGTGATTGCTTTAGGAATCTTAGAGGAGGGAACACCAATCTACAACAGAAAAGGCTTCATGGGAACTAGGCTGGATTTTATAGGATGGATTGAAATTTTTCAGGCAGAGGAGGAAAGTTATTTCAGGAAGGGGGATCAAGAGGTGTAGAGACAGAGTTGTTGGGGGGCATAATGCCATTGGTGACTGGTGAACTGAGTTATGAGGGTTAAGCATATGCTGCATAGATATGGTTTGGACAGTAAAAGGAGCGATCATAGCGGTAGCCTGGGGTTGGCTGGCCAGGGTCCCTATCTGCTATGTGGAGTTAAGAAGTGTGTACATTTTGCTTAAGAGTTCTGAAATTTGTAAGAGAAGTGACAGAGACTTATTTGATAGGAAGAGGATTCTGGTACACCTATGGATTAGGGACCAGAGTGGAGAGAGACTGGAGGCAGGGAAGCTAGTTAAGAGTGTGATTTGTAGCTGTGAGATGCTGAGGAAAAGACCAAAGTCTGAAAAATAGAAAGAGAGGAGAACAGCCTTCTATAGCTATGATAATAAGTTCAGTTAAATTATACTTGCTAGAAGGAGAAGTCCGGTAGGTAGCTGGAAATAAGAACATTATCTTAAGAGACAAGTCTCTGCCTTAGGCGGAGAACTGGGAGCCACTGGTCATTGAAGCCATGGCCATAGAGGGTAGATAAAATTACTTTAGAAAGAGTAAATAGGCAGAACAGAAGGCTGAGTGGACAGATAAGCAATACAGGAAAGGAAGGGATAATTAGTAACAAGATCTCAGAACCGGAGGACATGGCCGGCAGTAACCACATAAAAGGAGTTTTTCCAAATGAGATGGGCCGTATTTGAAGACAGGTGAGAGTCTATGATCTGGGTACTAGGCCTAAGCAATGTGAGGGTAGGCACTATTCATTTTTACTGTTTTATTATCCTTTATTGTTCATACAACATTGCCTTATATATAATAGGTCCATAATAAATGTATGCTGATTTGTAGTGGTTTACATTTTGTATGTAAAACTCTCCTGTTTTTCCTTCTTATGCTTCATCTGTTTCTTCCCAGTGCTAATGCTTACTAGGTTTATTCTATAACATTTAATTCTTAAACAATTATTGTTGAATAGTTTCATGTTTTGGATTTCTTGGCTCTTGGGGGATGGGCCGCTAGACACTTGCTCTTTAAAATGTGGCCCACAGAGTAGCAGCATGAGCATCCCACCGGGGCTGCCTTAGAGTGCAGAATGGTGGGCCCTACCCTAGGCCTGTGGAGCCAGAGTCTGTGTTATGACAAGATTCCCAAGTGATCTTCATGCATCTTGCAGTTTGGGAAGCACTGTTCTGTAGACATCTTTTGAAATTCTTTCCTTTTCGGAACTCTTTATTTTCATAGTGTTTACTTCATCAGCACGTCATTGTGGCTCCTGCAGAGTCATTTTGGTACTTCCAGGAACTATTGCTCCTTGACAAAGTTTGATCTATCACATTTTGTAAAATAGCAAGCTTGGCCAAGTTCATTCTACTGAGATTCTTCATGTCTATATGAAAAAAGTCTATAATATAGTCATTTTATAATTACACAAAGAAAACCAATGCTGATATTTTTTTTTTAAAATTATGTTGCAAAGGACTCCAAGGGTTTGTGTTTGGTATAACTTAGAAATTGTCAGTTGTGTGTCTGCTTTATTTCTGTTTTCTCTCCCACCGACATGTAATTTGCAAAACCACGAGTTCTACCTTTATGATGTAAAGAGTGTATGAAAAGCAGGAGAGAAAGGAAAAGTTCTCCTGAAGAGTTCAGTTTCAGACAGAAGAGGTTGCAAAAATATTGGGGGAGACAAATCTAAGAATGCATGCACCTTCTGGTCTCATTGCTTTTTATGTAGGAGCATTTGGCTTCGTTTCCAGTGGATACTGAGACTGCCAGGTTTTTGCTTATTCAATTGACTTTTATTGTTTTGATTCAAGCTTTTAAAATATTTGCAACCTAAGAAGAGCTTATGTAATTCTGGGTACTGATAGATGAGTGTAAAGATCTTGGACTTTGTTTTACATTTTCACTATATGCAAAATAACTCCTGCACTTACTTTTAAGAAATTGGAGAAAACTGTATTTTTTTCAAAATCGTTGCATAGGTTTCTAGGAACCAACAGACATCCAGTTGTAGATGTATCTTGCCAGTGCCCAACATGGCTGGCCTTTTTACTTTATTGGTATCATTTGCTTTCAAAAAGGAGCAAAATTTCTTCTTATTGGATTAAAATTTGTCTTAAAAGTAAAAGCAAATTATGCTGAGCATAGAATTTCAAACCTGAGTGAAAAACATCTGAATGCTGGGTGTTCATCTTTCTAACAAGCTTACCAGATGGATGGGAAGTGGTGTTTGCTGTGTATTTCCTCAACATATCAATATGTGAGGATGTGGTACAAAATATGGTTTTCCTGCAAATGAGCAAAACCATGCAAGAGGAGTATAAGCAATGTGTTTGTACTCTTAAAGAACTTTAGAAATTAGAAGGCCACTATTGACTTAAAACCTGCCCAGTGCTTTTTACTCGTCAAAATTTTAGAACTGATGTGATCAGGGTTGAAAAGATGCAATTGTTTCTGCTCTTCATCTAACTATTTTGAGAGCACTTAAAGGGTTCTTTCAGTCAAGAAACACAAGGACAACTGAAAAGCTATCTGCATTCATGGCCTTTGAATTATATATATATATATAAAAGAAACTGTAAATTTAGTCCACTCAAAGAAGCCATGCGTGTCAAGAGATTTTTCCAGCATTTTAGTGTGTATGTTATGACCAATGACCTTTCTTTGGCTGTAAATCAGTTAAGAATTAGGCTACAGTTGTGGTTTAATGGTCAACTGGCCATTATTTGAGAACTGTTATGGAATTAGTGATAGCAGCGATGCAATGATTTCTGATCATGGGATGTATTAGCAGGGAGAAATGGCCAATCGGCTTATAGGATCCTAGGAACTGTCTATTTCTTTTTCAGGATAAGTAAAACTGTCTTGACTTTTGTTTTAAATTCTTAGTGCTAGTACAAAATCTTTATTTTTTCTTTGTAAAAAATTATTGTTTCTCAGTGGCTCTTGTTCTTAGGGTATTGATCATGGGTTGCCTACGTTTCCCAGAAAAATAATAAAATGTTCTCCAAGCCAAGTGAAACTTATCTTATCATCCCAAGGAGAATAATGAAATGGCTCAAATGTTGAAAGATTCATGTTCTTATAGGTCAAAATTAGACGTTTATAGTCACCATATTGCTACTAGTGACCTATAAAAGTTTAATCTATGCCTAGGGCCGAGAAAACCAGATACCTTGGATGCTCATTGTAGTCTTGGTCATAAGTTTCCATCATCTTGCTGTCTCTGAGATGGAAGAGGAAACATTCTAAACCACTTACACTGGGAGAATTGAATCAGTTCCTCAGTTGAGGATGACTCCTTCGAACTGAGAGGTGGCATGTGTGAAACTTTGCCCATGAGCTAGTGTTGGACTTAAGCTGATTTGCTGGGAAATCTGACACTGCAGCTGAATAGAGGGCCCCTTGGTTCCAGGCCCAGTGAGATCCCATTTTTCTAAACTGTAAATAGAACATTCCTCAAATATATTAAAGAATTAGAATATTCTTTTATTTCTCAAAGAAAGTTCATAGGATCATGTTATGCTAGTGGAGTGGATGAGGCAAAGGCATCTGGTCTTTGCGAGGGTGTATTTTTCAATTTTTTTTTTTTTTTTTTTGAGAGGGAGTTTTGCTCTTGTTGCCCAGGATTGAGTGCAATGGTGTGATCTTGGCATTACTGCAACCCCTGCCTCCCAGGTTCAAATGATTCTCCTGCCTTAGCCTTCCAAGAAGCTGGGGTTACAGGCATGCACCACCATACCTAGCCAATTTTGTATTTTTAGTACGGAAAGGGTGTCACCATGTTGATCAGGGTGGTCTTGAACTCCTGACCTCAAGTGATCCACCTGCCTCAGCTTCCCAAAGTGCTGGGATTACAGATGTGAGCCACTGCAACCTGTCTGCAAGGGTTTAAATATCTCAAAAAAACTTGTTTTGTGGCTTCTGCTCTCTTCACTCTGTCAAATTATTATATATAAAACCATTGTTTTATAAAGGAATTTTATGAAGTAAATGTGAGGCCATGTACTGTCACAGGTAGAAGATTGAATTACATATTAGAAGACCTGGGTTCTAGGCCCAGTTCTTTTCTTTGGTAGTTGTTCAGCTTGATAAGGTCACTTGACTGCTCTGACATTCATTTTTTGTTTGTATAATGGTGGTTCAATTAGTGGCTGTTATCTATGACCTTGCCCCTTGTTGTTTAAATAATGTAGTTTCTCTAACTTTGCTCTTGGGAAGTACAAAAAGGCTAACTGTTGAGACCAGTTCCTTTTTTTCAGGCAAAATAATAAGAAGGACATTTTCAGTGCATTCTAAAATGTTTGGCTTAGAAAACTGTATAATAAAACCCAGGGCAGGGAGAGGGTAACTGTATCTTAAATGTGATAAGAATACAGTCATTGTTTCACAAGAAATTGGGTCATGGTCATACAAATGGAAGAAGAAAAATTGTTATGTGGACCAGACAGGTGGTCTTTGGAAAGAAATGAATCCATGTGCGGGCAAGGTGTGTTATTAGCTAGCTTAGAATAAAACCAGCCTTGACTAATGTAAAACAACCATGGTTTTCCCTGGATCAGAGCTCAACCGTACTTCTGGTGGAACTTCTTTTTAATGAAGCCAGTGGAATGAAGACAAAAGCCACGGATGTTTAGGAAATATGTGAAGCTGTGCAATTTACAAGATGAAAAAACAAACCAGGAGACTGGAATATGTACAGCTATCCAAGCTGGAGAAATAGCAAAGCCAGTCAATTCCTTTGGAATTTCTTCTTTCTGGACAGTAGTAGAGGCATACCTTATATGGCAGAAAGGAGGAGGCTAAAGACTTGTATTATACTAATTTTGCCCAAAACATCTAACTCCTTCAGTCCATGGGTCCCTGATGTATCCCTCTCAGTGGGGACCACATTGCAAAGTGTAAAATACAAATGATATATAATTGGGCCACATGGTAACAGCAGAAAGCAACCAAGAGTTTCATGCTCTTTTATGACCTTAAAAAATAAATCACTGAACCTCTTCTTAAAACTATTAACAAGAAATTAATGCAATAGAGGTCCTCACCTTATTTCCAATCCTCTGGGAAAAGTTGTGTAATGGTTTGATATTTTTGTTTTGCTTCTGACCCGGAACCACATTCAGGCAAATTAATCCTAGTTTCTGTATCATATCCTTAAAAGGAAAAGAGCAGGGAATGGAGTCAGGGCAAAGCTTGGGAAATGAGCAGCACTGGGGATGGGGTGGAGGATCTACTGAAGTTTGAATTATGTTCCTTTTACTCTGCATGTCACCATGTCCCTTAAGTCACAAAGGACAGCTTTGCCGTTATTATCCTGTTCTACTGTCCTTGTTTCTGATTTCTGCTGGGAGACACAACTCAGTTGGGTGCCTCATTTGTGTTTCCTTTTCCAGCTTTCTGGTCTGCTTAACTCTTGGTTCTGGAGGTATTCTTAATTTCATCAATTCTTGTTGTGTTCTTAGAGTTTGCAATGATTGCCCCAGCCCATCTCTCAGGAAAGAGGGATTTGGACGTTGACTGTGTTGTTGCATGGTCGCCTCTCACCTGTCTTAGGTGAGATGGTACACGAAGATGTTGCTTGGAACTAGATGGGTGAATGTCCTCAGAGACATGACAGCAGTGGCAGGTAGTACTACTGTTTCAGCAATCAAAAGACCTCTTCAGCAATGGCTGCTTCAGAACGGCACAACTGACCAACTGGCTAGAATGACCACCACCAAAAAACAAGAAAATAACCCTAAATTCAAAACTCACTGATATCCCTGCATATTAGAGTTCATGAAGATTAAATTAGGTTAGCACATAGTAGGACATTCAAAAATATGAGTTTCCTTCCTTTTCTCTAAAAGAGAAACGCTTTACAAATGTTTTTGAACTTTGAAATTGTGGGTGTCACAAATAGAAGTCAAGTCCAGACAGCAAGACTTTCAGTGGCATTTACCTGGCTCAGGGTAGGAAAGGTTTCCTCCGTTGTTGTCAGAGGAGGAATCCTGATGGTGGATGCTGTGAAATCCTAATGTAATTATTTTAACAGTGTTCTTCACATATGGCTTGTGATACTCTTATTAAATATCTGTTGAGTATACAGTTACTGTCAGCACTGTTAATATGAATTCATTAAATATTAACCTTTAATCCAATTTTATAGCTGAGTGGCACTGTTACTTACTTATTTCTTCAAAGGTGGTAACTTCTATCAGCCCCTAGACAAGTATTAGTGGATGGAGCACAGGTCCAGGATTCGTGGCTCTGCCACATGTTTGAAGACCTAGTCAGAAGACTGTCTAGATGCCAATTTTTCCATCTAACAGCACTGCATGCTCTACATAACTTGGAGTTTAGTGAGGATCAAGAGAGGTTGTAGAAATTAGAGTGCTGAGACGGCAAAAAGCCTAATGGGGAAAAAAATCTGACAACTTTTTAATGACTTTTCTTTCAATATAGTTCCCATGCTTTGAATCAGTTTGGTCTTTCAAACTAACCTCTTTATTTAAAGTACAGATATATCTCAGAATTACGGCAAGTTTGATTTCAGACCACTGCAATAAAGCAAATATCACAATAAAGCAAGTCATACAAATTTCTTTCTTTCCTAGTGCATATAAAAGTTATGTTTATACTATACGATAGTCTATTATGTGTGCAATGCCATTTTGTCTAAAAAACAACATACATACATTAATTAAAAAGTACTTTATAGCTTAAAAAAGGCCAATGATCCCCTGAGCCTTTAGTGAGTCATGATATCTTCCTGGTAGAGGGTCTTGCTTCAGTGTTACTGGCTGCGGACTGATCAGGGCAGTGGTTGCTGAAGGTTGGGGTAGCTGTGGCAACTTTTCTTTTCATTTCTTTTCTCTCTCTCTCAACAGACTCTTGCTCTGTAGCCCAGGCTAGAGTGCAGTGGCGTGGTCTTGGCTCACTGCAACCTTCGCCTCCCAGGTTCAAGTGATTCTCCTGCCTCAGCCTCCCGAGTAGCTGGGAGGCACACTCCACCATGCCCAGCTAAGTTTTGTATTTTCAGTAGAGACAGGTTTTCACCATGTTGGCCAGGCTGGTGGTCTTGAACTCCTGACCTCAAGTGATCTGCCCACCTCAGCCTCCCAAAGTGCTGAGATTATAGGTGTGAGCCACTACCCCCAGCCTTGCTGTGGCAATTTCTTAAAATAAGACAACACAGTGCTTGCTTTGGTAGTACATATACTAAAATTGGAACAATACAGAGATTAGCGTGGTCGCTGCACAAGGATGTCATGCAAATTCATGAAGCATTCCATGTTTTTTTTTTAAAAAGACAACAATAAAGTTTGCTGTATTGATGGACTCTAATACATTCCTTTTGTGACTTCACAAAAGGAATGTAGCATACAATACTGTTTCATAGCATTTTACCCACAGTAGAACTTTTTTCAGAATTGGAGTTAATCCTCTCAAAGCCTGCTACTGCTTTATCGACTAAGTCTGGGAAGTGTTCTAAATCCTTTGTTGTCATTTCAGCAATGTTCACAACATCTTCACCAGGACTAGATCCATCCCAAGAAACCATAAGAGACATATGCTCATCTATAAGAGACAACACCTCATCAATTAATGTTTTATCATAACATTGCAGCAATTCAGTCATATCTTTAGGCTCCACTTCTCTTGCTCATTGTACCACATCTGCAGTTACTTTATTGAAGCCTCGAACCCCTCAAAGTCATCCATGAGGGTTGGAATTAACTTCTTCCTAACTCTTGTTAATGTTGATATTTGACCCCCTCCCATGAATGACAAATGTTCTTAATGGCATCTAGAATGGTGAATCCTTTCCAGGAGGTTTACCATTTATTTTGCCCAGATCCACCAGAGGAATCACTATCTTGGGTGGCTAGAGTCTTATGAAGTGTATTTCTTAATTAATAAAACGTGAATGTCAAAATTATTCCTTGATCCCTGAGCTGAAGAATAGTAGTTGTGTCAGCAGGCATGAAAACAACTTTAATCTCCTTGTGCGTCTCCATGACAGCTCTTGCGTTCCTACTTACATTTTCAATAATTGGTAATGTTTTGAAATGTATCTTTTTTTCCCTCAGCAATAGGTCTGAAGAGTCTGAAGAGTGAGCTTAAAACAATCAATAAACCACGCTCTAAACAGATGTGTTGTCATGCAGGGTTTTTTGTTCCATTTGTAGAGTACGGGCTGAGTAGATTTAGCATAATTCGTAAGAGCCCTAAATGCAGCTGATGACTTTAAGTTGAAGCCAATGATCTTTTGGAATTGTAAAAGATCATTGGCTTCAGCGTAAAGTCACCAGCTGCATTTGACTCAAATATGAGAGACCACCTGTTCTTTAAAGCTTTGAAGCCAGGCATTGACTTATCCTCTCTAACTATGAAAGTCTTACATGGCACTTGTAAGACTAATTTAAAGCTGTTTCATCTACATTGAAAATCTGTTGTAGCCATGCTCATCAATGGTCTTAGCTAAATCTTCTGAATAACTGCAGCTTCTCCATCAGTACTTGCAGCTTCACCCCTTACTTTTATGTTATGGAGATGGCTTTTTTCATTCAAACTCATGAACCAGCCTCTGCTAGCTTCAGACTTTTCTTCTGCAGCTTCCTCTCTCAGCCTTCATAGAATTCAAGAGAGTTAGGGCTTTGCTCTGAAATAGGCTTTCGCTTAAGAGAATGTTGTGGCTAGTTTGATCTTCTATCTAGACCACTTAGACTTTCTCCATATCAGCAGCAAAACTGTGTTGCCTTCTTATCATTCATGTGTTCACTGGAGCAGCACTTTTAATTTCCTTCGAGAACTTTTTCTTTGCATTCCAATTTGGCTAACTGGTACAAGAAACCTAGCTTTTGGCTTGTCTCAGCTTTTGATATGCCCTCCTCAAATATAAAAAAAAATCATTTCTAGCTTTTGATGAAAAGCGAGAGACATGTGAGTCTTTTTCACGTGAACACTTAGAGGTAATTGTAGTGTTATTAATTGACCTAATTTTAATATTATTGTGTCTCTGGTAATAGGGAGGCCTTAGGAGAGGGAGAGAGGTGAAAGAAAATCATCAGTCCCACGGAGAAGTCAGAACACACACATCGATTGATTAAGTTTGCCTTCTTATGTTGGCTCAGTTTGTGGTGCCCCAAAACAATTGCAATAGGAACAGCCAGGATCACTGATCACAGATAGCCATAACAGATATAATAATAATAAATAAGTTTGAAATATTGTAACAATTATCAAAATGTGACACAGACACACGCAGTGAGCACACACTATAGGAAAAAGGGCACCGAGAGGCTTGCTCGCGCAGGTTTGCCACAAATCAATTTGCAAAAAATGCAGTATCTGTGAAGCACAGGAAAGAGAAACACAATAAAACAAGGTTTGTCTGTATTAAATAATTTCTTTATCTTTTTGTTATTATAAAAACCTGTGTAATTGCTGGCCAGTTATTCTGAGCACCCTGAGGTGTAAATCATATATTTTCTCTAAAGCAGGTTAACGAAACATTCAATCACAAATCACCTTTTTAAAAGTTAATTCATTGTGCTAAAATTGACTCTTTATAATTTTGTAATATTACATATCATTTGCTAAACATTTTTACTAGGTTTGTAGAATTTTTTTGACCTGTGGGAATTGATAAGCATTAAGCTATGGGTGGTGATTTTCAGTGTCTCTCTCTCTTTCTTTCTTTCTTCATATATGTACATAGGTCCCTATATATTGCAAAGATCTTCCTTAAAATAAATTGTAAAGTGAAATCTGCATATGTGAAGTAGCTAAAATATTGCTGACACTTTTGAGCAGCACTCTCCCTTTGCCTATTACCATTACCACTAATGACTCCTCAGGTGCTGCCATGGAACTCTTGGGGTCTGAATTAGGTAGTTGAGAGCCATTGGACCAGCAGACAAAAGATGAAGAAAAGCATTTGGATAACTTCTTGATACAGTATCCTCTGTCCTCCTCTCACATGTACTAGTAGGTAGTAAGCAACTGGGGTAGTAGTCAATGGGGATGAAAGAGAATTTATCTTTGCTTATCTGCTTGTGAATCATTCATATATTATTCATGAAACAAAGAGATTTTGACTCTCTCTTCCCCATCCCATTTGTCTAGACATGTAGAGGACTGTGTTCTGTGATCAGACTTAGTAAGACTGAATTAGATTAGTGTATGGAGAAAAGCAGAATACACTTGTTTGCAGAGTTCTGTGCTTTATTGTCCTGTAGAATAAAAAGGAAAGATGGGAGACTAATATGGGCTCCCCAGTGTTTTATTTTGCCAAAGAAAGAATATTTCAAAGAGCAATCCCTAAAGGATACCTCAAAAACTTTGATACTTCATAAAAGAAAGGACACAAAACAGCAAAATTTTGGAATATTATAATCTCAGAGTTGTTCAAGAGTCCACATTGGTGGCCACTTGAACAGAAGAAAGAATACTTTCTTTTTGGAATAGGACTTGGGATTAAACCCCAGCTCTCCTGTCGTTACCTATATAACACTGGCTAAGATAATTAATCTTTCAGAGCCTCAGCTGCAAGATGAAAACATGTATCTCACATGGTTGTTAGAATGCCACCAATGAATGAATGCCACATGGAATTTGGTACACAGTAGGTTCTCAATAAATATCCATTCTCTCCCTCTTGCACCAGATTCTTCCTTTCTCTTCTTACTTACGTCTGAGGATCATTTTGATGTTCAAGTAAGAAAATAGTGAGAAAATGCTTGGTGAACCTTAAAGCACTATTTAAATTTGAGGTTCATGGGACAAACGGTGTTTTGCGTTAAGCATATGCATTTTTCTTTTTAGAAGATATGTGGATAACTGGCACAATCACACTCAGGGAGCAAAATGTAATGACTTTGTCTTATTCCTTGAGGGCTCACACGGTCTTTTGGGTGAAAATATACATAAAATACAGATAGCATTTTAGTAAGTACTGTCCATATAGTGCACATATCTTTTGCATGTTTTTTAAACAAAGAACATTAACCATTCAACTCACAGATTTTCCTGCATGACAAACTAAGGTGTAGTTATAAAGTCCATTGGAGCTGTAAAGTGTTTGGAATTATATTGCAGTAAGTGCTATTGCATTCAATCTCACCCAGCTGTTAGGGTGTTTTATAATGGGATGTAAATATTTATGGCCTGTTTGAGAATAACGAAAGAAAAGTGCTTTTCATTATTTTACTTCATATCCTGTTAGCCAGGTATATCTTTTAGTCTTTCAACACTTTCATAGCTTGGAAAGTGATGTCAAATTTGGGGCAATATATGATTGAGAAACGAATTAGTCTACTTTTGCCACTGTGTCAAATTAGCTGGTAGCTGCTTCTCTGAAGGAGTGCCTTGGGAGCACATACTACGTTTTCTGCGTATTCTTTTGGTACCAAGTAGAGCCTTAAGAATGCTTCTATAGATGTATAATGAATAATAATTGTCCACAGCGAACAAAACCCTTTGTTCTGCAGGGAAACCTGTGAGTTTCACATTCTTAACCTGGTTTGATTTTTCCTGGAGAGTTTTAAGTTAAGAAAAAGTATTTCTGCTTTAAATTCCTTTTCTTCAAAGACAACTTGAAAAACAATTGCATACATTTCTTCAAGAATAAAATTCTGTTTTTAGGACTCAGTCTTGGTTCTGACACTTTTGTATGTGCAGCTCTAAGGCTGTTGCAGCCATCAGAGGTAGTTCACGCAGATGAATTGAAGCTATTGCTCATCACTAAAGCAAATAGGAAAGTCTGGAACACACATTTTATTAAGGAAATAAGAAAAGATGATACTATTTTCATTATCACATACTGTGCTTTACAACATCTAGTTACAGAAAACAGGAAAGGTTAAAGATTCAAAAATAATGACTTAAAACCACTTTGTTCTCAGATCTGTCACTGCAGTTTTTGTTAGATAAGTTTAAATACTGGTAATTGGTTTATGCCAAAGGACAGAGGACAGTCATTTCAAAGCTTTCCTGTTCACAAACTATTAAATTGCTAGAAATAACAATCACAACAAAGTGACACATAATTTAGAAAGAATGTAATTCATGCTTTTAATCAGAACAACAATAACACACACACAAAACTAATAACAAGTATGGAAATGGCACAAAGCATTGAATTCAGTAATAGACACAAATAAAAAGCAACTGCTTGACAAAGACAGCTGTGACTGGTCTATGTGCCCCTCACATCCCCCCACCTCATAAAAAAGATGTTCACATTTGGAAATATGGTTACAAATGTAAATCGCTGATTTCTTGCAAGACCATGACGGCCTTGCACTACATATCAAATGGGTCCATTTTAGATCTGTAAAAGGATTCTTTCAGATGTGAAGACTTGGGAGCAACTGTGAAACTGTCTTTATTCAGATCCTTTGAAATATAAAGCGGCGATTTTAGACCACCATGGATTGTAAGGCATGCCAACTGATGTTTATAACAACTTAGCCTTCCGTTTCTTCATATCTGATTTTATTCAATGTCTGTCAAGAAGTATATTTAACTTTAATGTTTCCAACAATAATTCATTGTTTTTAACTTTCATTCCATGTTTTAATAGGCAGGTAATGAAAAGAATTATTTGCATGTTGAATTTATACCTCAGGCTATTGTTACAAAGAAGAGAGGTCTGAAGTTATTGTTGTGGTGGGATTTACCTTCTTAATAATAAATTCTATTGGAAAGGTGGAGATGTCATTAAAAATTAGGTTGGAAAGAAATTTTCAACATGACTTTGATAGATGAAAGCATTGATTATTACTTATAAAAGAGAGTCTATTTAAATGCACCCTTTCTCAATTTAAAGAAGTTAAAAAACTTAAAAACAGAACTACTTTTTCATAATTTAGACATTAGGGTCTATGTAGAGAAATCACTTCCTTTCCAACCAAGCAGACAAAATCTGGCAAACCCCAAAGAAAATTTTAAGGAAAATTAAGAGACAGTAAAGCTGATTAAAAACAGATAACACTTTAATTGGCTTAGAAATAGATAACTACAAAAATTAAGCCAATAAAGTTTCATTGCAAAAATGTATTGTTATTACTTTACTGTCGATGTTTTTTAGAGTTGAATTACTTAATTTGAACTTAATTAATTCAATAAAAGTGGGATTAAAAAATAAATTTGTTGTTTTTTTAAAACCATGAATCAAACTCTGAAATTAGGTGAGTCTCTCTCTCCTACCAATTTGGAAATATGACGGTTTCATTACGTGAACTCTCATCCGCTCTTTAAATACATTTACCACAAAGTTTCTAGCAGTGTGGTGTCCAAGTCCAGGTGAAAAACAATTTCACTAACATTAACAACAAGAATTCAATGAGCAATTTTCATCATCATTTCTCTCACCTATCACACCAATTTCTAAACCATTTTTTACTTCTTAAATGCTCTCATTTTGGACTAGTCTATAATATAAACATTCTAAATTCTATTCAGTTTTATAACAGCTGTAATGAGCTATAATGTACTTACTATAAAATTCACTAGTATAATTCAGTAATTTTTAGTAAATTCACAGACCTGTGCAACCATCAGCACAATCAAATTTTAAAACTCTATCCTTACATTGTTTTAATGATTTTGTTTTTCTTTTTGTATATTCATTACCTGTTGTGAATGACATAAGAAGAGTTTTAATAACTAGATAAAGGAATAAGAGGAAAATGTTATAGGCAAAAAAGTTAGGGTTTATTTATTCATTCATTTGTGCATCCATCCATCCATCCATCCATCCATCCATCTATTCATTTGTTCATTTAAAAGATATTGTATTCTTAGCATAAGCCAGTTATGGGGCTAACTGATTTTAATAGAAATATTTTTCAGACATAATCTGCTGGGCGGACAAAAAATTTAACCTTATTACTACCATGAACATGACAGTGCTATCATAGGGTATGCACAGGGCAAGGTGAAATGCACAGGAGGTTAGCGCCAGCTTTCTGGAAGAAAGGCTTTTGCAGGATGGGTGGGCAGTAGCCAGCCAAAGAAGAGAAAGGCCCCTTGAGCATCAGTGCTTATGCTCTCACCACTCTGTGACTGTCTCTAAGCAGGTTTGACCTGGGGTATTCAGGAGGCACAGCAGAGCCTGGAATCAAAGCCTAGGGAGGTGAAGGGCGCAATGAGGCTGTAGGAAAAAACAGGGACCAGACCCAATGGACCCTGAGCAGGCTCTCAAGAAGTGTTTGTTCACACGCAAGGAAATTCAAATTACTTATTAGATTTTCCTGGTCTTAAGGATTTGAGAAATGTACGCTGTAAGATTTAGCCTCCTTCAGGTTCATTGGATGAAAAATATCTGAATATAACTGCGATTTTATGTGAGAAGAGTGGGTTCTTCTTTTACCTTTCAAGATGAACACATCTATTAACCTGACTTCCATATCATTTACATGTATAATAGTTCAAAGTCTTTGATTCCTAAAGAGAGATGAAAACATTAATAGAGAAAAACATTGAGAGAGACAGAGAAAGAAGAGAGAATACTGCCAGTATAGGATAATACATTTGATGTGGAGAGGATTTCTGGCAATGATTTTTCAATTTCAGTATTTAAGTTGATTCTAGTTGTGACTCATTATTCCAGGATTCACTTCCAAAGTCAAGGGTCTCGGGAAGCTGAGGGAGGGTTTCTCAGTGTGGATTCTAGGGCTACTAGATTAACACTTTGCTTGCTGTGGGGCTAAACATTCTCTGGATATTGACATTGCAGAGCTAATATCTGCTTGGACACATCATGTGCTTCTTTGCATCTCTCATGGCCAGGAATCCCATAGAAAAAGCCCCAGCATGTATGGTTTCAGCTGGCTGTGGGTAATTAGGGTGTCTGCTTCATGTGCTGCCCCCTGGGAAGACAGCTAGCTCAATCCATTGGTATGGATTGTTCTGCCACTGTACCATGATCATCAATTACTGCCCAGCCTGTTAAGCAAACTGTCCTCTCAAGATAACTGAAACACAACTGGAGTCCCTGACTAGTCCATCCTCTGCAAGAAATGTGAATGTCATTCCAGCCAGGTAAAACTCTTTAATCAGAAAATATATTTTGTTCCTTGAAGTTGGCTAACCTCCTGGTCAAATAAAAATGAATATTTCCAATTAAGGTCCAGGAATGGTTTCAGTAATATATATCTATGTTTTTTCAGAGAGACCAAATTCTGAAAGTGATTGGTCTTTTTCATTCTCTGAATCTGCATACCAGGAAACTCTATGGATGAAGGTGGAAAGGCTAATCCCTCTTATCTAGTCTGACACTAATAAAGCTGTTAACAAGGTTCAGCTGCAGCAACAATGGCTAAGAAAAGCAGAGCCGAATTCCTTAGATCAGCCCTATTAAGTTAGACAGATGTCAAGTTTAATCAATCTGATGACCTTAAGGACTTTGGCAAATGTCCTTTTTTATATCTTACTGCTGTTTTTAGCTGTTGCATTAACCTGTTTTGCATAGATGTAATTATCCCTCATAGTTACTATGTAATCAGGGCAGTTTAAACTTAGCAGTTTTATTTATCTGTAACTTATAATAGAAAGACTTCCTAGTGTACTAATTACTTTAAATTTAAGAGATTTAAAGAAATTTTAATTTCAGGGCAGTTTTTATTTATCTATTCATTTTATTTGTCTGTACTTAATAATAGAAAAGCTTCCTGGTGTGTCAATTTCTTTAAATTTAAGAATGAACATACAAGCTAGGCACAGTGGCTCATGCCTGTAATCTCAGCACTTCCGGAGGCCAAGGCAGATGAATCACTTAAGCCCAGAAGCTCAAGACCAGCCTGGGCAACATAGCGAGACCCTATTTCTACAAAATATCTGACAAAGTAGCTTGGTGTGATGGTGCGTGTCTGTAGCCCCAGCTACTTGGAAGGCTGAGGTGGGAGGACCCCTTGAAACTGGGAGATTAAGGTTGCAGTGAGTGGAGATTGCACCACTGTACTCCAGCCTGGGTGGCAGAGTGAGACCTTGCCTGTAAAAGAATAAAATAAGAAAAAACAAAAAGAGAGGGAGAATGAACATACACACAAGAATAAAAAAAATAGAGCCCATAAAAAGGCATGTTTAAGATACCCAAGTATAGTTGGATACTGTATGTATTTACGGTTTGGAGAGAGTGACTTAAGGTATACATGTGATAATAAATAAGCCTGTTGTATGCATTTTGTTAATGAACTAATATACTTTTTTTCAGCTATCATTTAAAGAATTCATTGACAGCTGGCTCTCTCTGGTTGTTTTTCTCTCTAGTGGCCAATACCTAGAAATGTAACGTTTCACAATTACAGAGTTGTTCCTTGACGTGAGACTTTCCAGCACAAGTGATAATGACCTCAAATTTACATATGAATAGTTGGGTGTTTAATATAGCCTTTTTTAAAAAAAGTAGATTCTGATGCATGGAAAACAGGGCATGTGGGATCATAGTAAGAGTTGAGGTGGTGGAGTAGAAATGATAGAAAAAGATGGGCAAAGAAAGTAGAGCCAGGAGCCTGGGAGCTTTGAAAACTGACTTTACAATCTTGCCTGGGTTTTGATCAGGTCATTAATTCTCTCAGTGAATATTCATTAAATAAATGCCTGCTCTATACTCAGTAGTGTGTTGAAAATTATCTGTCATTTTCCTTTTGGTTGGACTTTGTAGATTGTGAAGTTAAAGGGATTCAATGAAGAAGAATCATCTATAACAACTATCCTGCCTTTAACTCCCTGAAGTGGGCCTTATAGAAATCTTGTCTTTAAAGAAATGAGAAGATAAACACTTTATTGTCACTTCTGGTTAAAAGCTAACATTTATATTCAAACTGAAGTTGGATACATGTAGGTTGTACTTCAGATTCTAGAGCACAAATGACACCCAAACTTCAGGCAGGGGAGTTAAGTGTCATTTCCTCATCTGCTCACTGTGGGGCTAAATATTCTTTGGATATTGACATTGCAGAGTTAATATCTGCTTAGATACATGGTGTGATTCTCTGCTTCTCTCATGGCCAAGAAGCTCACAGAAAAAGTGCCAATATGTATGGTTTCAGCTGGCTGTGGATAATTAGGGAGTCTGCTTCCTGTGCTGCCTCCTGGAAGGACAGCTAGCTCAATGCATTGGTATGGATTGTTCTGCTAGATCATTGTCATACCTGCCTCCTGGGTGACTCTGAGAATTACATATGACAAAAGTGTATTGAACATACCTGGAATGTATTTAAAGTTCCTTGCAAAAATTAATTAAAGGCACAGTGTCTGGGACAAATGAGGAAGCCCCTGTTAATTGTAGGAGGAGAAACACAATGAGAGGAGATCTATTAGGAAGTTTGCACCTGGTCTAGCCAAGGGCTGAAGAGTCCTAGTTAAAATGAAAGCTGTGGAAATAGGATTAAGTTACTTTTAAAAAGAATTACTTATTGTACAAACAATATTACAGCAACAATATGAGAAATCAAAGTGAAGCAAAAAATTACTCCAATACGATCATTTCTCAGATTCTAACAGTCCTTTAAAATCTGAATATTATGCAGCCATAAAAAAGGATGAGCTCATGTCCTTTGCAGGGACATGGGTGAAGCTGGATACCATCCATTCTCAGCAAACTGACGAAAGAACAGAAAACCAAACACTGCATGTTCTCACTTATAAATGGGTGCTGAACAATGAGAATACATGGACACAGGGAGGGGAACACCATATCCTGGGGTCATTCATGGGGTGGGAGGCTAGGGGAGGGATAGCAGGGGGTGAGGGGATTGAGGAGGGAGAGCATTAGGAGAAATACCTAATGTAGATGATGGGGTGATGGATGCAGCAAACCGCCATGGCATGTGTATGCCTATGTAACAAACCTGCATGTTCTGCATATGAACCTCAGAACTTAAAGTATAGTAATAATAATAAAAAATCTCATGTTCTTATCTACTCTTTGTTTACATGCACACGTATGATGCTACTTTAATACGGGCACAATTTTACATCCCCTCCTTTTCCCTTATGTAATTACTTGTTTACCTGATATTGGACAGTAATTTGTTTCCAGATCTTTCCACTGTCATGAATTTTGTAGCGACAATAAATCTTGAGTCTAGTTTTGCTCATCTTTCAGGCTGTTTCCTTAGAAGACATTTCTTAGATATGAACATTGTGTGTCTTTAACAGTGTTGCCAAATGGCTTTTCAAAAAGATTGTCCTGGTTTGTACTGGCCTTGTTAGTGAATGGATAGATGCACAGCCATCTCACCATTCATTCTGTGAGACAGAATGTGAAGACAAAGTTATAATTGGTACGTGATTAATTAATGAATTAATTAGTGAATGGATAGATGCACAGTCCTCCTGAAAACCTTATTCACAATGGCGAGGCAATGTCATCATTTTTAATTTGTCCTGTAAAATAATAGATGCGAGGTGTCTTACAATCTGCATTTCTTGGATAGCTAGAAAGGTTGAATATTTCCTCCTATTTGTTTCCTCATTGTATTCTCTCTAACATAACATTGTTTGTTCTGGCCTTTCCCCATTCTGGTGTTGGCGTACTTGAGGGGAAAAGAAGAGAAGAGAGCTCACACCCTGCTCTAGGCACTTTAAATGTGTCTTCTCACTTGGTCTGCATAGAACCTCAGACAGGTGTGTCCTCCTACCTGTGTCCATAGATGAGGAGACTGAGTTTTGAAGAAATTAAATTTCATACCTAAAGTTGAATTGCTGATAAGTGGCAGTCGTTAGACATTTTTCTTATCATTTTATATGAGTTTTATGTAATATAAATATTAACTCTTTGGGGAAAATATTTTCAGCAAATATGGATGACAATCTGTTGTTTGCTTTTTTCTGAAATTATGCTATTTTTTGCTCTGCAGAAGCTTAAAATTTTCTCCTGAAATGATGGATTCCAGAGATACCAGAGTGGTAGATTGGGCTTCAGCTTCTGCTTTATTTCAGTACCAAGACCAGCTCAGGGAGGATCAGAAGAAGCTGAGCCAGGGCTGTATGTGGATCGTTTGCTAATGATTCTGCAATTGAAAACATCTCCCAGCCTCTCTCATGACTTCACATGGGATGGGAAAGTGTACCATGAGCCTGTTAGCGGCTCTCTATGGATGAGCTGTGCTCCTAAGCTACTTGCTGGGTAGTCTCCAAGTGGTTGCTGTGCGGTCACTAGATTACTACTTTATCCTCTTCTGCCAAAGAATATAAAGAACCCCATGACAGGCCACATATAAGACTCTGGCCCTCCCAGTAGGACCGTCAAGGATATATGGCTGGTATCCAGTAAAGACAAGGTCATTAGCTGTTGAGTTTAGTACTGGTTTTATTCAGAGGAAGGACGGAATCTCACTGAAATGGGTGGAGATGCTGAGATATTGCAGCTATGTTGTTAGGAGCATGAGTTGGAATTTTCTCAATGGCCTGGCCTAGAATGGGTAGTTTGGATCAGAATAGGGATGGCAGTGCCAGAGGAAGTGTTTTGGAGCACAAGAATTGTAAAGGTCTCCTCTTATGGCAGAAGGGTTATGATGTGTTACATGGCTATTTGAAATATCTTAACATCGCCCAAGCTGGTCTGCCCTGTCATGAATCTGACTTTAACCCACATAAATAACATACCCCAGGTGTGAGGTGGGGAGCACAATAACATCCCCCAGGTGTAAGCCTGCTGGGATGGGAAGATCCAGCAAACATCCTTTCTATGAGGCTCAATCCAAAAATAATTAAGAGAAGCCTTTTCAACAGGAGAAAAGTGAACTCTGGAAAGTCAGGCCAGCAGCCAAGATGGCCTGGGCTGTTAAATTCCTCCCAGCTCAGCTTTGCAGACACTGTGACAAAGTCTGAGAAAGCACTTTTGGCTTTTGCCGTCATCACAACACAAGATGTTGTTCACATCTTGTAAGAAATGGTGGCCGTTTCTTCCTCCCTGAAAAAGTGATCACGGTTCTCCTATCTGGGGCACGGAATTCTCAGGGTCCCAAAGACTCCCTTTCTCAGGTACTTCAAGGACCAAGGGCTTTTGAAGAAATGACATCTGAGGATGAATATATTTTAGAAATATTCCTCTCCCTTGTGTTTATGTTAACTCTGATTGTACTGTCAGGCTGGGCTCTGATCACAGAAAATCACAAAAGTGCAGGGATACAAAAGTACAGAGACCTTATACAGAAAGAAAGTTAGAAGTGTTCGGGGTGGTGGTTGATGGTACCTTTCTGCATTTGAGAATACACTAAGCTAATTGAAATAATGGCTATTTATTATGGGCAAATGGTGGAGACCATTTGTAAAATATTTTTGTTAGTATTTTAAGGTCAAAATCTTGAGATTGTAGGTGAGAAAATTAGTAGGAGGCTGAATCAGCTGGAGGAGAATTCAGGAGGGATATTTGAGACACCCAGAAATCTGACACAGTTCCTGAGATAAGCTGGTCTGTGAATCCTTGTGGCTAATTGGTGGGTGGCTGGCGGTTATGACACTCACTGGGCTCCCTGAAGAGATGAGAGCCTCCCCCAACAACACTGCTTAATCATGTACCAATTATAACTTTGTCTTCACATCTGTCTCACAGAGTGAATGGTCTCCATCATTTGCCCATAATATGTAGTCATTATTTCAATTAGCTCAGTGTATTCTCAACTGCCTCTTTTTTCATGTGCATGTCAAAGTTTGTGTTTTCTCTCTGAGATTCTTAGCTTCTTCGCAATATAAGCCTCATTTGCTTAGAAACTCTGTGTAGTGCCCTACCATCCAACTTGTACGTGGGGCTTTCTTAACTACTTTTGATGATGGCAAGAGTGACCACTATTCAGCTGCCCCACTATCAAAAACCAGAACCCTCCATTCTTTGTGGGCAAACATCTCAAGGCCTGCACGTCACACCATGGGCTGATTGTAACCTTGGGGCTAGTTAATCCCAAACTCTGTTCACTGAAAACTGCTCTCCTGTTACTAAGATGTCCCTTTCATCTTCCAACTTCCTGCTTCCTGCATTCCTGTTATTTATAGTATCCCAGGAACAAACCACTCCCAAATTTCTCAAGAGGATTTACAGTTGCTACTTGCAATTCCTCACCCAGCTCATGTCCCCATCCCTTGCAGCCTGTGTTCTGCTAATAACCCCTCTGCTGCTCTCCCAGAGGTGGACAGTGACACCTTTGCCCAGTCCAAGGGCCTATTTCTCAGTCCTTGGGTTTTTGACCAACTTATTCCTGTTGCCCACATTTAGCCTGACTCTTGGCTTCTGGGACTGCATTTTCCCTACCTCCTTCTCTGACTGCTCCTTCCTGACTCTGCCTTCTTGTGCCACCAGAATATGCGTGATCCTCAGCTACTTGCTTCTCTCTGAGCATGCTCTCTTGGCAGTTTGATGCAGAGCAGTGGCTATGACTATCACCTCCCTTTAGATGATGACCACACCTCTACCTCCAGCCCCAAATCCTTCAAGCTTCAGACTCACTAGCTCAACCTTCTGTTTGCTTTTTATCTGCGTAATACACTTAACACTTCAGACTCTACATGCGTATCCCTGAACTCCCCTTTTCCCCGCCTGTGCCCCTCCTGACATTTCTGTTGATTCTGCACTAACTCCCAGATACTTCAGAAAAGAAGTGTAAGGCAAGTCCTGTTTGAGCAAAGGCTCTTCAACCCTCATTTTAATTCCCATCTTTATCAACACATTTTACCTCCTTTTTACTTCTTACCTGAGTTTTTGCAACAGCTTTCTCCTTAGGGTTTTCAATATTTACTTTTTATCCTAACACACCTGAGGCACATAGCACACTATAACAATGGCCTGCAAAGGGGATGGCTCTCAATTACCAGGAATGAATGGGGTCGGAGGGGCATTTCCAATAGGAGCCATATAAAAATCTTTAGGATCAGGGTACGCAGTTTGAAAAAGCCCTACACGTGATTTGTATATGTTCCAAAGAAGATGCATGCACCTCTCCCTCCCTGCTTCTAGTACCTTGAACATCATTCTTCTAAAGGTTATGTGGTCACCTTTCACTCCTTCCTATTTGATGCTGGGAAATTAATTTTCATGATTCTCAATAAAGATTAAGATACAATTCTTTCCCTGCTCCAAAGCCTTCCATGGTTCTCTACTGCCTACTAAAAAGCCCAAACATCTTAACCTTGCCTCCTTGATGAATCTTACCATTGTGACCTCTCAAATTCTCTACTATGCCTATCCTGTATTACAACCAAACAGGAATTTCTTCGTACACGGCCCGGCTACTTCGCCTTACCACGCCACTCTCAGTTTGAAATGTCACTGTCCTTCACCTCCACCTAGTAAAATCCCTCCTAGGTCCAGTATCATTTCTACCAGAATATCTTCCTATCTGGGGGGTCTGAAGGACCCCGCTCTTGTGAACTCCCATAGGACATTGTTTGCAGCCTTTGCTTAGCACTTCTGTCGTACTTATTTGTAAGGGTGTTGTTTCTCTCACATCAGAGTGCAAATTTCTGGAGAGCAGAGACTCATTGCCAATTTTCAGTATCAGGACTTGAATAGATAATATCTAGGCTACTTATAATATAGAGTCCTTGAATTTTATTTCATTCTTTATTATAATGTACTCCTCTATTCAAATAAAATATTTTAATTAGATTACCATACTGAACATAAACAAATCAACACATTAAAATAAAGACTAAAAGACCAATATTAAAGATGATTTAGATGAGGGGTCGGTAAACTACATCCTGTGGCCCAGTTCAATCCACAACATGTTTTTTACAAATCAAGTTTTATTGTAACATGGTTATATTCATTTGTTCACATATTGTCCATGGTTGCTTCCATGCTACCTTGGTGAAGTTGAGTAGCTGTGACAGAGACCATAAGACTTGCAAAGCCTGAAGTATTTATTTTCTGGCTCTTTACAGAAGTTTACTAACTCCTGATTTAGATCAATGATCTAAAGTGAGGTGAGAGAGGGAACAAAGGAATGAGGGAATAAGGATAATCTAGGGTAAGAACCCAGCTTTGAATCCTCACTTTCAAAGTGAACCAGTTACTGATGAGAATCTATCCTCTGTTCTCTCAAGGTGACATCTTTACTCAACACAAAGTCCTTTTAGGGGGGCCTTTTAGTCACTTCTCAGTTAGTGCCCTATGGTTATAGTGGATCAGTATTACTGATGAGCCTGTACTGTATCTTACTACTGTGGTAGGGAGGAGAAGATGGAAAAATTGATTTAGAAAGAAGGGAGACATAATTATGCCAGGAACTGTCAGTGAGCTAGTTATGGGAATTAAATAGTAAATTTAGTTCTTTGACTCCTAATTGCTAAAGAAAAAGCAAATTTAACAAGTTATTAATATACAACTATCCTTGGCTGACATAAAAGTGCATTCATTTGCTTAAAAAGGACACACTTCTCAATGCTTACACCACGGAGAAATTTGTTAGTTTGTCTCTGTGAAACATAGTTGATGACATATTCAGCTACAGTTTTGAAACGATCTAGCCCATATATTGAAATGGCAAATTCTCATTACATTAAATTGCAGTTCAGTAAGTAGGTTAGTATAGTTCAGGGACATTGGATTTTGATACCCTAACTTGCAATGGGAATAGAGAAACCCAGAGAATTGGGTAGTTAATGTGTTCCCCCATTGGAACATTAATTGGCAGGCTTTGGCTGGCCCTGAATATGGGTCACCTTGGGTTTGAGATCCAATGGATGCTGGACACGCAGGTTTTCTGGGTTGATGACTGATCCATAAGCAGGAGGCAGGCGGCAATGCTGACCTTTTGGTGTGACAACAGAGAAGTCTCATCCATTTTTCTTGGCTGGCTGACCGGCTCAACTCTGCTTGCTGGTGGGTGATAGCGATGGGCACAGAGCAAGTTTTCATAACCCCGTGGGGGCAGTAAAATAACTGAATGAAGAGTAATGATGGCAGTAAATAGATCGTGAACCATCACTTGAGTTTATATGGTTATTACAAGCTACAAAACTCATCATTAAAAAGTTATTTTGGAGCTTAGAAAGCTATGAATGATGTCACCCTAATGAACCACTCACTGTGCATGTTTAATAAGATTATAGGTAGGTTTGATTTTAGAGAATTAACTTTTGGTACCTTTTTACTAGGCCAGCAGAAAATAATGCAAATTATAATTATGCATGTGTATTATTTTTCTATGTAAATAATTGTGAAGAAAACATCAAAACTTATATTACACTGAAAATACATATTTTGAAGTGGCAAGTATTTACAGTGGTTTATGGAAGGTTTTTTAAAGTGAATATTAAATTTGTATTTCCTTTTCTTCTTTATATCTAGTGTACTCCAAAGCAGCAAAAATATTTGTGGGTATTATATAAAATAATAATTCTATTTGTAATGTTTTAATCTTTCAAAAAATTCTGAAAAAGTTGATGCTAGTAATTTAGTATTTTTTTGTGTGTTTTTGCCTGAAATGCTGAAGTTAAAGTCAGTAAAAGGATGTATGAATAAAATGATTTTAGTCGTGGTATTCATTTAAAAATATGACTAAAACATAATTTCTTGGCCAGTTGCAGTGGCTCACACCTGTAATCCCAGCACTTTGGGAGGCTGAGGCAGATGAATCATTTGAGATCAGGAGTTCAAGACCAGCTTGACCTACAGAGTGAAACCTTCTCTGTAATAAAATCAAAAATTATCCAGACATGGTGGTGTGTTCCTGTAATCCCAGCTACTCGGGAGGCTGAGGCAGGAGAATCGCTTGAAACCCGGAGGTGGTGGTTGCAGTGAGCCGAGATCATGACACTGCACTCCAGCCCGGGCAACAGAGCAAGACTCCCTCTCAAAAAACAAAACAAAACAGACAAACAAAAACATAATTTCTCAGTCTAGCAGACCTATGATAATCTTATTCATATGATATTTATTTTGTCAAGCATGCTGAAGGCAGGGCTATCTCAGATTGCTTCTCTATGGGATTTGCATGTTGCAGACTCATGGGACAAATTTACACACAGTGATAGCCAAAGACTAGGGTAGCTCTCTGCCTATGGTACAGCTTTCTGTAGACATGAGGAAGAGGTGTTGCTGATAAAGATGTTGGACTACAGAGGATCTCTGGTCCTTCAGAGTTATTCCAGAAGAAGGCATTGATATTATGGGACGTGATAGCTTCTTGTGCGTTGTTGCCCCTGAAGACCCAGTGGGTCAAGATGCAGAGGTGGAAGATAGTAATATTGATCATCTTGACCCTGTGTGGGCCTAGCTTAGTGTGTGTGTTTGTCTTACTTTGTAACAGAAAAGTTTAAAAGGTTAAAAAAAATTAATATAAAAAAGCTTATAGAGTAAAAGTCTAACAAAATAAAAAATATTTTTTGTACAGCTGTACAATGTGCCTGTGTTTTAAGCTAAGAATTATTCAAAAAGAGTTTTGAAAATTTAACGTTTATAACAGCTTAAAGTTTATAAAAAGTTATAGTAAGCTAAGGTTAATTTATTACAGAAGAAAGAAAAAATTTAAAAATAAATTTAGTGCAGCATAAGTATACAGTGTTTATAAAGTTTACAGTGGTGTACAGTAATGTCCTAGACCTTCACATTCACTCACCAGAGACTCACTGGTTCACCTAGAGCAACTTTCAGCCCTGCAAGCTCCATTTATGGTAAGTGCACCATATAGGAGTACCAGTTTTAAATCTTTTATATCATATTTTTACTGTACTTTTTCTTTGTTTTGATATGTTTAGACACACAAGTACTTAACTTTGTGTTACAATTGCCTACAGTATTCAGCACAGTAACTTGATGTACAGGTTTGTAGCCTAGGAACAATAGGCTGTACCATATAGCCTAGGTGTACACTATACCATCTAAGTTTGTATAAGTACACTGTGCGATGTTTGTGCAATGATGAAATCACTTAGTGACACATTTCTTAGAACATGTTTCCATCATTAAGTGACACATGACTGTATAATTTGTATGTAACAATGTTGAATGAAACTGTAGCCAAGTAATACACATTGTGTTTTGTAGAAAGGTAATTGAGCACATTTCTCAATTACATGTATAATAAGAACAGTATTAATTACTATTCTTCTTATTAGTGTAGTACTATAATTATTAATTACTATTCTTATTATAATATTTTTGAATAAATAACTTTTCTTCCAGGACTTCAACATTTTCGTAAGTCCTTAGAAAGCAGCTAGATCTTAGATATCCTACTTATAGTGTTAAATATATTTTAAGAAAATAATTCATGGGAAAATCAACCTTGGTACATTTGTTGGCTCAGCAAATTCCTATGGAACACCTCTCTGGTGTTCTGTACTGGCAGTGAAGATACAGTGATGAACACAATGCAATTTCTGCCCATATAGAACACAGAGTCAGGGGAAGAGAGACATAAATGAACATTTGTGCTAACACATGGTGGCAAACAGCAGTGCATGCTATGGAGGAGATGTGAAGGGTACAACCAGAAAATTTAATGGGAGTTTTAATTTTGATTGTGGGGAGGCTCAGAGAAATCTTCCCTACGCATGTGAATTTTTACTTGCAGCTTAAATGATGAATGGAAGTGGGCTAGATGAAATGCATTTCAGGATTTGGAACACATATGTAAATGTCTTGGATGGACAAAGGAAAGAAGATTAGAGTTAACAGAGGATGAGAATGGCTTAAGATGTGGACAAAAAGGTAGGAATTATCAGAGTATATAGAACCTATGGTGTGCGAAGATTTTATTCTGAGTACAATTAGGCATGATCAGAGGTACATTTAAAAGCATATATTCCCTGATTGGCATGATGGCAAGCACCTTTAGTCCTAGTTACTCTGGAGGCAAAGGCAAGAGGACCACTTCAGCCCAGGAGTTTGAAGCTAGAGTGTACTAAGATTGTGCCTGTGAATAGCCACTGCACTCCAGCCTAGGCAATATAGTGAGACACCATCTCTTAAAAAAAGTTTTTTAAAAAAGCATATATCCTCGAGTATAGGAAGGGTTAGAGATGGAAGTGAGAGATCAATTAGGATGTCATTATAGCTGCCCAGGTGAAGGATGCTGATAACTTGAACTTGATTTTTAGCAATTGTTGCGAGAAATAAGCTATATTCTGGAGATGGAGTCCACAGACTAGATATGGAATGTCTTGAGTTAAGGTGAACTCTGAGGACACTGGCCTGGACAATAGGTTATATATGATATAACCTAAATGCTAAGAAGGTGATATGGTTTGGCTCTGTGTCCTTACCCAAATCTCATCTTGAATTGTAGCTCCTACAATTCCCATGAGTCATGAGGAGGGGACCTGCTGGGAGGTAATTAATCATGAGGATGGGTCTTTCCCGTGTTATTCTCATGATAGAAAATAAGTCTCAGACTCTTATGATAGTGAATAAGTCTCAGTCTCTCTTTGCTGGCCACCATGTAAGACATCCCTTTTTCTTCTGCCATGATTGTGAGGCTTCCCCAGCCATGTGGAACTGTGAGTCCATTAAACCTCTTTCCTTTATAAATTACCCAGTCTCAGGTATGTCTTTCCCAGCGTGTGAAAACAGACTAATACAGATGGGGTCCATTGAAAGAGTGGCTAATACAAGGTTGGAGGGGATAGCAGAAGTTGACTTAGGACTATTTTGAGATACCCATAGAAAATCAAGGAGAAACATCAAGTATTAGTTGCTTATATGGTTCTGAATCCTTGAAGAGGCTGGGTTGAATACAGAAATTTGGGAATCATTTCATGTATTTGGAATTTAAGGCAATAGGAGTAAGTGAAAATGCCAAAACTCGGGGCAGTGGCATGGAGGTGCGGGGAACACTGCTAAGGAAGCCAAGATAAGGAAGAAAGAAGCAAAGGGTCACATGTGTTGAATGCTGCTAAAACACTGAGGATAACAAAGAATGAAAAAAAGTCCCATTCAATCAAATAATGTGAATGATTTTTATCAAGAGAATGGTTTTTAGTGTGGGCAGATACCCTAATTGGAGATGATTACACAGGGCATGAGAGGTCAAGAAGTTGAGGCCAAATGTCTAATTTTTGAGATTCTTGGTGAAGAGTATCCTTGAGAGAAAGGACAAGAGCTGAAAGATGACATGGGATCCATCTTTTCCCCAGACTCCCAGGTGAGAGATATACAGTTAGGCATATTTGAATGATGGTGGAGAGGAACTTGAAGGTTGTTGATCCTGGAGAAAGATGGGCTTATTGACAGGGTTTCCGTGGGGTTGGAGAATTTGGGATCCTGAGTCTGTGCTTAAGTTTTAGTGTTTGAAAGGAAAAGAGACATTTCTTCATTGTAATTAGAGAGAATGGGACAAATGGCTGCAGACATAGACTTTGGTGTTTGGAGGATGTATTTAAATGCATGCTGTGCAATATTTATAAATAAATGCTCATGTTATGATCAAGATTCATAAACCTCAGTAAAAAAGAGGAAGACTCACAATGTGTAAATTAGAAGTAATTCTATGTAAACATTAGTTTAGATTTTCCTATTTTTGCATCTCCTTCAAACAGAAATGTCTTTAAATTAAAATAAATGCATCTTTTCTTGCATCTGTACTCCCGTTGAGTGGTTATTATATTGTTGCTGGTTCCTCTTTTCTCTTTTGGCTCTGATCTGCAATGCGTCAGTTTTCTATAATCTTACCAAATGGGAGAAAAATTATTCTCTGTACACAGACTTTCACTGCTCATAAAGATATTCATTTGTAATACTGGAGCTGTCACATGCCTTCCCCTTCATCTGGCCATGCAATTTACCTGTACCTGTAGTTGTAAAAAGGAACAAACTTAATTTTGCTCCCTAGTTTTCTGACAATTTTAAAGTTATATAAACGTAACTTCGCCTCCTCTGGCAGTTCCAAAATGTTGTCTGGCAGCCAATCTATCAAGAGTAATGAGATTGTCTTTGAAGTCAATGACTTTGTTTCATTCATTACTGTAACAGCAAGGCAGCTGCAAAAAGTCTATCCTACCTTTCAGAGCCTATTGGGTACAGTCTTCCAAGTACTTCCTGTTCCTCCTTCTCCTATGCAGGTAGGGTGGGTCAGAGCAAAGTTACATTCTGGCATCCTGTTTCCTGCCTGCCTCACCAGCATTCCACATATGGCTGGATTATTTTATGTGTTTAAGCCTGTATTCTGCTTGTCTCCCATTGTCTTACACATCATAATAGTGATAATTACTAAGATTTATTTGAATGGCATTTTATAGGTTTACAGTTACAGTTTTCAAGACCCTTTCTTATGCGTTGCTCTTAACAGTCTTATGAGGGAGAACAACTAGTAATTTCCAGTTATCCCTGTTTTCTGGGTGAAGCCACGAAGGCACAGAGAAATGAAAATGGTTTACCCAAAGCTGCAGACCTATAACTGTTAGAGCTGTGACTTGCATTCAGATATTCTCACTCCGGGGTCCCTGTTTTTCTAGTTAGCATGACAGAAAGCATGGAAGCTTTGGAGTCAAATAGATCTAAGTTCAAATTCTAACTTGTACTCTCTGAGCCTCAGTGTTTCTGACCACAAAGCAGAAAAAGAATACTAACTTATATGATTTTTCCCAAGGAATGAGTGAGACAATGTATGTAAGGTCCCTGGTAAAATGCAGGCATATATAGTAAGGCAAAAGAATCTTTTCTTATCATTATTAATAATAATCAAATTTAGAGCACTTAGGTCCTAAGCAATCAACACAGGCCTGTAAGCATTTACCTCCTAGTATATCTCCTGGGAGGATTCTGATTCTAACCTCCCTTTGGTTATAGCCAGCACTCTGAGTCAGTTTCCCCGTGTGAAAATCAGGAGTAATTGCCAGTAATTATAAGTATGCTTTGGCATTTCATCAGAGGCAAAATGATCCTGACCAATTTAAGCAAATGGTGGATCTCCTTCCATGGCAGCCTAACTTCCCTGCTTGCCTCAACCCTTCGTCCCCTGGCTCTCTCCCTACTCTTTACTATCATTCTAAGCAGAAATGGAGTCGAAGAGTTGACATTTTGCTCTGATCTTGGTAGAGATGATTGATGCGGTAGACATTTGAGATTTTGACTTCCTATCTTTCCCCATTCATGATAGCACACAGTTTCTTTTGGGATGATTAATCTCGTTCATGAGTGGTCTTGGTGGAAATGCTATTTCTGGTATCTGCTTTCTACTACAGAAGTTGAAGGGTCTGGACTTTTTTTCTCCCTATCTTCTAGGTACCTAGACTTGACCGAACTGTCACTTGGTAGGTAGATGGGGTCTTTGAATCCTGAACATACTGCACTGGGGTCTTTCACCATAATAGGGCTGGGTTGCTCAGACTCACTCTATGCTGATGCTTGCAGAGTCCGCCTCCTAGACCTATGGAGTGTCTGTGCTTGCCATCCTTTCTCAAGCCACCATCATTTCTGCCAGCCCTCTTCCACCTTTCTAAACAGTTTCCTTTTGCTAAAGCGATCCAGAGCTTATTTCTCATATTTGTAACTAAGGATCATAATTATGCTTTCATAATTAGTAGAAGTCATCTGATTACTTTATAGCAGTATTGTGGTTTAACAAAAATAAAGAAAAGAAAAGAAAAAGGTTTTAGAAGGAGTGGAAACTTACAGTCCTAATGGCTAGAATGTGGTAATAGTCAGACAAGTTATTGGAATTGATTCTTTGATCCAGTCAGCATGATGTCTTAGAAAGAGTCAGGAGACTTGTACTTGAGTTCTTTTTATGCAATTAAGTAGCTGTGTAGCCCTGAGCAAAGCCCTTCACATCCAAGGATCTTGATTTTCTTACCCACGAAATGAGAGATCAGGACTGGAAAAGTGCTAACTTTTCTTTTATTTAAAAGGCCTATGATTCTAAACATTGCCTGAGGATCAACTCTGTACAGCATGTGCAAGGCCATTGAGTTGGCTACTGAAGTCTTAAATCCCCTGGGAACTTACAGTTTTAGTGTGAAGATATCATATAAATTATATGAAGCAGGTACATGATATTTCAAGGTGGAATATAAAAATATGTACTAGTCTGGTCCCAAAGTAGTGAGTTATCTCAACTGATTTTTCACAGTCACTTATGGATCAAATTCCTTGTTCTACTTTCTCCCCTTCTCACTACTGCACTTGACTAGTCTTAAAACAATATCAAACTGTGTGGTGCTAGATGCATGCACTGTAGACATTCTGAGCCAGAATCATTGAGGAAGGACTGAGAGAAGAAGGTAGTCTTTGAATTATGACCCAAGGGACAAGTCATATATATGGCTGACATAAAGGAATAAAGCATCCCAATCTTAGAAGGATGTGGCTGTGAATCAAGAATGTTTCATACCGAGATCAGCTGGTTGTATTTTATTTTTTTGCCTTAGTGGTGATAATGTTGGGACCATATTGTCAAGTTTTTGATGACAGAATGAGAAATTTAAGCTTTCTCTTATAGCCAGTAGGGAGCCAATGGCATCCTCTTCTAAAGCTAGAAAACAGCATGGATGGGTTTGTATTTTTGGAAGATACATTTAGCACTTCTACTAAATGAATGGGATCTTGGAGAAACTAGGGGCAGAGATACCGGCTGGAAGTGTGTTGTGATGATCCACGTACAAGGAAATGTAGCTCTAGGATGGGGCTGAAAACAAAGGGATGGCCATGTGAAGAAGAATCAGTGGAATTTGTGAGCCAAAGATAAAGGCTAAAACTAGAAGACAATTAGGTTTAAATTCCTATTGGCTGGAACATCCTCTTAAAATATAAATAATCAGGTCACTCCTCTACTCAAGACATCAATAGCTTCCCATAGCACTAGAATTAAACCCAACATCACAATGGCCCATAAGAAGCAACAAGAGACTCTTGGCTGCCTCTCTGACCTTATTCCTAGCACCCAAGCTCCCTGTGGCTCAGTTACATGGGTAACATGGGAGCCTTCTTATCCAAGAACATTCACCCTTGCTTGCTGTGTGTTCCCCTTGCCTGAAATGCTCTTCTTCAGATGTTCATGTGGCGTTGCTGTTTTACACATACAGGCCTTACCTAGAGATCATTTCTTCAGAGAGGGATTCTCTGATCAAACACTGTTAACTGACAGCATCTGTCCCTGTCTGTCCCCCTAGCCTGCTTGACAGATGTATTCATAGCAGTACCTATGGCAATGCAGCACAACTACACTTGATTATTATCTCTTAAACCAGTTCAATGAGGAAAGCTTTGCTTATTTTCTACTATGGTCAGATACTTTGTAGGTGCTTAGTAAATATGCAGGAATGGATTACTGATTTCTTAATTGCTAGATGCCAATTAAGTTACCCAAGAAAACAAGAAAATTTGAGGACAAAAAATCCTAATGTTGGCTTTGGTCTTGTGACTGTGAAATGAGATTTTAGTGCCCTGCAGTATAAAGATTTTTCTGTTATTTTGAAAAGGACACTCTTCAACAAATTGAGTCCCCATATCAATCAATCAATCAATCAATCAATCCCTTTAAAAGTATTTTGATGCTTACAGTAAAAAAAAAAAAAAAAAAAAAAAAAGCACAATGATTTGATTCTAATCAGAATTAAGAACTTTCAAATAATTTGTTAAATTTCTTTTTAGTGGTACTCAGAGCTTTTAAACAGAGGGTGAATTTGAACCACAGGAGATTAAGATGAGTCGTATTAATTGAATGTCCTGTCTGTCGATTTTAATATAAAAATCAATGTCTAAAGTATAGTTATAAAGAATGTGATTTGCCTAGTTTACAGGCCAGACTCTATTCCCCCATGCTGACACCAACTCCACCCCTTCAGTTTCTTGGCAGCCTTGTTCTCTGAAAGGGCCAATTCACTCGTCTTTCTGGAGACATTTATGTCATCAAAACTCCCTCAATGTCATGGCAGCTAACAGCACATGTATTTCCTTACCACTTAAAATACAAACATATAGAACATCCTCCTGTCAATTTGAAGCACTTAAGCAACAGTCATAGGTACTTGGCACCCCCAAAAGTCAGAGTGGATCTCTTGCTATATTACTCAAACACAATCAAGTATAAACAACCTGGCATATGGGTAAAACCCATGAAAATTGCGTGTTGGGAAAAGACAAGTTAGGGCAAATCCCCTCAGGGTGAACAAGATGGTCTCCAGTCACTGCAAGTTGTTTTAATCCCCCAGGCCAATGTTGGGCCTGGTGGAACCAGCCATGTGGCTTCTGTGTTTCCTTCACTATATTGAAACTGCCAAAAACTGGATTTAGGAAAATAGGAAGCGATGGCTGAGGCTGCATGGAAGAGTTGTGTGTCTGGGGTTCGGTGGGAATTAGAAACCCTAGTCATGTGTCAGGAAGATTCTCAATAATCAGATGGATTCCATGTTTAGATCCTGTTCAGAATCCCACAGTTGCATAAATCAAGGTGAAGAAATGTAACTCTAGTCCAGGGTAATCTGAAAATGGAGTGGAGAGTCAAAGCCTTAATTTTGAGGGTTTCTATTTTCATTTGAAAAACCAAAGTTCATTATTTTAACGTATTCTTAACATCCTCCAAATTAGCCTTCAGTGTACTCTGCCTGGTCTCAGTGGAAAAGCTTTGCTGGAGCTTGAGAGAATGCATTTGCTGTGGGGTGCTGGGCAATTACATTCCAAATAACAGCAGGGTTCTTAGTAGAGAAGGTGATTCTGTTATTGCTGCTGGAGGATGTGGCCAATCAAGGCAGCAGGGAAGGAGGGAGTGGTGAAAAGGGAAGTCACTTTTACAACCCACTGAAATATAATGCCATGAGAGTATTTGAAGGATGAATCTTTTGAAGTATAAATAAATAAATGCTTGCTAGTCTGTAAACATTTACCTTAAAATATATGACCTAAAGTGGCACTATTGGAGGTATCAGACTGCAATGTGGAGTGGTAGTGAGATGTTTGCTTCTTCTAGACATTGATCTTATTCTGCAGATGTTTGTGGGCCACATTCAATGTTGTCAGGTTCAGAGTTTATTAAAATGTTGTTGTAGGAGATGTAGCTTCAGACTGGGAGACCATGGATTCTTGTCCTAGAATTTCCGTAAACAACTGCTTGACATTGTGTCACTGTCTTGACATCTCTGAGCCTTAGTTTGCCTATTTGCATTAAGGGGGGAGGGTTGATTTTCAACCTTTTATAAGTGATGGATCCTAATAAGAAAGAGATAATATTGTGGATTCCTCTTCCAATGTGTATGTTCATGCGAGCATAGGCAGAGAGATGAAAGCACGTTCACAGGTCCCTAAAGCCTAGTAAGATGCTGAGGATCATTCTGCTAGAAAATAAATGACATAGTTGAACCCAAAACAGTTTTATTAATTGTTCATTTGTAACCTGCTGTCTTACAATTGCATTCTCTACTACATCTTCTTTTTATTATTAGTGAGACTGATTATTTGGTGAATCAGGCAGAAAGGAATGATTCTCAATTACCTGAGGGTCCCAGGGGGCTGATTTCTAGGGAGGTTCATTACATATACAATAGGTATGTTACAAAAATAATTAAATGAAGGGTGGCATGCTGGTCTTTCGAGCCACAATCTTGTGCTCTCTGCGACCTATTGGCTGATATCTGCCTTAGCTGGAATTGTCTTGTTTACTCATTTTCCAACAACTTAATTCTTTAGCAAAGTGTTTACACATTGATTATAGATTGATTAATGACCATTGACAAACACACTGCTCTTGAATTTCACTCAATCAGCATTTTTATAGGCTTTACCCCCTGGTGAAAGGATGATGATTTACTTAACAAACTAACCATTAACCCTAGAATTGGAACACAAACAAAAGATAATTGAAAATCTTGCAAATTTAACTCTTAGTGTAAAAAATAAGATCCAGGGGTTAGGAGTCCTGTGGATTTGGGAGCTGCCTCTTCCCAGATCTGTGACCTTGCAACTCTCTAAGCCTGCTTTCTTCATCTGTAGAGTGAGATAAGAACAGTACACAACTCAGAGCATTGTGGTGAGGATTAAATGAGACAATGCATCAAAGGGCTTATCACAGTGCTTGTCAAATGCTGGTTACTATTACCTTTATTATTTTTATTATTATATCTGCAATTTAAAAAAGCACATTGACATATCAAAATTATTCAGCAATTACTCACTACCTGCTGCAGGTTATGCTCCAAAGACACTATGTGTATTACAGCATTTTTGCCCTTAAGGACACACACTGAACTGAAATGATTTGCTTGTATCCCATCTCCTCTGCATGACAATGAGGCCCTTGAGGGCAGGCACTGTGTCTCGTTTAGTTTTCACTTTTAGCTTAATGAGCAACTCTGAAACAAAGGGCTGCTCTTCGTTTCAAAAGGACATTACTCTGTAGGCAGCTCACAGTGAGCTGCCTACAGAGTAATGTCCAAGCTTCTACACACCCCTTCATGAGTGGTCCCTGCTTATCTCTCTGCCATCTTGGTTGTCCTTTGTATATTAAGCTTCCTCCAAAGGACTCTGTTATAGACTCCTGAATCCAATAATCTGTTCCATATCTCCGTGACTTGGTACTTGTGGTTTCCTTGGTTTGTAATGTCAATAACTTTCTTTCCTTTATTAGTCGGTGAGTGGTTAAGTGGTCTGATATTTAGTTTTCAACTACTGTGTGCGATGTTATGGGTTGAATTATGTCCACCAGAAAGGTGTGTTGAAGAGCTAACTTCTGGTACCTAAGAATGTAACCTCATTTGAAAATAGAGTCTTAGCAGAGATATTCAACTTAAAATGAGGTCATAAGGGTGACCTTTAATTCAATATGATTGATGTCTTTATGAAAGGGGAAATTTGGACACAGAGACAGGCAGGCAGAGAGAAGATGATGTGAAGATTCAGGAAGAATGATTGTGAAGGTGAAGAATGGGAGTGATGCTTCTACCTGCCCAGGAACACCTGAGACACCCAGTAGCGGGGACGATACAGGGAAGGATTCTCAGTAGGTGGGACTCAGCATGACCCTTGATTTTGAGCTTCTAGCCTCTAGAACTGTGAGACAATACATTTCTTTCTTTTCTTCATTTTCTTTTTAGACAGGGTCTCACTCTATTGCCCAGTCTAGAATGCAGTGGCATGATCTTAGCTCACTGCAATCTCCTCCCCCTGGGCTCAAGTGATCTTCCCACCTCATTCTCCTGACTAACTGAGACTAGTAGGTGCTTGCTACCACACCTGGCTAATTTTTGTATTTTTTGTAGAGACAGGGTTTTGCCATGTTGCCCAGGCTGGTCTTGAACTCCTGAGCTCAAGTGATCCACCTGCCTTTGTCCTCCAAAATGCTGTGATTACAGGCATGGGGCACCGTGCTTAGCCAATTTCTGTTGTTTTAAGTCACTCAGTTTGTCATAGCTTGTTATGGAAGCCCTAGGAAACTACTATATGCTATATACTAGAACCAGGTAAAAATGCAGAACCATACAGTTTTAAAATTATCCTCTACTTTTGTATTAGGTTGGTGTGAAAATAATCACAGTTTTTGCTATTACTTTTAATGGGAAAAACTGTAGTTACTTTTGCAACAACCCAATATCTCTCTTCTCTTATGTGTGAATTAAGGACAGTGGCATACAACTTCTTTGCTTCTTTCAAGGGGCTGTGCGTATATTGGGCAGACAGCACATGCTAATGTATGGAGAAGCAACATTGGGCTTTGAAACAAGCTCTGATTAGAAGCTACTAATAGCTAAAAAGCTGAGCATTTCTAGTTCTCAGTTTTTAATCCGTCAAAAAAATCACTGGGCCATATGGTTTCTTCCAGATCCCTTTTGAATAAAACATTCTATGATCCCATGTTCTGGGTCAAGTATTTCCTTTTTAACATTTTATGTTGCACAAATTGTATATTCACATGTAGTTGTAAGAAATGATACCCAGAGATCCTGTGATTCCTTTACCCAGTTTCTCTAAATAGTAACGTCTTTCAGAGTTGTCGTAATTGTGCAGTTTTTAATATAAGCTGTACTTCTTGGAATGAAATGCTAAAGACATTTTTGACAAGCAGTTATGTTTATCCATGAAGCTTAAAGAAGATATTCAAATATAGCCTCTGATCATCTCTATGTTAAAATCCTTGGCCTCTTTGTTTTATTGACCGTTTCACCCACTGGCCTATGTCCCGCTTAATTTTGCTTAGATCAGGATGACTGTAGGAATGAAGGTATTTGTTCCTTTTTGCCACTTTCTAGAAAAATGTGACTGACAACCAAGGTACATATTCTCATGATGGTCTGCTGCCTTTATAATAATAACATAATGATACTATTAACAGGAAAAATTAGGATTTTTTTGAACTTATAGTATATGTCAGGCCAGCTTTGGGCTAAGTGCTTGAGAATCGTTATCTTATTAATCTTTAGGCTGGACACATGGCTCATACCTGTAATCCCAGAACTTTGGGAGGCTGAGGCAGGAGGATTGCTTGAGCCCAGGAGGCTGGGGCTGCAGTGAGCCATGTTCATACCACTAGACTTCAGCCTGGTGACACAGTGAGACCGTGTCTCAAAAAAAAAAAAAAAAAAAAAAAAAAAAAAAAAAAAAAATTCAATCTATGAGGGAGATACTATTATTACATCCATTTTATAGATGTGAAAACTGAGGCCCAGGGTTCTAATGAATGATTATAAATTGGATTAGAACATAGCTCTAACTCCAAAGTGTGACTTCAACTGCCATGCCACAATGCCAATGAGTAAAAGTTAACTCATTCACAATGGTTATCATTTAGTTAACTTTTCAAACTGAGCTCAAGACATTTCACTAAGTTCTGCCCCACAGACAACTTTTGCATTGTGATTGCACAGGCACAGTGATAATTCTTTCCCGCCAATGCCCTAAGTGAGGAGCAGAGAAAAGCCTCTTTTAGTTAGATACAAGACTCTGAGCTCTGCAGTTAAGCCTGGGAGTGAGGGAAGGGAAGAAAAGGGGTGAGTGAATACTACTGGCAACCTCATTCCTTTTTTCACCTTGGACTTGGATCTGACCCACAGTGTTACTTCCCTTTTCAGAATGGGAAGAAAGTTTCCACCTGACTTCATTCCTGAGGATATTCTATCATGCCAAGGGGCCGTTTTCTTCAAAGGTCATACAAAGGAACCCCAAAACGTGTGCAGTAGGCTTGTGTCTAAATTATTTATTTGGTTGGTGCTGTCTTGTATTAATGACCTTGGTTGTTAAAAACACCATAAAATAACTCATACGGTGATGTGCTATTAAGGCTCAACTCATGCTAATTAGCTACTTTTATTTTATTTATCAACATGGTTTAGGACTGGGGCAAAAGTCAACCCACTTTAAAATGGTTGTTTTTTTTTTTTTTTTTCTCTTGGCATTTACCTTTTTAAACTTTTATTCATTTGCTCCGGAGTAATTCACAGACCCATCCCTCTTCTTTCACTTTCTTGATAACTTTAGTTTGGTCTTTTGTAAAATGTTTTATTATTTAGCCTGGTCACCTTTATGTACAATGACATAAAAACATTCCTGTGTATGTTATCCTCATGGCTCTAAAGAAGCTGTAATGACCAAGCGCTGTTCCACAGCCCATGTCCAACATAGTTTTAATTTAAAACACAAATGATGGGATGTCAGAATGTGTCATCCGGGCCAATGTGGCATTACCAGAACTCTCTGTGGATTCTTTGGGGAGATCACCACCATGTGTTTTCCTGCCTTTCTCATTTCCATGGATGGAAGGACCCCCAAGAAGGAAGAAGATTATCTCAGAGGTCTATGCATGAAGAATCAGCAGCCACTAACTCTGCAGTACAAACTGATGAATGATTAACTAACATGGCCTAGCTGTCTTGGAGGAAGGGAGACACAGGGGAGGTATGGAAGTGGCAAGGCTGGGGCATGGGTGTTATTGTCAGCAGCTTGCGGAAATGCCTGATACCACAGGCACAGGGGGAGAAACAGAGAGAAGGGGTGTCAAAGGCCTCCCATCTCACCTCTCCAACCTGCCAAGGATGGGTGCTAGTCCCAGCAGCCCAACATGAACATCTTCTCAGCTACCTCTCATCTTAATTTCTTTCATCCTAAGTGACACCATGACTATAATATTCTTGGAATTTGGCACCTTGCTTCACAATGCATCTGTGGGGAAAAAAATCTGTGTTAACAAAGGCGTGTCTACTGCCTTGGATAGCTGAAACTGGGCCTGGAATTATTCAGAGCCAATCACTTCCTTATTCAACTGCAGAGTAAAGGCAAGCCTGCCTTAGAAGTCTTGTTTTGCTTTGTACCTGCTCCAGGTAAACAGGATTGTTGATTTGAATTATATTTCTAAAGGTACAGAGGACTGTATTTGAAAATTCAGGTATCTCCTTAGGGCTGTGCTGTAAGAATTTATTACAATGAACTCTTCTGCCAAACATGTAAAATATTCATATTGCCTATGGAAAACATAAAATTCCTTTAATTTGTTAAGGTGTTAAGTAAGACAGATGCTCCATTTGTAAATATAAAAGAAAAACCCTAGATCAGGTTTGGAGTTGAATCTAGTTCTATGTGATAACCTACCACTCTTAACTGGAGAAAAGATTTAGCAAAGAAATAATTAGAATAGATCTTTCCCCCAAAATATCAGTGCTACTCCCTCGATTATGATAGACACAAGATAATTTACACAGTGCAATGCATAAAGCTTCTTAATGGTTATTTACTTAGATGTACAAAATACAAAAGGCTCTAGGTTAAAGCAATGGTGATGAATCATTTATGACATATTATCTACTGAGATGGATTGGGTCCATCTGTTATAGCTGGAGAGTTTTTTGTTGTTGTTGTTTATATAAAACTTGACTTAATTTTGTTTACAGTGTTCAAAATGAAAGAAGGATTAGGACAGATAAGCAAGGGATTTTTGAACTCACAGATAAGGAAGTTAGCAATTTCCATATAAAAGTCAAGTGCTATCCCTGCATCCTGGAGAAAGCATAAAGTCAAAAAGCTCTAAGGATCAATACCATACTGCACAGGTCCTGTTGTGGTTCACTGATGCGCTAAGGGATGCAGAGTCTGTCTTCTTTCATTTTTCCATTCATCCCATCCAGGAGCTATTATTTTCTTCCCTCAGAGGAGACCCAGGGCTGTTGCATGGGATGCACTGTAGGAACTGGAAGTTCTGCGAATCATGGAAGTAAAAACGATTCCTGTGTCCAACATTAAATCTGTGAAATTAGGCTAGTGTTAGGACTGTCCACCATCAAGTTTGAACTGACTTTCGGATTGAGGCTCAGATTGTCTGCTTAGAGAGCCACCTGGTTACTGCAGGATTTCCCCCTGGTTTTCCTTGCAAGAGGAAATGTGCCTGAGAGAATGGGAACCCTCTGGCACACAGGGACTGGTACAGGTTGGTACTAGAGCCTGAAAGTACAGAAGGTTGAAGCATATGTTTGTTCTCATTTGAATCCCCTTAAACTTTCAGTATCTCTTCAAATAATTTGTCATTGCTTAAAGTCAGAGGACTTTTTGTATTTCTCTTTATTCTCTATAGGTTTGGCTGGATATATAATAAATTATCTGTTAATATTAGCTAGTCCCATTTTTATAAAGTGGCAATTTAAATTAGCTTTTTCCTAAAAATTTCATCTTAGAATGTCTGGAAGAAGTTATTTATTGGGTACTTTTTGAGATTTGTTTTGTTGATTAGGAAACAATGGGGCCCAGGCATGTCTAGTCTTCTCTGTATCTCATCCATGGCCATTGATTAATACCTTCAGTAAGCACTGATTATACGGATGTGAAAGAGGGAGTGTCAGTAGCTTATAGCAAATGTATCCCACAACTGGAAAGACGGCCTTTAGTGCATGTTGAACTGTTTCTTCTTCACATTTAGGAGATTAAACAATGGTTACCTGGTATGTTGATTGCCCTTAGGAATCCCGTAGGGAGTGGCCAAGAGATCAGAAGATATGGGCACCACCTTTTACAGAAGGGAAACACAACAGACAGCTGTATGTTTGAGATTAATACAGAGGCACATGCAATTTGTCCTTCAGCAACTGAGGAGAAACAGACATATATCCTGAGGAACTGAGGAGTGATAAGAGACCCAGCCAGGGGTTCAGAAAGAATGACTACTTCACAGGGGTCTGAGCGCTAGTGCTGCTGGAGCCAAATGAGAGCAGTGAGAATGTTCTCGGTCTCTCTGTCAAGAGGTAGGGCTGTAATTACATGGTATTGCAGGTGGGAGGAATGGCATATGGTAAAGGCGTCAAGAAAGTAGGGGAGGTTATGGCAGAAGATAAGAAGTTTGAGTCTGCAGGAGCAGAATCAAGGAAGAAAAGTGTATGGAGTCAGGGGATGAGTTTAATCAGCAAACGGGGAGAGGAGACAGCTGGTTTAATGTGCAAAGGTCAGATGGCTCTATCGTAACTCCAAAATTGCAGATTAGCAAAGGAATCTAAATCCCGAAACCAACTCGCAACTCCTTTTGTTTTTTGGAATGGGATTGTAAAACCTGAGCCCTTAAACAGTTGTATCTATGTTTTAAATTTTTTAAGTAAGAGAGAAATTTGACCTCAGTATCAGGCCTAGGAAGGATGAATATTTAAATTTTGTCTCTCCATTTTCTGCTGGGTGGGCTGTACTCAGAGGCCTTGCCACGTTCCCGTCTATGGTAGATATAAATGTGATATAGGAGAGGGAATGACGCCTTGTGACATTAAATAAAAAGTGAAAGGCTTCTATTGACGGGTGTAAGCAGATCAAAGACACAGTCTTTACCACAAAAATCTTGTCATGAGAAACACACAGGCATCACTATAATTAGTGGTAGAAGGTGATCCACATTCCATGAAAAGTAGTGAGGGAATCCTGAAGTCAGGCAAATACATTATAAGAAAATGAACCTGAAAAATGTATTTCTAAAACCAAGGTTCGAGTCCTCACTTGGATAGTTGAAAATCACTGTTTTGGGTGACCACTGGAAGAAATTTGGAATGGGCACTTCCCGGTATTCTGAAACTCTCTATTCTTACCAGATCAATTACTTGCTAGGAAGATAGGTTTTACATGAGCCTCTCATGAATGGAGACATCTATTATGGAAAGGGAGATTTCCAGTTTGGGCCATTTAAAAACTCAACGAAGAGAGAGGCATATTAATAAGAAATAATGAGGCATTTTGGGCTCTCTGGAACTGTGAGTTTTTGAGAAATGAGGTATTTGTCTTTTGATGGTGGTGGTGTGGGCAGTGGGGTGTGTTTGATCCAGTTTTTACATAGGATCTGTTTGAGTGAACAGGGATTTAGATCTTTATTTTGGGGAAATTAGCATATATAACCTGTGAGGGTTAAAGAAGAAGGCTTTTTTTTTTTTTTCTGTTGTGATATTAATTATTGTGATGATAACCTTCTGTAGTGGGGGTGTGTCTCCTTTTCCATCTTTTAAAAAGCCGTCTGCAGTGCTGAGAGAAAGATGTACAGGGCCACCTGTGATAGACATTTAGGTGACATCTTTACTCAAAAAATACCTCCTCTGCCACAGTGCACCAGGAACCCACTATTAATGCCTTAGTCAATCTTTTAGATTGAGGCATTGAAACCCATATCAAATTACATGTGTTACCTGAAAGAGTACATTAGTTAAGATACATCCAGCTATAAGAATTAAAACCTATCTAACTATGGCTTCAAGCAAAGAATATTCATTGTTCATAAAGACTCAGAAGTTAGGCAACTTGATTCATGGTTCACCTGTTCAGAGTAACCATAAGGGCTTTCCCTATGTTTCTGAATTATCATCCTCATGATATTGGCTTTTATCTTTATAACAGTCATCTCATGATTGCAAAATAGTGGTTATGGCTTCTAGCCTTATGTCTTCATATTATGTCAAAGCCAGGAAACCAAGCAGTGAGAGCCAAAGGGATTTCCTCTTGGGGGCGGAATTAGTCACATACGGGGGAGGCTGGGAAGCTGAGTATATGAAAGAAGAAAATGACCCAGTACAAGCACAATTCATTCCCCAAACAGGAATCCTGTCATCAGGAAGAAGGGAGAATGACTGTTGGATGCTCCTCTATGAGAAGGATGTGTTCTCCTCTTTCATTCGTGGACAGAATTAGGAAATGGATAGGTGAGAATCATGAAATTCTGCTGATGTTTCTGAAGGACCTGGGACACCATGCTATAGGAATGAGAGGACATTTGGATGGGGAAGAGAAAGAAGCAGGAACTGAGATTAAAGAGGTTGAACTCAGTGTTTTTTAAGGTTCCTTTTTGTTTTTAGACTGCGGTTTGACAAAGTGAAGAGGCACCAAATATTTATTTTCTACTTTCTCATTTAGTCAGTGAGTTGTTACAGATATTAATTTGTGATCTATAAGGTTTTTTAGGACTAATTAGTAAAGGTTCCCTCTTTACAGCTCATTTTTAGGCCCCTGTTTCCAGGAGCCATGAGGATATATCGCGAGAAGTACATTTTCTTTGTATTTTATTGATATCTTTGCAGTCATGAAAGCTAGAAAGTATAGTTTCAGGCTATCTATAGTAAAATCTGGGGCTTTGGGTTTCATTGGGTCAGAGAGTCTAGGTTCCAGTCAGCAGCTATCCCCTGAAGACCTGCCCCTGTGGTAGAGAGACAGTCTGACTTCAGGGTGCTCATCCATTCTGCCTAATTTCCATTTACAACAACCAAGTCTCATGCAAACAAATGTAGGTCAAGGGCAGGTCATCTTCTCTGTTTCTTTCTTTATCTGTTCAGTGGGAAAACTTGCTGTAATTACTTCAAAGGGTTGTTGTGAGAAAAAAATGAGATAATGTACAAGACGGTTCCTTTGAGAAGCTGTATGGCTGGCATAATTATCAGCTCGCTGCTGCTGACTCAGAGTCCACAGAACTGGACAGCGTTGGGTCCAAGCTGCCACAGTCTACTAGAGTAATTTAAATGCTCACCTCTGTTTTGTTTACCCTTAGCTTTCATTTCTTTTTTCCATTTTGGCCTCAACTGTTTCCCCCTGCCTCCAGGTTTTATGGGCACTGGAAAAAGTTCGAGCAATCTAAATTCATTTCTGATTTTTCTTCAGAAGAAATTCTGTTGGCATCTATTAGAACTTTCCCCTATGACCATGGGAAAGAATCAATGATATTATCTCGTGGGAAAGCATGGTCAGGAAGGTTAAGTAATTACAGGATGTCAAAGAGCATGATCCTGCAGGTACAGGAGTAATATCCTGGCAAGGAGAATTTTGTTGTATAGAACATATGTAAATTTTAAAAATTGCCCCCAGCAAAGCTAGTAGAGAAACGGAAAAGAAACAAACATATGTGTGATGGTATGTGTGAATGTATGCATTGGAAAGGTCATTGGGAAAGGGCACCCCAAATGTTCAGTAATATGAGAGAAATCAAGGAAATTGTACCACATCCTCTTAATAGAATATTACGCAGCCTTTAAAGATGATATTTATGAAGATTATTTAGCAAAATGGAACATGCTTATTTTGTAATGTTAGATGCACAAAGTAAGACGTGAAATTTTATAAATGCTTTAATCACAACTCTGTTCAAAGTAGGCATCAGAAATACTGCAAAGCAATATATCAACATTCTAATAGGGGGATTGTATTATGGAGACTTTTTTCTTTTGTTTTTTTTGCAGCATAGTTTTATTATATTGATCATAAATGGTTTTTAGTTAATTTTACAGATTTTTTAAAAAGAAAAGACAGTATGACTAAACAGCAGGTGTTTCATTCAGGGCTCCAGCAGAAAACAGATGGCATACTAAAACTGAGACCATTCGAGGAGGATTTAGTGAAGAAACCGTGTTCAAAGGTAGATGCAAGTTAGTGCTGTGAGCTGGGGCTGGTAACATGTGGGTCTGGAACTCTGTAGGACAGCACCTGGAGAGTGCTGTCATGAGAGAAATTATGATACTTGGTTAGGGAATGAAGGTGCCAGAGAGAGGTGACACCACAGGGGGGAGCCAAGGGGATAAATATTTCAACCGCTTTCTCTTCTGTCTCGCCATTGTCCACCAGGTGTTTCATTAGCCAAATCTAGCCAGGCAGACAGCATGAGAGCCACATGATGCTGTCCATGCAGATCTCCCAGGACAGACAGCTGGGTGGAGAAAGGTGGAGTCTGTTTTAGGACAAGTAATTGGAAGCTATCTAGAGTAGCAGGACACACAGGAGAATGGCTTATCCTACTAGCCTGCTAGCTGCTTGTAGGGCTGGCCTCAAAATTCATTCCCTGACCCCATTTCCCTGAAACAGATGAGCATAACAGCCTCTGGGACAGAATCTCTGCACTGGTATCCCATAGATAGAGTCATTTATGGACAAGTTCTGGGACCTCTGATACCTTTGACGTACACTCAAGAAGTGGACACATAAAATAAGCATGGCTTGGTTCCATTATAAACAGGACAATAATCAAATAGAAATAAAGGTCTGCAGAAAGATCAGGACTGGAGAGCCACTGACACATTGTGGGTAATTGATGCTAGGGAAGGGGAGTAGGTAGTCCAGAGGGAGTGAACTGGGGTTAAGGACAGACCTCTCTGGAACTCCAACTTTTCAGGGGCCAGTAAAGGGAAAGAGGGCAACAAAAGACACTAAGAAGCACTAAGAGCCACATTTAAGTACTAGTTAACATTTACTGAGTGCTAAGAAGTGACTCTGTACCTAGTCATTTTATCAAATCATCACTGTATCTTTGTGTGAAATGTGTCATTATCTCTATTTTACAGATGCAGAAACTGAGGCTAGATAATTTAGGTTGTAAAAAGTTATGCAGCTAGCGAGGGGCTGACTGAGGATGTGAACCAGGTTTGTCTAAGTTCTAGAAACTCCCTCCTAGAAGGCAAGAAAAGAAGAGGAACGGAATGCTGTCAAACCCAAGGGAAAAGGAAGTTTTGGGGAGGAAGATGTTTGATGGTCAGGAATGTTAAATATGGTAAAGGCCAAGTGGGATGAAGGCTGAAAACAAGTCGCATATGACAATCTCCCCATCTGTTTTTAAATAGTGAATGTAGGGGGAATAGATCTAATATGCTTTGGGGGTAGATTTGCTTTTTGTTTTTATCCTGAGCCTAGAATTCGAACTCCACAGATGCTAATTAAAATTTTATTATTTTTATTTTGAATATAGTCTTGAATTTCGATCACAACCTTGTTTTCTTTCAGCTTTCTTTGGCATTTTTGCCTTGAAAGGGTTGTCTTTGATTGAGCTTGATAAGATACATGTTGGCTTTGCGAATGTGTCTATTGTTTAAGGTACAGATTTGGGTTTTGGTGTTTATAAGGGAATGAGACCCAAGCTGCTGAGAATCATTCCATTCACACATGTAGACAGGAAACGGCATGTGTATTAACAAACTGATTGGAAGAGGGTTATATCTCATACTCTGAAACATTTGACTTGGGAGCCATCAGGCATTAAGCTGTTACCATATTAGAGAGCAGTAAAAAGGCAAATTTGAGAAATTCCTAAAAAAGATGATTTCTCTTATGATCTGATGATGGTACAGTAAATTCTTAGTTTCAGAGTATAGATGCCATTTCAAGTTAAGTATATGCAATTTAAATTAAAGATGCTCAGATGTTAGCTGGCTGCCACAGCATATTGGCAACAGCATGTGTTTGAACTAGAGCAGATAATTCAAATGGCTCGTTATCCACTTACATTCTAATCATCTGTGAGGTGGCTTCTCTCTGGGCAGGCTCAGCATGCTCTCAGGGGAGATTTTACAGCTTCTGAACTTCTGACTGCTGTGACTCAGCCCATCCTACCCGGTTTCTGGACTGCTGTAGCAATCTCCCTTTATGGGCAAAGCCCTACTCTTTGGGTTTTAATTCTCATGTTTGTAGGCAGTGGCTCCTGAGCCCGTTTCCTGGCTGAATGTTTCAGTTACTTGTGCTGCATAACAAATCATCCCAAAATTTAATGGCCTAAGACAATAACAAGCATTTTATTGTCAACCCTCATGGTTCTGAGGGTTGATTGGATCCATTTAGGTGATTCTTTCTTACAGTGTCGCATATAATTGGAGTCAGAATGTGGTTGGAGCTGGAGCTATCCTGAAGGCTTCCTTGTTTGTATGGCTGGTGGTTAATGCTGGCTGTCAGCGGAGACCTTGGCTGGGGCTATGGGCCAGAACGCCTATATGTGGCATCTCCATGTCCCTGCTTGGCTTCCTCAGCCTGTTTTCAAGTATAAATGTCCTAGATACACCAGGCAGAAGTTGTATCACACTTATGTGACCCAGTCTTGGTAGTTACACAGTCTCACTTCTATTGCAGTCTTAGGCCTGCCTAGATTTAAGGGGAGGGAACACAGGCTCACTTTTTGATGGGAAGAGCCTCCCATATTATGAGAAGAACATGTGGAATGAGAGATCTTTTTGTACCATCTTGGAAAATACAATCTGCCTTACTGGAGATTTTTCTGTAGACGTATCCCTAGGCGAGTCTGTGAAGCTGCAAAGCCACTTTTCCATGTTAGATGCCTCTGCTTTTAGCAAGCTTTACCTCTTTACTTGTACAGGTTTCCCTGGGGAGCCAGGATTTCATCTGGCCCTGGGCCTACAACTTTGTACACTTAAGCAATGACGTGTGATCAAGACCTTTCCTCTGGGTATTTCCTCTCATCAAAACTTGCCTTTTCTTGGCACTCAGGGCCCAGGGTCCACTCTCTTTTCCTTATAAGTGGCTGAAATGTGGCTACATACCCAAGGGAGCTATGACAGCTAATATTAAGTGGACCAGCTAGCCTTTTGTTGAGCATCCTGGCCTATTTTTATAATCCAATACCTTCAAGGCACTCTGCTGGGCGCTGGAAATACACATATGATCAAGATACGGATTTTACTCTAAAGGTGTTCACATGGCCATCAGTGGCCAGAATTCCCATAGTAACTACTGCTTTGAGTTAAACATTAGCAGCAGGTGGTTAAGTGGAAACCAGTAATATTTAGGAACTAACATGCTAAGCTGTTTTTAATTTATTGACCCTTTGGTGTGAACCTACTTATTCTATAAACCGGTAAACATCCAGACCCTCAGGAAATGGAATGTCAGATGTATACGCTTTGACAGGAGAAATGGGAGGTAAGAAAATGTCCTAATTTGGTGGAGGGAAAAATGAAATGAGCTGCTGGGAGCGCCACTGATAAACTTTCTCTACCATCTAGCTTTTTGTACAGATGAAAGACTGCAGACCCTAGTGGTTAAATTTGTGGACTCTGGAGCCAGACCGTCTTGATTCGCATCTTCGCTCTGCTGCTTACTAATTATACAGTCTTTGGTAAATTTTTTATTTTTTTATGGGCCTCATTTTCATCATTTGTAAAGTGGGGAAAATAAGAGTAAATATCTCATAGACTTTCTCCGAACATTAGTAAAACGAAATACTGGCCAAATGCTTAGCCCAGTGCCCAGAACACAGAAGACCATCTTCTATGCTTGTTAAATAAGCAAGTGGATTACTTTGTCCTAAATATTTAGTATTCTGTTGTCAAAGTAACTAGAGAATATATTGATTTATTACTGCATTGATGATGTCAGAAAGTGTGTGTGTGTGTTTGTTTTGTATAATCACTTTCCTTCTCTTGACTGTTTCCAGTATATCTCAGTATACCTCATTATCACCTTGTGTTCATACCTTTGTGGAATCTGATTATTTTCTTTCTAGATTTTTCTTCTTCAATTTTCTTTAATATGATTGGGAAATAGTGAGGGGTGCAATAGGCTTTCTGTTCTGGGAACTCATCAATTTAATGTGATTCTATTTGACAGTTTTATATTCTTCTATTCTTCTATTCTCTGCCAGTTAACCTATCTGCAAGGTGAAAATCTTGAACAAATTGTCTACCCAAAGCACTGCTCTGTAAAACAGATGATGTATCTGAAGTGGATGTGAGCTGTTGAGTCATATGAATGGTCAAGGTTGGAGAGGGCATTGGGTGTACCTATTTAAAAGGATA